>NC_033803.1:54244500-54256766 GCF_001876935.1 Asparagus officinalis | reverse complement strand
TTCAAGCCCCCAAAATTCGGCCATATATGCAATAAAACCCCCCAAAATTCAAGTATAATCAAATCCCTTTAAACCCAAGTTTCAAATTTCTTCCTCAAAGCCCAAAATTTGGCCATGTTTTCAAACTTTCACACCCTCCAAAGTACAAAACTCAATTCATGAGATCAAAGCCCTAATCTTTACATACAAGTTCATGAATTCTTGATGCATACCCACATTACAAATCAAGGTTCCAATCTTTACATCAAAACTCATGAGCTCTTGAAATAAAATTAATCATACAAGTTGTTGGAGAAAGCTTACCCAAATCAAAGCTTGATAACCCAAACTTGAAGAAGAAAAACCCAATGCAAAAAAAATCCTTGAGCTTGAGAATGATTTTCGGCCAAGAACAAGAGGAGGGGAAGTTGAGGCTTCAAATCCTTTTATAAGAAGAGTTTAAGAGTCCTTAAAGAGGGAATTAAGAGTTCTTGAAAAGAAGGATTTATAGGTTATAAAGAAGTGGGTTTTGGATGAGGAGTTTTAAGGAAGAAGATGAGAGTAAGAGAGGGAATTCAAAATTTGAGGGGGAACACAAAAAGTGTCATTCTATAAAACCGTAAACCTAATCCCCTAGGCCAGCTTACTCTCTCTCCTCTTCTTTTTCTCTCTCCTCTATCTCTCTCATGATCCCTCTCTCTCTCTCTTGCTTGACCTAGAAACTTATTATGTCTTGGCCAAAGCCGAGACACAACATGTGTCTCGGCCAAGTCTGAGACATAAATTGTGTCTCGGCCAAGGCCAAGACACAAGTTGTGTCACAGGCCTAAAACAGGGTCCTACGTGTTCAATGATGCTGTTTTTGGTTCGTATTCGCCTGTTATTAGCCGCTTCGGTGTATTTGAAGCCCATATTCACACTCTAATGAGTATGGGAGTATAAACTGTATCTTCTTGAACCTCCGACAGGCACACGAGGTTAAACTAATTCCCGAAACTCCTAGGAATATACGAGTATAAACTAGTCCTCCTCGCTTCAACGCCTTAAGAGCCTAAACTGTGTAGACTCTAGTTAACATATGAGTATATACTATATTCACACTGGTCAACACGTAGCCGTAAACCAACGCGGGTTAGCATGTAGCCGTAAGCCAACGTCGGTCAACGTGTAGCCTTGGGTCAATACCGGTCAACGCGTTGTAATGAAAGCTAACTCTGGTCAACGTGTTGTAATGAAAGTCAACACTGGTCAACGTGTTGCGATGAAGGTTAATATCAGTCAACGTGTTGTAATGAAAGCTAACATCAGGCAACGCATTGTGAAGAAAATCAATGCTGGTCAACGCATTGCGATGAAGGTCAACATCGGTCAACGCGTTGTGACAACGATCAACGTCGGTCAACGCGTAGCCGTAAGTCAATGCCAGTCAATGCGTTGTGATGAAAGTCAACGCCAGTCAATGCGTTGTGATGAAAGTTAACGCTAGTCAATGCATTTGTATCTTGCCATTTTTGAGTGTCTACAAGACCCCCTTCAAAGTTTCCAGACCTGAATTCGATTGCATGGGGTCTGGAATACTTTGAATCTCTTTGGTTATAACGGGTTTAGTTCGTTTGGCTATTAGGATGAACTTAGCTTCAACAACTTAAAGTGAACTTCAAGGTTCGTAGTTTCTGGGCACTTCGAGACGAGGTTCAGTACTTCAACGAACTTTGTCAGCTTGAAGTTTTAGGACAAGGTTCAGTACAATAAACTTCATCATATTGAAGTTTTGGGACAAGGTTCAGTATAACGAACTTCGTTAGGTTGAAGTTTTGAGACGAGGTTCAGCATTTCTCGAACTTCATCGCTCAACCTTGTCTCAACTAAGTCTTGTTAATCAAGCTTCATTAAGTTTGCAAACTTCGATGTTGTGGCTATAATGATCTACATGGATCTGTCATTTCATCTCGTCACCATTAAGTAATTAGTACTTAATGCACCTCTTTGGGTCATGCTTCATCAGCGTCAAGTACGAATGTACTTAATGTGTCTCTTCGGGCCCAACACCCTTTGACCATCTAGAACTTAGGGATTTGTTCAGCAGATCCTAGCCACTTAGTTCGCTTCTCTCCCTATATAGGCGATTGCTTCACAAGAAGACTTATCGTCTTCTTCTCTGAGCTGTGAGTCGAGATGACTCAGAAGATCTTTCACCTCCCAATCTTCTTTTTCTTTTTCTTCAAAGCTTCAAGCTTTTCAGATCTCGTCAACTGCCATCAATAAAGAAGGCACGGGAATTATGAATACTTCGACCGACGCAATTGCTTTAACAATTATCTTAGGTAAAATTCTGATCTGATCGGACTTTTGATTCCACAAATGTCGAGTTTGTGCTTAGAACAATTGAGCATCCAATGATTAGATGGTTGCTCGATTTTAGAGCTTGGTTTCTTTAGAGAGACGAACAGTCGCTCCCTTAACTGCTTAGTGTAGTGCTTGTATGACAAAGCTCATCAGACTCACTCAATGGATGAAGGTTTGCCAATTTTGATGAACTTCATCCGTCGAACGAGGTTTGCCTGTTTGACGAAGCTCGCTTGTTTGATAGAAATCGCTTGGCTAACAAGACTTGTTCATTTGATGAGTTTCATTTGTCGGATGGGACTTAACTATTTGACGTGGCTTGTCAATTTGACGAAGTTCACTCATTTGACGCAGTTGTCTGCTAAATAATACTCGTCTGTTAGAAGAGGCTCATTGGTCCGACGAGATTCACTCGTTTGACGAGGTTTGTTTGATGGACGGACTTCACACTATTACTTTGCTTGGCTCGCTTTAAGCTAACCTCATTACTTTGTTCCTTGTAGTGGTTCATCCATCTGATCTTTAAGCTAACCTCATTACTTTGTTCCTTGTAGTGGTTCATCCATCTGATCTTGAGAATCTCTCAATCTTTCAGATCCAAAGTCAGGATGTTCTTCATCAACTTACTGGGCTTTCGAATGTAACTCTGAGGAAGTGTTCAAGGTCCAATCATGTTTACTCCTTCAACATGCTGAGCATCCCCAACCATGCAATCCTTTATTTTGGGCCTCAGAATATGTGGTAACTTTACAAATCCACTGAAATGCTTGTCCTTCTTCTCGTGAGCATCAGCAGCTATCTTAGGCATACCCTCTTACTCTGTAACTCATCCACGGGTAGCTAACAACTGAAAGTGGTGAAGATTTTCTGCCAAGAAATGGCAGATGGAATTTTAACAATAAATGCGGCAACACTAGTGGAAGGTATACTCAATATCCTCGTAGGAAATCAGGCTCTGTTTTATGATAATAAGTTGCACAAGAAGGCATTGGAGGTCATTGGATAAACTTGTGAACGAAATTCATACTATTGTTCGATCTGTTTAAGTTCAATCCATGTACCGCAGTGTTTTCTTGCTGATGTAACTTCAGTTATCATATGAATAAAATTATAGCTTTATCCATTGATTATTCTCTTCTTTCGTGCATTTAATAATCGTAACTTAGGATTTTTAACAAATCCTCAGCTATTAACAAATTTGATTTGTCTTTACCAACTACCATTTGAGTTGGACTAGCCATACCTTTCCCCTCAGTATGGTGAGTTATCTAGAAGTTTCTCTTAGGCTTAATGCTAAGATTTCTCCTCTATCCCTAACCATTTAAAGCGTTGGATTAAGGTTTAGGTGTGTTTACAATAGTTAAGTTATGTCGCTAGGAACTGGAAAGAGAAGCTCATCACATAGTAGGCTCGCTATTTTAGAAAATTGTCAATGGATTGTAATGAAATCGTTAGTGAAATAACGATCTCAAATTAGAATAGTGCTTTATTGCTCAGTCACTATTTGGAAACAATGTCATTCACATGTATGATGAAGTTGAAAACAACCAAGTCGTTCGGTGACATAGGAGTATGACGACGATGATTGGGATAGGGGGTACATCACATGGTAGACCTACTATCATCAAACAACGTCATTCGCAGAAAATATGATGTGAACCTAATTAAGTCATTCAGTGATATAGAAGTATAACGATGATGATTAGAATAGTGGTACATCATATGGTAGCCCACTATCTTTGATCGTTCTAAGGGAATAGAACATTCAGAAAAGATTAGACAGTGAGTCATCACATGGTAGACTACTATCCACAAACAACGTCATTTTCAAGAATGACGATGTGAACATAATCAAGTCATTCAGTGAAAGAGTATAACGATTGTGATTAAAATAGTAGCACATCACATAGTAGGCTACTATCTGACAAAATATTTTCAAATAAGAGTTGAGCACTTACTATCAAAGGTAATCATTAACATGATAGTTCATCCTATTAGAGAGGATTGGTTGGGGAATTTAGAGGGTGTGACTGTTAGAGGTAATCATTAACGTGATATTTTGTGAGCCCGTCATCCTATTAGAGAGGATTGGTGGGGGAATTTGGAGGGTAGCCAGGAATGAAATTATTACCTTAATTCGACTCTTGGGAATTGAAAGAGAAATCTCCTTCTGTAGTGATACAAATTTGATTAGGAGCCTATGGGTAATATTTCTTTAGAAATTTATCATTGATAGGCAACATGAGTTTATCGCCTTATTGAGTGATGAGGCGATATGCTCCATTTGAGTAGATAGTTTCCATTATAAATGGTCCTTCCCATTTTGGTTCTAACGTCCCTTTCTTTTTGGAGTTCAAAATCATGGGGCGTCAGACGGCGAGGACCAAGTCACCTTTTCTAAATGTGAGGTGTCTTACTTTCTTATCAAATGCTTTGGAGATTCGAATCTGGTAGAATTCGATATGTTGTTGAGCTTGTAGCCATTTTTTATTTAGCACCTCAAGCTCTTCAAGACATCGGCGATGATTTTCTTTCGTCGTCATGCTGGTTACAAGTGTTATCTGAAGGTATAGAATTTGAATTTTAGGTGGTAATACGGCTTCACATCCGTATACTAATGAGTATGGTGTCATACATGTCGATGTACAAACCGTTGTGTGATAAGCCCACAAACTTTGACCCAAGTTCTCATTCCAGTCTCTTTTATTTGTCGAGACCACTTTAGTGAGAATTTTGATGATGGTTTTACTGAAAGCCCCTACTTGTCCATTCGTAGTATGGTTGTAGGCTATTGAGGCTAAATTCCTAATCCTAAATTTGTCGCAGAATCGAGTGAAGGCTTAGCTTACGAATTATGGCCCATTGTCATGGATGATGCGTCTTGGAACACCATATCTGTATATGATGTGGTGTTAGATGAACCTAATCACATTCCTTGTTTTGACCTATCTCAATAGGACTGCTTCGGCCTATTTGGAAAAATAGTCAGTTATCGCTAGTATGAAGCATTGTCCTTTCGAGGAAGGTGGGGAAATTAGGCCAATAATACCCATACCCTATGTCTCAAATGGCTATAAAGTGGCTGAAGGATGAAAATGTTCCGACGGCTGATGCATGTAATTAGCATGTATCTGACAGGCATGACATAGTTTGGCATAAGCAATGGCGTCCCTGATCATATTTGGCTAATAGTAACCAAGTCTATGCAGTCGGTCCCATAATTTAGGTCTGGGCTGATAAGCTTCATAGGTACCATCGTCGGCTTCCTTAAGAGCTTCCTTTGCTTCTTTGCTTGACAAGCAGCGAAGCAATAGTCCGTCATATGACCTTCGATACAAAGTCTATGACTGGGAGTCATAGTAGAATCTTCAGGCATTAAGCCATATAAGACATAATCTATGATCGAAAACCGCCAGTCTCTGGGTTCGAGCGCTTTGAGCTCTTCATCGATCGCATTAATCTACAATGCATATTTTAGACGGAATACTTACTTACTAGTTACTGTAACCCACTGAGTGGTTCCCCCCAACAAAGCTAGTGTAGCCGCGAGTGACACCAAAGCGTGCATATGTGTTTTTGAGGCGATGTACATAATCGATGTAGAAGCTTTGAAAGAATTAGCCATTGTGATTGCCACTGCTTGATAAGGGATGAGATCTTCATGCTTGACCTCGAATTCACCTTTCGGCTGATTGATGACGAGTTGCCATTCATCATACGCCTCTAGGTGTTTCACCCCCAGCTATTTAGATAGGTCAAGACCTATCAGCAAAGCATTGTATTCAGCCACATTATTGAAACATGGCTCTGTTAGAGAAAATGCTCAAGGTAATGCGTGATTCTGTGGAGAAATCAATACTACCCCCACTCCTACGACAATAGTGCCTTTAGGGTTTGCTCTTGCTGCACCATTGAAGAACAGTTGTCATACTTGTTCGCTCGAGACCACATTGGCTTCATAAGTCTCATCTGGTATGTCTGGGTATAATTCAACTTTTCCCTCCAATGGGTGGTTGACCATGAGATCACATATGGCTTGACCCGTTACTTCCTTCTAAGGCTTGAAGTGGATGTCGTACTAGGATAATAGTAATGCCCATCTAGCAAGTCACCAATTCAATGCATCGGGTTGCGTCACGAACACCCGTATTGGATTAATCTTGGAGATTACATATATGGTCTGTCCGAACAAATAACATCGCATCTTTTGAATTGTGAAGACCAAAGCAAAACATTCCTTCTCAAGAGGAGGATAACAATATTCAACTCCTGATAAAGTTCTACTAAAATAGTAGATAGATTGTTCATGTCCATTATCATCGTCCGGTGCTAGAAGTCCTGCTAAAGCATGCTCTGTAGCTTAGTTGTATAACAAGAATGGTTTTTCTCGATTTTGGTGCAACCAACATAGGCGGACTGGAGAGATATAGCTTGATCTCCTCAAACGCCTTTTGGCAGGCCTCATCCCATACAAAGGATACACCTTTCTTCATAATCTTCAAAAATAGCTGACACTTGCTCGACAAGTTAGAAATAAACCGGCGAATGTAAGCCAAACGTCCTTGTAGACCACACAACTCTTTAAGGTTTCTAGGTAGTGGAAGTTCTTGGATGACTTTGACTTTATCTGGATCAAGACGGATCTTGTTAGCCATAACTACAAACCCAAGCTATTCCTAAGAAGGACTTGGTCAGACTCATCTTCAATTGATGTCATCGCATGAGGCCAAATATTATCTTCAAGTCATGCAGGTGATCACCCTTGCTATGAATTTTGACCACCAAGTCAACAACATAGCACTCTAATGTCTTCCGTAGATGCTCTCGAAAAATAGTAGTCATGGCTCGTTGATATGTGGTGCCAGCATTCTTCAATCCAAAAGGTAATACCGTATAACGGTAAATCCCTGATGGTGTTCAGAAGGAAGTTTTCTTCTCATCCTCAGTGTACATTTTGATTTGGTTATACCTTCAAAAGCCATCCATGAATGACATCCTTTCAAACCCATATGTATTATCAATGATGACATCCATGATAAGCAAAGGGAAGTCGTCCTTTGGACATGCCGCATTTAAATCCCGAAAGTCAATGCGCACTCGAATCTTCATGTTCTTTTTCAGAACTGGGATGATATTTGCCACCCAATCTAGGTGCTACTCTTCTTGGATAAATCCTGACTCAATGAGATTTTTAACTTCAGCTTCAATTGCCTCCATGATCTGAAGATGGAATCACCGATGTTGTTGCTTGACAGACTTAACATCTTGTTTGATTTTTAGGCGATTCATGGCCACCTAAGGATCAAGACTCAGCATGTCCTCATAATTCCAAGCGAAGACATTAATATATTCATGAACAAGAGTGATGAGGTCTTCCTTTTCTTTAGGTGATAGGCTATCACTTATGAATATAGGTTTCGGATTAGACTTGTCCCCCATGTTTACTTGAGTCACCTTATCGTCAGTAGGAGGTTCGCATTGTTCAAAACGATTTTCCCACTGTATGCTGAGTTGCCTACTCAATGGATCTTCAAACAAGGGTAATTGGTCATCCTCTTGAGTTTCGATTGGCTGAGTTGAAGCCATATTAACCATGAGTTTCTTGAAGACAGCTCTTGTACTAACATCTAAATCCCAGCATGTCGATTCAGAAGAGGAACTAATGAGATCACCACCTAATTCCTCATTTTCCTCAAAGCATAATGTTAATGGTAGGGATTCATATCCTAACCCCGTGTGAGTCTTGTCATAGTAATCATCAGGTTTGCCTTTTGGTACGAGAGGGGTAATCGGTGCGCGTCGACCTTTCCCAAAGTTTAAACCTTTCTTACAAGAGAAGTTGTATCACATATTCTCCATGATACGACATGTTGTTAGCCTAAAATATGAGAACTGAGGAGCTCTTCTTCTTCTTTAGATTTTTCTTAAAGAGTTTGCAGTGAACCCTCAGTTTGCCCGAATATGTGTCTTCTTGGCCACTTCTCATCGAGGGTACCACAAAGACTGCCTATGAAGATTTGATTCGCCGCCGACTTGTCGCAAAAGATGATAGAATCGACATATGCAACGTGGATCAGCATATAGTCATGACAAAGGATCTAATGATATGTCGGTGCTTGTACCTTATATGTCAGAGTTAAATTCAACACACGATAAGTAAGATAAATCATAATTATTATTAAAGATAACTTTGCTTTCATCATCTGCAGCGTCATTAGTCTAGGATCTCAAAGCCGATCACGATGGGATCGATGTCATTGGCTCCTGTGTTGTCAACCGGATCTAAGTCGATCCGGGTTCTGCTGTTAGCATTATGCCACTATGACTGATGTACAGTCTTGGAATTCCAGCCAGTAAGTTAGCCTCCACAGGCACTGTCGTCTATGGGTTCAACACCAGTAGGACTAGACCATTGGGCAAAATCCGAATGAAGTGCCAGCTGGGAGATCTAAAATCCAAAGTCACATGTTATGTGATCGACACAGAGACCTCATATAACTTACTTTTGGGTCGACCCTGGAACCATGGTAACATTATAGTTCCCTCTACCCTCCACTAGTGTCTCAAGTATGTAGATGCTAATAATGAGATTAAGACAGTGGTCACGGATAAGCAACCGTTTAAGGGATTAGAAAACTATTTTACTGATTCCCTTCTTTACGGTGCTGAGTCTGACACTGAACCATCGGGCCAAGGCATGGATAGCGAAGAATAAGCTGACACCAAGGCTGAGCTTGATTACAATTGAGGTTTTGTATAGAATGATATTGTACCCTTTGTAATCAATCTTAACAGTGGAGAATCGTCAGATGGTAGTTGTACTTGGCAACTTGCCGAAGAAGTAATAAATAACAATTTAAAGTACTCGCCTTCTCTTGATGAAATAATGAAGGGATTTTCGATTATCGTGATTTACACGTGCCTCTCCTATCATCTGTCATGACGAAGAAGCGTATCCAAAATTCATTCGAAATGACTATTGTCATTCCTACCAAGAAAAAGAGTCAGAAGGAGATAATGTACGATAAAGGTGAGATGTCTCCACTATCGGATCATTTTTTGAAGGATGATAGCGATGATGAAAAGTCTGCTCCTCACTTGTCTAAGTACAGTTCCAAAGCGCGTAACCACATGAAAAAATAGGGATACAATCTAGCACTTGGAGATAGACTTTGCTTTGGTCGAGGTCCTCGAGCTCCGACTAAGGCTGCTTATGTCCTAAAAGGAAAACCTGATAATTACTATAGGTTTAGAATGAAAGCACCCTAATGCCACTAGGAAAGAACCCTAGAGAGGGGTGAATAGGGTTTATGCTAATCTAATCCGATTTATACCAAATTAAAGACTTTACTAACAAATATATCCTAGCATAAGAGATATGAATAATATATGTGCAATGATATACAAATATCATAAGAGTAAATAAACTACTAAAGTGATAGGGCAATATAAACAACAAGCAATTTACAAAGGCGATATAAATGATAAGCACGAATATAAAGGAACGCCAATGACAAACGTAAACAAATGATATGATCATGGAGTTTGGTCCCCATAACTTACATCTCCGCTCTTCACCTCGAGGAGATCTCCACTATCACAATCGTGTTTTCTACCAGTCTCTCTTCATCAATAAGTACCTCGTCGTAGTGGCCCGAGAAAGAAGGAAAACAATTGAAGAATTCCCAACACTTGTGGATTTGAAGCTCTTACTTAGACTCGGTGAAAGTCTGTGAAAACCACTTGCTCCCCTCTAATGATTGCAAGAAGGGCACAGAGGTATTGGCGGTGGTCGGTGTTAACATGAAATCGGGGTGATGAATGATGAGCCATGTCATCATATATGTATATGGGAACTAGACCTTGATGGGAGGAATCTCGGTCGACGGTTCGGGCCCCATCTGTGTAAGGCCATCAACCATGTATCTAAGCCCACAATGAAATTTGGCGACCATCGCTGGAAGTAGAGAGAGATCCTTCCCGTGAGCTAACTGGATGGTCGGGAAGAGAACCTTAATCGGCAAAGCATCAGAAAATTAATAAGGAACAACGTACTTCTTCAACCAAATGGCGAGATACCCTGCCAGAAGAGTCATAGGTCGAATACACTTCTGCGCATGCCATAGGAATGACTAAAAATTAGTCCCCACCAGAAAGGGATCCTCGACAGCAAAAGTAGTGAATGATCGCACCTGTCTTCTCAATCAAATCATTAATTGCTAAAGGAGTCAAATGGGCTAACTCACAAATAGCTTCACCAGAGCTACTCTCCAAGTGCTGAAATAAATAATTAGTAAAGTGCTTCAAGCTTATCTACTTTTTCTTCTTCTCTATGGGGCCCATACTAACTAGAGCTATCTAATAGTGACATGTAAGCTACCAGAACGTATCATACATAACAGAAGAAGCTCTCTTCAATTGCCTCAGTTGCCGATTGGTAGGAAAATACTCCAGATATGGGTAATCTCTCATCAAAAGTCTGGAAACCATCTGCATCTCATGAAGAGATAACCCTAACTCTCTATTGTGAGTCAAGAAAGTGTTGGTGTCAGGGTTATAAAGCTCCAACAACGCTAGGAAACGTGTTTACTGATCAGTAATCCGTAAACGTGCAAATAAATACTGGCGAGGGATAGAAGGGATGTATAGAGGACTCTTGTCATCATTGTTCAACCAACGCTCATCATCAAGAGTCAACATATCTGGATCCTCAACATGATCGTCGAACAAATAATCCGGCTTCTTCAAAGCCTAAGTAGAGCTAGAATCTTCAGTAAGGGGAGCATCTGTGATTAGCCGCCGTAATTTACGACGACCCCTATCTTGTATCAGCTAATGAACCTCCTTAGGCCCATCCGGATCAAACTGAGGAGTCGAATTAATAAAAAGTTTATCAACACTAGTGGTGAAGGTCTCTCTGCTACAACCGCTCATGGCGTAAGGTGGGAATCCGTCCGCAGGAAACTCAACTAAAACAGATAACGCACAATTAGAAAAATGATTCTAAAGAAAGACAAGGAGTTGAACTCATCTCACGAATTGATGAGATAGAGTCACTTCTTAGTCAATTGGCAAAACGATTTTAACTATTTTACATGGGAGGGACAATATACGTCACCACGTAGATAACTTGACAATATACCCCACCCCATGGAGTGCAATACAGCATGAAATCACACATTCTGCATGAAGACATGTAATGACCAAGCAAAACATGTCTTTTAAAGTGTTAATCTCTGCGAAAGGGGACATCGGATCTTCCCGAATAACTCGCCAAGGAGACAAACGGGGGTGCAAAACACAGAATATCAAATTTTACAAATGCTATAAAAGTTCACCCACATATGAAGAAGTTGAGGAGGCCTCCCTCTCACTATGCTGAGAAGTCGAGTGACTCCTGTAAAAGCGCGATCATCGTGGAGATATTGCTAACCTGCAATAAAAATCAGCAGGTCAGGTACAATCATAAATTCAAGAACCTGAAATTAAAAAGGGAAATTATGAACTTTAACCGAAATCCTACAAATAAAACGGGATCTTATGGTTGAAGTCTAATTAAACCTATATGCAAACAACGGGTTCAATTTACATCCAAGACCCTCATAATCAACTTTTGGTCAAAATACCCAAAATACCCCTCATGCTCAAGGCTCAATGCTAATCATGAGCACATTTAAAATCCGGCCATGATTAAAGGGGGAAACCCATTATCCTCAACAATAAAATTTTGGCCACTTTTGCACATAACCCCCCTCAAAAGTTTTGGCCAATTTTGCAATAAGTTCTCATCAAGTTTTGGCCACGGGTATGCAACCCAAGCCCCCAAATTTTGGCTATCCCTCTTCAATCTAAAACCCCCAAAGTTTGGCTAATTTTGCAATATAGCCCCTCAAAAAATTTTCCACCATGAACTCACATCCAAACCCCCTAAATTTCGGCCA
>NC_033803.1:54191535-54244490 GCF_001876935.1 Asparagus officinalis | reverse complement strand
AATTTTGGCCATGAGCTCACATTCAAGCCCCCATAATTCGTCCATGTATGCAATATAACCCCTCAAAATTCGGGTATAATCAAATCCCTTCAAACCCAAGTTTCAAATTTCTTCCTCAAAACCCAAAATTTGGCCATGTTTTCAAACTTTCACACCCTCCAAAGTACAAAACTCAATTCATGAGATCAAAGCCATAATCTTTGCATACAAGTTCATGAATTCTTGATGCATACCCACATTACAAATCAAATTTCCAATCTTTACATCAAAACTCATGAGCTCTTGGAATAAAATTAAGCACACAAGTTGTGGAGGAAGCTTTCCCAAATCAAAGCTTGGTAACCCAAACTTGAAGAAGAAGAACCCAATGCAAAAGAAAAAACCTTGATCTTGAGAATGATTTTCGGCCATGAACAAGAGGAGTGGAAGATGAGGTTTCAAATCCTTTTATAAGAAGAGTTTAAGAGTTCTTAAAGGGGGAATTAAGAGTTCTTAAAGATAAGGATTTATTAGTTATGAAGAAGTGGGTTTTGGATGAGGAGTTTTAAGGAAGAATATGAGAGTAAGAGAGGGAATTCAAAATTTGAGGGGGAACACAAAAAGAGTCATTGTACAAAACCCTAAACCCAATCCCATAGGCCAGCTGATGCGGCATAATTTTGCACCAAAATTGCAAGTGCACAATTTATCAAGTTATAGTATAAAAAGATATCGATCCCACGAAGAAGGTGATTTTAAGAGATTATTAAACTTGGTTCTTATATTTTGTGCGTGACAATTAGGAATAAAGAATAAGTGTGAATGTGATGAGTGATTGTTGTGAATATTTGCAAAAGATAATAAATTGATTTTTAGAGGAGAGAAGGAAGAATTAAAGAATAAATGAAATCACAAGGCAAGAAATATGAATTAATAAAATCAAGAAATAAAACTAAGAATGAAAAGAAAATTTAAGAAAGTTAAGATGGAGGATTCAAAAGAGGTAAGAAATCTAGAATATAATCAACTAACCAATTTCAATTACAAAATATAAACTATTCTCTTTTTATCATATTTCAACTTAGATTTATTAAGCATAGATTATCAAACCATTTAAGGAAAGTGTAACCTATCAAATTATCAGCTAAGCTAAAATTACTATTCATGATAAGAACAACAACATGATAATAATCCTAGAATTCATAAGCATAACCTATCAAACCATTTAAGATAAGCATAGATTATCAAATTCTTCTTCTACCGATTAGTTCTCTAGTTGATTATCCTAACATGAACATTTTAAGTACAAGAGAATAATTCATACAATATAAAGGAAATTAGACTAGTTTCATATAATTCTAAACTTCCTACAAGAATTAAATTCACATCTTTAAGAAATAAAAACAAGAAAAAGAACTAATTACAAAATTAAAAAGAAAAGAAAAATCTAAACTATGAACAAGAAATAAATCTAATTACAAAGAAAATAAAAATCTAAACTACAAAATAAATTGCAGAAATTAAATGCAAGAAAAATAAATCTACTCTACAAATTAAAGTGCAAAAAGAAATAAAAAGACAAGAAAATAAATCTACACTACAAGCATGAATTTAAATCTAACTAATAAGCAATAATAAAGAAATTACTAAAAAGAAATAAAAGAGAAAAGAAATGCAAACCTTCAAATTGCTCTTCATCTCCATCCTCATCATTCAACAAAGAGGAGAAAGAACAAATTTAAAGAGGAAAAAATTATTTTTATTAATTGCAACTAAAGTTACAATTTTTGGAAGGCCTTCTCAATTAAGAGTAGCCCTCCTCTCCAAAAGGAGTTTACAAAATTTTCACACCTCTAACCCCTCACTCTCTACCCCTATTTATAGTAATCTTCAATGAATATGAGCCCTTGGATTTGTATTGAGCCCCAAGCCACAATCTCCACCTTTGAATTTGCTTTTTGGTTCTTCTTTAACCCATATGATTTTTTCAAAAGAAAATCAACAATCAATTTTTGGCCCAATTTATTTGTTGATTTTCCAAAATGAAAACCACAAGTCCGGTCTACAAGTTCGGTTCTCATTGCAGCAGCCGGCCCAATTGAGTTCCCATTTGATTTCACAAAAAAAAAACCGAAATTGAAGAGCTGGTCCAATCCAAATTTGCAGCAAAATAGTCCGGCCATGATGTGTGTGAATTCAATTGATTTTTCTTTGGCCCATGTGATTTTTAGGTGCAACCACAATCCGGCCCATTCAATTGATTTTCTTGTGAGCAGCAGCACATTTCAGTCTTCAATGCTTTTGAATTTCAAAAATCAAGTCCGGTCATTTGATGAGTTCAGTCACTGTAGCAATTCGTAATTTTTTGCATAAAAGCCCAACTCATTTCACTCTTTGCATCCAAGTCCATTTCATTCCAGCTTTGCATAAAAATCCAATCTTGTTTGCATCCGGTCTTGTTTCCCTTATGTAATCTTTTTGCTTTGGGCCTTCACAAATTCGAAAATTTCACTTTGGCTTCTTGAATCATTTCTTCATTTAATCAATGGGTTTTTGTTGAGAGATGGGAAGTTGAGATTTATTCTTCATTAACCTGTAATTAAAGATAAAAATAATTATTAGTGGTATATTTATTCATATAAAATAGATAATGAGGATATAAAATTATAATAAAAATATGATTATCACCAGCCTACTCTCTCTCCTCTTCTTTTTCTCTCTCCTCTATCTCTCTCATGATCCCTCTCTCTCTCTTGTTTGACTGAGAAACTTATTGTGTCTCGGCCAAAGCTAAGACACAACATGTGTCTTACCCAAGGCCGAGACACAATGTCATGCCCTGCTTCCTAAAATACCCGGGAATCGGAACGTGAACAAGCCCGCGACGTATTAGATTAAGGAGAAAAATAAAATAAACTTTTCTCCTCAACCTAATACGCTAAGCTTCTAGAAATAAATACAATGCAAAGGTATAGATCCCCGATCACAATAGTAAGAATATAATAACAACTCAGAATAAGAAATAGACATATCATCAAAAGTAGATCATCCTAGACATAAAAATATGGGTCAAACATACCCTTATTACAAAACGGTCCAACTAGGAATATAAAAAATCATAGTCCATAATAAAAGAAAGTAATGCTAAAAAAATACAAAATCTATTATCAAACTAAGGAAAAATATGATAAAGAGTTCTAAGGTCCCACAACTACTACAGAAGAAAACTACTACGCTTCAGCTTGTTCTTCTACTTCGTCTGCAAGGCACTCCTGTTGAGAATCCTCTGGCTCCTGTACGATTCCGAACTGAGGCTATCCGTCTCCTAAATCTGATGTACACTAGAGAAAATAGGTGTACGTCAGCGTGCATGGCACATGGCAAGATCCCACATGGAAGAAAGAAATGGTCAAACGACCAAGGCAAAAACAGATATAATAATAATTGAAGCACGCTACTAGACTACTAATAATCTAAATGCAATCTATCACTAGAATATAATAATCAGAAGAATCCAAGAAAATCAACTAAGTAACAAGATCATGCAGCTAGCGATCAGAATATTCATCCAAGTAACATGGTCATACAACTAGATGGAATTAATACTTAAAAATCTACAACAAGAGACGTAGTACGTCGAACGAAATAATCCAAACAAGGAAACCCTCATGTATATACCATATGTCTCAAATTATAGATAATTAAATATTAATCCCGATCTATGTATGAAAAGAAATACAACTAGCCTACATCTCACAGGAATCCATAATTACCTTAAGTAATAAGGTCGTGTAACTATCCATTCTATAACAAGTCACTGGTCCACATCTCACACAGAGTCAATGCTCATATCATCGGATAATTGATTATTCACAAATCCCCTACGTACATCAAAAACCGCTACATAAACTCAGTCAGAGGACTACATGCAATCCGTTTTTAACCTGGTCCGGAATCAAGCTAAACTCGGGTGAATATCAAATTCACGGACCAAAGTGACTACACAAACTTTACTTTGACCCAACAAACCAACCCCAATGCTACACAAACTCAATGGTGCGAGCCTGGAAGATACATCAACAGTCACATCCGATCACATGAACAAGAACTTCTCCATCCTAACTCTTCTCGCTTTTCTAAGTCATACATAATCCACACTATCTCTGGTTCACCACCTAAATTCAGTCAACATACCCACACATGTCACTAAGTGTGTTCATGACGCACAAAGCCACTAAGTCATGAACTACTAAGATTCCCAATCATAACAAAAAGATAATAATAACACTAATTCTATACAATAATAACATGGCAAGTCGAACATGATTAAACAAGTTTGTAAAGCATGAATTGTTCGCGGTGAAAGTTGTTTTCATTGAATTCATTGTTCTCTCAAGTAATAGTTTTTCGATTACAAAAGATGTTCGCGGTGAAAGTTGTTTTCATTGAATTCATTGTTCTCTCAAGTAATAGTTTTTCGATTACAAAAGATCCGGTCTTTTTATAAGATCCGGTTACAACTTCGATTACAAAAGATCCGGTCTTTTTATAAGATCCGGTTACAACGAAATCAAAGAAAGAAAAGAAAAAAATTACAACTTTCCTTTTATGTCGAATGAATCGCGAGCTCCTGTTTTGCGGTCACTCGCTTGTGTGGGTTCTTCGCCTGCGCCGGGGTTAATCCGTGGACCACCGCGCGATCTTGATCCGGTCGGATCTACACGATATGACGGGTGCTATTTCATGAAGGAAATAACAGCCGGGGGTACTATTTCACCAAGGAAATAATAGCCTTTAGAAATCGAAATCGACCAAGCGAAATCGATACTCTTCTCGGGATCAAAAACCAAGTTTTGATCCGGAGGATAGTCGTGTAGATCTCAGATCTGATCTCTCTCTCTCTCGAACTCTTGCCTTATCTGACGTGGACAATCGCCAAGAACCGGATCTGAAAAGTTCAAGTCTTCCAAGCTTCAAAACTCTGAGGTTTAGCTCTTGATCCGGCAGAGTTTCGGCTCCAAAAGTTCCAACCTTTGAAAAATGAGCCATCCCCTCTCTATTTATAGGCAATCAAAGCAGATCTGGGCTCACGGCCACCAAGCCACCTGAGTGACTCTATTTTGGCCGGGTGTTCGCCGTTGTGTCCGTTGTCCGGTTTCGCGGTTTATCCGATCTTCGTTGTTGATCTGGACTCTGCTTTGGCAGTTCGGATCCTGATTTGGCAGTAAATCTGCATCGGTGTTTAACCTCATCGCCTCGTTAATCTGCTTCGTCGCATCTCACTTAGCTTCGATATTGTGGACTAACGATCACGCTTGGATACATCGCCCGATGGTTCATTGGTTTGTCGAATCACCATACCGAGCTGTGTTAAGGGACCTATAAGCAGTTTTATACGCCTACAGATACCCCCTCCAAAGTATTTCAGCCTCGTTCTTTTATAGAAGAGTCTGGAATGCTTTGGATATGATTGCCCCAACCTTCAATCGGTATGACGGGACTTTGGAATGGCTTCTGTTCTTGATTCCTTCAATCCTTCAGGCTATTCGGTGCTTTGTCGAATGTCTGTAAGGGTTCCGGTGCTGCATTTATTGTCTGACCGTTGTCGGAATTTTGAACTTGAAGTTAATTCCCGATTTTTTGATCTTTAGCTCGTGTTTGTTGGTTCAACATAGAACTGACCATCGATTGTCGGCGTTGAGTGCTTATTTGCGACGCGTTGTCCGGCGTAGTGTTGTTAAGTTATCCTTAAGAATATTTTTAAACAAAATATTCTCCAGAAACTTCTCAACAAAAATAGGGAATAGTTTATACTCGTATACCTTATTGGAGTAATTTTCGTGTCCGAATGAGCTGAATCGGTCTGAGAATGAGCCAAAAAAGGCAGTAATTAGGCTCAAAAAAAAATCTTCTGACCCTTCCGAATGTGTGGGAGAAGAATGAATAAATAAGGGACCGGACCCTCGGTCAATTTGAAGTCGTTTCGACACTCGATTCAGCTTCAATTTGAATTCTGGTTCAAACTGGTTCAACCTGGTTCAAGGCTGGTTCAAGACTGGTTCAGCCTGGTCTGGTCTGGTTCAGCCTGGTTTAAGGCTGGTTCAAGACTGGTTCAGCCTGGTTCAAGGCTGGTTCAGGACTGGTTCAAGAATGGTTCAGCCTGGTCTGGTCTGGTTCAGCCTGGTTTGGCCTGGTTCAGCCTGGTTTGGCCTGGTTCAGCCTCCTTTGAACTAATTTAGACTGGTCTGGTCCGGTTCAACCTGGTTCGGTCTGGTTCAAGGCTGGTTCACATTATAAAATGGCCTCTTTTTCCTCCTCCTAGGGCCGGCCACCCTCTCCCCCTAATTTTTGGATTTCTCTTCCCTCGTGCATCCTTTCTTCCTCAAATCTTCATATTTGTCTTAGATCCATCCTTCCTTTTGATCTTAGACTGAAAAATCCCTCAAAATTTCCATATTTAAAGTTTCTCTCAGGCCCCTCGAGCACGTGGTTCGAGCCTCTTTCAAGATCTAATTTTTTTTGTGATCCTCGAGCTTTTCCTCAGGTAAATCCTCCATAATTTTGGCATATTTCATGTTTAATTTAGTACATGAATTTGTGGGATTGCATATGAGGGTTAGGGTTTGTGATTTGACGCCTCGAGCTCATCTTTCAGGGGGTAGAATTTGGAGATCTGAGGGGTTTAATTTGCAGATTATCATGTCGCATGTCCCGAGAGGTCGCTCTCCTACTGCGTCGGCTGATGGCGTGCTTCCCTCGTATGCTGGTGAGCTCTTTTTGGCGTATTTGTAGATTTGTAGATTAGTCCTTTATCCCCATTTTGTTCTCTTTGGCGAGACAATCGGGAAGAGCCTTGATTCTCCTTGGTGAGGATCGACGCTTTAAAGATGGGTTTTGCTTGGTCAAAACCATATCTCAAAATAAATAAAGGGGGCGTTTTGACGCTGCATTGTGCCTTATAAGGTAGGGATATGTTTTTGATATATCCTACCTTATAAGCGCATAATGTGGCCAAATCGTCTCACCCTTTATAAGGCAGTGACTCTATCTTATCCGTTCGTAGGATGAGTTCAACTTCCTTTTATAACTGAGACTAACAAACACTTAATTGCTTGTTTTCAGTGGAATATCCCTCTAGAGCGTTCTCATCTCATGCAGTGGATGGACGTCGCGACGAGTATTATTCAACCTCCGATGATTTTTCACCTATTCTTCTTACTCTTCAGTTTGCTCCGGGCACGCCGACAGAGGTTGTCTAAGTGGTGAAGGAAGGGGGACATCGAGCTCTTCGACAGTTGATTACAGATACGCCTTTCGTGAAGGATGCCAGCTCTGTTCAGTCTCTCAGGAAGACTGACTTTTTATTTGGCGACTCTGTCAGAGATCCTGATGCGGTGTTTATTAACGCCGAGCAGTGGCTTCATAAAAATGGCGGTGGTTTCCTATATTTGCCGAAGATTCCTCGACACCGTTCGTTGACTGAGCTCAGGCGTCAGGCTGTGACACGGGAGATGTCGTGGCACTTGACGGAGGAGCATGAGAGCGTTCACTGTGGCTATATCACTCATCAGGCAGCTCCTGGTTCGAGCAGGAGTCATATCGTTGGATTGCGTCCTGGAGTATTGGGGCTGGATGCACCGCCGCGTAACGAATTTCTTGCTTCTGCGGACGGGAGATGCCTGCGACGCGCCACAGATTCTATGGCTGGGTCCATTCTTTAGACAAGCTTTGGTGGGCTCATATGACGAAGTACGTCTTAAGCCGATGGAGCGAGGAGTTGCACGCTTGTGATCTATATGCAGCCATTCGTGCCACCATGTATGGCTTACCTGTCAGCGCGAAGCATTTCTTCACTTTGTGCGAGCTCTATAACCCGGATTCGAACACTTTTCTGACCCAGCAAGGGGAGTTAGGCTTGGCTCTCCATGAGATGCACAGGATTTCTGGTTTGCCCATGGGTCAGATGCTATATCAGGAATACTTTCCCTCCAACCATGAATTGAGTCAGCTGAAGGATCACATGCCCGACCACTACGAGACTTTATGGGACCTCACATGTCACTATCATATTGCTTTAGCGCAGTCTGAGCCTTTAGCGAAGAGGACTAAGTCACATGTGAGTCTGAAGCAGTTTGCGTGTTATTTGTTCAGGAATCTAGAGAGTAATTCTGGAGAGGCTATTTGTGAACTGGCAACGCTTACTCCTTCAGAAGTTAATGGTCTGTTGAAGAAGATCGACGCTCACTCTTATACCATTAGCAGTCCCGAGAGTGGCTTTCCTGCAGGGACCAAGTTTAAATCATTCTTATGGCATGCGACCGCATCGATTCAGCCGATGACCCTTCTTGCCGGTTACCTTGCTATCTGGTTAAAGAAATGCGTGGTTCCGTATCAGTCCGGTGACATTATGCCATTGGAAGTGCTCTACCCAGCGGGTCAGCTTGCCTATAAGAAGGAACTTTCGCTTCTTCCGGTGATGGTAGCTAACATTCATCGAGGGCTTCGACAGATTTCTAGTACCTTCACACAGAAAGAAGATGCACCGTCGGCTAAGATTCCTCTTTCTAAGGTGGAGCTCCCATACATTTATTTGATGGCTTGGTTCGTCCTTCATCGTCCTGATATGATGTCGGTACCTAGCACCGTAGACCGCTCTGTTCCCCTACTGTAGTTGTTTGAGAATGGTAGGTGGGAGGGGCGAGGATTCCTTGACATCAGAAAGCAGCTACAGGTCCATAAATGTTGAGCATTTTCCACTTGCTTTCCGCAGTTCTTCAGTCGATATGGCGAGTGTTTGATTGATGAGAAGAAGCCGAGGGAGTATCGAACTCATTTAGATATCGGCTGCTTTAATTGGCTAGTGAACATTAGGCCGGGTTATCTGACCTTCCGGGTGAGGAATCAGTGTTTTATAGAGCCATATCTACCCTACCGATTCGCCCGCCAGTTTGGTTATGATCAGCTTTATATCGGGAATCCACGTCAGCAGCTTCGGGCTCATGGCGGTTTGGTGGACGGTCTTCGGGCATGGCTGTGGACCGTGACGGGCTGTACTGGTGCTAAGTTCAGTCTCTCGAGTGCTGAGCGGCAGTTGAATCTCACTTTCTTAAGCTGCAGGTGGTTGTTAGTAGCAAATAAAACTGTCCCCGTGAAGCCGATTGCAGAGCTAGAGGCCAAGGAAGCTTCTCAGGCTGATTCTCGTGTGATTTGGGAAAATGCTCGGTCGTAGAGGACACGGAGCAAGACTCGTCGGATTGACGAGGAGGGAAAGAAGATCTTCCATTCTGCTGATGAGGCTTCAGGCGGAGATCTTGAAGATTACAAGGACTGTTCTGAGCGAGGTTAGCTACATATTCTTTCCTTCTGTCTTCCAGAATTATTAATCTTGACAGTTGTTTGATGTTTCAGGGACCGCAGCTGACAAGGATGAAGAATTCTGTCCTTTTTCCCAGGCGAGACCTCCGATTGTTGTCCCCGCTGCTAGGCGGAAGAGATTAGCCCACAAGGCGCATACAGATTCGCGAGTGTCTGAGATGGGTTTGTCTGGTGATGATCCCGCTAGCGACGGAGGTAATATCTACCCTATAGATCATCCTCTTGATCATTCAGAACTTCGACTCACGCTTTTCCATCTCTATGTAAGAGAGCGTGGGGATAGCGAGATGAATCCTGATCCTGCTCCTCATGATTGTGTATTTTCTGGGGAGCCCGACTCACCATACCAGGTAGAAAAGCCTGCAGAAGCTGCTGAGGAGACTATCAATGTAGGACCCGATTCAGCAAATCCAGGTACATCTACCATGACAATGTACCCTTTAGATGGCACACAAAGGAGTTGAACGATTCAGAATTCGTGCATTTCCTAATTGTCTCTATGCTTCTTGCTCTTTTAGATAAATTGCAGGAGGCAAATGTGGATCTTGGGAATAGAGAGGCTAACACACCCATAAGAGGTAACTCATTCCTATTGGTCGTAGTCTCTTTATTCTTCTTTTGCACTTATATTCTCTTGTGTCAGATTTCTCGACTGATGATTTTGACGAGGAAGGTTCGCTTGTGGACACTCCTATGCTCCACTTCATGTATGGCTCTCCTCATATTGATGACCAGATGCCTGAAGATATGTTTCCTGAGTCTACACTCCCTAAGAATTCCGAGGATGGTCCTTCTGAGGGTATGTGCCTCTTCTCAAGTTAATTATAGGACTAGCCAATTTTTGACTAATGCAGCTATAATGTGATGCATTTGAGCATTCCGTTTTGTGTTTAACAGGAGCTTTTGTCGAGACTGATCCTGTTGAGCCGGCTGTGAGACCAACTACATCAGCTGATACATCCACAGCCGTTACACCTCCACTACCCCCAGTGACTCAAGGGGAAGGAGGTATAAATTAAGCAACTGAGAAATGTCATTTATTTCCTCATTAAGGCTTTTGACAAATTTCTCCTTTTTGTGTAGGGCTTTCTTCTCGGCTTCATGTCCTTGTGAAGGAATTGCTATCAGACAACGACCCTTAGAAGATCGTCATCTGTATAGAAGTCCACTCCTTCTTCTCCTTCGTGAATGCTATGATTGGCAAACTCTTCCACGGTGGACTTTTCCTTCACCAGTTTAAACCTTTCCTTGATTCTAGAATAAATTCAATAAGGGATGCAGGATACCCGGATCTGGCGAAGGCTATAGTTGATGACCTTGATTGTCTAGAGCACGAGCTTCAGATGTTTCGTGAGCTCCGGGATGCAGGTGCTTCTTCATTCATTGCTGCCCATTTGGATACTCGCTTACAGACATGGCACAATACTCGAGTTCTTGCTGAGCTCGAGATTCAGGTGCAGCGGGATCGGGTAGACCGAGTTGAGGCCAACCTTGCTGCTAGATCATCTTCACTCGACGATCTCGACTTATCTATTGCCTCTTGCGAGACCAAGATAGAACAGTTCCGAAGAGGACTTCGTGAAGAAGAGGAGACTTTGAGTATCCTTCAAATGACGAAGGTACAGGATCAGCAAGCCCACACTGTCTTATCTGAGGAATTGAAATCCTTGAAGAAGAAGCTGGTCGAGACGGAGGAGATTGCTGTGAAGACTTTAGCCACCACTGAAGAGTCCCTCAGAGCTGAATTGCAGGATGAGCTTAGGCAAGCTTATGATGAGAAGTTGTCTAAGTTTAGTCAGCAGATTTTTAGCCATAGGCTTGATGTATGATTTCATTTACCGAATATTTTGACTTTTGATTCTCTTAGTGGAAATGGTTTTATCTTTATCTTTATTATGATTCCTCATTCTGTTTGGAATGATTGACCATAATACTCACATGATTTTTGGCAAACCCCTAGCCTTCAACGGGTTTGATAAGCCTTTACCGACTACCGTTTGAGTCGGGCTAGCATGCGGATTGTCTAAATCCGTTCCGCATGTAACGTTGTGCTAAGAGAGTGAATTCTCTGAGACTTTGTGCTATGATGTCGAATACATAGGCTTCGCCATTGTTACGGGAATAGGCTATCCGGCAACGTGTATTAGACGTTGACTTATCCCTACTTAGGCTTCGGGATGAGATACCCCAGAATCGAACTCTGGTGTCTTTTTCAATCGGTAAAAGACTAAACCGGCGACACGTGTTAGGTGTCGACATATCCTTTCTTAGGGTTCAGGATGAAATTCCCCATGCGTGTGAGGCATGGATTTTGGTGTTATTAATAACAACCTGCCACAATGTTGAATATGTAGACGGGTGTTCTTTTTAACGGTTAAGAACTAACCGGCAACGCGGGTTAGGCGCAGACTTATCCTTGCTTAGGTTTCAGGATAGAATACCCCAGAATCGAACCCTGGTGTCTTTTTGTACGGAAAAAGACTAAACCGGCAGCGCGTGTTAGGCGCAGACTTATCCCTGCTTAGGATTCGGGATAAACTTCCTAGGATGAATCCTGAATTCTTCGAAAAGGATTGGTATGGGGAAGGAAGAATTTTATATTCTATTCCCCGAACAAAGAAGGAAAGGAGACTCGAGGTGGGATCTCCACCCCCAGAATCCGGAAAGGTGAAACTAAGAGTGGGATCTCCACTCCGAGAATCAAAAAGATTCGGATAACCCTAACTGTCGGAAGGTTTGATTATCGAACTAAAGATGAATTTCTCGTTTATCGAGAGTGAATTATGGTTTTGACCCTAACTGTAGGAAGGTTTGGCCAAACAGGAGTTTGAGGTGACCCTAACTGTAGGAAGGTTTGATCACTCGATTTGAAAGTGGACCTCTCGTTCATTGGAGGAATCGAGAGGGGATTTTGGTTTTGGTCCTAACTGTAGAAAGGTTTGACCGAATGGAAGGTTTAAGACGATCCTAACTGTAGGAAGGTTTGATCGCTTGATTTGTGGACCTCTCGTTCATTGGGAGAATCGAGAGGGGATTTTGACTGTGGTCCTAACTGTAAGAAGGTTTGACCAAGTGGGTGTTTTGAGACAATCCTAACTGTAGGAAGGTTTGATCGCTCAATTTGTGGACCTCTCGTTCATTGGGGGAATCGAGAGGGGATTTTGACTGTGGTCCTAACTGTAAGAAGGTTTGACCAAATTTACCTTTCTTCTTGGAGTTGAGGATTATCGGTCGGCGAGCAGCGAGGACTCGATCTCCTTCCTTGAAGCTTCTTTGTCGGACTCTTTTGTTAAAAACCCTAGATATTCTGGCTTGATAAAACTCAATGTGTTGTTGAGCTTTCAAACGCTTTTCATCCAACATTTCGAGTTCTTCGAGACGTTTCTGATGTTGTTCTTCCGTCATCATCTCAGTTGTGAGAGCGATCCGAAGGGATGGGATTTGGATCTCCAATGGTAGCACAGCTTCACATCCGTATACCAACGAATATGGGGTAGCTCCTGTAGGTGTGCGTATGGTAGTACGATAAGCCCAGAGTGCTTCACCGAGTTTATCATCCCAGTCTCGTTTATTGGTATTCACGAGCTTTGACAGGATTTTAATGATCGTCTTGTTAAAAGCCTCTGCTAATCCATTTGTGGCAGGATAATAAGCTGTTGACGAAATATTTCAATTTTGAACTTATCACAAAACCTGATGAAAGCGTTGCTTATGAACTGTGGACCGTTGTCATGAATGATCCGTCTTGGCACGCCGTGTCTGTATATGACATGATGCTTGATGAAATTGATGACGTTGTTCGTCTTCACTTCTCTAAGCGGAATTGCTTCAGCCCACTTTGAAAAGTAATCCGTGATTGCGAGAATGAATCGATCACCTTTGACTGAAAGGGGAAAAATAGGACCGACAATATCCATACCCCAAGTCTCGAACGGCCAAGATGTGGTTGATGTGTGTAACTGCTCCGGTGGTTGGTGCATATAATTCGCATGTATTTGACAAGCATGACACTCTCGGGCGTATTCGATTGCATCACGAACCATCGTTGGCCAAAAATATCTCATTCTCCTGATGCGATCATACAGTTTGGGACCGGGCTGATGCGCACCACATTCCCCTTCGTGTGCTTCCTTAAGAACTTCTTCTGCTTCTTTGTTCGAAAGGCATCGGAGTAACAAACCATCGTACCCTCTACGGTATAATGTATGGGTCTCGGTATTATTAAAGAATCTTGGTGCTCTTCGACGGATTGATTCCCTTTCTTTCACATCCTCTGGCAGAATACCATATTGGACGTAATCAATGATAGGAAAACACCAATCTCGGGACTCAGACCCAATTTGAGTTGAATTCACCTCCTTGGCTTTTACGTTTCCATCATCTTCCTCTTCAATATCCATATCGTATATGGGTATGCAGAGTTGATGCGTCCTTACTGTGACTAATAGTTCAGTTTCGGGAGGCTGCGCAAGTGATACCGCTAGTGCTGCTAGTGCATCCGCATAAGCGTTCTGGAGACGATGGATGTATTCAATAAAGAATTCTTTAAAAGAATCTGCCATTTTGATAGCCTCCTGGTGGTACGGGATCAGGTCTTGGTTCCTGACTTCATACTCTCCACGGACTTGGTTGACTATCAATTGAGAATCCCCAAAAGCTTCGAGATATTCGACCCCCAGCTCCTTGGTGAAACTGAGTCCAATGAGGAGCGCATTGTACTCGGCTACGTTATTGGAACACGGACTAGTCAGTGAATACGCCTGAGGCATCACATGCTTCCCCGGGGAAATTAAGACAACTCCAACTCCGGAGGAGACTGTAGAACATCCGGGGGTTATTGCCCTATTAACTGCCCTCGAAGCACCATCGAAGTATAATTGCCATACTTGTTGGTGCGATGTAGTGTTAACCTCGTGGGTTTCATCCGACAAGTCATCATATACTTTTGTCGTATCCGTTGTCGGGCTTGCCGTCAAAAGATCACAAATCACTTGTCCTTTGATTGACTTCTGCTGTTTGAAGTGTAAATCATATTGGGACAGGAGAAGGGCCCACTTCGCTAACCACCAATTCATAGAGGCCGGTTGCGTCATAAATACACGTACTGGATTAACGTTAAAAATGACGTAAATCGTCTGTCCTACTAAGTAATGCCGTATCTTTTGCATTGCGAATACTAATGCGAGGCATTCTTTCTCAATCATCGGATATCGAGACTCGGCGCCTATCAAGGTCCGACTTAGGTAATAGACTGCCTATTCGTGACCATTATCATCGTCTTGTGCTAGTAAAGCACTTATCGAGTGGTTCATCGCCTTGAGATAAATCAAGAACGGTCTACCCAATTTTGGTGCAACTAGAACAGGAGGATTCGTCAGATATGTTTTGATATCTTCGAATGCTTTTTGGCAGGCGTCGTCCCAAATAAATGACACTCCTTTTTTGTTTAGCTTAGAGAATGGTTGGCACTTCCTAGAAAGATTTGAGATGAACCGCCGAATGTAAGCTAAACGTCCTTGCAATCCTCTGAGCTCTCTTAGATTTCTAGGGGGTTGCAGTCCATGTATCGCCTTCACCTTATCAGGATCGATATGTATACCTTTAGTGGTGATGACGAATCCAATGAATTTTCCGCTGGACATTCCAAGGAAGGATTTAGTGGGGTTCATTTTCAATTGATGACTTCGCATGAGATCGAACATCGTCTTCAAGTCCTTGATGTGATCCTCTTTGTTGCGGCTTTTTACAACCAAATCATCAACGTAGCATTCGACTGTTTTCCTGAGATGTTCTTGGAAAATCTTAGTCATTGCTCGCTGGTACGTGGCGCCTGCATTATTTAGACCAAAAGGCATCACCGTGTAGCAAAAGACACCAAGGGGCGTTCTGAACGCTGTATGCTTCTCGTCATCTGGGTGCATCTTGATTTGGTTATATCCTGAAAAGCCATCCATAAAAGACATTCTTTCAAACCCGCACGTATTGTCGATAATGACATCTATGATTGTGAGAGGAAAGTCATCTTTTGGACATGCCGTATTCAGATCCCTGAAGTCGATGCAAATCCTGATTTTACCGTTCTTCTTCATGACTGGAATAATATTGGCTAGCCAGTCTGGATGTTGCTCCTCTCGGATAAATCCCGACTCGATCAATTTCTTAACCTCTGCCTCAATGGCTTCCATAATCTGCGGACGAAACTGTCTTTGCTATTGTTTGACAGGTTTGGTATCCGACTTGATATCGAGGCGGTGCATTGCCACATTGGGGTCGAGCCCTGGCATGTCTTCATAGTTCCGAGCGAAGACGTTAATATATTCCCTGATGAGAGCAATTAATTCCTCCTTCTCATGTGAGGGAAGACTATCGCTGATGAATATAGGCTTTGGGTTGGCCTCGTCGCCCATGTTAACTTGGACTATTTTATCTTCAGTGGGGGGTTCCCTTTGTTCGAACCTATCACCATACTGCATGTTCAGGTGATGAACCCACGGGTCTTCCCATGTTGGTATTTGATCATCATTCTCCATTGTGGACGGATCAGCTGTAGCCATGTTCGCCATTAGGGCTTTGAATGCTTCCCCCAGACTTGTATCGGAATCCCATTCCAAGGCATCTGACGAATTTCCATCTTTGTATTGCTTTTCACCTCCTATTTTGGTCGGGATGACCAGGGTTGTTCCGAAAGAATGCTGGAGGCGTTCCTTTGCTATATAGGACGATCGAAGCGGCATATATAAATCGGGATTATCATACAATTCTTTTATCACATCATCAAGAGACAGGGAGTACTCTAAATCGTTATTTATTTCATTATTGGTAAGTTGCCAGTTACAACTGCCCTCTGACGATTGATCATCGTCAAGGTTGATTACAAAGGGTACAATATCGTTTAAAACAAAACCTCCATTGTAATCAAGTCCGGCTTCGGTATCAGCTTCTTCTCCGCTGTCCGTGCCATGGGCCGATGATTCAGTATCGGATTCGTTACCATAAAGGAGAGAATCAGTGAAATGATTCTCATACCCTTTGAATGGTTGCTTATCTGCGACCACCGTCCTAACCTTATTATTAGTGTCGACATATTTCAAACACTAATGGAGAGTGGAGGGGATTATAACGTTACTATGGATCCAAGGTCGACCCAATAGTAAGTTATATGAAGTCTCGGCATCAATCCCATAACATGTGACTTCCGTTTTCAAATCACCCATTTGACATTTTATCCGGATTTTACCCAAGGGTCTTGACCCGCTAGTATTGAATCCATAGATAACAGTGCCTGTGGATGCCAACTTGCTAACTGGAATNATACTCACAGCAGAACCCGGATCGACTTGGATTCGGTTGACTTTGTTGGAGCCAATGTACCCAATGAAATATATGGGTCGATCATGGTTTGAATTCTTCGTCTGCATATCCTCTTTGGTGAAGGTAATGCAGGGAAGGTTTTTAGCCGCTATATTGCAGTGTTGAATTAACGGTTCTGGCTCTTCAAGTGCCGGCTTGATCCGAGTAAGGAACACTTCTGAATTGGCCAAGGCTTCTTGCAAGGCTTCCCTGGTTTCTTTAGACAACCGCAGCGACTCATACAATGTTATCCGTGCTGGGATGTTAGCTATTTGAGCCATAATATCGAAGACGTGCGGAGTGTTCGAGCTTTCCGGTTTATCTTTTCCAATCGGACGATTGAAACGAGACTGCTTCGGATTCTGAACCTCCTGGGGCCTCTTTTCTTTCTGTTTATTAAACGGCTGTCGTCGAGCTTCTTCAACCGGTCTAGGAGTCATAATCACACCCAGCTCCGTGAGAGTTTCAGCTAACTGATCACTAGGTGATGGATAGTTGAAGTGATACTGATTTCCGCTTCTAGTGGCAAAGACTTCTTGTTCTTCTTCGGAGAGTGGGAAGGTAGGAGCTTCATCACCATCCTCTTCGAAGATCGCGGAGGTAGCATTGCAGGACTTGCCTTTACCTTTTCTGGTCGAGGAAGTCGTCCACTGATCGTCTTCAATTAGGTCGGGATGAACCCAGAGGATTTCGCCGTTTGGGGCTGTGTGTGGCACAAGTCCTTTTTGGCGCTGCCCATATGGGTCGTCATTCACTGTCTTCATTCTAAATTTGGTGATGCGTTCTGGTTTAAACCATGTTGTGGGCACCGATCTAAAGCTGATTGAAACCGCATTTGCTCCAACATACTTGGACGGCTTCGGGGTTATGACGCCTACATCAATTAACGCCTGGATCTTATCCTTGAGATGGTAGCATGACTTGGTAGGGTGATGGACCGCTCTATGGTATGCGTAATACTTTGGATACGTCACTTTGCTAGCCCCTTCTTGATCCACGATCGCCGGCAGCTGGATTTTGTTATTCTCCAACAGGTACTTAAAGATGCCAGGAACTTCGTCATCTTTGAATGCCATTGCGACCGAGATTGTTGTGGCGCTTGTTGCTGCGGCTGTTGCTGAGGTTGCAATTTGAAAGTTTGATTAGCATCAACTGCATTAGCATGTGCCTTACCTTTCCCTCATGGGACGAAATTCTGTTGCGGAGCATTCGTCACCTGTTGGCCTCTTTCCGCCTTCTTCCTTCTGAGGAATCGCTCAGCTTGTTCTCCTCAGACCTTCAAATCCTTCCATGTTTTGGACGGTGCTGTCCCCATTGCTTCCAACACGTCCAATGTGAGGTTGTTGTGGCAAGTCTGGAGAATGAATTCCTCGGTGATCGGGTCCTGATAGTTCATCGCCTTGTTCTGGAACCTTTTGACGAAGGTATCAACCAATTCCCCATCCTTTTGTTTCTCGTCAAGCAACGACCCGATGGATATCTCAGTGTCGTCGTCGAAGAAGTTAGCGGGGAATTTAGTCTCCATGTCATCCCAGCTATTCACGCTTCCTGGTTTAAGGCGGCGATACCAATCGAAGGCGGTTCCATGAAGAGTGCCAACGAAGGACCGTACCATCAGAGGCTCATTACCAGAGATAACCCCTAGGTGTGATTTGAAGTAAATCAAATGCTGAGTGGGTGAACCCATCCCATTAAACGGCGTGAAGTTAATTAGATTAAACTTCGCCGGATATAGGATCGATTCCCATTCTCTTGGGTATGGACAAGGAATGCCCGTCTTCTTCATCTCTTGAGCGGAAATCAATGTATTGATTTTGCTCTCGAGGTTTTTAATCTTCAAGCTTTCACCTGAGTCTTCGTTAGCATTCTCGTTACCACCCCCTATATTGACGGAAGGATTATTGGCGTTATGGGTTTCATTCGCACATGTGTCCTCATCTTCCAGATTAACCTGGTTACGACGACTTGGCTCGCCTTGCTGGTTCATCAGTGCTTGGATTTGTTGGTCATGCATTTCTCTCATGTTCTGCATGGCCATCTGCATTTCAAACTTGAAGCTCTCTTGTTGTTTAGCCATGGCTTCCTCAAGCATCTTGGCCACTTGTTTCGTACTTATCATTCCGCACTTATCATAAGTGCCTCGCGGGGTTGTCCCTCGCTGGATATCATATTATCTGATGCGACCGCCGAGCCGGCATCTAATTCTTCATCTTCTGAAGGTAATCTTGTCCGAACCCTACCATAAGTTCCTCGCTTGATGGCTCCAGACTGCAGACGTGTTATACGCCGGGATGCTTTCGGAATCGACTTGAGATTATCCTGTGTAGATGTCTCTTTGCTGGTCATATTAGTGGTGACCCTCGGAAATTCCCCATCTTTAATCACCGCTCTCCTTCGTTGGAAATGCTTAGGCCTTGGTTTTGGCGTTTCGGTACTGAGCCTTTCGAAAACAGAAATTCTCTCGGGGACTGTATTGGTGCAGTTGCACTCAGACAATACTGCCCGAATGAGTTTGGAACAGGGGCATTGAGTTTCTAATTCTCGAGGACTCTTTTTCCTGGTTTTACTTGTACCCCTAACATGATAGTACAACTCGTCTGCTTGAAGGTCGGAGTAACCTATCACGTGTTGGCACGACTTCTCAGGTATAACACTATCGTCATCAGACGACAATGTTTCCTTCTGAGGGCGAACGGCCTTCTTTGGGCTTTCAAAAGTTACGCGCCTCAAAACATGTCTTTGTAGGCGTGAGTTCTCAGCGGGCTCCTGGACTTCAATGCGCAAATTGGTGCGCTTAGCTGCCCTGATATCCTTGTCATGTTGAAGGTGGCGGCGACCCCCAGCATGTTGAGTCGTTTGGGGCTTCTTCATCGGGCCCAAACATTCTTGAACTGGAGCTTTGCATCGTCCATCGGGAAGTGGACCGAGGCGCTCCAAAACTGACTTCTTTCTTCGGGATGATTCTGCGTGATCTCCCGGAGTAGTCATGGGAATTATCGGCGATTTAGAGTGGTTCGTCGAAGGTTGAACTTTTGCTGAAGGCTGTAAAGGTTGCTCTTTAGCCTGAATCGCCGCTTTAGACTTTGGCCTCCAGACTTGGCGGGTTGGTGGCGGCTTTTTGGCCACTTCCTTCTGTAGTCTTCTGCGGGCTTCTTGGACTTGAGCCCGTGCTTGCGCTGACAGTGCGCGGCGCTTGCGAATGCGCTCATCAAGTGTTGAACGATTCCGTTTGACACGGACCCATTCATTCGTTGGCGGCTTGGAGGAACTGCCATTCATTGTTTGTTGAGGCTGTTTGCCTCTCCTGCTCTTCAGATCCGCATTGTAAAGGATTCCGTCAGTGGACTCCATCGCCTTTGCGAGTTGCCGCGCTAGGCGTTGACGTCGCCTCTGGCGGGCTCTCTTTGAGAGAGTCACTACGCCCTCAACAGTAGAGGCATCGGCGAGAACAAGTTTGACCTGGTTGGAGGTCGGTGGAACTTCACCCGATGCGACTTTAGCATCAGTTGGGGTGAGATCTTCGTTGGCATTTTACACTTCTTCATACCAACGGACTTTTCTCTTGGAGGAGAACTTCTAGGACTTGCGGGTAGAGGTGGATCCGGAGGATGACAGATACTCCTCGAACTTTTGCTGGTCGAATTCATACTCAACCTCCTCCTCGATCGGGATTGAGATCCGCGGCTGTGATGCAACGATCTCGGCAGCGAGATCGGTGGATCCCACTGTGGTCGCCAGATTGTTCGTTGTGAAAGTTGTTTTCATTGAATTCATTGTTCTCTTAAGTAATAGTTTTTCGATTACAAAAGATCCGATCTTTTTATAAGATCCGGTTACAACGAAATCAAAGAAAGAAAAGAAAAAAATTACAACTTTCCTTTTATGTCGAACGAATCGCGAGCTCCTGTTTTGCGGTCACTCGCTTGTGTGGGTTCTTCGCCTGCGCCGGGGTTAATCCGTGGACCACCGCGCGATCTTGATCCGGTCGGATCTACACAATATGACGGGTGCTATTTCACGAAGGAAATAACAGCCGGGGGGTACTATTTCACCAAGGAAATAATAGCCTTTAGTAATCGAAATCGACCAAGTGAAATCGATACTCTTCTCGGGATCAAAAACCAAGTTTTGATCCGGAGGATAGTCGTGTAGATCTCAGATCTGATCTCTCTCTCTCTCTCTCGAACTCCTACCTTATCTGACGTGGACGATCGCCAAGAACCAGATCTGAAAAGTTCAAGTCTTCCAAGCTTCAAAACTCCGAGGTTTAGCTCTTGATCCGGCAGAGTTTCGGCTCCAAAAGTTCCAACCTTTGAAAAATGAGCCATCACCCTCTATTTATAGGCAATCAAAGCGGATCTGGGCTCAGATCTGAGCCCAGATCAGAGTGTGGCTCGGCCACCGCGCCATGGCCGAGCCACCTTGGGGTAGCTCGGCCACCGAGCCACCTGAGTGACTCGGTTTTGGCCGGGTGTTCGCCGTTGTGTCCGTTGTCCGGTTTTGCGGTTTATCCAATCTTCGTTATTGATCTGGACTCTGCTTTGGCAGTTCGGATCCTGATTTGGCAGTAAATCTGCTTCGGTGTTTAACCTCGTCGCCTCGTTAATCTGCTTCGTCGCATCTTACTTAGCTTCGATGTTGTGGACTAACGATCACGCTTGGATACATCGCCCGATGGTTCATTGGTTTGTCGAATCACTGTACCGAGCTGTGTTAAGGGACCTATAAGCAGTTTTATACACCTACATGAATAATCATTATATTAAAACATGGAATGTATGAACAGCCTACCACAGTATGAATGCACACATAAATAGGTTTCATTCGTTACTTACTACTGGGTGTCCAAACTTCTTACGTAAGCTAACCGTAATTAAGTAATCTCTAACATAATAATGTGATAAAAGGAAACTGGAAAACCGATGTCGTTTTGCACGTGAAATGTCGCACTCTACGACTATCAGTTATATGTTCTTAATTAAAAAATATTATTTTTCTAAAATTATTCTTTAAAACTATTTCTCATTATAACTAATTTCAAATAATATATATATATATATATATATATATATATTATATATATATTATATAATATATATATATATATATATATAATATATATATATATATATATAAGTATATATATATATATATATAGTATATATATATATATATATATATATATATATAATATAGATATTAATTTCTTTTCTATACAAAAACATAAGCATTCCCTATTTTATAAATTACCCTTAATTTATTTCTTTTTCGATAATATTTGTAAATTCTAATTTTATACACCTAACTTTCATTTCATATTATTATTCTAAAAATAATTCTTTTTCCTTGAAATAAATTCTTTTTAAAATATTATAAATTTCTTTAAAAATAATTTTGTATCAAATAAATTCTTTTAATTTATTATAACTATTCCGAAAATAACTATTTATAACATATCTATGAATCAATTTATTCACCGGCAAACAACCCACGCAAATTAATTATAATACAAACTAATCTATACATATAATATATAAATATTGAAACGATAATAAGGAGAGGCGAGATATTGCCTCGGTGCGTCGAACAAGTCGACGTCGACGGCATGGGTTGGATCGGACGCGGTTGGAGCACGGCGAGGGCAGGCCGATGGGAGGAGATGCTATTGCAAGGGGAGGTCAACGGTAGCGTGCATGTAGCGGTGAGAGAGGGGACTTGCTGCTCATGGAGGAGGAGATGGAGAAGGCGCTGGTGTCGAGAGGGTTGCTGGAGGGCAGGGAGGTAGAGAAGATGGGTTTGGGGTGCTTATAGCAATGAACGGAGGAGGGCGCTGGGAGGAGGCTATTGAAGGGGGTTGTGGGGGGGAGTGGTGGGTCGGAGAAGGGGCAGCACGATCGGTGGGGCTGTTGGGCGGTGTTTGACAGCAGCAAGGGGAGGGGGAGGCGGCAACTGTGCTCGACGGTCGCGGGGAGAGGAGAGAGAGGTGGCTGTCGGGTCTAGAGGTGTCGGATTTGGCAAGAGGAGGATGTGGCTGCTGTTAGTGGAGTTCGTGCAGCGAAGAAAGGAACGTTGGATATGGGTTTTGGCTCGGGGAGAGAAGTGAAAAGGTGGCTAAAGGTGGGCGACGAGGGAGGGTGGCCACGACGAGATGGGGACGGTCGACGGGGAGGAGGCCGGTGGTGTAGTTGAACGGCGGGAGTGGGGTCGAGGGTCGGGGAGTGATAGAGAAGCGTTGGCGGCACGGCTGTGAACGAAAAAGAGAGAAAGAGAGAGAAAATGCAAAAGGGCGACGCTGGTTTGAAACGAGAGAGAGAAAACAACACACAACACACACACACAAACACACATATATATATATATATATATATAATATATATATATATATATATATATATATATATATATATATAATATATATATATATATATATATATATATATATATATATATATATATAATATATATATATATATATATATATATATATATATATATAATATATATATATATATATATATACTAACTATATATATATAAAATATATATGAGAGGGATTAGGGTTAGGTATATAAAACAAAAAAATAATTAAAATAAATAATTACGGGTATTTAAAAATAAAATTAATTACAGAATAATTATCTACAAAAAAACATACCAATTATAGTAATACAACCGCTGATACGCAACTGAAGAAATAATACTATAAATTGTACAATTAAACAAGAATAATTAATAAAATATATAATTACTTATTTTAAAAATCAAATAATTATAGAATAATTATCTACGCGATAAAACGTACCAGTTGTGTAGTATGTTAGCTGATATGCAATACTTAAAACAATACAATAATTTACATAATTAATACGTAATTAATAATTCAACATAATACACGAATAATACGTAATAGCAACAATAATACAATGGATTAATTCCAGAAATTTTTACCGCACAAAATAAATTTATAAATATTATAAGCATTTAAATAAATATAAAATTTGGACTTTTAAATCATAGAAAATTCTAGAAAGCCGAGAAAATACAAATACTCTTCTAAAAATAATAATTAAATATTTTAAAATTCCAAAATTTATTTTAACTAGTATCAAAAATTCATGGTCCTTACCCATAAGTTGTGTCTCGGGCTTAAAACAGGGTCCCAAGTGTTCAATGTTGATGTTTTGGTCCGTACTCGCATGTTATCAGCTTTTTTGGTGTATTTGAAACCCGTATTCACACTCCGATGAGTATATGAGTATAAACTACATCTTCTTGAACGTCTGACGGGTATATGAGGTTAAACTGATTCCCGAAACTCCCAGGAGTATACGAGTATAAACTTGTCCTCCCCCTCAAATAGCTTAAGAGCCTAACTATGTAGAGTCCAATTGACATATGAGTATAATCTGTGTTCACACCGGTCAACGCGTAGCCGTAAACCAACGTCGGTCAACGCATAGCCGTAAGCCAATGCTGGTCAATGCATAGCCTTGGGTCAATACCGGTCAACATGTTGTAATGAAAGCCAACGTCGTTCAATGCATTACGATGAAAGCTAACGTTGGTCAACATGTTGCGATAAAGGTCAATGTCGGTCAACGCGTTATAATGAAAGCTAACGCCAGTCTACACATTGCAATGAAAGTCTATGTTGGTCAACTCGTTGCGATGAATGTCAACACCGGTCAACGCATTACGACAACGGTCAATGTCGGTCAACTCGTAACTGTACAGTCAACGATGATCAACGCGTTGTTATAAAAGTTAACATCGGTCAACGTATTGCGATGAAAGTCAATGCCGGTCAATACGTTGTGATGAAAGTTAACGATGGCTAACGCATTGCGATGAAGGTCAACGTCGATCAACACGTTGTGACAACGGTCAATGTTGGTCAACGCGTAGCCGTAAGGCAATGCCGGTCAATGTGTTGCGATGAAAGTCAACGCTGGTCAATATATTGTGATAAAAGTCAACACCGATCAATCTTGTTGTGAAGAAGGTCAACATCAGTCAACACATAGCCGTAAGTCAACGCCTGTCAATGTGTTGCGATGAAAGTCAATGTCGGTCAACATATTGTGATTAAGGTCAATGTGTCGCCAATTTTTACTAAAACAAGGCTCAGGTCAACTCCAAAACAAAGGATATTCCCAAAGATTTTAACTGTAGTTCAGATATGAATCCCCAACGAAGATAGTCAGTTTAACATCAACTCAATGACATGAGCTAAGATCAGAAATCAACATATAAGTTTCAATTCGAGACTTCGACAATGGTCAGACAATGAACGCAGTGCCAGAAAAATTTTAGCTATTCGACAAAATATTGAATAGACTAAAAATTAAAGAAATTAAGAATTAAAGCCAATTACAAATCCTTTTACACTGACTGAAGGTTGAACCTATCACATCCAAAGTATTTTAGGCTCTTCTATAAAATAACAAGACTGAAACACTTTGGAGGGAGTATTTATAGGCGTCAAAAATTACCTATAGGTTCCTGCACGGAGCTCGAGATGGAGAGAAGATGCTGAACGTCATTATCAGAGTCAAAGAGGATTATCTAATGTGAACAAATGCATGAAGCGAGTCAGTGAAGGGTACGAATCAATGGGACGACAGAATAATGAAGAGATGATTCGATCGGGAGTAACCTTTCACCTATGAAAGATGAAGTGTCACTCGTGTCTCATCCACTCTATATTTGATTCACCCATAGAAGGTTGTAAATCTCTCATCTGGCTTTCCAACATACTTTGAATTGTGTCATTCCGACATCGGACCGGAAAATTATAGGGAAAACAATCAAGGTGTGCGAAACGGCGTCTCAGTCAAAACCGAGACACACATTGTGTCTCAGCCAAGGCCGAGACACAGGGCGGGCCTCACGACCAAAAATGCTATTTTCACCATTAAATGCCTATATTTCTGTATATTCTGATTTAATAGCTCATTAACTGATTTGAACATGAGTACAAATGCAGATGAGAGCAAATCGGCTATTCTTATATGAAAATCGAGCCTCTGAAACCTATAAATATGGCCCTAGGACCTTCAATTACACGGATCTAGACTTTTCGAGTCTCGGCGAAGCCCTATCGGATTGGAGAGTGAGGAGCACAAATTTTAGAGAGGAGGAAGAGATCTTGGCTAGTTCTTCAGCATTAAGAGGAGAAGAGTTCGAGAGATTTACATCCCGTTCATCCATTTTCCTGGAGATTGCACATTGCTGTGATTCTCGAGAAGAGTGATTATCTTGCTGTTACCGAGATAGTCACTTAAATTTCTTGTCTCCTTTGTGACGTAACAAATTTATTATTTGGATCTGATTAGTTGGTGGTCCACGGATAAACCCCGATACCGACAAAGATCACGCGCAAGTAGAAGACCGATAAACGATCTCTCTGCATGTGTTCTTAGGAAGCCATTTGTGTTAATTTCATTGTAAGAGAAGTCTTATAAAAAGACTAAATTTTTTTTCTAAATCGTTGTAACGCTTGAAATTGTAATGGATTCAAAAGCAATGAAACCGATTTCCGACACGAACACATACCTCTGCCAATCAACTTATCAATCCTCTTCTATAGGACGATAAGTCCACAAAGTTACCCTAATCGTAACAAATTCTTGTCATGTTAATATCACATCTCTGACAATCAACTTATTGTAGGTAGTAAAAATTACCTTTACAGATAAATATGAAACCCGCCTGCGTATTCAAGTCGCCCACAAAACTTGAGAATTAGGCTTACCCGTGTGCTTGATTCGCCAGCACGAGCCAAGACCACGCCAAGAACCGATTTCACCTATGCATCTGGCGATCCTCCAAGGGATCAAAAAAAACTCGCCTGCACACTGGACTAGCCCACACGAGTTAAGTTTGCTCAAGAGCCGAATTCGCCTGCGATCGGTAAACTCGCTAGACTCGCCAGAGTACCTGGCGACCGTAATATCACGTACAAGGATGGGCCTTCCCATTACCCACAACATGAGGCGAAAGAGCACAGTACTCCAAGCCCATCAAGTAGCTCTCTACAGTACAAATGACCAGTCAAATTCGTGCAGTCGCCGAATTCGCCTATGTACCCGACTCGCCCGCACGAGCCAAAATCAACCCAAGTGACTGAAATTCACCTGAACATTCAAGCAACGAGCCTGGCGAATGATGAATTCGCCAGACAGGCCAGAACACCTAGCGGACGCAACACCATGTACAGGGATGGGCCATCTCATTTCCTGTGACATGAAGGGAGGAGTATAGTGCTCCGAGCCCATCAAGCGGCCGCTCATAGTACAAGTGAGAAACATGGTATCTCCCAACAGTACATGGTCACATCCTGTGATTTAGGGAGTGGTCATTCCGTCTCCCCTCTATTTAAGAACCTCTCCTGACAACAGGAAGTTTAAGAGATTGAGAGTCCGTTCATAGTTAATTAATCAAATCAATCAGTTAGCTGAACCGTTAGCTCTCAGTTCTCAGCTCTGATCGCCATTTGAACTCGGAGACTCAAACTCGATTAACGTGAGCTTCTACTGCGTATTGAAGCTCACTAGCAACCTCAATTGAATCGTCCAAGGGGAGCAGACTCGGTGCGAGAACCGAGCGAGGCGTCCTATTGCTATCAAAGTCCCCACGTTAAACAAGGAGGATATTCCCTCCGCTTCTGTTGTAATTTTGATTCATTAGTTTGTAATAATCCATTCTTATAAATACAAACAAAAATCCTAATTTTGGGAAATCAAAATTTACACCTACAGAAGATGGCGACCACAATAGGAGGAGCTATTTATTCAGACGAAATGGTGATAGCGCAGTTCGACAAGGTTGCTGTCGGGACGACCGTGGAGTCCTTAGAAATCAAGTTCGACCAAGCCAAGTACGAAGAGTACTTGTCTTTATCCTCCTCTGGTGGCAATGCGTCCCGTAAACGCCATAGAGTCTTACGTAGAGGCCGACCTCAAACGGTCAAAGCTTCCACGCCTGAGGAATCTATCCGAGTCATGCCAAGAGAGCCTATTCCCTCCAAATTGACCAAGGCCAAGCCAGAGGTCGAGAGCACAGGGAAAAAGGTTGCCAGATGGGTCGCCAAACGACCCTCGTAGCCAACCGCTCAAGAAGAGATGGTGGTTCATCTGGGCGCAGACCACGGTCCACACGGGGGCTCCTCTTTTTAGAAGAGCCCGCCAGCGGCAACGACGGGTCCTCGCCCAACAGGAGGCCCGAACCTTTGCCTCATATGACGGCTTGAATTATTATTCGTGTCTAAAAAGTGCAAGGTAGAGAAGAAACCCTCCCAACACAGGTGGGCTCGCCAAATCTGGCGAACCCTCGCGTTCAGGCGGATTTCACCCCGATCGTAATATCCCCCATTTTGGCGGATATGGTATTACTGACAAACTTGGCCACTCGGGCCAACCAATCAAAATGGACAAGCCTGCCCACTCATGTGAATTCCATTTCTCAGGTCACATCCCTGATGCAAACAGACTGCTCAGAACAGGCAAGCCCTCGAAATCAGGTGAGCCTCACCGAGTCCACTCGACGGGTAAGCATTGCAAGTAAGTGAGCTGTAATCACAAGGGCAAAACAATAGGTGATACCTCACAAACTCGCCTGCATGAATAAGGGGTCGGAGTTCGCCTGCTAAGGTGAACTCACCTAACTTCAATACTCGACCATTCTACCCAGTGTACGCAAGAGGGTTCATCCAGAACTCTCTCATGAGAACGCTTGGTTAACCCTTCTGATGTTGGGGGTTGTCGCCAGCTACCCACAGAAGACCTCCGGGGTTACCTAACTCATAAGCACACTATACATGAGGCTAATCCTTAGTGTCACTACGAAAGGCTGATCCAAATGGTACTCACCGACTGCTAATATGTAGGAACGGCGAGGCCTTCGGTGTTCGGAAGGCTTGCTCAACGATCTTCCCAACCAAGATCTTCTCATTGAAGGCGTGGCCACCAAAGAAGGCGTGCCCTCGATGATTTAGAGTTCTCATCTGGTACGGTCAACATGATAGGGAAGGGTACAAATGTACTTCTAGATCCTCCAGATTTGGATTCTTTCCTGGAGTCCAGTCACCCGCTGGTTCAATGCGAGCGTGACGGTATATTCCTTCATACCTACAGTCGTATGGGATTCAACATCCCATTCGATTACTCTCTCGTAGCGCCCCCTTCCAGTGGTGAAGAGGAAGCCTGCTCAGCGGCAGCCACATCCCAGACATCACACTCGAGTTACGACGAGTCAGCAAGGGTGCACATGGCTAAAACCTCGAGTGATCAGACGATCACTCAAAAGTTTGAAGAACATCAGGTCACCATCGAGTCCATAAAAGACATGTTCGAATAATTGCTGAGCAGAAAGAAGAAAAAAAAGTCACGCGTACCCCACGGAGTCCGGCAGGAGGCAAGGAATGGGGACCTACTCCTAATCAGACAACTGAACAGGAAGATAATGTTGAAATCCTATCGGATCACTCCTCAAGGTCGTCGGCAGGAACATCATGCTCCGGGGGTACCACCCGAGACAGGATATTCGATGAGTTCTTAAGCCAACTCAATGCCTTGAAGCTCCAACAAAACATGAACAAATTGGGGGTGGTCAGGTTGTACCTTATCGAGTGGGACACAATCCCCTACCCGACAAAATTCAAACCCATCAGTTTGGTGCAGTTTGATGGCAAGGGGTCCCCCTCGTAGCATATCTACTACTTTATGGCTCAAACCGGATTCCTTACTGGGAACGACGCCATCCTCACCCGGCTGTTCATCGGCACCCTCAAAGGGGTAGCCTTCGAATGGTTCCGCAAGTTGGAACCAGGCTCTATCAAGTCATGGGCCAACGTAGAAAGGCTCTTCCTCACCCACTTCTTCAATGATGATACCGAGGTATCGATGGCCACCCTCCTTGCTGAGAAGCAAAGGAAGTTAGAGTCAGTCAATGACTTTGTAAAGAGGTTTAGAAATCGGTCGGTTCATTGCCGAAACCAAGTCTCTGAAACCATACTGATTGAGATGTGCTGCAATAACCTTTCAATCCATATTCTGTCCAGGGTTGGCACGGTAGAGACCCTAACCTAGAAAGAACTCGTTCACCAGGGCGAGCAAGTCGAGAATATGATCAAGAGGCTTGAGGCCGAGGAGCCTCACTCCAAAAAGGGAGCTGCCAAACCGAGCACACCAAAGAATCCTCCTCGAACGAGAGGAAAGGAGATCATGGCCGTGGACTCCACTCTGACGCCTAAACCAGCTCAGAGGTCGAAACCTAGGCCGTTTGAACAACGTCCCCCAAGGCAATACGACTTTAGGGAGGACCAAGTGGTGGCAAACCTTGACACTCTCATCAAGAGCAACAGGATTAAGCTGCTGGAAGTAACCAAGCCCGAAGAGGTGAACAAAACCAGTGAACCAAACTATTGTGCGTACCAAAGGTTCCTTGCTCACCATACTTCTAAATGCTATATCCTCAAGGATAAGCTTCAAGCCCTATACGATGCGGGAGTTCTAAAAACTATATCCTCAAGGATAAGCTTCAAGCCCTATACGATGCGGGAGTTCTAAAAAAGGAGAAGGTACAGAAACAGGTGACCACAAATATGATCACTCTGACTATACGATGCGGGAGTTCTAAAAAAGGAGAAGGTACAGAAACAGGTGACCACAAATATGATCACTCTGACTTTTGGAAAAGATCTCCCGGAGGTTCAAGCACCAGCAGGGGTAGTCCCCATCCCTAAGGTAATGCTGAAGATCACTAACGATGATCCTTGCAATCAACAAGGAAAAGGTTTAGTACACCAAACCTTACCGTCGGGGCAAGTGATGTGGGTCCATCCGGACCTCCTCGACGATGAGCAATGGACTTCGAAGCCTTCGGAGAAGACCAAGGGTAAACCTTACAATGCCGTATCCGCTATCCCAGATGAAGGCAAAACAACAATAGCCGCCCTCACTGACTCCGACGAGGACATGGCCGCCCTAGCCACCAGGGCAGGGAGAGAGTTCGCTAAGAATTACCCTATCAGGACGGGGGAGCCGACAGGACCCTCCGGGCGGCTACCTACAGTGGCTCCTCCAAAGCCTAACGGGCCTAGCTCGAGTAACCAGCCTTTCAGGTTTAATGTACTCACACAGCTAAAAAACATCCCGGCCAGAATCACCATGTACGAACTCCTGCGTTTATCTAGACCTACTCGGGAAGCTCTACAAGAGGCATTAGCCGACTCAGAGGTCTTCACCACACACTTCTCGTCTGCTAGGGAAGAGGATGTGGAAAAGAAATGTTTACAGTGCTGTCAGGTCTCCGAACAACGAGTCCCTTGCATTACATTCACCCCTGAGGACATGCTAATCAAAAGCACTTCCCACGATCGACCCTTATACTTCACGGGGTACATCGGTTTCCCCAAAGTGGATCGAATCCAAGTTGACCCGGGATACACGCTGAGCATTGTCCCCTTGAAACTTATGCAATACCTAAGGGTCCCCCAGAAACGTCTTTCCGCGACAACCACAAGCATCTTCGGGTTCAACACCACAGGGACGAAGCCACTTTGCAAGATCCGCCTAAAGTGCCATATAGGCGACATAAAGATGGAGGTCACCTGTTACGCCATCAACACGGAGCCTTCCTACAACATGCTTTTGGGACAACCATGGATCCACATTAACCGCATAGTCTTGTCCACATTACACCAATGCCTAAAGTACATGGACGATTACAATCGCGTGAAGACAGTAGTTGCCGACAAACAACCCTTCAAAGGAGTCGAGAACTACTACACGGATTCCCTGCTTTACCAAAATTCTGACAAACTACTAGTCGAGGGGCCCAGAAGTGGCAACGAAGTGGATAGTGAACCCGAATACGGCGATAGCCTTGTCCTGAATGATTTCGAATCAATTGTAATCGGCTATGAAAGCCACGATGTAACCGACGCCGTTCAGACGGATGAGATTATCTTGAATGAGAAATTCAACGTTGCCTACTTGTCTTCTTGCCTCGCATCCAAGGATAATCTACCTAAGGATCCAATGTTGAGGCTCTACAGTGACCCTTCTCTACACTTTCCCATATGCTCGTCGTATGTCGCAAAGGGACATATGATTGAGTCTTCGCAGGCTGTATTCGTCGTACCCGCCCAAGATAGTTATCAAAAGGATATCATCTTTGAGAGAGTCAATCACCCCTTATGCACATTGTGGGATGAGTCCGAAGAGGAGGAATCCACGCCCCAGTTTTCGCAATACAGTCAAATAGCGAAACACATGATGAAGGACATGGGTTATAATTTCCCTCGTCAAGAAGGCCTGAACTACGGCCGATGGTGGAAGACAGTCATCTGACCCGCCTATGTGCCTAAAGGCAAACCCTCGAATTACTTCGCCAAGACTCGAAGAGGTTTGGGCTACATTTCTTCCTCATCGGAGTTGTTCTGCAATTTCGGCGAGGACTCCGACGATGCCCGCTCAGAGGATCGATCATCGACATCCTCAGCATGGGACTCAGACGTTAGCGTGGGAGAGTTGTTTAACAACCTCACAGTCAACATGGCTACGACCGATCCTGTCAAAATGGCAAAGGACGGACAGGTCCCACTTTATGATAAGACATAGGACCACCACGTTAATGCCCAGTGGAGTAATCGCTTCGTGCAACGTGAGCCGCCCACCAAGGACAAAATCTTACAAGTAAACATGGACGATGAGACCAACCCCAAGCCCATATTTATCAGTGGTAGTCTACCTCCCCGAGAGAAGGAAGACCTTATAGCCCTCATACGGGAATATATTGATGTCTTCGCATAGAATTATGAGGACATGCCCGACCTTGATCCACAGATCGCCATGCATCGCCTCAACATCGGCTCGGACGCCAAACCTATCAAACAACAGCAGAGGCGGTTTCGTCCACAAATTATGGAGGTAATCGAGGCCGAGGTGAAGAAGCTGATCGAATCCGGGTTCATCAGAGAGGAGCAGCACGCTGACTGGGTGGCCATCATTGTTCCAGTCCTGAAGAAAAATGGTAAGATCCGCATCTGCATAGACTTCAGAAGTCTTAATGTCGCTTACCTTAAAGGATGAGTTTCCACTTCCCATCACGGACGTCATCATTGATCATACATGTGGATTCGAGAGGATGTCCTTTATGGATGGGTTTTTAGGGTATAATCAAATCAAGATGTACCCTGATGACGAAAAACACACTTTATTCAGGACCCCAATGGGGGTATAGTGCTACACGGTCATGCCTTTCGGACTCAAAAATGCCAGTGCAACGTACCAACGTACCATAAGCATGATTTTTCGAGACCATATGTGAAAGACAGTCGAATGTTATGTGGACGACCTGGTCGTAAAAAGTCGCAGCAAGGATGACCATCTCCAAGACTTGAGGACGATGTTCGAACTCATGAGATCTCATCAACTCAAGATGAATCCTACGAAGTTGTTCTTAGGGATGTCCAGCGGTAAATTCCTTGGATTTGTGGTCATGACAAAGGGAATCCGAATCGACCCAGATAAAGTATGAGCTATCCAATAGCTTCAGCCTCCCCGCAATCTCAAAGAATTAAGGGGTCTCCAGGGATGATTTGCTTACATCCGGAGGTTCATTTCAAAGCTCTCGGGTAAATGCCAACCCTTCTCCAAACTAGTGAAAAAAGGTATCTCCTTCGTATGGGACGAACCCTGCCAGCATGCCTTCGAAGAGATCAAAGCTTACCTCTCGAACCCACCCGTCTTGGCAGCTCCGACCTCAGGAAAGCTATTCCTCGTCTACATACGAGCCATGGAGCACTCTCTAGGCGCTCTCTTGGCACAAAATGATGATGCTGGCAATGAGCAGGGCATCTACTACTTGAGCAGAACTCTACAGGGTGCCGAGCGACGATACCCTATGGTCGAAAAGGAATGCTTAGCCTTGGTATTTGCCATTCAAAAGATACGACATTACCTAGTTGGTCAAACCATCCATATCATTTCACGGATGAACCCCATCCGAGTGTTCATGACACAGCCTACGGCCTTAAACTGGCGTTTGGCCAGATGGACGCTCCTACTGTCTTAGTACGACATTCACTTCAGACCACAGAAATCAGTCAAAGGGCAGGCCATCTGCGATCTCATGGCCAGTCGCCCTCTAGAGGTGAAAACTGACATGTTTGAAGATTTGCCAGATGAACCCCCTGAAGTCAACGCGAACTCCCTAGCGGAAGCTTAGCGGATGTTCTTCGACGGTGCGTCTCACGTCGGCATGTGCGGATCTATTGTTGTAGGAGTGGGGGTGGTCCTCACTTCCCCGCATAACCACGTATTATCCCGAGCCTTTTCTTTAACAGAGCCATGTACCAACAACGTGGTTGAGTACAATGCACTACTCATCGGGCTCGAGCTGGCAAAAGAGTTAGAGATAAAGCGTCTCGAGGTCTACGGCGACTCTCAGCTCATAGTCAAACAGATGACGGGGGAATATGAGGTTAGAAATGATGATCTAATCCCACTTCATAAAGCGGCTACCAAACTAGTTGAGTCATTTAAAAACTTCCGCATTGAGCATGTACTTTATTCCAAGAACATGCACATGAACGCCCTCGCGTCCTTAGCAGGTAACTTAGCTCAGCTGCCAGAGATGACTCAATGTGTCACTGTAGTGAGCCGACGACTCTTTTGACCGGAGGATGCTCTAGAAGTAAACACTACTCACCAGGCTCCGGATCAACTTGACCCAAAAGACTGGCGTCTCCCAATCATCGACTACATTTTATACGGCATATTACCTAAAGACGCTAGGGAGCAAGAATCTGTCCGCCGACGCGCCTCAAGGTTCTACTATGACTTGACCACAAAGATGTTGTATCGTAGGTCGTATAATTGTTTATTGCTCCGATGTCTTTCAAAGACAGAAGTGCAAGAAGCTCTGTGTGAAGCCCATGATAGCACCTGCGGAGCTCACTAGCACGGACCTAAGCTGTGGGATCGTCTGTGGAGGATAGGCTACTTTTGGCCAGGGATGGTTAGCGACACGGTTGCTTATGCCAAACAATGCCATGCGTGCTAAATCCACGCCAATTACATGCACCGACCTCCTGAAGACCTACATACAACAACAACGTCGTGGCCGTTCGAAGTATGGGGGATGGATATAGTCGGACCGATATCCCCGCCATCAGCAAGGGATCACCAGTTCATCCTAGCCATCACCGACTATTTCTCCAAATAGGCCAAAGCCATCCCCTTAAGAGAAGTCAAAACCAATGATGTGATCAAGTTCATCAAACATCACGTCATATACCGATACGGTGTACCTCGACGTATCATTCATGATAACAGCACACAATTCGTTAGTCGTGCATTCACCCGGTTCTATGACAAGTTCAGAATTCAAAACCTTTCCTCTACGGCTTATAACCCTTCGGTGAATGGCTTGGCCGAGGCTTTCAACAAAACAATCGTTAAGATCCTAACCAAGCTGACCTCTAATAGCAAACACAATTGGAATGAAAAGCTTGGCGAGAGCTTATGGGCGTATCACACAACGGTCCACACGCCGACCTACAACACGCCTTATTCATTGGTGTATGGCTGCGAGGCTGTGTTACCATTAGAGATTCAAATTCCATCCCTCCACGCCGCCCTAGCGATAGGGATGATGACTGAGGATAATCATCAACAACGTCTCGCGAAACTTGAAGCATTGGATGAAAGGCGGCTTGAAGCCCAACAACACATTAAGTTCTACCAAGCTCGAATAGCTAAGGCCTTCAACAAGAAAGTCAAATATCGATCCTTCAAGGAGGGAGAATTGGTACTCGTCGTTCGATGACCGATGATTCTCACTTCTAAGAAGAAAGGCAAATTCCAGCTAAAATAGGAAGGACCGTTCGTGATAAAGATAGTCTATTCGAATGGAGCTTATCGCCTCGTCAAACCAAATGGCGATAAGATCATGATGTCTATCAATGGTAAATTCTTTAAAAAGTACTACCCTTAGTACTACCCTTTTAACTCCCACAAGTGCACGAGTCTAAACTGCCCCTCAGCCCCTCCAACTGGTACACGAGGCTAAACTGTTCCTACCTCATATACTCTATCATACACACGAGTGTGAGACACTGTTTACGGGAAACTCCCCGAGGATGCTACATATAGTATTCTTAGGGATAACCCAAAACCCCCATTCGGTCAAGCCTTTTTACAGTTAGGACCAAAGTCAATTATCAGGTTAATCACCACCTCTGATAGTCATTCCTCCGTTAGTCTCATTCAACTGGATGATGGATCTCTCAAAACTGTCAGATTAACTATTTACCTCTAGCAGTTTTCCCTAAATTTCCCCCATCGATCCTCTCCAATAGGATGATGGGACTATTCCCACTATCATGTTAACCATTACCTCTGGCAAAATCAACTTACCAATCCTCTCCAATAGGATGGTAAGCCCACAGAGTTGCTCACACCGCAACAAACAATCAAGTCATGTTAACCATCACCTCTGGCGACATCAACCTATCAATCCCCTCCTGTGGGATGATAGGCTCTCATAGTTGCTCCGATCGCAACAAGATTCTATCAAGTTAATGATTACCTCTGGTAGAGCAGGCTCCGTCATTTCCACGAGTGACAATCCCCGAGTAGTAACTTACCATGTGACGCGTTACTACTCCAGTCGGTCGTCACACTCGTACATTCCTGAACAACCCGACCTATTCCGAGCATTCTAATACTCTCTTAGAACAACCGAGGGGTAGCAGCCCACCATGCGACGGCTTCTACAATAATCGATTATCACACTCCTACATCCCTGAATGATTCGATTATATTTATCCCGTCATTCCCCTAGGTGACGATGTCATCGATAGCGACCTACCAAGCGATGCGTCCAGTCGACCTTCGAGCGGCGACCTACCAAGCAGTGGGCCATAGCTCGAACCCCATCTCGACCACCTGCATGGGTGATCGGCCATTCTGGGCTAAGTCATCCAACTTAACTACGACCTAGCTGTTAAAGATAACCCGACCCTACGCTTCAAACGAGCTAAGTGTAGAGGAGAAGTTTTAGCATAAAGTTTGAAAAGAATCTCCTCGACGGCTTACCACGGTGCGGCTAGCTTGACTCGAGTAGCAATCGGTAAAGACAAGTCTGACTCATTGACTGCTGAGGATTTGCTAAAAGACTTAAGAATAAATCAACACAAGAAAGTAAGGAAAAGCCACATGCAAAGTTAAAATCTACCGAAAGCATAAAGAGCCATTCCAGGTCAGGTTTAAAGACATAACGTTTTAAGCAATGATGCAACGAGCATCAGTAAAATTACAGCAATGTATAACAAACATGCTACATCAATTTCAAAAGGCTGAAGGCGGCGAGCCTAGCCTTGACATCCGCGAGTTCCGCCGCATGCCTGGCTCGAACCTTCGCATCTTGTCGCTACTGAAGCTTGGCAAAAGCAGCCTTGCCATCCTCCTCTTCCTGACGGAGGAGCTGGAGCGCCCTTGCCTCCACCTCAGCAACACGACAGATCCACATCTTCTCACGCTCGAGCTTCTTCAGGTTCTCCTCTCCCTCAAGGGTCCTGACGTTCGTGAAGAAAGCAGCATCTAAATAAGCATCCATCTTAGCCAACACAGCGCAATGTTGCTTGCACAGGCGTCTAAGCTGATTCTCCTTCTCCAGGATGCGCCTCGCCATAACTTCGCGTTCGAACATGGTACTCATCACGAGAGGCATCGGTTCGTCTCTATGGTCGGCGTGCACCAGTCCCTCCAGGCGGTACATCAACCCCTCCAAACGATGGAGCTCTCACTCACATCGTCAGGCGAGCTGAGGGCCGCCCACCCGTCGGATTTCCTCGAGGTGCTCAGCCATGAGGGGGAGCACGTCATAGTATCTCGCGACGCCTTGGCTGATGAGGGTGTCCGTCTTGCATAGGAAGCCCTCCAGCTCTTTGAGGATATCGAGCATCGGGGTGAGGTTCATGACGATTGGCCGTTGGGTTGGAGTGGCGGCGGCAGTCGGCATCACATCGGCACCGATAACTACAGAGGAAGAAGCGACCCACTTCCCCTTTAAGGAACACGGCTTGGTCTTGGAAGCCATTGATCCAAACAAGAAAGGCCTTGCAAAAGCTTTCTTTGATCAAACACTTGTGAGCGTGAGAACTCTGCCAAGAGAGTGGCGAACACGTTATATAGCCGGGGGTTCAACGGATGAGATTCACTTGCTCAAGCGAATCTAGCGGCTTAGATCTCCAGTGGCGTTTCGAATTTGCCGCCCATAAAAGCCTCGACCTTTGAGATGCCAAACCAACGGCTGGGATTAAGCACAAAAGGCGAAGCGTTCCGTCACCTCACACTTAATGCGAAGTGACGCACCACCTTAGCTGGAAAGCACATGGGACCGTGAGCAAACACGTGGGTCACCTGCGATTGAGTTCGCTTGCAGCATGAATTCGCCTGCGCTTGAGTTCACCCGCGGCATGAACTCGCCTGCACTTGAGTTCGCTTGCGACATGAATTTGCCTGCGCTTGAGTTCACTTGCAGCATGAACCCATCTGCGCTCGAGTTCGCTTGCGGCATGAATTCACCTGCGCTTGAGTTCACCCGCGGCATGAACTCGCCTGCGCTTGAGTTCGCCTGCGACATGAATTCACCTGTGCTTGAGTTCACTTGCAGCATGAACTCGCCTGCGTTGGAGTTCCGCCTATGATATGAACTTATGTGTATTTGAGTTTACCTGTCGCATGAATTAAACACCGGATAGCGATATAAAAAAAGTAAAAAAGAAGGTACGCATAGCGTATCAAGGAATTAAGGAAACGCGGAGGTCATTCATTAGCTGTTTCAAGACAATACATTTAAATAAAGTTAAGACTTTGCAATCAAATAAGTTATAACGTTACATTGAAAGCGAAATAAGACAAAATGTCTTAACACTACTTTAGCCTTGAGAGCCTAGTCCAGCAAACTGAAGGACGTGAGTTCAGCTTTGACCGTGGCCACCCTTCTTGCGTGGCCCTCTCGGGCTTTGTCCTCAGCCTCCTTCTGAGTCCGAACCTCGAAGGTGGAAGCAATAGCAGCATCTTCCTGAAGCAGCATCTTCCTGACGCAGCATCTTCCTGACACAGCATCTCAAGATTTCAAGTTGCCTCTTCGATGGCCCTACCAGCATTCCAGCTCTCAAATTAGAGCCCCTTCAGTGTCGTCTCCGCTTGCTCCAACTCAGCCTTCAAACGAGCGATGGTAGAGATAAGGATGTCCATCCGGGCCTGTAGCAAACGTTGCCGGTCTGTCAAAAGGCCAAGGTGGGACTTCATGTCAACAATATTCTAGGCCCGCACCTCCTGTTCCCATGCCTCCCGATGCCGGGCGTGAGACAAGAACGTCTCCACGTCATCTACCGGATCCACGCGCAACAAGTGCTCCAAGCGCGTCAGCAGTGATTCTAAGTAAAGCAGCCTCGCCATACAACGTGTAGCAAGTCAGGATTCGCCCAGCCACCTAAGGTCGGCCACACGATCCAAAAGGGACTACTGAAAATTAGAATACGCCCACAAACCAAGACTAATGAGGGAGAAAACTTGCTTTGCAGCACTCTCCAGTTCTTCAACACGAGCCGGTACAAGAAGAAGTTCTGAAGGAATGGGCTCTTGGCCACTGGCAAGCATCGTGATAGGCGGGACCTCAAGGCAAAGTTCTGCTTTAGGTGATGGAACAGGGTGTGAAGCAGACACAGCCATAGGTTCCCTAGACTCGTCATCCGAGACAAGGATAAGCTTGGGCGAAAACCTCTCGACGGCCGGCGCACCCTCTCGAACTGATCAACACAACAAAAGGATTAAAAGAATGAAACAACCCATGAAGATTGAATGCAAATATACCTTCAGTAGCGGTGGCCTCGGCAGTAGCAAAGGAGGAATCCCCCCGCTTCTTCTTCGAGATGGTCACTTTCACTCGCGGAGCCATCTCGGACGCAGTGAGAGAAAGCTTGAGTTTCCCATGTAGAAAACAATGAGTGCTATAACTCCTTCTAATGAGGGAGATGAGCATTATATACACGTTGCTCAGGTAATCACCCACCATTCGATTAGACAGTTTGAACCGAACAGTCAGAAGTAAAGCCGAACGATTTAGAATCCCATGTGAACGGTCGAGATCTGACATTTTTAGGCATGATCTCTAGCCAACGGCTCGGATCAGGCGCGAGAAACAGAGAGCTCACCACCACACCGCTTTAAATGTGGACCGACGTGCCTACATCGTCTTAACTAGCAAGCGTATTAATACGCTAACAGACGCGTGGCCCACTAGAAGTAGAGCCCACTTACGAGCCGAATTCATCATGCGTACTCACATGGTTCGAGTTCACCTGATAGCCCAAATTCGAGTACCGCTTTGGCCCACCTAGTCCAAGTCTAGTTATAGCTAGAGTCTTCACTGCCTACAAACTGGACCCAATTGGAGTCCAACCACGGCTTGAACTAGCCTCAAATCCGCCTGCAGCTGAGATTTGCTTGTAGTTGAAATTCACCTGCAGCTAAAATTCGCCCGTTGCCAGAACTCACCCGGCACGAATCCACTGACGGTTAACTTGACTTCACCCATTGTAAAAGGTGACAAAACAAAAACAAAATTGTGTACACACAAGAATAAGAGGAACAATGACTGGGACAAAAGCACGATTCCATTCATTAAGAGAGATTTGGATACAACGATACAATCAAAATCAAAGTTACAAATCTCTCAGCCGCGACTCCACCTCATGAATCTCTTCAGCGCGCTTAAGCTCGAGCTTCTTCAGGATCTCTCGATGGATATCCTTCTCAGAGCGTGAAAGCAAGTCTTGAACAGTGTGCCTTGCCTCCTTGAGGGCTCGGCCTTTCTCCTTAATAGCGTCAACGGCCATCTACCGTTGAGACCCGAGTTCCTCCTACTCCCCTATCAACTGTTCGCAAGCCTTCTCCTGGGTGGCCAATAAGGCTTGAGCATTAGAAATGATTTGTTTGGTCTTCGCTATCTCCGAAAATAGGCGGGAGATGCGGGAGTCAGCTTTTTGGTGCTCTAGGCTCACTTGCTCGTCCTCGGCCGTAACGCTCTCCAGATCTTTTGTCAGCCTCGCCTCCAACGATGTTGTATCTGGCAGTTTACGATCGTGCTCCTTTAATGCTACTTGGATCTCACCGGACGCAAGATGAAGGATCTCAGAGCTCGTGGCGTGAAGGGCGAGTAGTTGTTGAATAGTCCGCTCTGCCTCCTCCAAACGCTTGAAATAAGGATTGGCGGCGGGCACGCTAAGCATCTTGATCAAGAAGCCCATGTGATAGTCAAGAGCCTCCTTGAACTCCTCGAAAGGACAACTTTCTTCCAATGCGAACTTGACGGTGTCAGCAAGAGTGTCTTGGAAGTTAGTGAGGGCTCGATCAACCGCCCTCTTGCGTGAATGAGCCAAAGGAGAGAGGATATCCTCATCAACCATAAATGTCATTGCTGGAGTCATGATCGAAGCACTGGTGGCCACAACAATAGAAGTGGTGGTGGATACCGCTAAGACCGAGGCACCGACCGATGCTATTAGGGTCTCAGCTACAGATCCAACCGCAACCGTGACAGTCACCGAGATAGGGGACGAGGAAGCAACCACCAACTGAGTGGATGTCTCCCCTCGGGCTAGAGACTCCTGGGCGGGTGCTTCGCCCCTAGCTAATGCTTCTTCAGGAATGAGGACTTCTCCTTATCGGTCTTGTTGGCCCTATGGTTTTGATGATGATTTGTCAAACAATTTATAGCTAATCTGTTTTCTAGTTCTTGTGGTTTATTTTTCTCTTTACAGGAATTCAACACATGGTGATCAACAGTTAAAGATTCAAGTTTCATGTGTAACATTCTCCTAGGTATATGAGAAGTTTGTTTACATATATCATATGACTATATTTAAGCTCAATATGTAAACACAACACAAGTTTGACTTATTCTATCATACAAATGATTTTTTATCAAACTTTGTTACAATAGTTTTTATTTCTTGTTTACATCTCTTTCATACTTCATTATATATATATATATATATAGATTCAGCACTTGATTTATTTCAAGTCTCATTTGGGCATGATCTCTGGAAACGAGGCTTTAATGGTCCGCTCATTCGTTGGCACCCTTCGCGGGCCTGCCTTCGATTGGTACCGACGGCTCAAGCCAGGGAGCATCAATTGCTGGGATGATATGGAAAGTTTGTTCCTCAGCAACTTCTTCGATGATGACACCGAAGTGTCAGTCGGAACTCTTTTGGATGAGAAGCAAAAAGACGGAGAGTCAGTCGACAATTTTGTCAAGCGTTTCCGTAACATGGCGATGAATTGCAGAGATCCTTGATATATATACAAAAGTTTACAAGTCATAGTTCAATTTTTATGTTCACGAAAAACAGGTTTTATGAATACTTTTCAAAAACAGTGAGTTTTCACAAATGAAAATTGTATTTCCAAAAATTCCTTTTCAAACATGTTTATTTTATTGTTTAGAAACTTTCCCCAAAGTTTTACTATTTTTGGAAATGATTTAATATTTTTAATGTATTTTCAAACTCTCCTGTGAACGCAACTCTCGATCCGAGGTTCCAAAAGGAGTATTCTTTCGAAGATGATGAAGCTCCAGCAATACTGGAATACCTCCTCGCTAATGACAAAATCGAGCTACCACCTATTAAAGATCAGGATGGAGCTAAGAGGATTACGGATCCAAACTACTGTGCGTACCACAGAAGGGTTCTTCATCCCACCGAGATTTGCTTTGGACTCAAAAACAAGATCCAAGCCCTAACTGACTCCGGTATCATAACGACGAAAGAAGTCGAGTAAAGACGACCAAAATAACTTAATTGGGTACACGAGTATAAACTGTTTTCCCTGACTCCGATGAGTATACGAGTATAAACTGCTTCTCCAACTCACTCCGAAAAGTATACGAGTATAAACTGCCCTTAATACTCCAACAGGTATAGGAGTCTAAACTATTTTCTTTCTTTCACGGGAAGTTCCTGGAGAATGCCATGCATGGTACTTTTAAGAATAACCCGATCATATAGCTGGCTTCCAAATCTATTTTCTGGCTTTTTGTGCTTCGCGGTCGACCGCCAGTTCTTCACGGTCGACCGCCAATTCTTCATGGTCGACCATCGTATTAATTATTATGTTGTAACAGCTATTTTTTGATTTGATTCTCTGGGGGTATTTTGGTCTTTTCAATGTTGTTTTGGCTGATATCTTGAGTGGGTATAAATACCCCAGTGCCTTCCTCTTTCAAAAACCAAGAGTGTTTTTGTTTACAATGTGGTTTATCAAAATGTTAACAAGCGTTTAAGCTGGTTTTGTTGGTCTGTTTCCAAAAAAGTTTTTCTACAGCAAGAAGAGGCTTTCAATTCCAATTGAGGATCTTATCATCATCATCTTCTACAGTTCTTCTTGTTTATTGAGAAGTTTTCTAAACTCATTTTCATATAGCTTGTCATTTCATCATCTTCTACAGTTCTTCTTGTTTATTGAGAAGTTTTCTAAACTCATTTTCATATAGCTTGTCATTTCATTTTCATATTTTAGCTATATTATTTGAGAAGAAGTTTTCTAAACTCATTTTCATATAGCTTGTCATTTCATTTTCATATTTTAGCTATATTATTTGAGATACATATTTTCTATTCTCTTTTGTCACACACACTGTATTGAGCTTATAATATTTCCATACAATATATTGTTGGGTAGTAGTGTGTGATTTAGTGAGAGTGGGCTTCATTGTGTTCTCATTTATTATCGAGAACAAATCATTGTATTTAAACCCTTATTGTGAGTATCACTTTTTCGAATATTATTTTGCTGAGATGAGATTCGATCACTTCGTTAGATCAATCTTCCCTCTCAAACCTTCATTTGGTAAAACCTTTAAACAGTTAGGACCAAAACCAAAATCCCCTCTCGATTCGTTCCATGAACGAGAGGTCCACAATTGTGTTCTCATTTATTATCGAGAACAAATCATTGTATTTAAACCCTTATTGTGAGTATCACTTGTAATACACTTTTACACCGAGAGAAGTGTGAAGTGTGAGACGGGGTCGAATCCAATAGGAGTGGCATCGGTTGACAAACCTAGGAGAGGTTGTATCCGAGCACTTGAGGAGGAGGACACGGGCTAGGATCCTACACTTAATGTGTAAAGTATGATTGCATAGTGTTTGTTGTGTGAGAGTTTTCGGTAAACTTGTAAACCGAGTGTGTAGAAGTTCCGACTTCCAAACCGGTTGTGATAGTGGATATCTCCTCGAGGTGAGGAATAGGGACGTAGGTCGTAGGGACCGAACCTCGTAAACATATCGTGTGTTTGTGTTTGCTTAGCGTATATCTTATTTGTGCTTTTTCTTATTCATATCTATCTCATATATCTCTTGCAAGATCAAATTAATCAATATAATTTTAATTGGCATAAAATCGGGATTAGATTAGCATAAGACCCTAATCATCCTCCCCCCCACCCCCCTCTAGGGTCTAATAGGTCTGCCACCTCTCCATGAGCCGACCCCTCCTCCTCGCTCGACATCGCCTCATGGATCGAGGCATCATCCTCTTCCTCTGATTCACCTGAGTCACCGAGTTCCGCTTCATCTCTAGCTCCCCCCTCTTCATCGGAAGGGATGGAGATCACTCCCTCAACCATACCTGCATTAAGTCAACACAAACGTCAGGTAGTGCAGATTCGACCTTACACCCGAGGATACGGTATTAAGAAGTCACCTTCCGGTACGATCGTTGAGGTCGTCGAAGCCCCAGTCATGGGGGCAGTTACTCCAGGAATTGGCACAGGAGTAGCATCATCCTGGCCTTCCGCTGCTCGGGTAGTCTCAACCACCTCCTCATGACGGACCTTCTTGGACGCCTTCGCCCTTGAACTGCCGGCCGCGACCTCCCATTGTTGTTTAGAGAGTAGCGAACTACCTAGAGATAGAACAGGCATCCCCATCCGTCCAGCTATCGTTCCCCGGATCTGTTCTAGGTGTTCACCCGCCCAGACCAGTTCATCAGATTCTCTCTGCCCACCGGTAGGGTCCAACGAAGGACCAGGAGACGGAGCATGAGCCTCAGAGGCCCTGAAGTCCCCCGAACTAGTGTGAAAATCCTCGGTATCTTCAGCGGGGACTTCCTCAAACCACTCCCCAACGGTTTGATGACCCCTTCGTCTCGTCGGGAGGGAAGCTGCCCTTGGTCGGCGCCCACTCTCCGCCAGTAAAGAGTTCTGGAATCGAAAGCCCTTAGGATTAGCACTGGCGCCCCGATACCACCAGCAATATAGAAGCATGTGGTGAAGGTTGCGATCCTTCGCAAGTAGCTCGAAACGCGCGTTAGTGCCGCCAGCATGGGTCCAGAACCACGCTCGCGCACCATCCACTAACCCTCCTTCACAATGCAAGTAAGGGTTAATATTTCCTACGTACAGCTGGTCATACCCAAACTGACGAGCAAATCTACAAGGAATGTAAGGCTCAAGATAGCACATGGAGCCTGTTCGCAGGACGTGATACCCCGGCCAGATATTCACCAGCCATCGGAAGGCACCACAGGAGAGGACGGTGTTATGGTTTGTTGTCAATGCATCCCGAAGAGATTCGCCATACCCTCCGCCACTGAAGTAGGGGGAAAATTAGTGAAAATTATAGTGACCAAAATGGTGTTGGACCCTAGAGGGGGGGTGATTAGGGTCAAGAGGCTCTAATATGCAATAAAAATTAAACACATGCAAACCACAAAACAGTAATGCGATTAAAGTAAAAGAGATAGGGTTAGGAATCGTTATCCTTGACGCGCGATGTGTTAACGAGGTTCGGCCCGCTGACCTACGTCCCCGCTCCCCACTCTCGAGGAGAAATCCACTACACACCCGGTTTGGAAGCCGGAACTTCGTCTACACAGCGATCCCACACGATCTCTCACTACACAGTTTGATCTCAACAGATCACACTCCCTCACAGTTGATCAACACAAGATCTCACTCACACAGCAGAAGAAAAGATGCAAGACTCTCTCTTTACACAGCCCCTATGGCAAAGAGAAAGATTACTGAAGCTGGGAAGTGAATCACACACAAAAACCACAGAGAAAACAGATTTGAAAATTTTCTCAGGAAGACAGCAGTCTCTCTGGTTTTTGCAAACGTTGGGGCAGCTGGAAGAAGAAGAAGTCTAGGGTTTAAATAGAAGATATTAATCAATTTAAAAACATAACCCAATCTTCCCATTTAAGAAAATAATCTCCTTTTCAGACCATTACCATAGACTGTGCCAAACACGGTTAAGTGTAAGCACAGCAAACGAGGCAATCGACCGTTTGAAAAAAGTCGCGGTTGACTGAAGGGAATTTCAGTCGTCTGTCAAAACGTTCGGTCGACCGAAATAAATAATTCGGTCGACCGACCGAAAATCCGGTCGACCGCGATTTGCTTTGAAAACATAAAAAACAAGCAGAGCCATCATCGGTCGACCGGCGCGGTCGACCGATAGAAAAATCGAGATTTCGGTCGACCGCACCGGTCCGACCGACAACCTCTCTGGAAAATACTGATGAATGATCATATGTGCGGTCGACTGGTCCGGTCGACCGCATTCTGATACATTTGCACAGACTGATTTTTTGACTCTATCCTCACATAGAATATAATCTTTGAGTCTTGATATAGCTTGAGTTTGGATGAAGCTTTTATATGAATTTGTTGTTCTTAACATAACATTGCTTCATCACTATGTCTCCTCCTCCTTTGGATATCATCGTTGTAGCATATATTCCATCCATCCTCCATACATGGCACTAACGAGCTTGATAAATGAATTTACTACATTTGCACTCAATAAGCCATTAGTACTGATAATGGTGGTTGTAAAACATCATCAAAACATAAGGGCTAACAAATGGGACAGCGTCTTCCTTATGTCGGGGATGTCTCTACATTTCCAAGAGCATCTCTCCAAATGTTGGATGAATGGAACAAAACCTTCTCCTTGAAGAGCCACTGGGGTACTCATCAAGCACTCACAGTGGTAAACGAACCACGCCATCAGGTAGGTGTACGGTAGCCCTACCCTAGGATTAGGAGTCTTAACAACTTCACCGTCCCCCTCGTCAACACGCAACACACGACAAAATTGGGTCGTCAATGTGTGGAGCCCCCTTTGGATACAGGCTACCGTCGCCGACACCAGCGCATAGGCTTCCCGTAGGCCAAACGAATCGTAGGATAGACGACCTCCACTGGAAGCGTCTCGAAGGAATGAGTGGAAACCATGCACCTATTCAACCACAGCATGAGGTACCCCGCGAATAGAGCCTTTCCAGATATAGGGGACCTAGCCTGATGATGAATGAGTGAAAAGTCGTTCCGAATTTGAACCCACCCTCATCATGCTCAAGGGTTTCGGTGGCTCCCCCTTCGGCCATTCTTCTCTCCACTTCGACCAGGTCACACTCGACCAGCGGCAGAGTAGGCCTCCCTTGACATCATTTTTCGGGAATAGGTAGTCAGCCCAGTTCTTGTGGCTGATCCCCAGAGCCCTCTTCTTCTTACCTTTATGGTCCACTGCCCCTAAGGTATTGAGGCATATATGGTAGTGACCGAGCAGCTCCCATAGGGTCTCGACCACCAGAGGGGACCGAGCCGAAAGATGGTCAATCTCATCTTGACTCGGGACATACTCTTCATAGGGGAAGCTTCTCAAAGGCAACCCCGACACATCATACATCTCATGGAGGGTTATGCTAAGCTCACAATTAGGGGTGAAAAACGTACCGCAGTCTGGACAACAAAGTTCCAGGATATTATGGAACTGAGGAGCGTTGATCTTCAGACCATGTTGAGTAGCCCGGATATCCACATATAGCTCTGAACCCGCGAGGTCAGATGTCTCATCCAAGATGTACTCAGTGATCTTGGACCACCAAGTGCTGCTACCAAGCACAGAGTGGATCCACCCTGGAGCCCTGAAGTCCTTCGGGGGAAACTGCCCCCCAGCCCGGAAGAAACGATGATGGAAGGTCTCCGCCACAACCATCGTCTCCCCGATGGGCAATTCATTATGCAGCAGGCCATGATACAAAGCGGTCACGCGCTTGCAAGAGCTGTCGACCCCATACCCAGCCATGGAGCCCATGAAGACACTACAAGTCACCCCGTCTTGAGTTGGGGTCAAATCCTATTTCATCATTCTCGGAACCGCAAGCGACCGCAGCTCGACGATTGAGAACCCTTTTGGCATACTAGGAAGGTAGTAGTGGACTTCATCTACAACACGGAACCATCTGCTCTCCCAAAGCAACAGAACCAAAGGGTCAGTCGCGGCATCACCAAACAAGAATTGAGGTTTTTTCATCTCCGTCCTAGTCATGTCTGTCAACGCCGAGTCGGTAGTCAACTCGCGCAATGTCAAGTGATGCCCGTCAGTCACTCTCTTGACCAACTCATCTGGTTTATCGCCAGCAAACGCGAGCACAGGATCAAGAAGAGGGAATCGGGGAGGTGCCACATTGCTCGTGCCGCTGGCGAGACCGATGGCTATCCCCTTTGGGAGGGCCTCGTCAGAAAAAGTGGCTGCAAGACAAAACCAAGGAGTTAGAACAAAATCCACTCTTGGAGTCAGAAATTATCTCGAACAGGCAAAATTAATTTCGCCTGGTGATGTTGAATTCGCCTGACAAAGGGAAAATCCACTTGACCAGAGCAGAACTCACCAGTCAAAGCAGAATTCGCCTTCACCCGATGAAAGTTGATTTTGCCTGTCAAAGCAGAAGTTGCCTTCACTCGATGATAGCTGAATCCGCCTGAAAAAGGCTAGTTTCACCCAAAATCGAGAAAATTGCCAAAAATAGCAAAATCCACTGAAGAAGACAAGCAATGCTCATCTTCCCAACCTAGCGTCGGTCGCCAGTGCAAAGCCATTAAACTTACCCAAGTGCGTCCCAGGAGCGCTGGCGACCGTACCAGCAGCGACGCCACTAGGATAGCGACTAGGACCCTTTTCCTTCGTAACGCATCTCTTAGCTTTCGGCGTTATATTGAAAAGTTAGAGATGAGGCTGGAGTTCTTTCTCTCTAAAAATTTTGAGCAAGCAGAACTTCCTGAGTGCAATAGTCCTCACAGGAAGGGGACGAAGCCTATTTAAAGGCGAAACGCTAGCGGTTGAGAGGCGTGACCACGATCGAAATCAACGGCCTAGATCACTCTCAAAAAATAAGACGTTGGCGGTGGACAGACGGGGTCACGATTGAAATCAACGGCCCAGATCGCTCTCAACAGTTCGGTTTTCAGCGGGATCGTCGAAACAGGGAACGGGTCGGGCAAGTCGAAACCCAGAACCTGAACCAAAATTCACGGCTAAATCTAACGGCCAGATTCAGAAACTACGGCCACGATTCATCATCAAGCAAAGCACACAGAAGCGATGTCGCTTTGTCAAATCGCATTTAATGCGACTTGACGAGCCCACGTGGCCTTAGCTGGAAAGCACAAAGCTTCGCCAGTGAACGCGTGGCTCGCATTCCGCCAATTCAAACTTCACATGTGGTTATGGATCTCGCCTGCGAACACATGGCTTAACCTCCACCATTTCAAATTTCGCCTATCAAAATGAAACTCGCCTGCGAAAGTCTAGCTCGCTTCGTCAGTGAAATTGAGTCTCGCCTGAGCCGCTCATTTGTTTGGTCTAGTTTACCTGTGAAGACAAATCTCGAGTGGTCCAGATCATCTGAAGTGTCAAGCTATCAATGGAACGGTCTCACCTACACAGTCAGACCTACCAAACAATACAACCTATTGACACACCCTCCGGGCGCACTCGTAGGTAACGGTCATTTTAGTTTAAGTCGTTACGACACAACCAAACTACAACCTGACGGTTGTAATTAACTCAAACCCAAGCCTCAAACAGCTAAAGGTTAGAGCAGAAGTCTTAGCATTAAGCCTAAGAGAAACTACTTGACAACTCATCATACTGAGGGGAATAGTATGGCTAGCCCGATTCAAACGGTAATCGGTAAAGGCAAGTCAAACCCGTTAATAGCTGGGGGTTTGCTAAAACTCCTAAGAAAAATAGAAAAGGGAAAGTATATGCACATAACATTAAGTAATGAAAAGCATAACACTTCATTCAGCCGATATCAAAGACAATTAGAGTGGTGACGAATTGTTCCAACAAATTAACAACAAGTCATCCAAACAGAGTTATAACAAAACAATACAAAGAAGCATGAAAAGGTCCTAAGAACTAATCCCCCGTCGGTCCTAGTTCATCTCGATCAGATAGGTGAGTTCAGCTTCGATCTGGGCTGATTTCTCTGCCCGATCCGCTCGAACCCGATCTTCTGCCTCCTTGCGAATCTTGGCCTCACGAGCAGCAGCTGCAACGGAGCTCTCTTGACAGAGTGACTAAAGAGTTTGCGTCTCCTTTTTGACAGCATCGTGAACATCCTCGCTCTTAAGCCACAAGTCCCTCAGGGTCGCCTCCTCCGTCGTTAGCTAAGCCTTCATTCGGGTGACAGTGGAAGTTGAAGCGTCGATTTTCGCCTACAGTAGACTTTGACGGTGGAGCAAGTACAAGATGAGGCCCCCTTGATCCAACAGCTCCTTCTCTCGGGTCTCCCACTCATGCGCCCCACTGGCTCAGGCATGAGCCATAAACCGTTCCACATCCAGCCCTGAGTCGGTGCGCGATAGGGTCTCCAAGCGTGACAAGAACAGTTCAACGCGAAGGAGCGTGACCAGACAACGCGAGGCCTCTCGAGCTTCGCATATACGCCTGAGAGCGGTGACGCAGCTCATCATGAAAGGCTTAAAGTCTGCATAGGTTCCCTAGCCTAGGCTAGTGATGGAAACCTCCTGCCTCATAGCATTCTGCAGTTGCCTGAGGACGCCCTGTGCAGATCTAGAACTCAGAGAGACAGCTTCCTGACCGACCGGAACCATGGCAATGGGTGGGATCAAAGGGATAACCCCTTTGCCAGGAAGAGGAGACTGAGGAGGCCACTGAGGGGAAGCATAGGTGTGTTCCTCCTTCTCGTCATCTGAAATGATGATGGGCTCGGGCTCGATAGCCTCCCCCTTCCCCTTTGAAGCATATGTTCCTGCTCCCAAAGCCATTCTGAATCTAGGAAGTCCGGGTTTTCTCTAAGAAGGTTTAAGCAAGAGAACTTACCAGTGTAGTGATCCTCTTGCAAAGGAGATGAATCAACACTATATACGCAAGATCTCAACAGTTAAGATTCTCTGACCATTCGAAGCAAACAATTTCGATTTGGCGGTTCCAATCGAATGGGCATAAACAAAGCAGATCGTTTGGAATGCCACGCGGAATAGCCAAGATCGGGCGACTCGCACACAACCACATGTCGGATCAACGGTTGGGATTAAAAAGGTGTCATCGGATTTCCCCTTAAACAAGTGCGCGAAGATGAGGCGTCATCTTAATTGACAAGCATGGGAACTTTCCCCACGGACACGCGGCTCGCCCTCCGAGCCCGAATTTCGATTGTGGGAGGCCCAACTCGAACGGTGCCAATCCCGCCCGGGTGCGCTCGCACCGCTCAAATTCATCCAAAGACCTCAATCTAGCCGAGGGAGTCAAATTCTCCTTAACTCATCAGGAACCTCTTTATTCAAAGTATTTCAGACCACACACGAGTTGGTTTAGGTCTGAAAACTTTGAAGGGGGTCTTGTAGACAGTAAAAATTACCTTTACAGATAAATATGAAATTTGTCTACGTATTCAAGTCGCCCACGCAACTTGAGAATTGGGCTTACCTGTGTGCTTAATTCGCCAGCACGAGCTAAGACCACACCAAGAACCAATTTTGACTATGCATCTGGCGATCTACCAAGCAATCAAAAAAAACTCGCCTGCACACTGGACTCGCCCGCACGAGTTAAGTTCGCTCAAGAACCGAATTCACCTGCGATCGGTAAACTCGTCAGACTCGCCAAAGTACCTGGCGGCCGTAATATCACGTACAAGGATGGGCCTTCCTAATACCCGCGACATGAGGGGAAGCAGCACAGTACTCCAAGCCCATCAAGTAGCCATCTATAGTACAAATGACCAGTCAAATCCCCACAATCGCCAAATTCGCCTATGTACCCGACTCGCCCGCACGAGCCAAAATCAACCCAAGTGACTAAAATTCACCTGAACATTCAAGCAACGAGCCTGGCGAATGATGAATTTGCCAGACTTGCCAGAACACCTGGCGGCCGCAACACCACGTACATTGATGGGCATTCCCATTTCCCACGACGTGAAGGGAGGAGTATAGTGCTCCGAGCCCATCAAGTGGCCGCTCACAGTACAAGTGAGAAGCATGGTATCTCCCAACAGTACATGGTCATATCCTATGATTCAGGGAGTGGCCATGTCGTCTGCCCTATTTTTAAGAACCTCTCCTGGCAATAGGAAACAGGGGGGAGTTTAAGAGATTGAGAGTCCGTTCATAGTTAATTGATCAAATCAATCAGTTAGCTGAACCGTTAGCTCTTAGTTCTCGGCTCTGATCGCCATTTGAACTCGGAGACTCGAACTCGATTAACGCGAGCTTCTACTGTGTACTGAAGCTCACCAGCAACCTCGATCGAATCGTTCAAGGGAAGCAGACTCGATGCAAGAACCGAGCGAGACGTCCTATCGCTATCAAAGTCCTCACATTAAACAAGGAGGGCATTCCCTCTGCTTCTGTTGTAATTTTGATTCATTAGTTTGTAATAAGCCATTCTTATAAATACAAACAAAAATCCCAGTTTCGGGAAATCAAAATTTACACCTACGGACTTATCAATCCTCTTCACTAGAGCAATAAGTCCCCAAAGTTGCTCTGATCATAATAAATTATTGTCACGTTAACATCACACCTATGACAATCAACTTATCAATCCTCATCAATAGGATGATAAACCTCTAAATTACTGTTATGTTAACATCACATCTCTAACAGTTAAACCTCTATGAACTTGGTCTTTCCAAACAGAAAGACATGTGTTTCAAGATCAAAACGTAGAGGTCATCCCCGTGTTTCAAAATCAAAACGCGAGGGTCAAACTTGCGTTCTAATTTTAAAACGCGAAGGTCAATTACGCGTTTCAAAATCAAAATGCAGAAGTGAAAACACCCTCGAGGGGGGTGAATAAGGTCAAACCTGCGCCTCTTAAACCCCCCAAAAATTCTGACTCTAAA
>NC_033803.1:54181061-54191525 GCF_001876935.1 Asparagus officinalis | reverse complement strand
TAACCCCCCACCCCCCTCCTCCTCAAACCCCCTAAAATTTCCCCCCAATCTCTCAAATCCCTCATCTCAGACTCCTAAGAATCCACCTCAAATCCTTCATCTCATCATGGTCGTCTTCATCCCCTCAAATCCCTCATCTCAAAACCTAATCTCCCAAGAATCCGCTCCCTCTGGCACCTCCACCCTCTACATCGGTCGCCCGCTCTCGCCCCGGCATCATGGCCTCCGCCGTCGAGGATGGCCGCATCTGCTTGTTCGATCTCCGATGCAAAGATGTCATCTTTACCATCAACATCGCTAAAGAACCAGTCTCCTCTCTCTGTTTCAAAGCATGTTACCTTATTTTTCGTTTTCTTTTTCTTTTTGTTTTTTTGTGGGTTTGAGTATGATGAAATTGATTGTTGGGTTTGCTCTTTTTGTAGTGTTAGGGAATGAAGATGTTGTGTATGCATCTTCAGGGACGCAAATTTCTTGTAGCTTTCACATTCATGAATAACTCATCGAGAATTATGATTTTGATAATTAACAGTGAAATTGAGAAAATAATAATTCTCTGGTTTTGTACAAATTAGTATTTCTTAATGTTGACCCTGATTTAAAAAGGGTTGATTCTAGAAAATATCATAGTATATTCAATTGCACATAAGAAAGAAAATATAGTTGTTGCATTCTTTCTTGAAGATGACAATATTATGATATTTGGATCGTATTTTGCTAGTTATGAATTTCTGGTGCAAGACTTATAATTTGTTAGTTATGGAAATTATTCTTATTGTTATTTTGTTAGTTATCTAGGAACTCTAGCGAGAAATGTTCTCACTGAGCTCTAGCTCACCACGTTGTTTTTAAATTTTTTAGACCTGGTGTAGCTTCATACTAGCTGAACTTTTGGTTATGGCATTTTGCTGAGAGGCGTTATATGGAAAGCCTCCTTTTTTGATGTTACATACAGTCAACAGTGTGTTTTATTTTGTAAAATGCTTTATAACGATGAGCTTGTGGGTTGTAAGTACCGATTATATATATATATATATATATATATATATATATATATATATATATATATATATATATATATATATGTATATATATATATATATATTATATATGTATATATATATATATATATATAATATATAATGTATATATATATATATATATATATATAATATATATATATATATTATATATATAATGATATATAATATATATGTGTATAATATATATATATATATATATATATTATAATATATATATATATATATATATATAATATAAATATATATATATATATATATATTATATATATAGAGAGAGAGAGAGAGAGAGAGAGTTTTGCTCTGAACTTCTATCATCAGCATGTTTATAAATATTTTGAGGTAAACTATGTGATATGAAATATCAGGCTTGACTCGTGCATAAGACTTGTCTCGTGTACGGGTCGTTGCTGTCGCGTAACCCGTATTTATGAATTTTCGCTGCGCTATCAGGGCTTGACAGCAATGCTAACCACCCAAGATAACATGTTTATTTACACTTTTTGGTAATTGAAAGAAAAGGTTGGGAGGGTTAAAAAGAAGCAAATTTGCTCACTTTTCTAACCCTCCATAAGTGGACGGATCAGAAAGTGAGGGATTGAGATTTAAGTGATATTTTCTTAAAATTCAAAGTTTCCCCCTATTCGTAAGTCATATTTGTCATGTTGTTTCCCTTGCTTCTTATTCCCTACCTTAAACAAACACAAATCATAGTGCATCTCTCTTCTCCTAGTTGTCTATGCAAACGTAATTAGTTATATCACACTCCCTTTTTGCGTCCTCCCTTTGGGATTACTATAATCATTCCCCTCCTTCACCCTCTTTTATATCCAAACCTGACACAAGAAAAAGGGTTATATAAAGAGGTATTAGAAGTACGTTAAGAGAAACAAATTTGTATTTGCTCAAAAGTGTCTTTACTTTTACTTCAGCTATTTCATATCTTCTTCTACGCAAACGAACAGGCACATAATCTCACCAAAGAAACCCTTAGCTTTAGGGTCTTATACATAACATTTTCTCTTTCATAAGCCCTTGAATTTTGGACTTTTCTCGCTAGACTCTATATGTAATTTGCAAATAACTAAAATTTTCTTTTGAGAAAAAACTTCTCAATTGAGAGGTGGATCACTGACTATAAATGTCAAATAATTAAGTTTGGAATTTTTCTCTAGAAATTATTTTAGTTATTTGCAAGTTACGGATAGGGGGTTTAATGAGAAAAGTTTGAGGTTCGTGGGGGTTTGTTAATTGTCAACAAAACCATTTTTAGATTTATTTTGGGAAATGATCAATTAATTATTTTATTAAAAAACTGACTATCAACCATCTTAGGTTCTTCGTGAATGATATAGGTAACACCATCCTATGGGTTGTCCCCATAAAATCTTAATTTGCTTCTGAACAGAAAATATTTTAAAAATAACTGTACTAGTCCAAAAGTGTTTGCTCGCTGGGCACCAACTCCTCAAGGATTCCATGGATCCTATTCCTACCCGTTGGAAAGTTTTTCATTAGCCCAACGGCACCCTTAAAAATATTTCAAAAGTAAATTCTATCTTCCCATATCATAGGAAAAAACATAATTTACACAAACAAGGGCCTTGCAACAATTGTCCCCTTCCCTCAAATTTTTCCCGGGGAAACCCGCGAACACCCTCCTTCCTTCCTTGCCTTCCCTTCTCTCCTCTCCTTTCGGCAATCAAAAACCCTCATCGCAAAAAACAAAGCATCCTTAGCTTCCCCTCTAAAGTTTCTCAAAGCAAAGCATCCCCCTTCTCTTCATAACCCCCTCTCTTTATATAACCATGCTAAACTCAAAGTACCATACACAAGCTCCAACATCAAAAATGTCTTCTGAACAAAACCAAACAACCACAATCCCCATCGAAAACTTCAAGTACTCGAAACGTGTGGTGTTAAAATCCATCCTTAGTCGCGGCGACAAAGGGCTGGGCCTGGTTGGGCAGAGAGTGGTCGTGGGTGGATGGGTGAAATCAAAGAGAGAGAAGAAGATGAAGAAAGATCAAGGGAGCAAAGTGGGTTCTTTTGAAGTGGGGGATGAAACGAGGAGCAATGTGGGTTGTTGCGAGGCTATTTTGGCGAGGATTCGGATGCTTCGAAGCGTTGGGAGATTGATTTTGGGTAGAGATGGAGAGGTTGAGAGGAAGGAGGAGGATCATCGGCCTTGTGTTGTTTTGTTGAAGATTAATGATGGGTCCTGCGTGGACAACCTTCAGGTTTTCTGAGTTCGATTTCTCGATGCTTGTGGTTTTTTTTCCCCTTTAACTTTTAAATTTTTGGGAAGATATGCTCCGAGTTTTGAAATGGGTTAGAAAGGAAAATATGTCTAGGCATACACGAGAAAACTTTCTTCTTGCTTTTTTTTTAATTTCTTAATATAGGGTGGCTATATTTTCCATGTAGCATTTCCCTCTTCTATTGTTGTTTTTTCTTTTCTTTTCTTTTCTTTTTTTTTTTTCTTCCTTTTCCTTCTCAAATCATCACAGGTCTCACTTCAGTTTCTGATGTAATTTAAATATCATTCTTAGAATGGTCTAGGAGAAACGGGTATTTTTGAAGTACTTCAAGATGTATATTTGTTAAAATAGACATTTATTTTTTTGGAAGAACAATTTTTCAAAACGGACTGATTTTTTTTTTTTTTTTTCAAAACCGACTGTTTTTTTTTTTTTTAATCACAAAACCGGGTCGATTTTGATAAATAAAAAAAAAAACAGTCGGTTTTGAAAAAAAAAAAAAAAATTCAGTCGGTTTTGAAAAATTGTTCTTTTTGGAATGTATACTTGTATGTACTAGTACGATAGGACACTTTGATGTTTATAGATACTCTCATTGAATCATAACACGTATTTTGCTGCTTAATGTATTCTTAGAAAAATTATAAATGTAATTAACTATAGCATGGGTCGATTAAGATACATATTAAACTGGCAATGCTTAATTTCATATTCAGAAGTTTCTGAATTGAATTTGTTTTCCATTTTTTCCCAGGTAGTAATAGACTCATCTATGTCCCTCCTTAGCGAGGTGATGTCAACTGGGACTTCAATTTTGGTAGAAGGTGTTTTGGAGCAACCGCTTATTCAAGGAAAGCACAAAATTGAGCTCAAGGCAGAAAAAATTATACACGTTGGAGTTGTCGATCTCAAAAAATACCCGCTTGCAAAGACGAGGATAAGTTTGGAGTCTCTAAAAGCTTATTCTCACCTTCGACCAAGAACAACTACCGTAAGTTGATCTGCTTACTGTTTTTATTATTGATTAAATCTGTGTATCTGTGTGTAAAAATATATATCTGAAAGTTGAAGAATTTTGCAGGTAGCGTCTATAACTCGCATCAGAAACACTCTAACTTATGCCACTCACACATTCTTCCATAACAACGGGTTCATTTACGTGCACATGCCCGTTATCACAACTACTGATATTGGAGCTTCAAGCAATATGTTTCAGGTAACAACTCTTCTAAACAAAACAGAAGATGCGACAAACTTAAATCCCACAAATGATCGAGAAAATTTAAGCCTTGAAGTAATCAAGTCTTCAATCAAGGAGAAAAGCAATAACATTGAAGAACTAAAGAGAAGTGAGAGCAATAGAGAAGTTCTTCTTGCAGCGCTTTTGGATCTTCAGAAGGCAAATGAGTTGGCCCTACAAATTGAAGGAAAACAGAGTGAGAGTAAAATTAATAAAACAGAATTGAATCATGTTAAAGATTTCTTTTCGAGGCCAGCATATCTCTCGGTGTCTGCTGGACTTTACCTTGAGAGTTACGCGTGCGCTCTGAGCAGTGTTTATACTTTTGGACCGATATTTAGAGCAGAGAAATCGCAATCTATGAAGCAATTGGCAGAGATGTGGATGGTTGAGGTTGAACTGGCTTTTGCAGAGTTAGAGGTTAGTTTTATGTTTTGCCAATAATTATGATTACAAAGGGCTAACTCATTCTTCTCATTAACTTTTATCTTGTTTGATATGCTTAGTGAGTATATTTCTCTTTGTAATGATGTTTCCAGGATGCAATGAACTGTGCAGAGGATTTTCTGAAATTCATCATTTATGCAGTTTTGAATGACTGTTCTGATGATATGAAATTCATAGCAAAACGAATAGATAAGGACTGTATCGATCGTATTCAATCTATAGGATCAAACGCTTTTGCAAGAATTACCTATACAGAAGCTGTGGAGCTCCTGAACAAGGTAACTGCAAATTTCATTTTGTTGATAATTCTGATACCCCAAGTTAGCCGAAATAATAAAAATGTTATTTTGGATTCATAGGTCACAGAAAAAACATTCCAACAAAATATTGAATGGGGTATCAATTTATCAGAGGAACATGAAAGGTATCTCTCTATATCAATGCCTTTATTTCCTCAATTTGGCTTTATTTAACCCTATAAGTTTGTATGTAACAGTTATTTAGCTGATGAAGTCTACAAACAACCAGTTATTATATATGATTACCCAAAAGAAGTCAAGCCATTTTATGTGCATGTGAAAGAGGATGGCAAAACTTGTTCTGCTTTTGACATTATTGCACCTAGAGTAAGAAAGCAAACCTATTATACAAGTCATTCCTACAAGCACATTTATTTTTCCTCTTTGTTGTCAATTACTTAGGAATATTACACTTAATTGTTTTCATTTACAGGTTGGAGTATTGGTAAGGGGAAGCCAAAAGGAGGAGAACATCGATAAGATCAGCACCAGGTCATATTGATATTGCAATTTTTAAATTGTGTGCAACCAAAAAAAAATTTATCTTGCTAAGAAGATATTTGAAAACTGCTTATAATGACATATTTGGAGTTGCGAAAATGTTTGCAGGGTGGGGGAGCTAGGTTTACCCCGAGAACAATATGACTGGTATTTGGACATAAGAAGACATGGCACAGTCAAGCACTCAGGTTTCAGTGTCGGATTTGAGAATGTTGTTATGTTTGTAACAGGACTTGATGACATTAAGGATACGATTCCATTCCCTCGATCCTATGTCTCTGCAAGTATCTGACTTGTGCCTGATATGATCCTTGGGTAGAAGAAGCTTTGGAAATTTGCAGCAGAGGAAATATCATGTGTGAATATGTAGTCGGCTAAGTATGGTATACTTGTATGGCTGAAAGGGAAATAATCATGAACAGGTGTTACATACATATTTACTTTGGATTGTGTATATTCTGAAGTAATTTGGAAAAATGTCATGAAACAATCTACACATGTTCAGACAACCCCATTAGCATGAATTCAAACATGGCTATTTGGTGTGATAATTAGGCTCTAAAATATGATAAAGTGGAAGAAGATTGCACTTCCAAAAACAACAATAAGAAGAGAATCAAGTTCCTGGATACTAACAATGGATTTTGGCAGACTTGTTTCATAATATCAAGATTTGATGACTCATTCCAGAATACATGAGATTTGTGAAACCAATATCTCGAAGACCCTTAATTATCTATTAATTTTGAATAGGAGATATTAAATTGGTTATTGCTTGGATCATTGATTTATGAATAGGGTTGCCTTAGCTATATCCTCCCCAAATCTATCCTATCTGTAGATTTTCCATATCTAGCTACTTGCTAACTTGCCCATGCGTTCATTACGGTTGATTTGTTAGTATTTCGAGCATATTTGTGATACCTAAAATGGTATAATCCCACAGGTTATGGAAATATAGATGGGTTTATATAGGTAGTCAAGGGAGGCAAATAGCAACAATAGTTATCATTTTTGGCGGTAAATTGAAGCAAACGAAGTGTTGCACTAAGTGTTACCTCACAAGAAGATGCCTCCTATTTAGGGAGGGGTGATTGTTATACCTTATAACGGTATAGTCCCACATCGGTGGTGTGAGAATGTAGATGGCTTTATATATTTAGTCAAGTGAGGTGAGCAACAACAACTAGCAATTTTGGCTATGAATTGGACTAAACAAGAAGTCGCCCTCTTTGAATCTCAGGGCTTACATCAACCCAACGGGCTTCCAAACCTGGTAAATGACAATATTCCCAAATTCTTAGTTAAATGGGGTTATTTTTTGGGGGTGGGGGGGGGGGGGGGGTGGGGGGGTGATGAAGAAGGGAACAAGAGATGATGTGACCAAGTTATCATTTGTCAATTTATTGTCATCTGTTAAAAAAACTAAAAACGCGGTAATGAGAGGTATTTTAATCTAGTGACAAGGAACATGAGGGAAATTTAGCAAATAGTTAGTTTTGAGGAGTAAATCTGCAAGTATATGTAGGGAGTACATACATAAAAAGCCTTACGAATATAGTAAAGTTTGCAGAGAAATTTGGAGTTGGAACAACATAACGCAAAATTAGCAAATAGTTAGTTTTGAGTAAATCTGCAAATAAGGTACACGTAGGGAGTATGTACATAAAAAGCCTTATGGATGCTGTAGAATTTGTAGAGAAATTTGGCGTCGGAACAATATAACGCTTTAGTGTTACTAAAAGTTGATTACAGGATTTTCTTCAACAACTTTTACTCTAGAATGAAAAGATAGGCCTTGTAAAAAGTTGAGATTTTAGGATTTGTCGTACATCAACTGTTGTGTCTAAGCAAAAGGCTTACATATTTTCACTCTGTAATAATACATCAGATAAAACAGTATTCAATGAGGAAAAAGAAAATAATATTACAAATAAACACATGCTGTTATCTTCACGCCTGGAGTAATGACGTTACCGGAAGCAATAAACATCCTCGGCGTCCTTCATTTCGGAGCACTGTTAGTGGATTAAGATTAGCAAACGCATCATCAGCATATCATCCAATAAAATTTATGCCTTAGACAAAAATTTGAGGCCAAATAAGAAATTTATCAAGCTCTGAACAAGGAGGCTGAGGGAAAAGCGATAAACCAAGCTACAGATTCAAATACCTGTACTTATTATCCACACCTGCTTCATAAAATGAAAGAAGCATAAAAAGAATGCAGCAGCAGCAGCTACAGAAGAGCATAAAAATAATTAACTTACACTTGCTCCAGGTGAACTATAGTGAAGGGGCTGAAGTTTCCATGACGCGTAATATTCTCTACTGATATACTGAAGGAGTTTGTAGGGAGATGTTTTTGACTCGCATAGTATAAGTATTATATTTTGTGTCTTGACAAAACTCATTTTCCAGCAAAGGAAATGAAGTTGATGGCATGATATCAAAAAATTTCTTGTATGCTAAGTAATATATTTCTACTATGATCCCTTTTGCACTTTGTATTTCGCATTTCTTTATTATAATGAAAATTGGCATTCCAAGATGCTGCAGAACATTATGAACAACAAAATTTTAAAATATTCAATAAAACATAACAGAGTCAATAAGTGTACTCAAATTAAAATCTTGTAACTCCAGCTAAAAAAAAACCAGTAAATAGTTGGCTACTTACCAGGAAAGGAACAACACAATCCTCAGAGAACTATTTCTGCTTAGATGCCACTGTTCTTGTAACTGTGGAAACTCCATCAACAAATTTCGTCCGATACAAGACATTGGCATTGTTGAACATTCCCTCTTTCAGAGAAACTACGATGAACTGCACATTATAAACATTCTATGACTTAAGACGATGAATTTTCAAAATGCAAACTCCTCTATTGTTAGAGTAGGAAGTAGATATATGATCTAACAAGATATTGAAACCTGAGCAATGTCAAGGTCAAAGACGATAGGAACAAAAGAACAAATTATTATCAATATATACTTTCTATATGCAAATCAAACACATTCCAGGACAGTCCGAGTCATCTTAAAAAGGACAAATGCTGACTTACTGACAAGTGCCATATATTTTTTTAGCATAAGTATAACTTTTCCATGATTTCTACAAAAAGGAAGATTTTATGAAGATTCCTTCTCAAAGATCAAAATGAATTTCACTTTAAAAGTTGAGGGAAATATTTAAATCCATATCAGATGTTTCACAGTAGAGAGACAATGGCTACGCACTCGACTCTGAATAAAATGTAGATGACAAAATTCAGATAGGTGTAATTCCAGCAAGCAAATAGGACTAAAGTAAACCTGAGAATGTGGGAAATGAGCTTTGATCATTCTTCCAATATTTTGTGTATGGCTGAGATCAAGGGCAGCATCAACCTGCGACAGAAAATAACGTAAAAACCTCGATGGCAGTTTCGATTTTACAAATGCAAATTAATAAAAGGACTTAGTAGTTATATGTAGGAACAATGACATCATCTGACTTCTTATGAGCAACAATGAGAAACAGATTAGAGTTACAAGAACTTATATAAATCAGGTAATGAATCATAAAGATCATGTAGCTGATTTCAGTAACAAAGAGAATATACGAGAGCACCTCATCGAGTATATAAAGTGGTGCAGGTTTAAAGAGAAGCAGTGCGAGAATGAGCGACAATGCGAGAAGAGATCGTTGTCCTCCACTAAGTTCAGATAGTGACTGCTTCCAAACAGTTCCAAATGCAACACGAACCTCAAGTCCATCTAAAAAGGTGCACCCTTCAGGTGGTTCAAGCTTAGCCATTGTACCCGGTAAAAGGGTACTAAAGATAGATCCAAAGTCCCTGAAATTATTCAAGTCGGGTGAGATATAAGATGTATCTCCTGAAACTGCAAAGCATATGCTGTCAGCGAAAACTAGATGCAATATAATAGTCTTACAGCATCAAAGAACTAGTATTAAGCTGAAAAAAGTATTAGCTTTTATAGTTGGCGCCTTTCCACTCACTTGTTCACTTTGACCCATGTCACTTTCAGAGTCTCCTTCTTCTTTTCATCTAATTCTTCAATCACCTTTTTGATTTTTGACTTGTCATTCTGAAAAACATGCCTCAATGATGTTCTTTTTGGAAATCAAATCATTGTATTCTTCTTCTGCTTTTTCGAACATGGCCATGGCTTTTTTGTTGACTCTCTTCTCAAGTCTACAAGTACCAAAAGTCAACAGTTAATAAATAAAAAGCAAAGACACTACCAATCAAGCTTCAAGTATTCAAACTCATCACGTCAGGAATCATGGAAAGAAAAGTCATAACTAACAGGTTATTAACAGTGAAGTAACACACCCTGACTGTTCGGCTTGAAGCTTTTCCAGTTCTTGCCTTGACTTATAAGGGTCACAGGATGAAAAATCATAATCTGTTCCATTTTTCCCAAATAGCTGTTTCTCACTAGCAATCCATCCATGTTTCTCAAGTAATTTATCAACTCTAAGGGAACAATCTTTTTGTTCCATCTCCATGCGCTTTACCTAGAAGGTTCAAAATTATATGAATACCCAACAATGCCATTATTCTTTGATTAAGAGGGGAGAAATAGCTGTTGTACCTCATTTTCCATCTTCTTCCGCTCTAGGGTTGCATCACTGAGTTTCTGTTGAAGCTTCTTCTGCGCTTTAACAATGC
>NC_033803.1:54108847-54181051 GCF_001876935.1 Asparagus officinalis | reverse complement strand
CAGATTCAGCTTGGTCAGATTCTAGCTTTATGGATTCAACCTGTAAAAGAACAAGTAAATAAAAATACTTAGGATGGATAATGGTGAAATAATCATCATTGACTAGGGAAGGGAGAGATTATCGCTTCATCAAAAAGTTTTATACTTTGTTTTTCTGTTTGTCCAGTGCTTCAGTGAGAACACTAATCTGAGCTTCTGAAGACACCAACTGATTTTCCAGTGAAGCAAGCTCTTGAATTACTGCATCTTTTTCCATGATGAGCCTCTCCCTTTCATTCTCATGGGCCTAGTATTGCGTATAAAAATCCGCTTAGCTAAAGACAACATGCTATTTCGAGGCAAATTAAATGATATGTAACGGTGCCTATGCGCTACATAAATAAAGAAAAATTAAAAGGTCATATAGAACAATGTTAATAGATTATACTAAAGTCACGTGAAAACATCAAATAAAAGAACCTTCATAGGTGACGGGAAATAGAAGGATATTACTAATTGCAAATAAATGCATATGATTATTTTGGGACAATGTTTCTTCACATATACTCAGGCCAAAATGAGAATTTCACCATCTTTATTAACTGCTGCATGACAAACCTCAATAAGACTGACTGTTCGAAAACATCAAATACAAGAAACTTCATGGGTGAAGGAAATTAGATGGATATGATTATTCGCAAATAGATGCATAAGATTATTACCAGATATCTTGCATATAGAATGTAAACTTTTTCAAAAAAAAAACTGAAGAAGTAGAGAGACATAAGATCATAATCAAACAAACAAAAACCTTCAAACCAGATTACCCCATCATGTCTGTTTTTTCCTTTCTTGGGTTCACAGATTTATCCTAATTGGGAATGCATTCTATAGATAGTAATATTTTCTTATTTAATAAAAAGGGAAATCTTCCCCATAGGCCATTACCACTTTACGAGATAGAGGAGAAGTTGGAACCTGTTATAGACGTATATATTGATGGATAGAGGGTCAGTTAGCGACTGCTTGTCATTACTGTTACTTTAACACATTGTGAGGGTGATGAATTTTCTGCAGAACTGAAACATGCTGGTAATTGTATAAACCTTAGCTGTTCTTCTAACTTGGTTCCACCGAAATTAATGGTTCATGCTTTTCAGGGTATGCATTTTTTTTTACCTTCCAAAAAAATACATTCATGCATTTTGAGGTTTCAATATCATTAAGCCTTCTCTTTTTCTTCGTTTACCAACTCCCGGACCACTCTTCAAGCATGACTTTCATCTTCAACCTGACAAACTCATGCTCGACTTTGCACATAAATCTCAATTTCAGCTATTAAATAGTAACAGAACCCTAGACGCTTGATTCATCTAGTGACCTAAAATGTGAAGCATGTTGATGTTTATCAAACGAATCAGAGAGAAGATAAAATAGCGGTTAATGCACAAAAACAGCAGAAATGGAAAGGGAGTCTAAAATGTATATATCCAGAGACTTAAGCTCACAAGTCACAAGCAAGACATGTTTTAAAAAGCCTCCGCCCATCCTGCCTATGCGTACACCTAGGCCTAGACGGTACTTAGGCCGCCTACCTAGCACCTAGACGGTACATAAGCTGCCCATTTAGGTTTCGGGAGCGCTTAGGGGAGTATGACTGCTTCTATGGACTGCTTATGTAGACTGCACCTTTTAATCGTAATTTTCTCCATTATAGCCTCCACGTCCTCCGCCTCCTCCAAACTCCTCTAGGCTTCAACTATGAACACCTCTTCTACCTCCTTTGACATTCATCCTCCACCACCACTTAAATGAAGAAAGAAATCTCTCTAGGCATCAATCCGGCACCTAAGCTTTCTAACATTGACATTTACTATCAATTATTGTAATTAAAAAATAAAAAAACCACCTAAGCCCCCGCCTAGGCGCTAGACGTCGGGTCAAATGCCTAAGCCGCCTAGAGCTTACTGTAGCAAGCCAAAAATGTTAGGGCGTATACTTGGCTAATACTTACTATAACTTTTTTTTTTTAAAAGTAAGCTAGTAATCTTTCAATTCTAAAAGGGCAGACTATATGGATGGACCAAAGTACTTGAATACGTCAAGATTTACATTGTTTCTAATCTTGAGAGAGAGGACATACATGAACATCTAACAGATATCAAGGTAGGAAATGAACATAAGCGAAAAAGAATACGACAATGAAATATCAAAAAGTCTTGATTAAACATCTCAGGCATGGGATAATCTACATGATATAAATGCTAACATCTCAGTATATTGGGAGGCTTTCACCAAAAAAAAAGTAGCTTAGTCATAGTTTAAAAATGTTAATTACCTTCATAGAATACGAAAGAAGATATCCAATATATTACATAAGAGAAAATTAACAGGTAACATAATGGTTTAACCGTCAGTTGGAGGATAAATTGGCGAATATGAAGACTTGAGGATGGATTTAAAAACATGATAGATTTGAGGCGTATATATGTAAAGATCCTTCAAATTAATGTCCCTTGCACCACAAAAAGGGAAAAGGGAAATTTGGGAAAAGAAAATTTTGGCAGTATTTTTCTTTCAAAAGCTTAATTTTGTATACAGAACAAACTGTTTCAGAAAATATGAAAAGCTTTAAGAAAAAGATCTAGGGAAGTAATCTAATAAGCTCAAAAGTGAGTAGTGCTTAGACACCCTGGAGCCTTTGCAATGGTACAGCTACAGTAAACTAAACTAACATGAATGTTTAGCTAGTTTTAACCATTCAATACCGAATATCAATCAATTTGTACCATCACATTTCCAATAACAAATTAGCAGTCAAGGGAAAGCATAGAATTGTCTGAGCTAGAAGTAATCTGACCTTGAGTTCCTTCGAAGCTGATTGCGCATTTGATTTTAGTGTCTTTATCCGTTTATCGAGATCTTTGAGTCTGGTATCACGGTTCTTACTGTGTTCTTTGATGGATTTTTCGAGTGCGGAAACAGTTGAGACACAGTTTTCAAAAAGCAGTTGCTTTTCCTTTGCTCCTGCTTTCATTTCTTCAAGATCTTGTTCCAGCTTTTTAACTAACTCACCAAGCTGCAATTGGACATTTTTTACTTGATAACGAAACTTAAGCAAATGACAAAGCATAATGATGAAATCCACATTATGCTAACCACACTAACTAAATAATCAAGAGGGAGAAACAACCTTATGGTGCTCATTCTGCTCAGCTCTGGTCTGGAAAAGTGAAAGATCATATGATTTGAGTTCCAACTGAGTTTTAAGGTGCATAAACTCTTTCTGAAGAGGCAAAAGTTCCCCAATCTGAAAATGTGAAGTCAAAGTGAAGCCTGTGAAATTCAGAGATATGCTTCATCTTATAAGCTCATGCAAAAGACTTTGATTCAAACATCACACATAAACAAGACAAAAAAACAAGGCGACATGGCTAGGAAATCCCTGAACTGTAGGCATGAACAGAAAGAACAGAAAGACATGGCAACAAGTTATACAAGAATTGATAACAGTAGTATTAGTAATAGCAGTAGTAGTAGTGTCCGAATTACTACAGATAGTAGTAATATATAATAGTGGCAGCAGTAGTGGTAATAAATTGAAATGGTATACTAATAAAGATAGAAATAGAAAGTACATAAATTAGAGAAAGATTGCAAAATAATACATACATAGATGAGCGCAAGTAAATGCGGACTGAAACTAGTAACAAGAGAATGAGATATTAATATTCATAGATTCATATCGGAAACTTGTAACAAGAAAATGAGATATTAATATTCATAGATTTATATATCCTGTTGTGCGTTTTGTATGATCCTGCATAGAGAATATGACTGGGCTCTTCATCTCCATAGAGAATAGCTTGATCTATCTGACTTGTTTACTCGAAATACTTGAAATTATTATGATATGTAAGTCTATACGTTGGCTTCCATTTCCATTAAAATAGTCTTTAGCATCTAACAGAGACTAAATACATCTGAATGTTTAGTGAGTATTGTCAAAGAACCCTACCACTGCACCAAAATTCTTTGTTGTGTTGAGATTGAGGGTTGTAATTTTATAATCTAACATGCCCCCGCAGGTTAAGGGCCCTTTCATTGGCCGAAAACTGGACTCACGGAGCAGTATCTTATTTTCAATTCCGCTATAGATATTTGAGGCCAATAAGAATCGAACCTGAGTTGCTCTAATAACATGTCAAAGAACCCTACCACTGAACCAAAACTCCAAAGTTGTTGCAAGGGTTGAGAGCTATATTTTATATTCTAACAAGTATGAAAGAAGTGTTTGAGAAGAATTAATAGTGTTGCCGACAGGTGTCTAAAAGTTAAAAACTTTATAAGTCAAGGACATGTTTTGATTTTTGAAAAGCACAGATATAGTTTAGTGAGTAGTGCCTGGAAAATGTAATATGAGTAGTGCCTGAGCTGTTGTCAATGTCCCCATGTCTGGAAAATAATAATTAAATGGGTAAGCAGAAACAAAGATTTTAGAATACCATGCTCTTATGGTTATCAACAATCCAGTAGAGCAGGCATATGTTTGCCAAGTAATCGTGCTACTACCTGTTTCTGTCTTAATCAGTGTTATCAATGCACGATGCAGAATGTGGGGTGCGAAGTTCCTTTTCGCGCACACCTGCAAAGCGCTATGTGATGCGCGTCCCCAAGTGAAGTGAGGCACTGGCACACACCACACACATAATTTTTCATAATAGATAATCAAAGAACATGTTTATAAATTTTCAGATAAAAAATATGTCAACATAAATAGTATCTACAACTAAAGCACAAAATAAGGTCTTAATTCATAATGCCAACACACCCAACATAATAGCAAGGCTCATAGTCCAATCAAAAGTCAAATCGAGACATAATGAAGTAAAATCAAATAGTCAACGAGAACCAGTTAGAGCCCTCAATCGGGCTACTAAAAAAGTCCAATGGGTTTATTTTTCTTTTGGGGTATGTGTTATCGGGTATAAAGATCTGCTTGAAATGTTAAAGAACAAAGATATATGAGACTAGGCCTTGCTTGCACCATGTGTAAAGCACAGGGCGCTTGCGAGGCACTAAAAGGCATTGCCTCCCATTTGCTAAGCCATTTGACACAGGGCGCTTCGCCGCCGCCCCCCATCATAAGGCGCATGAGGCGCATTGAAGCACACGCCTATGATAGTGCTGGCCCCAGCTACTCCTTATGTAGCTACTATAGACTAAAACATATACAACATTAGTAAGCATGGGTTGTACAAGTTCTTGGGAAAACTACACTGCACTTTTGCAATTCAGCTCTTATGTGATGAACCCAAGAAGTGCATAATTGACACAATAAGAAGAGAATAAAATATGAATACATTGAAAAAAAAAAGTGTGCACTTCAGCATAGCTAACCTTGTCTTCAATTTCTGCCAACCTCTTTTGATGAATGGAAAGTTCTGATTCGGCCTCAGCTAATGCATGAAGTTGCCTCAACAATTCACCTCCACCTCTACAAAATTAAGGAAAAGATGCAACTCTCTATAATTAACAGTGCAGTCTAACAAGTAGTAAAGTCGAGGAAACAAACAGCTGGGACTACATGCATAACTACAACATGATTTTCACAAGGCAAAGGACAGAAGAAAAAGAATAGAAGTCGAAACAAAGCATCTAAGGAAAACTGGTGGAGAAGTACAAGCTTGTAAGATCAAAGATCATATGTACTGCAAGAATTAGCATAAAGTGGACAGAGTAGACAAAGTATCATCTTACTTGCGACTCCCGCCAGTCAGAAGGCCACTTGGCTGAAATATGTCACCTTCAAGTGTCACACTTGGGTTTCCAATTTCTCGATTAAAGGCAACCTATATCAAAAAGAAGATAAAATATAGAATGGATTTCCTGAAATAAAATATGTTGCAGGTTATATTTTTGCACTTCAGTAACTTGCTGTCAGAAACTGCACATTGGCTAGATAATTTTACGGGCATGTTACAGGAAAAACTCAAGTGAAACAAAATACCCTGACTAGGAATTCGAATTTGACAAAGTGAAGTGCACCTAACTAGGGGATTCAAATCCATTCTAATACAGACTTCCGTTGTTAGCTACACAATTATAGTTTTGTTTCTTTACAGGTGTTGGAACCAGATGTCAGCACTTTTAATAATCTGGGTCTTCTATTAACTTCCTTTGCTTTCCAGGTAAGGAAGTTGAGCAAATACCAATGCATATATATACATAGTTGCATACTCAGATAAGACTCAGCATCCACCCAGAAAAATGAGTAGATAACAATTGTTTATAGATAGTTTTTTTTCAACAAAGATATCATACCTCCTTCGCTGCATCTACACTTCTGCAGACAAATGTCGAACCAAACACATAAGCCATAGCATTCTGCAGCAGAAAGATGAATGTAAATGCAAAAAAAATAAAAAGAATAAAAATAACACACATATACTCTATTTGCTTTAAGTATTAGTTTCCCCAAATAGTGAAAGAGTTCTAAATTATGCGCAAAAAATGTAGGTTACCAACACTAGCATTAAATTTTAAACTTGATACATTGTCACACAACTTCATTAATCCTTAACTCTAAAGTAAGTCCACATATCAGTCAACAAAGTTATCAGAGTAAACTTCTGGCACAAGACAAGTCTATGAAAAGCACAAACAATAAATAACCAAGTAGCAAGCAGGTGTTGCTTACTTTCACTTCCTCATCATACCCTACCAAACGAAGAGCCAGTTCTGCATTGCCTTTACCGACCTATACATAAATTCAAAGAACTGTCAAAAATGAATCATGAGATTAGAGGGAAGATCAAACTAAGAACTAACCAGTCTAGAAGCTGCCTGCTGGATTCTTGAGGGAACAGTATGAGATTGAATTTTGTTCAGTGGAATAATTGTCACTCTTCTTTGAAGATTACCATTTTGCAGCAGTTGCTTTCCTGTATTTTCTGTGTCTACCACAACATTAAAAAGCTTACCCCCTGCAGCAACCTGCAAAATGAATCTGATGTAACTTCCTTTTTCCACAAATATACAGGTTAATATGACTAACGGCGTCGTTCCCAAATCCCAAAGCAAAGTAAAGTTATGTTTGAGGCTAAACCTCTAAAGCAGTCATGGTGGAGTGATCCTTCACTTTAATGAGCTTGGCAACCACTCCTTTAACTGTTGATTTGTCAAAATTCCTAACAGGATCACGGTAGCTAAACTGAACATTAGCTAACTTCCCAGAAAGTATACGAACATCATCTTTCAGCTTCTGAACCACCTCTAATTCAACTGACCGATCCTGACAAACAAGTAAAAACAAGTTAGTTGTCTCTATACCGTAGCAATGTCACTTGGAATCCAGATGCTTGGGACCAAATCACCGAATTTAGAGGCTTTCAGTATAAGTAGCATCAATATATTGAGCAGAAAGAAAACAATCAGCTAACCTTCTGTAATGCTTCCATTTGTCCTTCTTCATATGCAATTGAATCTAGAGCTGCTCTAACATTCTCCAGATCATTCGTTCTGAGATTGAGCTCATTCTCTACAGCAGCCGCCTCATCACGCTTTGAATTCAGTTGCCTCTTTTTCTCTTTAAGTTCCTTCTCGGAATGGCTAATCTTTGTCTTTAGCTGTTTTAATTCGCTTTCAGCATCCCCAACTGCAGCTTTGGCATCTCTTAATTGATCTTCAAGACATTTGTCTTCACTCCCACTGCTCTTACCCGCCAGCACACCCTATCAATAGAAATCATATGTCATAATGTATCTAAGGTGCAGAAATATAGGATGAGCAAATACCTGGTAATTCCATTTATAGAATTTCTAACCAAGTACCTGGTATTCTCTCTCACACTCTTCCAGATTCTTAGACAAATCCTCCGCTTTCTTTTTCAGATCAGCTGCGCCGTCTTCAGCTTTCTGGACAGCAGAGTCCCTCTCACTTATTGATTTTTTAATATCTTCAATACTTTTCATAATCTGCAAAAACATTAAAACAAAATTTCATGACAGGTGGAAGTTAGATGGATATCTTGTTATAATCAATATTCTGCAAATACAGATGCGAAATTAAACTCGAAAGAAATTAATTGTACATGGTTTAAAACATATCAGCCTATAGCATACAATAAATAGTTTAATTCTTGCACAGTATATATGCGACGTATGTGTGATCACACAAAAAAATGATAGAAATGTCAAACCAGTCATTACCTTTTGAGCAGCCTTCTTCTCAGTCTTTACGGTCTCTTCTTGGTTATTCATAACAGAAGTTTCTTTGACAAGACAACGGGACAAATCATCAACTTTTTCGGACAGAATCTTTAACTCACCACCTAATTTTGCTTCTTTCTCAGCCGTCAAAGAAGATATATTCTTCTCCATCTCTTCTATTTCTGTTCTTAAACTTGTAGTGTTGCTATCTATCTCAGTTATCTTCGTTTTGATTTGTTCTACCCCACTTACTGCACTGTCCCGTACTTTCTCTGCCTGGACATACTCATAAGCAATGCAAAACCTTTTAAGCCGATCTAATTCTGCATTGCCATTAGCCCACTGCATGTACTGCATACTTTGCTTCCGAAGTGTCTCCAGAGCGGGAAGTATTTCTTGGTCGAGAAGCTTGTCTATCTCATCAACTTTGCTTTGCTTCTTCTCCAGAGTTTTTAAAGCAGCTTCTTTTTTCGTTTCATACATTCTGGTGCCAGCTGCCTCTTCTAGCATGGATAAAATTTCAGGGGGCTTCATGTTTAGGACTTTTGTGATTCGCCCTTGCATTATAAGAAAGTGTGGATTGTTGACATTAAGCTGAACAGAATGGAAAAGAGTCTGCACTCGAGATGGCTGAGCAACATGCCCATTGATGAGGTACTTGTTTCTACCTCCAACCACAATCTACAAAGGGGACAGGCATTATAAAATATAGTTAATCCAGGATAATTATAAGACAATGAGAAACTGCACAATAAATATTGCGGTCCTCACAATTGTGAATCCATCGAGAGTTGTTTTATTGAAAAAATAAGATTTAATTTTATATTTACCCATCTTCATATGACTAATTTACACCCCAAATCCATTAGATTGTTTGGTTGGATTCCCATCCATAATTGTTATAATGGTCTAGTTAACTCTTGAAATAAATAGCTTCGGGGATGTTATTTAGAAATATGAAGATTTTGGGTGAATAATCCTGAAATTAAGAAAGAATTTAAGGTCCAAAACCATGTTTTTAAAGAGAGCTTTTTAGAATAGATTAATATATTTGAGTGTAAATTAGAAATATTAATGTTTGGCGACTTAATATAAAGTTAAGAAAGAATCAAGTCTAAGGTCTAATATCACAAAGCCCTATATTCAAAGGGTGCTATTTAAAAAATAATAATAGATTTGAGGACGTATATTCAAAATATATAAGTATTTGGGGCATAATATAAAATTTAAATAAAAAAGAATGCGGTCTAATATGACGAAGCCCCCAAATTAATGAGTTTCAAACAAAACTCGGATAAATAACACTATATTACCCTTTAAATCACAGGAAAACAACGGGGAAAAAAAAGAATGCCAAAAGCCTAACTTTTCCAGTCGAGAATGAAATAAGGTACCAAAAAAATAACTAAATCCCCCACCCTACCCCCAACAGAATCCAAACAGGGCGTGTTGCTGAAAACAATTTACTAGATTTGTGGCTGTCATTTAGAAATATGAACACTTGGGTTCTCAATATAAGCTAAGAAAGAATTTGGAAAGACCAAAAAAAATCCTAATTTTTTCGATTGAGAATGAAATTAGGCACACAGAAACACCCAAACCCCCAAAATTTGCCCGTCTAATCACCATGATCTCCATCAAACCCTCGTTCCCCAAGGGAATCCAACCAGGGTGTGTTATTTCAAACAGTTCAGTCGACTTGTGGCTGCTATTTACAAATATAAACATTTGGTCACCTGTCTGGTCACCGTGATCTCCGTGGAATCCTCGTACCCCAACGGGCTCCGGCTACGATCGGAGTTATCGAACACGATGGAAACCGTGGCCTTGGTGATCCCAGCCTGGCCCTGCTTGTACACCAATTCTTGAAGGTTAGTAGCCCTAACCTGCTGAAGGTTGGTGATGCCGAGGACGAAGCAGATCGAGTCGAGGATGTTGGATTTGCCCGACCCGTTTAGGCCGGTGATGGCGTTGAAGAAGGGGTCGAAGCCGGGGACCACGGTTCGGNAGGATTTTTCCCCTTTTTTGGGGGGGGGTTTCTAGGGTTTTTGAGATGGAAACCCTAGAACGCGGAGGGGGAGTGAGGTCGGTGAAAAGAGAGCGGGAAATGAGTGGGATTTGGGGGTTTTTGGGAGGTTATTTTGAAATTGGTGGGGGGAACCATACGGTGAGTTTAAGGACGCTGCTCTGGCGAGTACAGCGCGAAATGCCTTTTTGTTTTCTTCAGCCCAATTTCCTTGGCCCAGTAACGGGAGACCTACATCATGAGGCGCACATTTTATTTTAATACGTTTTATGCAAGTGTAACGCACCTGGTTAAATATCATGATTAAGTAAATTTGGTTTATTTTTTTATTAAAATTTGTTTCTCGGTTCCACTTTGATGGTTTTTACATACTTATATCTCTAAACTTTAGCATTATGATTATTTATTTTCTTTAATATTCGTTTAAATGAGCTATACCCAATTTAAATTTCTATATTGATAATTGAATTGATAGGAAATAAATGTAATCCGAAATCAATTTGAATTATCATGTCATTGAGACCAACATGAAACCAAGCTTGACCTGGGAAAATATAGCATTGTAAAGGTGAAAAAACTTCAAAAAATAGCGTTCTAAAAGAAAAATGAATAATTAAAGCTCATAAGACAAAGTGATTGGTTAAAAGTGAGCTTAAATGACACAAAAGATAATATGGAGTTTGTTTCTAATCCTTGATGGACTTTAAAAAAATTATAAACTAAAAATTAATACTAAATCTAGTATACTTTTATATAATGAAAACATCCACATAAACATATAAAAGTACTAAAAACGTTTATGAAAATCCCTTCCAAAAATTCCTAATTTACTCCAAAAAAACTATTCTATAAAATATTCAGAAAATAGCGTCTTTCATTCCTTCTATTTTATTTTTTTATTGAGACGTTATCAATCATTCTCCACATTTATCTTTTTTGATAAAATTAGTCTACTTTTAGATGCCAAAAAAGAATAGTAAAACCTTAAAATAAAAGTTAAATTTACATATCTTAATGAAAGAATATCAAACAACTACTCTTTTTTGCTATGTTTTAAAATTTTAGTCGTATTTTTGTGATTTTGAATTTTTAAGGGTGTGTTTTGCAAATTTTGAAACTTTGAGAGTGCTTTTAAATTTGAAGTTGAGTGCTTGTAATTTTCATGTTTCATGTGTTGGTAGTAAGTTTTTTAATGTCAGAATATTTCTTGTAACTTTGAATTTTGAGGGTATTTTTTACAATTATTGAAACTTTAGATTGTTTGTTGCAAAATTTAAATTTTTAGCGGTCTACTGATAATTTTAAGATTTCATATGTATTGGTTATAAGTTATTAATTTTTAGGGTTTTGTGCGTTTTTTTATTTTCGAAGGAGTTTTTTGGAATTTTTATAACTTTGAGGTTATTTTTTATAAATTTTAGTTTTTTAGTGTCTGATAGTAATGCCTTGAATTTGTCTTTGTTGTTCGCAAGTTTTGAAATTTTAGAATTTCATAGTGTTTTTTTATTATTTGAACTTTTGAGGGTATTTTTATAGTTTTTAAAAATTAAGGGTTTCATATTTGTTGTTTTAAGTTTTAAAACGTCTGGATGTTTTGTGTAATTCTATACTTTAAGGGTGTTTTGTGCAATTTTTGAAACTTCTTAGGGTTTTTTGCAATCTTCATATATTATAGCTTATTTAAATAAAATATTCTAATAGACAAGGGTAATATTGACCATAGAAAGATTTTTTCCCCACTCGTACTTTTAAAGAGACTAGATTTTGTGCACATGCAATGCACGTGGTTAAATACTGTGATTAGGTAATTTTGGCTTATTTTATTACTAAAATTTGTTCCTTGCTTACTCTTTGATAATTTTTGCTCACTTTGATTAAGTATTTTTTGTTTATTTTTTTACTAAAATTTATTCATCGATTACACTTTGATTATTTACTTATTTGATGTTTGTTTGAATAGGCTACACCCAACTTAAATTTTTATGTTGATAGTTGAATTGTCAGGAGATAAATATAACCTAAAGCCAATTTTAATTTTAATTTTATTTGGATCGACATGAAACTAAGCTTGACCTGAGGAAGTTTAGTGTTATGAAAGTGAAGACACTTGAAAAAATAATATTATAAAAGGAAAATGAAGAATAAAGCCAACAAGCTAAGATGATTGATTTAAAGTGAGCTAAAATGACAGAAAATAGTTAATGAAAAAAATCATAAACTAAAGATTAGTTCTAACTCTAATACACTTTTATATGATAAAAGCATCCACATATGCATATGAAAGTACTAAAAATAGTTTATAAAAATATCTTCTAAAGATTCCTAATTTTACTAAAAAAATAAAACTATTCTATAACAATTCACAAAGCATTATATTTTCTTGCTTCTATTTTATTTTTTATTGAGTCGAGATCAATCATTCTTCATCTTTATCTTTTTTCTGGGCAATTCTAGAGTAGTGTCTTTATCGTCTACATCGATTGTGATATAAGGCTGAAGCATGTTATCTTTCCTTGGGCTCATTCATCTTTTGTCTTCTCGTCTAAATTCACAAAGAAGTTTAATATATTTTTTATGTTCAACACAAACTTCTGACAATACAGACTTTGATTTTTTCCTATTTTAATAAGAATATATGTTAATTTCATATATATAATTTTTTTTGTGCTTTTAATTTATTACTTAAATAAGGTTAGGAGCTATCTCTTTTTCTTTGCAATAAAATTTTCTGTTGTGCATCAAATAAGAATTTCTGTTGTATCATTTATGTTTATTTTTACTCTGTCTGTGTTATTTTTCATGAGGATCTGAACTAAGTACATCAAAACGCCAAGGTCGAACCCGCGTTACAACATCAAAACGCCAGGGTCGAACCCCGCGTTACAACATCAAAACGTCAGGGTCAAACCCGCGTTACAACATCAAAACGCCAGGGTCGAACCCCGCGTTACAACATCAAAACGCCAGGGTCGAACCCGCGTTACAACATCAAAACGCTAGGGTCGGACCCGCGTTACAACAAGCTAAACGTGAGCGACCCTCGCGTTCTTAGGGGTCCAGCCAACACCGACCCCCGCGTTTCTAAGCTACAACAAACCAAAACGCGAGCCAACACCCAACCTCGCGTCTCAATTCTAAGAGGCGAAGTTGGGTTCTGAACGCCAGATTGGGCGTTTTGACTTGTTCAAACACAAGCCGAACGGCCTCAAAACCGTTATCCCACGTTCTGAGGGATTTTCGCCCATTTAGGAGCGGATTTAGAGGGCAGTTACAACCTCTTATCCCCCTATAAAAGCGAGTAAACTCAACTGAGTTAAGGGTTGGATTTTTGGGCATCTGAACCACACAGGTTGGATTTTCTTGGCTTGGATCGACCACTGGAGACAGGCTTTGGAGGAGATCGGCATCATCTTCCAACGAAGATCATCTTCGACTTCAGCAACAGAGAGCTTTGAGCCTTGGCTTATTAACCGATCTTCGGTTCAAATCAACTCTTTTACAGAGTTCTTCTAAACTCATTCAGAGTTCTCAAACTTGCCACGCAAGTTCTCCACAACGTCAAATCGTGAGGAGAAGACATCGTTCCAGTGAATCAAGACGTGCGGATCGTCAACGGAGAGCAAACTCGACGCGAGCATTCGAGGGAGGCACTCCATCGCCACCGAGAAGAACCCAGTTTTAAACAAAGAAGAGAATCAAATTCGTTCTCTTCTCTTTTGTAATCGAATTGTAATCAGAATCAAAGGAATACAAGTCAATTTTCTTTTGTTCTTTTTATTACAATTTTTTCAACAAACAAAAGATGGCGACTCTGCTGGGGAAGATCTTCTCTGACGAAGAAGTGGTGGCGCAATCTGATGTTCATCTCACTGGAACAATCGTCGAAACTCTCGTGGTAGAGTTTGATCAAGCCAAGTTTGAGGAGGCTATCTCCTCTGGATCTCTTAGCCCCAAGGCTATGCGCAAGATCCACAAGGTCTCCAAGGAGAATAAACCTCCAACTGTTGCTGGAGTGCCAAAGAAAGTCCTCTCTTTTGGCCACAATTTGTCGAACAACCCCTCTGCTTCAGGAGCGAGCTTAGCCTCAGCCGAACTCGCCCAGCGAGTTGAATGTCCCACATCCGCGTCAGCACGACGTGTCATGGGAGGTAAAAGGCCTACGGCAGAGATAGATCCAATCAACACTGATAATGCCCCTGCAAAAGCCTTGAAACAGGCCAAGAAGAACGCTGCTCGTCGAAAAAGAAGGTCTCAGCGACGAGCACAACTTCGAAAAAATCAATCCTCCAACCAACGCGAGATTCGCGTTCGTGAGCCCAAACGGCGACCCTCATGTCGCCAAACCAAAACGTGACCTTCGCGTTTCAAGTGCCAGACGCGACCCTCGCGTTTTAAGTGCCGGACGCAACCCTCGCGTTTCAAATACCAAACGCGACCTTCGCGTATCAAATGCCAAACGCGACCCTCGCGTTCCAAGTTCCGAATCCAATACCGCGCCTGGTGTATACCGTGGAGCTTCGGGGCGCTGCCCCGAACCTCGCCGGGGGGTATACCATCCCCCCCGGACCCCCTGGCCAGGGGCGCGCCGCCCCCTGGACCCCCGGCTCGCTGACCGGTCAGCGAGACCCCCGAACACTCTGCGTAGCGCGACTAGATTGAGGGGCGGATATAATGTCCAATCATGGACTGGGGGTTCCAGTTCAAACCTCACAATCAGTGAGTAATTCTCCTCGAATCTTTATAACAGATTCGAGAGAGTTCACATCGAGAGAAAGATCGATGCAACAAGTCATTCGTTCATTTCAATGTGAACGACTGATTCCTACGGTCCTCTCGGGACGCCAATGCTGCTCATATGCGGCCCAACTGCTGGTGTTCAACCAATTTACGAACGTTGCTTTACCCAACCAACGACGGCGTTCACACAAGAAGAAGACTTCTGAGGATGAATACCTTAGAGTCACTTCTAACATGATCGGCAGAGGGAGATCATCAGTTCCTAGTTCCGATGAGTCAGAGAACGATCAGTCTCCTGGCTTGAAAGACTTCCTGAATAAGTCTGATGGAGTTTATCAACATACTCGGACGCGAACAGGAGCCATTCCCCCTGTCAACTATCGGAGTTTAGCCAGGGGAACCAATTCCAATGATGAACACTCAGCCATTGCAGAGTCCCAGTCATCAAGCTCTTTTGTTGAACATGAGAGCTACGCTTATATGACGGGAAACCATGAAGATCTCGCGAAGAGACTTGATGAGCAGGAGGCCATGCTCAAATCTCAGCAAGAGGCCATCAATGAACTCCTGGCCCTGTTGACTCAACTCGTCGCAGACAAGGCCAAATCTCAGAAGACAGATTCGCCACTCAGGCAAGAATCTTCCCGAAGGGAAAGAACGTCTTCGTCCCGACCTCACACAAGCAAAGGGAAGGGAAAAATGGTTGATGACACGGCTTCTGACCAAGAAGCCCACAACCTGGAATCTTCCTCTGATGAAGGAAGAGAGACGGAGTATGAGCAAAATCCTCAGTCGGCTAAAATCGAGGAATTGGAAGCCCGCCTCAATGTCATTGCTAACAGAAGCGAGCTCCAAGATGAGGGAGTTGTCAGGCCCTACCCTGCCGAATGGGACGCAGCCCCTTATCCTCCAAAATTTGAAGTCCCGACGCTACAAACTTTTGACAGCACGGGATCACCGAATCAACATATCTATCATTTCAAGTCACAGACTGGGAATGTAATATCAAACGATGCCATACTGGCTCGATTGTTCATTGGCACCCTTAAGGGAGTTGCCTTTGAATGGTTCAGGAAACTACCTGCCGGATGTATCCAAAGGTGGGCAGATTTAGAGAGACTCTTCCTGTCAAGATTTTTTGAAAAGGATACAGAAGTCTTCATCCATACCCTTCTCGCTACTAAGCAGAAGAAAAGGGAGTCCGTCAAAGCCTTCGTTAAAAGGTTCCGAACCATGGCTCTCCGGTGTTCGTCAGGTATGACACAGTCTACCTTAGTAGAGACCTGTCGACACAACCTGCAGACCAACATCCTAGCTCGAATAGAGGTTGCAGAATGCCGTTACTGGAGACAACTGATCTCTCAAGGCGAACAGGCTCAGAAGATTATTGCCAGGATCAAAGCTGAAGAACAAAGTGGGCAAGATCAGCCCGAGCAATCGGACCAAGCCCAATCTTCTCCTGAGCAATCGGACCAAGCTCATTCTTCCCAATCAGAACCGGAAGATACTACGACCACTGAAGCTAATCCTCTTCAGTAGGATGCCGGGTCTCCAATAACTATCACGTTAACAACTACCTCTGATAGTCAAGCTCGTTAGATTGTGGCCCACTAGGCGACGTGCCATGTCTACCCTTTTTCCCCATGCACTTATTCAAGACTGGGGGTTGATTTATTTGTAGTTCATTGGATTCTGAGTAATAAATTTTCTGAGTTGTTATGTTTAATAAAATACCTCTGTCAACCACAGAATCTACCAAAACTATCACGTCCATCAACTTGTCAATCAGCTTCAATAGGATGGCAGGTCCACAAAACTATCACGTTAACAGTTACCTCTGATAGTCTCTTGTACTCTTTGGAGTATTGAGGAACAGTTTATACTCTTGTACTCTTTGGAGTATTGAGGAACAGTTTATACTCTTGTACTCTTTGGAGTATTGAGGAACAGTTTATACTCTTGTACTCTTTGGAGTATTGAGGAACAGTTTATACTCTTGTACTCTTTGGAGTATTGAGGAACAGTTTATACTCTTGTACTCTTTGGAGTATTGAGGAACAGTTTATACTCTTGTACTCTTTGGAGTATTGAGGAACAGTTTATACTCTTGTACTCTTTGGAGTATTGAGGAACAGTTTATACTCTTGTACTCTTTGGAGTATTGAGGAACAGTTTATACTCTTGTACTCTTTGGAGTATTGAGGAACAGTTTATACTCTTGTACTCTTTGGAGTATTGAGGAACAGTTTATACTCTTGTACTCTTTGGAGTATTGAGGAACAGTTTATACTCTTGTACTCTTTGGAGTATTGAGGAACAGTTTATACTCTTGTACTCTTTGGAGTATTGAGGAACAGTTTATACTCTTGTACTCTTTGGAGTATTGAGGAACAGTTTATACTCTTGTACTCTTTGGAGTATTGAGGAACAGTTTATACTCTTGTACTCTTTGGAGTATTGAGGAACAGTTTATACTCTTGTACTCTTTGGAGTATTGAGGAACAGTTTATACTCTTGTACTCTTTGGAGTATTGAGGAACAGTTTATACTCTTGTACTCTTTGGAGTATTGAGGAACAGTTTATACTCTTGTACTCTTTGGAGTATTGAGGAACAGTTTATACTCTTGTACTCTTTGGAGTATTGAGGAACAGTTTATACTCTTGTACTCTTTGGAGTATTGAGGAACAGTTTATACTCTTGTACTCTTTGGAGTATTGAGGAACAGTTTATACTCTTGTACTCTTTGGAGTATTGAGGAACAGTTTATACTCTTGTACTCTTTGGAGTATTGAGGAACAGTTTATACTCTTGTACTCTTTGGAGTATTGAGGAACAGTTTATACTCTTGTACTCTTTGGAGTATTGAGGAACAGTTTATACTCTTGTACTCTTTGGAGTATTGAGGAACAGTTTATACTCTTGTACTCTTTGGAGTATTGAGGAACAGTTTATACTCTTGTACTCTTTGGAGTATTGAGGAACAGTTTATACTCTTGTACTCTTTGGAGTATTGAGGAACAGTTTATACTCTTGTACTCTTTGGAGTATTGAGGAACAGTTTATACTCTTGTACTCTTTGGAGTATTGAGGAACAGTTTATACTCTTGTACTCTTTGGAGTATTGAGGAACAGTTTATACTCTTGTACTCTTTGGAGTATTGAGGAACAGTTTATACTCTTGTACTCTTTGGAGTATTGAGGAACAGTTTATACTCTTGTACTCTTTGGAGTATTGAGGAACAGTTTATACTCTTGTACTCTTTGGAGTATTGAGGAACAGTTTATACTCTTGTACTCTTTGGAGTATTGAGGAACAGTTTATACTCTTGTACTCTTTGGAGTATTGAGGAACAGTTTATACTCTTGTACTCTTTGGAGTATTGAGGAACAGTTTATACTCTTGTACTCTTTGGAGTATTGAGGAACAGTTTATACTCTTGTACTCTTTGGAGTATTGAGGAACAGTTTATACTCTTGTACTCTTTGGAGTATTGAGGAACAGTTTATACTCTTGTACTCTTTGGAGTATTGAGGAACAGTTTATACTCTTGTACTCTTTGGAGTATTGAGGAACAGTTTATACTCTTGTACTCTTTGGAGTATTGAGGAACAGTTTATACTCTTGTACTCTTTGGAGTATTGAGGAACAGTTTATACTCTTGTACTCTTTGGAGTATTGAGGAACAGTTTATACTCTTGTACTCTTTGGAGTATTGAGGAACAGTTTATACTCTTGTACTCTTTGGAGTATTGAGGAACAGTTTATACTCTTGTACTCTTTGGAGTATTGAGGAACAGTTTATACTCTTGTACTCTTTGGAGTATTGAGGAACAGTTTATACTCTTGTACTCTTTGGAGTATTGAGGAACAGTTTATACTCTTGTACTCTTTGGAGTATTGAGGAACAGTTTATACTCTTGTACTCTTTGGAGTATTGAGGAACAGTTTATACTCTTGTACTCTTTGGAGTATTGAGGAACAGTTTATACTCTTGTACTCTTTGGAGTATTGAGGAACAGTTTATACTCTTGTACTCTTTGGAGTATTGAGGAACAGTTTATACTCTTGTACTCTTTGGAGTATTGAGGAACAGTTTATACTCTTGTACTCTTTGGAGTATTGAGGAACAGTTTATACTCTTGTACTCTTTGGAGTATTGAGGAACAGTTTATACTCTTGTACTCTTTGGAGTATTGAGGAACAGTTTATACTCTTGTACTCTTTGGAGTATTGAGGAACAGTTTATACTCTTGTACTCTTTGGAGTATTGAGGAACAGTTTATACTCTTGTACTCTTTGGAGTATTGAGGAACAGTTTATACTCTTGTACTCTTTGGAGTATTGAGGAACAGTTTATACTCTTGTACTCTTTGGAGTATTGAGGAACAGTTTATACTCTTGTACTCTTTGGAGTATTGAGGAACAGTTTATACTCTTGTACTCTTTGGAGTATTGAGGAACAGTTTATACTCTTGTACTCTTTGGAGTATTGAGGAACAGTTTATACTCTTGTACTCTTTGGAGTATTGAGGAACAGTTTATACTCTTGTACTCTTTGGAGTATTGAGGAACAGTTTATACTCTTGTACTCTTTGGAGTATTGAGGAACAGTTTATACTCTTGTACTCTTTGGAGTATTGAGGAACAGTTTATACTCTTGTACTCTTTGGAGTATTGAGGAACAGTTTATACTCTTGTACTCTTTGGAGTATTGAGGAACAGTTTATACTCTTGTACTCTTTGGAGTATTGAGGAACAGTTTATACTCTTGTACTCTTTGGAGTATTGAGGAACAGTTTATACTCTTGTACTCTTTGGAGTATTGAGGAACAGTTTATACTCTTGTACTCTTTGGAGTATTGAGGAACAGTTTATACTCTTGTACTCTTTGGAGTATTGAGGAACAGTTTATACTCTTGTACTCTTTGGAGTATTGAGGAACAGTTTATACTCTTGTACTCTTTGGAGTATTGAGGAACAGTTTATACTCTTGTACTCTTTGGAGTATTGAGGAACAGTTTATACTCTTGTACTCTTTGGAGTATTGAGGAACAGTTTATACTCTTGTACTCTTTGGAGTATTGAGGAACAGTTTATACTCTTGTACTCTTTGGAGTATTGAGGAACAGTTTATACTCTTGTACTCTTTGGAGTATTGAGGAACAGTTTATACTCTTGTACTCTTTGGAGTATTGAGGAACAGTTTATACTCTTGTACTCTTTGGAGTATTGAGGAACAGTTTATACTCTTGTACTCTTTGGAGTATTGAGGAACAGTTTATACTCTTGTACTCTTTGGAGTATTGAGGAACAGTTTATACTCTTGTACTCTTTGGAGTATTGAGGAACAGTTTATACTCTTGTACTCTTTGGAGTATTGAGGAACAGTTTATACTCTTGTACTCTTTGGAGTATTGAGGAACAGTTTATACTCTTGTACTCTTTGGAGTATTGAGGAACAGTTTATACTCTTGTACTCTTTGGAGTATTGAGGAACAGTTTATACTCTTGTACTCTTTGGAGTATTGAGGAACAGTTTATACTCTTGTACTCTTTGGAGTATTGAGGAACAGTTTATACTCTTGTACTCTTTGGAGTATTGAGGAACAGTTTATACTCTTGTACTCTTTGGAGTATTGAGGAACAGTTTATACTCTTGTACTCTTTGGAGTATTGAGGAACAGTTTATACTCTTGTACTCTTTGGAGTATTGAGGAACAGTTTATACTCTTGTACTCTTTGGAGTATTGAGGAACAGTTTATACTCTTGTACTCTTTGGAGTATTGAGGAACAGTTTATACTCTTGTACTCTTTGGAGTATTGAGGAACAGTTTATACTCTTGTACTCTTTGGAGTATTGAGGAACAGTTTATACTCTTGTACTCTTTGGAGTTTTGCCGTTTTCAATTGGCTTACCCTAGCGTTATAACGCCGGCATCAACCAAGGTCTGGATGTTATTCTTGAGAGCAAAGCATTCCTTGGTGGGGTGGAGGATCCTTCTGTGGTACTCGCAGTACGTTGGATCCGCAGAATCGCCATCTTCCTCTTGATGCGTGATGGGCGGGAGTTTGATTTTGTTGTTTTCGAGAAGGGTCTCGAAAATAGCTGGAACGTCTTCGTCTTTGAACGAGTACTCGTTTTGGAGCTCCTCGTCTGAATTCTCCTGTTGTTCCCAGGACTGCTGTTGTGACGTTTGATCATCGTCAATAACCGTTGCAGGTACGTCCTCTTCATCATGAGGTACGAGATCCGAATCCAGAGGGTTAACCATCGGTTGGTTTCTCTCGACCTTTCGCCTTCTGATGAAGCGTTCAGCCTGTTCTCCTCGAGCCTTCAACTCTTTCCAGGTATTGAGCGGCTCTATTCCCATCACGTCCAAGATGTCAATGGACAAGTTGTTCTGACAAGTCTGCAAGAGGAATTCCTCCGTGACGGGATCCCTGCAGTTCATTGCCTGATTGCGGAAGCGTTTGATGAAGGTATCCACCGACTCTCCGCCTTTTTGTTTCTCGTCGAAGAGTGTCCTGATCGACACCTCGGTGTCATCATCGAAGAAATGGGCGAGAAACATGCCTTCCAAGTCCTCCCAGCTGTTGATGCTTCCGGGCTTGAGACGGCGGTACCAATCGAAGGCAGGCCCGCGAAGGGTGCCAACGAATGACCGAACCATCAAAGGCTCGTTGCCCGAGATTACTCCCAAGTGAGACTTGAAGTAGATCAGATGTTGAGTGGGCGAGCCCTTTCCGTTGAACGGCGTGAAGTTGATCAGGTTGAACTTCGCCGGATACGGGATCGAATCCCACTCTTTCGGGTAAGGGCACGGAATGCCGGTCCTCTTCACCTCTCGAGTAGACATCAGGGCGTCGATTTTTCTTTCGAGCTCCTTTATCTTTTTGGCCTCACCCACGTCCTGTTTTGGATGAGTTTCGAGAGGAATCATACGGCCACCCCCAGTGTTGTCATTACTGGTGGGTCCACCCCCAGCGCTATCATCACTGGTGGGTCCACCCCCAGCGCTGTTAATTTTAGTGGGGCCACCCCCAGTATTCTCGGGTGGTGTGTCGGCCATGATGATTTCGTCCACCTTTGGGTTGCTACCAACTGCGGCGTTCTGGGTGCGACGGTTGGATTCAGCTAGCTGACTTGACAAAGCTCGGATTCGTTGATCGTGCATTTGCTTCATCTCTTGCATAGCCACTTCCATTTCAAACTTGAAGATTTCCTTCTGCTTAGTCAGGGCCTCTTCAATGATTTTGGCTATCTGATCTGTATTGACCATGAGCACCTCTCGAGCTTGTCCTATGCTAGACGTTGTCTCGTCAGAAGCGAGAGCGGAATAGGAATCCGAGAGTTCATCATCGGAATGTACTCCCTCATGGATCCCACAGTAATTGTCATATCTGACGGCTTCTAGCTGAAGCTGAGCTGTTCCCGAATTGACCCTGCTTCCTGGAGAGGAATTAGGGTCGGAATCACTTGAAATGATTGGGGATTTTCCCTTGTTGACCATGTTGATAGTCACTTCTAGGGGTTCATCATCTCGAGCAATCGATCCTCTTTGGTGGGAACGCCTTGATTTGGGCTTTGTCGTTCCATCGGAGATTCCCTCGAATATCGAGACCCTCTGTGGAGCGGTCTTGGGGCAGCTACAGGCTGATAATACTGCCCTGATAATTTTGGTACACGGACAGTGAGAATCCGCTTCCCGGGTGTTTCTCTTTCGAGATTCATCCGCACCCCCAGCCCGATAGTACAACTCATCGACGTTGCCGTCGGAGTAACCTATCGGCTGCTCACATGGGTTCTCAGGTATAACGCGTTCGTTTGTCGGACGCGTCTTCTTCTGAGTAATCATTGCCTTGTTGGCCTCCGCAAGAGTCGCACGTTTGGAATCACTCCTTTGTGAGGGTGAAACCTTAACGGGCTCTTGGTCCTTTGCACGCACCGCCGAGCTGGTTGTTGCAAAGATCGATTTGTTAGGAGATTGCGCACGACCCCCAGTCTGGATGTTGGCTTGAAGCTCCTTCAGCGATCTCCAGCTTTCCTTGACAAGCGCTTTTCCTCGATTCTCGGGTAGAGCGTCGATACGGTTGTTCAGAGGATTCTTGAACTTGGGGAAATCCACGCTGCGGTGGGGCTTTACCGAAGGTTCGGGACCTGAAATGGACGAAGGTTGGAGAGCAATATTACCTGCTTTTACCTTAGGCGTCGATTTGGCCTTCGGCATCCAAACTCGTTCGGATTTCGGCGATCTCTTAACTGCCTCTCCCTTTAGCATTTCTCGTGCTTTTTGGACTAGGGCTCGGGCATGCGCACGCAAGGCGCGACGCTTCTGGATTCGCTCCTCGAGAGTAGAACGGGTTCTTTTGACTTGAACCCATTTGTTCGTTTCTTCTTCGGAGGAGGGGCTGGTTGTTTGCCGTGGTTGCTCCTGGCGTTGCCTGGATTTTAGATCTACGTTATAGCGGATCCCATCCATCGGCTCCAAAGCTTCGGCCAGCTGTCGAGCAAGACGTTGACGCTGTCTTTGTCGTGCTCTCTTTGATAATGCCGGAGCGTCTTCAGAAGTCATCTCCTCGGCGGAAGAGGAATCCGGATCTGCGATCTCGACCAGGTTGGACGACGTGGGGACGTCGCGTGGTGCAAGTGCAGAGGCGGCAACGGGGTCTTGGATTTTTGAACCGAAGGACCTGCAATCATTTATGAAAGAGGTTACCTTTCTGTACCCGTTTGGAGAGGCGGATCTGGAGGAGGAGGAAGAGAGGCCTTCTTTGAACCGTTGTTGATCGAGCTCGTGTTCTTCATTCACCCCGATCTTGAGTGCTGGTTGCGTCACGACGGCGTCGGTTGCGATGCCGTTGGCTCCCACTGTGGTCGCCAGTCTGTTTGCGGAAAAAGTTGCTGTATTCATTGCTGCATTCATTACAACTTCAATCGTTACAATGAAATAAAAAGATAGCCTTTTTATAAGACCGGTACACAATGAAAACAAAAGAAATACAACTCTTTTCAAACAAACGCAAGATCTGTTTGTCATCTCTTGCTTGCGTGGGTCTTTTGCCTGTGACGGGGATGTTGATATCCGTGGACCACCGGGGCACTCAGATCTGGTCCGGATAAATCGGACAGAGTTTCGTTGATCCGCGTGAGATCTAGAAACTTTCTGATCCGGATAAATCGGACAGAGCTTCGTCTATCCGCGGAGGGATATAGAAGCAGAGCTTCGTCGATCCGCGTGAGATCTAGAAGCTATAAGCGTATACCTCGGCTAAAGCGAGGTAATAGCTCTTCTTAGTATCAACGCTAAGGCCGATACTAAGGATCTGACGGGCGATGAAGGCTCTGATCAAGGCCTCTCCTCCTCTTGTTGAAGCACACGGGCACTCTTCACTGCAGCAAGGCTTCGCCAAGCTCTCCAAAAATCCTCCTCTTTTCCAAAGGCCCAAGGGGGCTATTTATAGTGTTTAGAGGGGTCTAGGGGGGTCTAGGGACCACTAGGGGGCGTGGACACCCCCTGGTGTCTCGGCCATGGCCGAGACACCCTTGGGGTGTCTCGGCCAGGCCGAGACCGGCCTGGCCGAGACACCCCTGGGGTGGCCGAGACACCCTAGGGTGTCTTGGTTTTGCCAAGACACCCCTCGGGTGTTTCGAGCTTGCCGAGACTCCGTTTAGGTGTTTTGTTGGTTCCCCTGTATATTCTTCGTCCGGATTCGGATTTGAGTGATTCCGGGTGCGTTGGATGCGCGACGAAGAGTTTGACCCGCTCTGGTGATTGGATTATCTGTAGAGTGGTCGAGGCATGAAGGGCGTTGTCCTTTTTGTGAACAGTGCCGGGTTCCCGATTGGTCCGGGTCTTCGTGATTCCGAAGTCCTATCCGCTCATGTAGCTCGTCGATTCACTTTAGTCGTTCGTCGACGTCGATTAGGCTCATGTGGATTGGGTGGTGACGTCCATCGTCGCTCGTTAACACTGAACCGGTTGTGGAGAACTATAGGCAATTTTTGATGCCTACACTTCCTCCCCCATTTTGGGTTCGTCTTTGCCCCAAGAGAAGACACCACCTTTTTCAACTCTCAAAATCTGTGCCTCACAGGTACAGGGAATTTTATCCCGAATCCTAAGTAAGGATAAGTCAACGCCTAACACGTGTTGCCGGTTAAAAAAGACACTAGAATTCCAGTCTAGGAAGTTTATCCCGAATCCTAAGCAGGGATAAGTCTACGCCTAACACGCGCTGCCGGTTTAGTCTTTTTCCGTAGAAAAAGACACCAGAGTTCGATTCTGGGGTATCCTATCCTAAAACCTAAGTAAGGATAAGTCTGCGCTTAACACGCGCTGCCGGTTAGTTCTTAACCATCAAAAAGAACACCCGTTCACATATTCAACATTGTGGCAGGTCGTTATTAATAACGCCAAAATCCATGCCTTACACGCATGGGGAATTTCATCCTGAACCCTAAGAAAGGATATGTCGACGCCTAACACGCGTCGCCGGTTTAGTCTTTTACCGATTGAAAAGACACCAGAGTTCCAAACCCGTTGATGGCTGAGGGTTTGCCAAAAATCCTATAAATATGAGAGTCACAGACGCATCAGCTTCATTAGTTGGTCTCGTGACTTGAGCATCCAACGACGTTCAAAACCCTAAGGTTAACGCCGGACAACGCGTAACCCTAGGTCAACACCAGTCAACGCGTTGCGACCAAACAGTCAACGTACGACATTCGAAACCCTAGGATCAACACCGGTCAACGCGTAACCCTAGGTCAACGCCGATCAATGCGTTGCAATGAAAGAATCAATACTTCGAAAAGTATACGAGTATAAACTGCTTCTTAATACTCCAATAAGGTATAAGAGTATAAACTATTCCCTATATTTTTGGTTGAGAAGTTCCTGGAGAATATTTTTCCTAAAAATATTCTTAAGGATAACTCAACCATGCCGGACAACGCGTCGCAAATGAGAACTCAACGCCAACATGTTGAACCAACAAGCACGAGCTAAAGATTAGAAAATCAGGAATCGACTTCAAGTTTAAAATTTCGACAATGGTCAGACAATAAATGCAGCACCGGAACTCTTACAGACATTCGACAAAGCACCGAATAGCCTGGAGGATTGAAGGTATCAAGAACAGAAGCCATTCCAAGGTCCCGTTACACCGACTGAAGGTTGGGACAATCATATCCAAAGTATTCCAGACTCTTCTATAAAAGAACGAGGCTGAAATACTTTGGAGGGGGTATCTGTAGGCGTATAAAATTGCTTATAGGTCCCTTAGCACAGCTCGGCACAAACCGACGAACCAACAAGGCGACGAGGTTGACGAATCGCACGTAAGCAACGGAATACATCCATTCGCGCGTGGAATCAAGCCAAGTGTTCGAAGAGTCAATGAGTCATCCAACCAAGGGCAGACTCGGACGAATCACGATCGAATCAAGATCAGTTTCAGACTCGAACTCAGAAGTGGATTTACTGCCAAATCAGGAATCGGATTTACTACTAAATCAGATCAACAAATCAGAGTCTAAGTCAACCAAATCACGGATTGAACCGAAAACGCAAAACGACGAAACCCAACGTCTAAGGGTGGCTCGGCCAAAGCCGAGCCACCCATGGGTGGCTCCGTGCCTATGGGTGGCTCGGCCCAGTGCCGGCCACCCATAGGTGGCCGACCCAGATCTGTGCGCGGGCACAGTTCAGAGAGCCTATAAATAGGCCCCCCTTTGTTCATTTGAAAAGGTTGGATTTTTTGGAGGCGAAGCCCTGCTGGATTGAAGACTCAGATCTAAAAAAGATTCAAACTTTAGGACTTCGAGGACTTGCTCATCCAGATCTGGTGCTCGGCGATCGTCAATGCCAAATAAGGCAAGAGTTCGAGAGGACCGAATCTCAGATCTACGCAGGCACACTCCGGATCAAAGCTTGGCCTTTGATCCCGAGATTTGGGCGATTGTTTCCTTGGTGAACCAACCCCCCCGGCTATTATTTCCTTCATGAAATAATACCCGTCATACTGTGTAGATCCGACCGGATCTAGATCATGCGGTGGTCCACGGATAAACCCCGGCGTAGGCGAAGAACCCACAAAGCGAGCGACCGCAAAACAGGAGCTCGTGATTTGTTCGACAAACAAGGATAAAAAGTTGTAATCTTTCTTTTATTTTCTTTGATTTTCATTGTAACCGGATCTTATAAAAAGACCGGATCTTTGTAACTCAAAAATCTGTTATTTAATATGGCAATGGAATCAACAATGAAGAAAGACACGATTTTTCCCGCGAACAATGATATTCTCCAGAAACCTTCCGGTAAAGGTAGAAAATAGTTTAGACTCATATACCCACTTGAGTAGGAATATGGGTTCCGTGTACATTGAAAATACTCAAAAATGGGTCAGAATACCCGTAAATTGGCCAAACAACTTGTCACACATGCGAGCCACTATTTAGTGACTCGTATTAGTGCGAGTCACCATTTGGTGACTCGCACGAGCGCGAGTCAGTTGAGAGGATAAAGAGCGATTTTGGTTCTAGGTTGGTTCAGAACTTGGTTTAATTCTGGCTCGACTTGGTTTGGTCTGGTTCGAACCGGGTTTAATTCGGTTCAAGGCTCTTTTAAATACCCGATCTCTTCATCTCCTTCTCTTCATCATTTCAAAATTTTTCTTCGAGCCTTTTCCTCAAGAACTCATTTCAGAACTTCAGAATCCTCTTTACTCTTTGCCTCCTTGAATCTTATCTTCGAATCCAGTTCATTTTGGCGAACTCATTCTTCAAGGCTAGGGTTTTAGTTCTTGATTTGGTTTCGAGTCGTGGGAGCAAGCATCGGTTGGTTTTGCCTTGACGAGATTCTTCCCTCCTCGATTCTTCTCTAAATTCAGGTAAGCTTCATCCTCAATTCTGATTGGATTCCATCTTGTGTACTCGATTGTGAAGGGGTAGTCAAAACCCTAGTTTCAAATTAGGGACTTTGGATGACATCCAGGTTTTTGAATGTAGCAGGGGATTAAGTCTCTTCTTGGGTTGGTTACTTTCAGAACTTCTTCTTTGCGAATATCACGAGTTCAATTTATCTTGGGTAACCCCTTTCCATTAACTTGAATTTGTTTAAGAACCGTGGCTTGAACTTCATTCTCAGGCACGAGTTGTTTGAATCTTGAGATGGCAGCTCAAACTCTTTGATCTAGTTGTATGATTGCATGTTTGGCCTAACTTTGCATACAGACTGAGTCTGGTTAATAGCCCGTTGGGATCGTAATCCATTGACTTCATGTGAACATCTATTTTGTTGACATGAACTTGGTGTAAACCATGGGTTCAAGAACCTGTATATTGACAAGGCCGAATCTAAATTCATTGAGTTCATTGTTTGCTTTTGACTTCATGAGGGGTTGAGTTGAATTTCTGAGATTTGCAATTATAGCCAAACCCTCAGTTTAATCCATGTGTGATAACTGCCCTATCAGGCTTTTAGTGCACACGATACTCTGATTTGTAGGTACATTGTTGTTTTCTTGTTTAGCCATGTTCATGTTTTGAACCAAAACCCCGAGATATTTGGCTTGACTTGAGCTGTCATGGGTTGAAACTGCATCTGCATCAGGGCCACTATGTAGGTTGAATCGGATTTTTAACAATAAATCCCATTTCGTAGAATAGCGCCATTTTCCCTTTGTAATAGCTTGCTATTTCTCAACCTCTGATGTAATCGAACTGTTAACTCTCTTTGTAGATATGTCACCCAAGAGATCCCGCGTTCCTAGAGATCGTTCGGCGACTCAGTCGCCCGAGAAGATGCCCTTTACTTGCACATGTACAACTTCATCATTTTTTTTCTATTCATGAACTCAATATATCATTCCGTATATTGCATCCCTGCTTTGTTCTCCTTGGTGAGGTAATTGGGAAGCCCCGCCACTCTCCTTCGTGGGAGTGGATGCTTCAGAAGACGCGTTTCGCTTGGTCGAGCCATGTCTAAATTAAGTTGGGGTGATTTCCTACTGCGCTATATTCCGGAGGGCGGGTATATTATCACGTTATCCACGTGACGATGTATCCCATACTCCGTGTGTATAACGTAGTTCTTGATCATCTCACCTAATTAATATAGATCCTGAATGATGTCCCCGTTTTACTCTCCTTAGCGAGGTAATTGGGAAGAGCCGCCACTCTTTTTTGTGGGAGTGGACGCTTCACAAGACATATTTTGCTCGGTCGAGACATGTTTTAAGACATAGGGTGATCTCATGTTGTGTCCTGTTACGTGGGCTAGGGCATGTTATCACGTTATTCATGTGGTAACGTACCTTGTCTTTACGTGAACGATGTGATTGAGATCGTCTCGCCCTTTATAAGGTCGTAACTCTATCTTACAACTTGTGAGATGAGTTCAACACTTATACTGTCTTAATATAGGTATTTATAACCGTGTCAATAATCATTCATCGTTCTATCTCAGTTAATTTTCCCTCGAGGGCACTCAATGCTCTCGGAGTGGAAGGTCGCTCTAGTAAGGCCTACGCCACCACTGCCGTACCTTTCCCTGTACCGACGGCCCCTCAATTTGCTTCGGATGCACCAGACGAAATTCAACAATTAATATCGAAGGGAGAGCATCGTACTTTAAGGCAACTAATTACGGATGTACCTTTAGTGAAGGACCCAAGTTCGACACATCCGTTGAGGAAGCCGGAGTATCTGTTTGATGACTCTACTGAAGATCCAGCTACTATGCCTTTAGAAGTCGAACAATGGCTGCATCATGATGATGGCGGGCCTTTATACCTTCCTCCAATTCCTCGTCACCACTCACTTATGGAACTTCGATGTCAGGCTATCCCACGGGAAATGTCATGGGTGTTAACGGAGGAGCACGACCACGTTCATTGCAGATATGTCACCCACAGCATGATTCTTGGATCAAGTGATCGGGAATTAGATAATCGGGTTACATCCAGGGGTCTTGGGATTGAATGATCCGCCCAGGGGTGAAGTCTTTACCGTGGCCAACACTGTGAAGAACCGACTTGTGAATTTAGGTCGAGAAATGCCAGTAACCGGTCACCGGTGTTTTGGTTGGGTGCACTCGTCAGACAAGCTTTGGTGGACCCATTTAAGCCATTATATCCTAAACCGGTTCAAGGTCGAGTTGAAAGGGAGTGGTTTATATGAAGCGGTCCGCGCTACTACTTATGGACTGACGATAAGTATTCCCCACTTCATGGCACTATTAGAGATTTACAATCATGACACCAACACATTCTTGACCAAGCATGTGGAGTTAGGGTTGGCATTGCACGAGATGCATAAGGTGTCAGGCCTCCCAATGGGTAATATGATCTATCAAGAATATTTTCCTTCTGACCGGGAGCTACGACAGCTGAAGTTACGGATGCCTGACCGCTATAACATTTTTTGGGATCTCACCTGCCACTACCACATAGCCTTAGCAGGTGCCGATCCGCTATCCAAGAAGACGAGACCACAAATAAGTCTGAAGAAGTTTGCGAATTATTTGTTCAAGAATCTGGATAACAGTCTGGGTGAGGCGATATGTGGACTGACACTGTTGACTCCTTTAGAAGTGAATGAGCTATTTCAAAAGTCCAACGCTTAATCCTTTACTACAGCTGGCGTTGAGGGTGGTTTTCCTACTGGAATCAAGTTCCACACATATTTATGGCAAGCGGTGAAGCCGATCCAGCCCATGACGTTGCTTGCTGGCTACCTCGCTCTTTGGTTAAAAAATGCGTGGTGTCGTTCCAATCCACAGACGCTCTGCCTTTGGAAGTCCTTTATCCTGCGGTCTTACTTGCTCATCGAAAGAATTTATCTCTTCTTCCAGTGATGGTCACGGATATTTACCTAGGGCTTTGTCAAATCGTGAGTGTGTTCACTCAAGGGGGAAGTCAGCCGTCAGCCCAGATTCCTCTTACAAAAGCAGAGCTCCCCTATACCTATTTGATGGCCTGGTTCATACTACACCAATCAGATATGATGTCGGCCCCAACTTCTGCAGATCCATCAGTTCCTTTTCTCCAATTAATAGAAAATTGTAAATGGAAAGGCCGAGGGTTCACAGAAATTAAAAGGCAGCTTCAGAATCAGAAGTGTTGGGCTTTCTCGACCTGCTTCCCATGGTTTTTGGGTCAACACGGTGACTCATTGGCTAACATGGAGAGGTTTGGGACACATCAGACTAGTCTTGATGCTGGTTGTTTTGATTGGTTGATCAACATTCGGCCGGGCTACATGATTTTTCGTGTACAGAACCGTTGTTATATAGAACCATACCTGCCATGTCGATTCACCCAACAGCTCGGGTATGATCAGATTTACATTGGGAATCCGAATCAACAACTTCAAACTCGTGGTGGCTTAATAGATGGGGCTAGGGCCTGGTTATGGAGCATAACCGGTTGCACTAGTGCCAAGTTCAAACTTCCCTGTGCTGAGCGTAAATTAGAGCTGACGTTCCTGCAATGTCGATGGCTTCTAGCAGCGAACGAATCTGTGCCCGTCCGACCGATTATGGAGTTAGCAACCGAAGATGTAGCTCGGATTGCCAGTCGGATGGTGCGTGAAGCTGAACTGCAAAAAAAGAAGAGGAAAAGAGCATGCAGGTGTTTTTGACCAGGGGAAGCAAAAAGAAGCTGTCTCTACTGTTAGTGACAAGATCCCAGAAACTAAGATTGCAGGTAGGCAGGAGACTGAAGCCGGCAGTGACCACGAGGAGCTGGAAACAGGTCTGTCGGATCCTCTCTCTTTAGAATTATTTGAGTTAGTATTGGCTGCTCATGCTCGCCACTCTAGCTTACCTAAGCCTTCGTCGGCTCCGAGGAAGCCAAGAGTGCAAGTTATACGCACTTATCCTAACAAGATGTGGGTTGAAATCCCAGGTGCAGCTTCCGAAGAAGAGAGAGAAGAAGAAATGCCTCGTCCCATATGTCAGACGAGCTCTCAGCCTTCAACTCAAGTCGGTTCGGGGCGAGAATTGCTCTCTAAATTTACTCATGAGCGGGTTATTGATCCGGAGGAGGTTCTGTCTGCTAAGCATAAAAAAGTTAGCTTCCAAGCGACGTGTTGGACTCCTGACTTTAGAAACGAGACCTACCACTGACATATATATCTGTGGAGAAGGTAATGTTTCAACTTTTTATGATCTTCGGACTGTCCTATTTATTAATTCCTTGACATATTCATTCTTGTGTCTTAGGAGGTCGCGAAGAAGGTGAAAAGGAGTATGATCCTCTTTCTCCCTGCTTTGATGGTTTCGAAAGGTCTGACTTCTCCCAACAAATAGACAAAGTCATGACCGAAGAGCCTGCCAGTGCTGGAGCAGGTACAAATGTTGAGGCTGTTGTAGACTCCAGTTCTGGACCTGATGCCGCTAAAAGGGTTGAAGATCCAGATATATTTGACATTGGTGATAGGTCCTTCATTTGGCGGGTATTGAACGATTCGGAATTTGTGTCTCCGCTAATCATTTCTATGCTTCTTACCCTCTTAGAAAAATTGCAAGGAGTGGCCCCGAGAACTGAGGCTGCAGAACTTGGCACAGCAGCTGAAGGTAATTTTCACTTCTTCTTATTGTGCTTTCTCAGCTTTTTCTCTTTCTGCTTCAACACCTTAACTCTGTGTAGGTGCTCTAGTAGAGGATCTGGGCAATAAGGGAGCTCCCAGTGATGCGGACCTCGGAGAAACATGTGTATCTTCACCTGATCCGATTCCCATCTCTTTGGATTCTGATGACAGGCTTTTTGAGAACATGTTGTCTGAACAAGCCCAGCGTGAGGCTGCCGAACCGATGAACACGGTTGACTCACCTGCCGGTAAGATTTTTATTCCCGTGTTATAGATTCGCCTATCGGTTTCCATTTAACCATAGGAAAGTTCTAATCATAGGACCAATCTTTGAGACTGATACTACTACTCTTATTGAAAAGTTTGATGAATCTGAAGGTCTCGATTTCTTGCTATTGGTAGGAATTGTCGTCGAGGCCGGGTCATCAGCTCCCGAGATGCAGCTTCCCCCTCTTTCAGAGATACCAGCTACCGCGGGTGTTGGAACTGTTAGGGGGAGCTCAACTGAACAAACCGTGAGACTAATTGAAGAAGTTGGTACTTCAACAGTTACTACACCCACCGTGATCCCTGCGACTCAAGAAATCGGGCGAACGGAACCAGATATGGTTCATTCTGCTGAAGAAAGTTCTACAGGCATTGGTAAATTTCGCACCATGTCTTGACTTAGAATTATTTTGTATTTCAGAATACTCATCTTTTGTCCTTCTTTTAGGGTTGTCGTCCCAAATCTGGGACATGTTTAAGGCATTATTGTCGGATAATGATCCAGAGAAGCTCATCCTCTGTTTGGAGGTTATCCACTTTTTTAATTTTGCGGGGTCATTGATTGACAAGCTTCTGCAGAAAGGGCTCCCCTTCAATCAGTTCCGACCTTTCCTTGAGCGCAAAATAGCCCCTGTGAGGGATGCTGGCTCGCCAAAAATTGCATATGCCCTAATTGATGACCTAAAGCGGCTAGAGCATGAATTTAAAAAATTACAAGATCTCCGATCCATTGGTGCTCCTGGCTATGTTGCTGCTCAGATGGAGGCCCGTCTACAATCCCATCATAAAGCTCGAGCATCTGCCGAGCTTGGGATTCAGGCATAGAGAAAACGGGTGGACCAGGTGAAAGGGGTTCTTTCTGAGAGATTGGCCCATATACACGAGCTCGATTCTTCCATAACTTCTACCGATACTGAGATAGCGGAGCTTAAGCAAAAACTTGCGGAGGCGGAAGAACGAAGGGCTATTTTGGAGGTGACCAGGGTCGGGGAAGAGCACAGCAGGCTTGTAATATATTGTAAGGTGATGCTCTCGGAAGAAAGGTTAGTCAAAATAGAGGAGGAAGCTGCCAGAATTTTATCCTTTCTTCTTTGAGTTAAGTATCATTGGCCGCTCGACGGTGAGAACCAAATATCCTTCTTTGAAGCTTCGTTGCTTGACTCTTTTGTCGAAGGCACGAGAAATTCTAGCTTGGTAAAACTCAATTTGCTGTTGAGCTTCCAAATGCTTCTCGTCCAACATCTCAAGTTCTTCGAGTCATTTTTTATGTTGTTCCTCTATCGTCATTCCTGTTGCAAGAGCAATACGGAGGGATGGAATTTAGATTTTCAAGGGAAGAACAGCTTCGCACCCATATACCAATGAGTACGGAGTCTACTCGGTGGGCATGCGAATTGTGGTGCAATAGGCCAAAATGGCTTCACCAAGTTTGTCATCTCAGTCTCGCTTGTTAGTTCTCATGAGTTTTAATAAAATCTTTATGATTGTTAAATGCCTCCGCTAATCCATTTGATGTGGGATTATATGCCGTTGATGAGACATCTTCAATTTTGAATTTCCCACAGAATTTGATAAAGGCATTGCTCACAAACTGAGGACCGTTGTCATGTACAATTCTTCTCGGAGCTCCATATCGGTAGATGATGTGGTGTTTAATAAACTTGATGATGTTGCTAGTCTTCACTTCTCTTAATGGCACTGCTTCAGCCCACTTTGAGAAGTAATCGGTGATTGCCAAAATGAAACGGTCTCCTTTGATCGATGGCAGGAAGATAGGACCGACGATATCCATTCTCCTTGTCTCGAATGGCCATGAGGTGGCTAATGGGTGTAGGTGTTCCGGGGGTCGATGTATGTAATTTGAGTGTATTTGGCACGAGTGGCACCGCCGGGCATAGTTGATCGCGTCCTTAACCATGGTTGGCCAATAAAATCCCATTCTTCTGAGACGATCGCAGAGCTTGGGACCGGGTTGATGTGCACTACAAGTTCCGTCATGAGCTTCTTTGATAGCTCCTTTTGCTTCTTTTGTTGAGAGGCATTGAAGTAGTAGCCCATCGTATGTGTGTCGATATAATGTTCGGGTTGTTGAGTTGTAATAGAATCTCGGTGCCCTTCATCGCACCGAGTCTCTTTCTTTTATATCTTGCGATAAAATTCCATGTACGACGTAGTCGATAATAGGGAATCGCCAATCTTGAGGTTCGAGCTCAATTTTGGCCACTTGCGTCTCTTTGATTTCCAAAGCGCATTCCGGTACATAAAGTTGATGAGTTTTAATGGCAACCCATTGTTCTATGTCGGGAGGTTGCGCCAAAGATACTGCTAATGCTGCCAATGCATCTGCATATGCGTTTTAGAGACGTGGAATGTATTTAATAAAGAATTCCTCAAACGAACCTGCCATCTCGATGGCCACCTTGTGGTACGGTATTAAATCTTGATTCCTAACTTCATACTCTCCTCAGATTTGATTGACTATTAATTGAGAATTACCAAAAGCTTCAAGATATTTGACCCCCAGCTCTTTGGCAAAGCTAAGTCCAATGAGTAGCGCGTTGTATTCAGCTACATTATTGAAGCATTTTCCTATCAATGAGTAGGCTCGGGGTATCACGTGCTTCTCCGGGGAGACTAGGACGACTCCGACTCCCGTGGAGATCTTAGAATTACCGGGAACGCTAACCGTGTTGGTTGCTCAAGAAGCACCGTCGAAGTACAATTGCCAAATGTGTTGATGAGAAGTAACATTAACCTCATGGGTTTCGTCTGGCAAATCTTCATACAATTCGGTTACGTTAGTTGTAGGGTTAGCTGCCAGGAGATCGCAAATTGCCTGTCCTTTGACTGATTTCTATTGTTTGAAGTGCAAATCGTACTAGGACAGGAGTAGGGCCCATTTTGCTAATCTCCAATTCATAGAGGCCGGTTGCGTCATGAATACCCGAACCGGGTTGACGTTTGAAATGACATAGATTGTCTGTCCAACGAGATAGTGTCGCATCTTTTGGATGGAGAACACCAAAGCGAGGCATTCCTTCTAGATCATTGGATATCGAGACTCAGCACCTACCAAAGTTTGGCTTAAGTAATAGACGGCCTGTTCGTGACCGTTGTCATCGTCTTGTGCGAGCAAAGCACTTAACGAATGGTTCATCGCCTTAATATAAATTAAGAACAGTTTACCTGATTCGGTACCACAAGAACAGAAGGATTCGCCAGATATACTTTGATATCCTCGAATGCCTTTTGACAAGCATCGTCCAAATGAACGATACACCCTTCTTGGCGAGTTTGGAAAACGGTTGGCATTTTCCAGATAGATTCGAGATGAAACGACGAATATAAGCTAGCTACCCTTACAATCCTCTGAGTTCTTTAAGGTTCCTTGGTGGTTGTAATTCATTTATTGCTTTCACTTTGTTGGGGTCAATACGGATACCCTTCGTGGTAACGACGAATTCCGAAAACTTACCGCTGGACATTCCGAGGAAAGACTTAGTGGGGTTCATCTTCAACTGATGAGTCTGCATTATATTGAACATTGTCTTCAAATCTTTGATATGGTCATCTTTATTACGACTTTTCACGACTAGGTCATCGACATAGCATTCGACGCTTTTTCGAAGGATTTCTTAGAAAATTTTTGACATTGCTCCTTGATAGGTTGCAGCTACATTCTTAAATCCAAAAGGCATAACTGTATAGCAGAAGACACTGAGAGGAGTTCTGAACGCGGTATGTTTTTTATCATCTGGGTACATCTTGACTTGATTGTAACCCGAAAATCCATCCATAAATGACATTCTCTCAAATCCACACGTGTTATCAATAATAACATCCGTGATTAGAAGAGGAAAATCATCTTTTGGGCAAGCCGTGCTCAAGTCTCTTAAGTCGATACAGATCCTGATTTTCCCGTTCTTTTTGAGGACTGGTACGATATTTGCTAACCAATCAGGATGTTGTTCTTCTCTGATAAAACCAGAGTCGATCAACTTCTTGACTTCTGCCTTAATTGCCTTCATAATTTACGGACGAAACTATCTCTAGGCCTGTTTGACAGGTTTAGCATCTGATTTGATGTTGAGGCGGTGCATTGCTATGTTCGGATCAAGTCCTGGCATATCCTCATAATTCTAGGCGAAGACGTCTATGTACTCCTTAATGAGGGTGATCATTTCTTCCTTCTCGTCTAGTGGAAGACTACCACTGACAAATACAGGTTTTGGATTCTCTTCGTTTCCCATATTTACCTGGACTACTTTGTCTTCGGTGGGTGGTTCCCTTTGCTCAAAACGATCCCCGTACTGAATATTCAGGTGATGAATACACAGGTCTTCCCAAGTGGGTAATTGATCGTCTTCTTCCATTATGGCAGGATCGATCGTGGCCATATTTGACATCAAGCTTTTGAATATTTCCCTAATACTAACATCGGAATCCAATTGGAAGAATCAGATGAGTATCCGTCCTTATTTTCTAATTGATCGAGGACTTGCCCGCAACTTTCTTCATCAGATGAAGAGGCGTAGCCCAGGCCCCTTTTATAGCCATAATAATTATCGGGTTTTCCTCTTAGTACATAGGTTGGACGAGGTAGAACTCGTGGGCCTCGACCAAAACAGAGGACTTCTTTAAGCGCGAAATTATATCCCTACTTCTTCATTAAATCACGTGATTGCTGACTATACTTGGAGAGATGGGGTCCGGGTTTCTCTTCGTCATTATTTTCTTTTAAAAAAAGATTTGACGGTGGGAACGTCTCCCCTTTGTCAAAAAATAACCCTTTTCCACCCCCTGCCTTGGCAGGAATGACAAGGGTTGTTCCAAATGAGCCTTGGACATGCTTTAATGTTAAGCAGGAGGATCGAAGTGGCAGGTGTATGTCAGGGTTCTCATATAATCCCTGCATTATGTCGTCCAGACACGGTGAGTACTCTAAATCATCGTTTATTACTTCTTTAACAAGTTGCTATTGTCTGACGATTCACCGTTGTCAAGGTTGATTACAAAGGGTACAATGTCATTTAGTACAAAACCACCATTGTAACCAAGCATAGCTTCGATATCTGCTTCTTCTCCGTTGTCTGTGTATTAAGCCAATGATTCAGTGTCGGATTCAGCACCGTATAGAAGGGAGTCAGTAAAGTAATTTTCCAATCCCTTAAACGGTTGTTTATCCGCGACTACCGTCCTTATCTCATTATTAGCGTCTACATATTTTAAACATTGATGGAGAGTGGAGGGGACGATAAGATTACCATGGATCCAGGATCGTCCCAATAGTAAATTATAGGAGGTTTCCGCGTTAATCACATAGCATGTGATTTCGGACTTTAAATCCCAAGTTGGCATTTTACCCGGATTTTACCCAATGGCCTAGACCCACCGGTATTGAATCCGTAGATGACGGTGCCTGTTGAGGATAATCTGCTCACAGGGATCCCAAGATTGTACATCAGTCGGAGAGGCATGATGCTAACAGCGGAACCCGGATCGACTTGGATTTGGTTGACAACGTTAGAGCCGATGTACCCGGTGAAGTATAAGGGCCTATCATGTTTTGAGTTTGATACTTGCATATCATCTTTGGGAGCCGATGTACCCGGTGAAGTATAAGGGCCTATCATGTTTTGAGTTTGATACTTGCATATCATCTTTGGTGAATGTTATGCAAGGGAATTGCTTAGCCGTCAGGTCACAATGTTGAATTAAGAGTTCCGAATCTTTAGGAGATGGTTTGATGTGAGTGAGAAATACATCGACATCGGCCAGGGCTTTTTACAAGGCTTCCCTCGTGTCTTTAGAGAGATGCAGCAATTTGTACAAAGTTATTCTTGCTGGGATGTTGGCTAGCTGAGTCATAACGTCAAAGCGGTATGGTGTGATTAAATTCCCCGGTTTATCTCTCCTAATCGGGCGATTGAATCGAGACTACTTCGGGTTCTGGACCTCCTAGTGTTGGGGTTCTTTTCCTTTTTGTTTACTAGCCGGTTGTTGCTGTGATTTTGCTGTAGGTGTAGGGGGAGTTGTAGCCACCCCCAGCTCAACCAATGTCTTAGCATTTGGGTTAGAGGCTTCAGGATACTTGTAGTGATATTCATTTCCACCCCTGGTAGCGAATGCTTCTTGTTCGTCCTCGGAAAGTGATAAAGTAAGGATACTTTCATCATCTTTTTCAAGAATTACCGTGGCGGGACAATAGGATTTGCCCTTGTTATTGAACTTCTTTTCAGATGAGGAACTTGCCCATTGTTCGTCATTGAACCGATCTGGATGGACCAAAAGAATTTCATCGTTAGAAGTTGTGTGCTGCACAAGTCCCTTCTGGCATTGTCCATGGGGATCATCGTTAATAGTTTTCACCTTCACTTTTGGTACAGGTTCTAGTTAGAACCATGACATAGGGACCGATCCAAAGCTGATAGAAACCGTGTTTGTGCCCACTTTATTTTCCTTAGGTTGCTTTGGAGTGATGATACCCACATCGATTAGGGCTTGAATTTTTTCTTTGAGAGCATAGCACGTCTTTGTGGGATGGTGGGCTTTTCTGTGGAACGCACAGTATCGCGGGTCCGTAGTTTTGTTAGCTCCCTCATGATCAGTGATTAGGGGTAGCTTAATTTTATCATTCTCCAACAAGTATTTAAAAATACTGGGAGCCTCATCTTCCTTGAAAGAATATTCTTTTGGGAATTTTGGCTCAGTAGTCTTCTGTTGCCTTGGAGGCCGTTGTTACCATTGGGGTGTTTGCTGGCATGGCGTTTGTTGTTGCGGTTGCTGTTGGGGTTATAATTAGAATGTCTGATTTGCATCCACTATATTTACCTGTGACTTACCTTTACCATGGGGGGTGAAGTTCTGTTTCGGGGCATTATTGGGTGGCTGACCCCTTTCAGTTTTCTTCCTTTTGAGGAAACATTCAGCCTGCTCCCCTCGCACCTTCAACTCTTTCCACGTTTTAGATGGTGTCATGCCCATAACTTCTAACACATCCAAAGAAAGGTTGTTATAACACGTTTGGAGAATAAATTCTTCAGTGACCGGGTCTCAGCAATTCATTGCTTTATTCCGGAAATGTTTGACGAAATTTTCAACCAGTTCCCCATCTTTCTGCTTCTCATCAAAGAGTTTCCAATATACACTTTAGTATCATTGTTGAAGAAGTTGGTGAGAAACATAGTTTTCATATCATCCTAGCTATTGATACTTCCTGGCTTGAGACGGTGGTACTAATCGAAAGCAGCCGCGCGAAGAGTTCCCACAATGATCGAACCATCAGAGATTCATTACCTGAAATGACCCCAAGGTGAGATTTGAAGCAAATCAAGTGTTGAGTGGGTGAACCTCTTCTGTCGAATGGCGTGAAGTTAATTAAGTTGAACTCGGCTGGGTATGGAATTGATTCCCATTCCCTTGGATAAGGTCGTGGAATGCCGGTCTTCTTTACCTCTTGAGCAGACATCAAAGCATCAATTTTGCTTTCGAGATCTTTCATCTTGAGTTCCTCACTTGTATCTTTCTTAGGGTGATCCCGGAGGGAAGTGACATAGTCCTCTTTCATGTTGTTATTACCCGAGGGATCGCTCCTAGCATTGTTGCCAGTAAGAGGGGCATCGATGATGATATTCTCGTCTACTTCTCGATCATTATCAAATTGGTTAAAATTATTACGACGGCTAGATTCTCCCTGCTGATTTGTTAGCACCACAATTTGTTGGTCATGCATTTCCCTCATCTGCTGCATAGCCATTTCCATTTCAAATTTAAAATTCTCTTTCTGCTTGGTTAAAGCATCATCGAGAATCTTAGCCATTTGTTCAGTGCTGGTCCCGCGCTAGATGCCGTATCATCAGAAGCCAATACGGAATGACCATCCGATGTTTCATCGTCTGAGGACTGTGACCTTCTGGGTCTAGGTCTGACAGTTCCAGACCGCAGCCAAGTCATACGCTGAGACACTTCTGTAAATGGCTCAGGAGTGAAACGTCATGTCACCTTCTTTTTAACAGTCATGTTTGCGGACACTTCTGGGAATTCATCGTCTTGAACAAACGACCTTCTTTTATGGAAACACCTTGATTTAGGCCTTGACATTTTGGTAGAAAGTCTTTCAAATACTGAGACTCTTTGTGGAGTGATTTCGGGACAATTATATTCTAATAATATTGCCTTGATGAGCTTGGTACATGAACAGTGGGAATTCGTTTCGCGCGTATTTTGCTTTCGAGATTTGTGTTTACCCCCAGCCTGATAGTACAACTTATCGATGTGATCATTGAAGCAACATATCGTATGCGGGTAACATTTTTCCCATTTTAACATAGTCGTCTTCTGACGAATATGCTTCTTTTTGAGGATATAACGTTTCATTGGCATTCTCAAGAGTCACCCGTTCAGAATTACGATTGTGAGGCTCTAGTGAGCTCTTGGACATCAACTCGTAATCCAAGGCGAGCGGTTACAGGTACTTTCTTAACATAAGAGGCCTTCGGCTTGTTGGGAAGAGGCGTACGAGCGCCAGTCTGACGAGTGGTTCAGGATTCACTTGCCGGGCCCAAGTGTTCTTTAATTAGAGGTTTGCCTCGGCTTTCGTGCTAATGATCAAGACGATCTGTAACCTTTATTTTGAATCTGGATAAATCCACGCTATTATGGAGCTTCAAGAGAGGTGTGGAACTTGTTGTGATGGGAACAGGGGCCATTGGAGGCTCAGAAAGGACTGCAGGAATCAAAGCAGAAGTAAAACAAGCCCTGGTGGCTCAGAGGTGGCACGAGTCACCATTTGGTGACTCGGCTTCAGCTGAGTCAGTAGGAGGTGTGGTTGAGTCAATAGGAGGTGACTCGGCCTTGGCCGATTCAGTAAGGGGCAAATTCTCCTTTTTGACTGTTTCGGGTGTCTTTTTCCCCTTTTTTCCATACTTTGCGTAGTTTTGGTGGTTTTTGGGCCACCTCTTCTTTCTGTAGTTTCTTGGCTTCCTGCATAAGGATTTTAGCATGCGTAATCAATGTGCGGTGTTTCTGAATGCGTTCGTCAAGGGTTAAACGGGTCCTTTTGATGCGGACCCACTCATTCATTTCTGGTTTAGAGAATAAGGTACCCGCTCGCTGTTGTGATGCTTAGCGCCTCCTAAACCTCAGGTCCGCCTCATAGCGAATTCCGTCAAGTGGCTCGGAAGCCTTGGCGAGTTGGCATGTAAGGCGTTGGCGTTGTCTTTGTCGTGCTCTTTTTGACAGAGTTAGCACGCCTCTAGCAATAGGCCTCTTGACCAAGGAAGTGTTCAGTCCTGAAGATCCGGCTTCTTCAGAAATTATAAGAGCGTTAGGGGATGAAACTGTAGTAGTAATGGTGCAGAGCTCCTCATCTTGGGTCTTCAGATCTGAAGACCAACGAACTTTCCTTGTGGAAGAGGTCTTCTTGTTATTCTGAGGGGAAGATGATCAAGAGGAAGAAGACATATATTCCTCATACTTTTGTTGGTCGAACTCGTATTCGACCTCTTCATCAACCGGGATGAGAATACTTGGTTGCGATACCACAGCCTTCGCCGAAAGGCCGTCGGCTCGCACTGTGGTCACCAGTTTGTTTTTATCAAAAGTTGTCATTTTCATTATTGTCAAACCTATTACACCGTTTATCGATTACAAGTTCAAGTTGATCTTTTTATAAGATCTTCTTACAATAAGAAAAGTAAAGATTACAACTTTATGAAACAAAACACAGCAGTAGTTTATCTCATGTTGCTTTGTGTGGGATCTTTGCTTGTACCGGGGACGTGTTAGTCCATGGACCACCGCGGATCAGATCCATTAACAAGTGTAATTATGCTCTTGCTTCACGAAGGAAACAATTACAGCAGCGACAATCACGACCAAGCGAGATTGTGGCTCTTCTCAAGATCAAAACAAGGTTTGATCCGGAGGAAAGAGGGAGAGGGAATCTCAAATCTTTTGAAAGCTTTTTCTTTATGAAAAGGTTCGCCTCTGAAATTCGTGGTTTACTGTTCAATTGGATAGCACCTTGCCCTCAGATTTCAGATCCTCTTAACTGAAGACCTTAGGCTTCTATTTATAGGCTTTTGTCGTCTTGTTTTCTGATAACATCAAGTGTTTTGACGTCATCTACAGTTGATAACCACTCAGGTGCCCACAAGGATAGCTTCAGAACAGTTGGGGAGGTCCTGGGACGTAAGAATTCTAATAAAACATCAAAATCCACGTTTTGGGAGGTTTGGGAGGCCTAGATAGTCTTGGTGACTCAGAGGTATGCGAGTCATCATTTGTTGACTCGGAGCTATGTGAGTCACCATTTGGTGACTCGGAGCTGTGCGAGTCACCATTTGGTGACTCGGAGCTGTGCGAGTTACCATTTGGTGACTCGCATGGGTGCGAGTTGCCATATGGTGACTCGTATGCGTGCGAGTCTCCTAGCCAATTGTTATGTCTTTTTGACTCTTTTGGCTATTTGCATTTTCTTTGGTTCGCTTGCTTTCTTCTTTACGCGTGTTTCATCAATTTGTTAACTTGTGTGCTTTTACCGATTCGCTTCATGTGTTTCATCATCGTCAGATAAACTTCTTTGACTCGGATGATGTCATTCATTATGTTCTCTTTGTCTTGAACTACGTGTGAGAATCCATAGGTAATTTTTGACGCCTACAATTCGCATGCTAGCCCGACTCAAACGGTAGTCGGTAAAGGCTCATCAAACCCATTGATGGCTGAGGGTTTGCTAAAAATCCTATGAATGTGAGAGTCATTGACGCATCAGCCCCATTAGTTGGTCTCGTGACTCGAGCATCTAACAACTTTGGGATAATATCCATATCTACAGACGAATCAGCTTTAACAGTTGGTTCTGCAGTCCCAACTGTTGGAATCGTCATGCTTCAATACCTTAAGAGCTTAAACTGTGTAAACTCCAGCAAATGTACGAGTATAAACTATGTTAATGCTGGTCAACGCGTTGCGATGAAAGTTAACGCCGGGTGATCCGAAACCCTAAGGTCAACACCGGTCAACGTGTAACCCTAGGTCAATGTCGGTCAACACGTTGTGATAAAAAGTCAACACCGGGCGATCCGAAACCCTAAGGTTAACGCAGGGCAATCCGAAACAACACCGTTCAACACGTAGCCCTAAGCCAATATATTGTAGTAGAGGTAGTCAGTTCAAAGTCAACTTGACAACACGAGCCAAAATCAACTCACCAGTTTTTGATTCGAAACTTTGACGACGGCCAGATGATAAACGCAGCGCCGGAAGAACTTCAACTATTCATCAAAATAGACTAAAATAGAAGGAGTCAAGAATCAAAGCTAACTATAGGTCCTTTTATACCGACTAAAGGTTGAACCGATCATATCCAAAGTATTTCAGGCTCATCTATAAAAGTAACGAAACTGAAACACTTTGGAGGGGGTATCTGTAGGCATCAAAAATTACCTATAGGTCCCTGCACGCAACTCAAGACAGAGAGAAGATGATGAACATTGCTATTCGAGTCACAAAAGCTCATTTGACGATACAAACGCATGAAGTGAGTCGACGGACCATGCGAAATAACGGAACTTCAGAATAACGGAAACATGAGCTGATCGGGAGCTCCGCGTCACTTACGAAAGATGAAACGCCCTCATGTCTCGTTTACTCCACATGTGATTCAATCATGGAAGCTCGTAGATCTCCTCATCGTCTTTCTAACGCATCTTGAACCACGTAATTCCGAGTTCGAACGACAAAGATACGACGAAAACAGAAGGAATGGATGAAACTAAGCCTTAAGCCAAACCAAGACACCCATAGGTGTCTCGGCCAGGCCGAGACACCCACGAGTGTATGCAACCCGAAAAAGCTAATTTTGGTAGTTTAAAGTTGTTTTTCAATCGTTAACCACCTGGATTTGTTTCAACTGATCTGATATCATCTAAGAACATGGTTAAGTGGTTACGACTGAGGATAAGAGGCAATCAGCCATTCTTATCCGAAAACAAGGGTCTCGAAACATATAAATACAGCCCCAAGGCCTTTATTTTTTCAGATTTGGAATTCTCGAGCGTTGGCGAAGTCCTGTGAACTGAAGACTAAAGGAGCATGAATTTCAGAATAGAGGAGGAGATCAAAGCAAGTTTGTCAGCACGAAGAAGAAGAGTTCGTCAGATCTGCAGTTCCCGTTCCTTTGCCTTGAGATTGCCCCATTGCGGTGATCTCGAGAAGAGTGATTTTCTCATTGTTGCCGAGATAATTGTTTCGGCTTCTTGATTCCCTCACGAATCAACGAAGCTTCGGATCTGATTTGATCATTTGGTGGTCCACGGATACTAACGTCCCCGTTACAGGCCAAGATTTCACGCAAGCAGCAGGCGATAAACACCAGTTGCGCTGTTTGACGAGAGTTGTATTTTTTTTTTTGTTTTCATTATGTAAAGGTCTTATAAAAAGACTAATTTTTGTTTTTATTATAACGTTTGAAGTTGTAATAAACACAGCAATGAACAAATCGACTTTTTCCCCAAACAATTGATAAGTTGATTGTCAGAGGTGTATTGTTAACGTGACAAATTGAGAGTGATACAAGCTAAATTCATACTTCGTGGGGATGTAAATCGTCAAAAGTGTAATGTTAACTCGACGATATTTGTAGATTTTATGGTTGACAGAGCTATTCTATTAAACATGACAACTCAGAAAATTTATTACTCATAATCTAGTGGACTACAAATAAAACCAACCCCCAGTCTTGAACAAATGCAGTTGGGAAAAGGAGTAGACATGGCAAATTGCCTAATGGGCCACTATCTGACGAGTTTGACTATCAGAAATAACTGTTAATATGATAATTTTAGTGGACCTGCCATTCCACTGAAGAGGATTAGCTTCTGTGACCGTAGTATCTTTCCTTTCTAACTGAGAAGATTGGGCTTGGTCACATTGCTCAGGTTGATCCTGCTTACTTTGTTCTTCAACTTTGACCCTGACAATGATTTTTTGAGCTTGTTCGCCTTGAGAGATTAGTTGTCTCTAGGAATGGTATTCTGCAACTCTCATTCAGGCTAGGAGCTTGGTTTGCAAGTTATGTCGACAGGTATCCACTAAGGTAGACTGTGTCATACCTGACGAACATCGGAGAGCCATACTTCGGAACCTCTTGATGAAGGCTTTGACAGACTCCCTCTTCTTCTGCTTAGTGGAGAGAAGGGTATGGATGGAGACTTCTGCATATTCTTTAAAGAATCTTGATAGGAAGAGTCTCTGTAGATCCGCCCCCTTTTGGATACATCCCACAGACAGTTTTATGAACTATTCAAAGGCAACCCCCTTGAGGGTGCCAATAAACAATCGAACCAGTATGACATCATTTGATATCACATTCCTAGTCTATAACTTGAAATAATAGATGTGTTTGTTTGGTGATCCTGTGCTATCAAAAGTTTGAAGTGTCGGAACTTCGAATTTTGGAGGACAAGGGGCTGTATCCCATTCGGTAGGATAAGGCCTAACAGCTCCCTCATCTTGGAGCTTGCTTCTATTAGTAATGACATTGAGACGAGTTCCCAATTCTTCCATTTTGGCCGACTGATTCTTCATGATGAGTTTTTTGCTCAGTAATCTCATTCACTATTTGTTTCCCCTTCGATATGAATGATCCTCCTTTCCAGGAGGATTCCGGCCGAAATTGTGACTCAGCTTTCTGAAAATTAGCTCTATTTGCAATGATCTGAACCATCATATCCCAAAGTTGATTGATGGTTTCCTGCTGTGCTTGGAGCATGGCTTCCTGCTCAGCAACCATCTTTGAAAGATCTTCAGAATTTTTCGCCATGTGGGTGAAGCTCTCATGTTCAACAAAAAGAACTTGATGATTGAGACTCCGCAATGCTGAACGTTCATCATCGAAATTGGTTTCTCTGGCTAACCTTCGATAGTTGACAGGGGGAATAGCTCCTGTTCGCGTCCGAGTGCGTTGGTAGATTTCTTCAAACTCGTTAGCGATTTCCTTGACGCTTAGAGAACGATCTATCTCTAACTCATCAGAACTAGGGACTGACGACTTCCTTCTACCGATCACATTGATAGTGACTCTAAGATACTCTGTCTCTGAAGACTTCTTCTTGTAATGACGTCATCGCTTGCTTGGTCGAGCAACGTTTGTCAATTGGTCGAACACTGATCGCCTAGGCACTGAACATGAGGTTGAAGCTGAAACCCCCTGTCCATTAGTAGACAAGACTGGTTTTTTGTAAACATGGATCTTAAATCCATGTTGGTCTTTTCTGACACAACGAATCACATCGTGTCTTGAAGAAGGAACACGAGGGTCGTGTTTAGATTGAAGAATGTAAGACTGAGGTCTGTGTTTTTCTGGTGAAACACGCCTCTGCGAGCTGCATTCTAGCTGGTTAACACAGTCTTGGGGGCTGTATTCTGATGGTAAAACACAGGCCTGAGGGCTGTGTTTTGAAGGTAAAACGCAGGCCTGAAGGCTACATTTTAGTTGCATAACGCGCTACTGAAGGCTGCGTTCAACTCGGTTCACATGAGATTCTTGTTTGGCCTCATGAACGTGAGGCTCTTATTTCGAAATAGAAACGCAGAGCTCAGGATCACGTTTCGGTTCACAAACGTAAGGCTCGTGTTGGTTGAGAGATCGTCTTTCCCGTAGTTGTGCTTGTCGTTGAGATCTTCTCCATCGTCGAGTGGCGTTCTTCTTAGCCTGTTTTAAGGCTTTTGCAGCAACGTCACCATCTGTACTGATCAGGTTAGTCACAATAATAAGCCACTTATGACTCAATACCTGCTATTTAGGCACGGGCATGGAACCTTTAATTCGATGGACGAGTTTAGCCAAAGCTAAATCTTCTCCTTCAGAGAGGGGACTGTATGAATAGTGCAACCCCCACGAGGAGATAGTCCTTTAACGAGTCGGTCACAACTGGAGCTTTAGTCTCCTTAGAAACTTTGCGGATATTGCGCATAGCCTTAAGGTTAAGGGATCCGGAGGAGAGCAACTCATCATACTTAGCTTGATTGAACTCGATGATTAGAGATTCAACAGTCGTTCCAACGAGCTTGGAGTCAGATTGCGCCACCACTTCTTCATTGGTGAAAAAACTAGTCCCCAGCGGAGTTGCCATCTTTTGTTTGTTAAAAAATTTGTAATAAGAAAATGAAAGAATCAAATTTGATTAATTCTTTCTATCTTCTTAGAAAAAGAATGTTTATAACTCTCTCAACCTCTAACTGATTACAATTTGAATTTCCTGATTACAAAAGAGAAGAGAATTAATGCGAGTTCTCTCCTTTGTTTAAGTCTGGGTTCTTTACGGTGGCGATGAGATGCTTCCCTCGAATGCTCGCGTCAAGTTTGCTTCTCGTTGACGATCTGAACGTCTTGAACTTGTGGGACATGGTTGAATCCTCTTGATTGATATCAAGGATAACTTGCGTGGCAAGTTTGAAAATAACTCTTGACAAGTTTATGAACTCAGAGCGAGTTTTAAACTCTACGAAAAGAGTTATTTGAACCGAAAATTCGGTTAATAGCTAAGTACCAAGCTCCAAGACCTTTGTTACCGAAGGACGCTCCAAGATGATCTACTCAAGAGATTGCCGATCTCTCCTTTTGTGATCTTTTTAATGCAAAAAGCCAATCCTGAACTCAACCCGCTCCTTAATGGGGGCTTAATTGCCCCATTAATCGGGTGTAACAGCCCCTTAAACCGCTCCCCAAATCATGGGAAAATGGTTTTAAAACTGTTCAGTTCATTGTTTGAACGAGTCAAATGCCAGTCTGGGCATTCTAATAATGAACTTAGCGTTCTGGAGTTGGAACGTAGAGTTGAGGACTGCGTTTAGGCTGAAACGCAGTGGTTGCACTACTTTTTGAACAGGGAACACAATAGTGAGCCATGCATTTTACCACGAACCTTGCATTTTGAATCTGGAACGTGGGTATGAGCCCTGCGTTTTTGTAGGCATATAAAATTGCTTATAGGTCCCTTAACTCAGCTCAGTACAAACCGACAAACCAACGAGGCGACGAGATCGACGAATCGCATCAAGCGACGGAATGCATCCATACACGTGCGGGATCAAGCCAAGTGTTCGAAGAGTCAACGAGTCATCCAACCAAAGGCATACTCGGACGAATGACGATCGAATCAAGATCGGTTTCGGACTCCAACTCAGAAGCGGATTTACTGCCTAATCGGGATCTGGATTTACTGCCAAATCAGGAATCAAGTCAACAAATCGAACCCGAACCAATCAACCGCACAACCAAATCAAGTCCAGATCAACAACGAAGCACAGAACTGGACAACGAACACAACGGCGCCACACCCGGACAAATCGGCCAAAGCCAAAACCACCCAAGTGGCTCGGCTAAAGCCGAGCCACCAAGGGGTGGCTCGGCCATGGCCGAGCCACCCCATGGTGGCTCGGCCAAAGCCGAGCCACCCCATGGGGTGGCCGAGCCACCCCATGGTGGCTCGGCGGCCACCGAGCCACCCTAGGGTGGCTCGGAGGCCGAGCCACCCGGAGGTGGCTCGGCCATGGCCGAGCCACCCCATGGTGGCTCGGCCATGGCTGAGCCACCCCATTGATTTTCGTTGTAACCGGATCTTATAAAAAGACCGGATCTTTTGTAACTCAAAAAGTTGTAACTCAAGATGACAATGGAATCAATAACAAAGAAAGACACGAATTTTCCAGCGAACAATCTGGCGACCACAGTGGGAGCCACCGATCTCGCTGCCGAGATCGGAGCGTCGCAGCCGCGGATCTTGATCCCAGTCGTGGAGGAGGTCGAATACGAGTTCGATCAGACCAAGTTCGAGGAATACCTTTCATCCTCGTCTAGATCAACCTCCCCCCGCAAGTCCAAGAAGTCCAAGTTCTCTTCCAACAGAAAGGTGCGTTGGTACGAAGAAGTTGAAGCTACCAACGACGACCTCATCTCGATTGACGCCAAAGTTGCGTCAGATGAGGCTCCACCAATCTCCAACCAGATCAAGCTGGTTCCAACCAATTCCTCCGTCACCAAAGGAGCGGTGACTCTCTCAAAGAGAGCCCGCCAAAGGCAACGCCAACGCTTGGCCAAACAATTCGCCAAAGCGATGGAGTCCACCGACGGAGTCCGCTACAACGCGGGTCTGAAGAACAAGAGAGGCAAACAGCCTCAACAACAGATGAACGGCACCTCTTCCAAGCCGCCAACAATGGAATGGATCCGTGTCAAACGGAATCGTTCGACGCTGGAAGAACGCATCCGCAAACGCCGCGCACTATCAGCGCAGGCACGGGCTCAAGCCGAAGAAGCCCGTAGAAAGTTGCAGAAAGAAGTGGCCAAGAAGCCGCCACCAACTCGCAAAGTTTGGCAGCCGAAGTCTGAAGCGGCGGGTGCGGCTTTGGAGGCCAAAGTCTGAAGCGGCAATTCAGGCTAAGGAGCAACCTTTGCAGCCTCCAACCAAAATTCAACCTCCGGCGAACCCAGCTAAGTCGCCGAGAATTCCCATAGCTACTCCGGGAGATCATGCAGAATCCTCCCGAAGAAGAGAGCCAGTCTTGGAGCGCCTCGGTCCAATTCCCGATGAGCGAAGCAAAGCTCCGATCCAAGAACGTTTGGGCCCACTAAGAAAATCCCGAACGAATCAACACGCTGGGGGTCACTGCTACCTCCAACATGACAAGGAGCTCAAGTCAACTGCGCGCGCTAATTTGTGCATTGAGGTCCAAGAGCCCGCTGAGAATTCACGCCCAAAAAGGCATGTCTCAAGGCGCGTGACTCTTGAAAGTCCAAGGAAGGCAATTCGCCCTCAGATGGAAACATTATCATCTGATAGTGATGATGTTATACCTGAGAAGTCGTGCCCACACACGATAGGTTACTCCGACTGTCAAAATGACGAGTTGTACTATCGTGCTGGGGGTACGAACAGAACCAGAAAGAGGAGTCCCCGAGAACAGGAAACTCAGTGCCCTTGTTCAAAGCTCATTCGGGCGGTACTGTCTCAATGCAACTGCATCAAGGTAATCCCCGAGAGAATTTCAGTGTTCGAAAGGCTCGGCACCGAAACGCCAAAACCAAGGCATAGGCGTTTCCGGCAAAGAAGAACGGTGGTTAAAGACGGAGAATTTCCGAGGGTCACCGCCAACATGACCAGCAAAGAGACATCGGCACAGATTGATCTCAAATCGTTTCTGGAAGCGTCCCGGCGTGTAACCCGTCTGCAGTCCGGAGCCATCGCACGAGGAACTTATGGTAGGGTTCGGACAAGATTGCCTTCGGAAGATGAAGAATCGGATTCCTGCTCTGCTGTCGCATCGGACAATACAGTGTCCAGCGAAGGACAACCCCGCGAATCATTTATGATAAGCGCGGAAGAAATGGCCAAGATGCTTGAAGACGCTTTGGCTAAGCAGAAAGAAAGTTTCAAATTCGAGATGGAGATGGCCATGCAGCAGATGAGAGAGATGCATGAGCAGCAAATCCATGCATTCAGGAACCAACAAGGTGAACCAAGTCACCGTAATCAGGTTGTTCAGGAAGAAGAGCACACGGATAGGGATGGAGCTCACAATGCCAATAACCCTCCCGTCAATGCAGGGGGTGGTAACGAGGATGCCAACGAGGATACAAGTGAAGACTTGAAGATCAAAGATCTCGAGAGCAAAATCAACACATTGATCTCCGCTCAAGAGACGAAGAAAACAGGCATTCCCTGTCCATACCCAAGAGAGTGGGAATCGATCCCCTATCCGGCGAAGTTCAGTTTAATCAACTTCACGCCGTTCGATGGGAAGGGTTCCCCCACTCAGCATTTGATTTATTTCAAATCGCACTTGGGTATTATCTCCGGCAATGAGCCTCTGATGGTGCGGTCATTCGTTGGCACTCTTCGCGGAGCCGCCTTCGATTGGTACCGTCGCCTCAAGCCAGGAAGCATAAACAGCTGGGACGACATGGAGACGAAGTTCCTCGCCAACTTCTTCGACGACGACACCGAGATATCTATCGGATCGTTGCTCGACGAGAAACAAAAGGACGGGGAGTTAGTCGACACCTTCGTCAAAAGGTTCCGGAACAAGGCGATGAATTGCCGGGACCCGATCACAGAGGAATTCATCCTCCAAACTTGCCACAACAACCTTGCGTTGGACGTGTTGGAAGCAATGGGAACAGCACCGTCTGACACTTGGAAGGATCTGAAGGTGCGCGGTGAACAAGCCGAACGTTTCCTCCGAAGGAAGAAGGCCGAGAGGAACCTACCGACGGCTAATCCTCTGGACTCAAACTTCGCCTCTCGTGGTAAGGGCAAAACACCTGCAGCTACTGGTGGTGCTAATCAAGCGTCACAACAGCAATCCCGAAGGCAGCAAAAGACTTCGGGTCCGAGACTCCAAAGAGAGTATTCCTTCAAGGACGAAGACGTTCCAGCCATCTTCGAATCCCTCCTTGAAGGTAACAAGATCAAGCTACCACCTATCACAAATCAGGAGGAAGCTGACAACACTACGGACCCAAAGTACTGTGCATACCACAGGAGGGTCGTTCATCCCACCAAGGATTGCTTTGCTCTCAAGAATAGCATTCAGACCTTGGTTGAAGCCGGCGTCATAACGCTAAGGTAAGCCAATTGAGAACGGCAAAACTCCAAAGAGTATACGAGTATAAACTGTTTCTCAATCCTCCGACCGGTATAAGAGGTTAAACTACTCCCTGATACTCCAATAGGTATATGAGTCTAAACTGTTTCCCCACTTTTGACGGGAAGTTCCTGGAGAATATTAAGCTAATATTCTTAAGGATAACCCGGTTAGTTAACTGATAATAATGTCCGAACCAGTTCCGCAGAGGAAACTGGGGGTGGACGATTTATGTAACGGGAAGTTCCCAAAACCACAGCAATGTAATGAATAAGAACTCCCATTCTCACCATGTCTATGCACTCAACACTCTCTCTGTTAGAGTCTGGACGTAAAGTACCCACTTGGTCAAACCTTCTTACAGTTAGGACCACAGTCAAAATCCCCTCTCGATTCCCCCAATGAACGAGAGGTCCACAAATTGAGCGATCAAACCTTCCTACAGTTAGGATTGTCTCAAAACACCCACTTGGTCAAACCTTCTTACAGTTAGGACCACAGTCAAAATCCCCTCTCGATTCCCCCAATGAACGAGAGGTCCACAAATTGAGCGATCAAACCTTCCTACAGTTAGGATTGTCTCAAAACACCCACTTGGTCAAACCTTCTTACAGTTAGGACCACAGTCAAAATCCCCTCTCGATTCCCCCAATGAACGAGAGGTCCACAAATTGAGCGATCAAACCTTCCTACAGTTAGGATTGTCTCAAAACACCCACTTGGTCAAACCTTCTTACAGTTAGGACCACAGTCAAAATCCCCTCTCGATTCCCCCAATGAACGAGAGGTCCACAAATTGAGCGATCAAACCTTCCTACAGTTAGGATTGTCTCAAAACACCCACTTGGTCAAACCTTCTTACAGTTAGGACCACAGTCAAAATCCCCTCTCGATTCCCCCAATGAACGAGAGGTCCACAAATTGAGCGATCAAACCTTCCTACAGTTAGGATTGTCTCAAAACACCCACTTGGTCAAACCTTCTTACAGTTAGGACCACAGTCAAAATCCCCTCTCGATTCCCCCAATGAACGAGAGGTCCACAAATTGAGCGATCAAACCTTCCTACAGTTAGGATTGTCTCAAAACACCCACTTGGTCAAACCTTCTTACAGTTAGGACCACAGTCAAAATCCCCTCTCGATTCCCCCAATGAACGAGAGGTCCACAAATTGAGCGATCAAACCTTCCTACAGTTAGGATTGTCTCAAAACACCCACTTGGTCAAACCTTCTTACAGTTAGGACCACAGTCAAAATCCCCTCTCGATTCCCCCAATGAACGAGAGGTCCACAAATTGAGCGATCAAACCTTCCTACAGTTAGGATTGTCTCAAAACACCCACTTGGTCAAACCTTCTTACAGTTAGGACCACAGTCAAAATCCCCTCTCGATTCCCCCAATGAACGAGAGGTCCACAAATTGAGCGATCAAACCTTCCTACAGTTAGGATTGTCTCAAAACACCCACTTGGTCAAACCTTCTTACAGTTAGGACCACAGTCAAAATCCCCTCTCGATTCCCCCAATGAACGAGAGGTCCACAAATTGAGCGATCAAACCTTCCTACAGTTAGGATTGTCTCAAAACACCCACTTGGTCAAACCTTCTTACAGTTAGGACCACAGTCAAAATCCCCTCTCGATTCCCCCAATGAACGAGAGGTCCACAAATTGAGCGATCAAACCTTCCTACAGTTAGGATTGTCTCAAAACACCCACTTGGTCAAACCTTCTTACAGTTAGGACCACAGTCAAAATCCCCTCTCGATTCCCCCAATGAACGAGAGGTCCACAAATTGAGCGATCAAACCTTCCTACAGTTAGGATTGTCTCAAAACACCCACTTGGTCAAACCTTCTTACAGTTAGGACCACAGTCAAAATCCCCTCTCGATTCCCCCAATGAACGAGAGGTCCACAAATTGAGCGATCAAACCTTCCTACAGTTAGGATTGTCTCAAAACACCCACTTGGTCAAACCTTCTTACAGTTAGGACCACAGTCAAAATCCCCTCTCGATTCCCCCAATGAACGAGAGGTCCACAAATTGAGCGATCAAACCTTCCTACAGTTAGGATTGTCTCAAAACACCCACTTGGTCAAACCTTCTTACAGTTAGGACCACAGTCAAAATCCCCTCTCGATTCCCCCAATGAACGAGAGGTCCACAAATTGAGCGATCAAACCTTCCTACAGTTAGGATTGTCTCAAAACACCCACTTGGTCAAACCTTCTTACAGTTAGGACCACAGTCAAAATCCCCTCTCGATTCCCCCAATGAACGAGAGGTCCACAAATTGAGCGATCAAACCTTCCTACAGTTAGGATTGTCTCAAAACACCCACTTGGTCAAACCTTCTTACAGTTAGGACCACAGTCAAAATCCCCTCTCGATTCCCCCAATGAACGAGAGGTCCACAAATTGAGCGATCAAACCTTCCTACAGTTAGGATTGTCTCAAAACACCCACTTGGTCAAACCTTCTTACAGTTAGGACCACAGTCAAAATCCCCTCTCGATTCCCCCAATGAACGAGAGGTCCACAAATTGAGCGATCAAACCTTCCTACAGTTAGGATTGTCTCAAAACACCCACTTGGTCAAACCTTCTTACAGTTAGGACCACAGTCAAAATCCCCTCTCGATTCCCCCAATGAACGAGAGGTCCACAAATTGAGCGATCAAACCTTCCTACAGTTAGGATTGTCTCAAAACACCCACTTGGTCAAACCTTCTTACAGTTAGGACCACAGTCAAAATCCCCTCTCGATTCCCCCAATGAACGAGAGGTCCACAAATTGAGCGATCAAACCTTCCTACAGTTAGGATTGTCTCAAAACACCCACTTGGTCAAACCTTCTTACAGTTAGGACCACAGTCAAAATCCCCTCTCGATTCCCCCAATGAACGAGAGGTCCACAAATTGAGCGATCAAACCTTCCTACAGTTAGGATTGTCTCAAAACACCCACTTGGTCAAACCTTCTTACAGTTAGGACCACAGTCAAAATCCCCTCTCGATTCCCCCAATGAACGAGAGGTCCACAAATTGAGCGATCAAACCTTCCTACAGTTAGGATTGTCTCAAAACACCCACTTGGTCAAACCTTCTTACAGTTAGGACCACAGTCAAAATCCCCTCTCGATTCCCCCAATGAACGAGAGGTCCACAAATTGAGCGATCAAACCTTCCTACAGTTAGGATTGTCTCAAAACACCCACTTGGTCAAACCTTCTTACAGTTAGGACCACAGTCAAAATCCCCTCTCGATTCCCCCAATGAACGAGAGGTCCACAAATTGAGCGATCAAACCTTCCTACAGTTAGGATTGTCTCAAAACACCCACTTGGTCAAACCTTCTTACAGTTAGGACCACAGTCAAAATCCCCTCTCGATTCCCCCAATGAACGAGAGGTCCACAAATTGAGCGATCAAACCTTCCTACAGTTAGGATTGTCTCAAAACACCCACTTGGTCAAACCTTCTTACAGTTAGGACCACAGTCAAAATCCCCTCTCGATTCCCCCAATGAACGAGAGGTCCACAAATTGAGCGATCAAACCTTCCTACAGTTAGGATTGTCTCAAAACACCCACTTGGTCAAACCTTCTTACAGTTAGGACCACAGTCAAAATCCCCTCTCGATTCCCCCAATGAACGAGAGGTCCACAAATTGAGCGATCAAACCTTCCTACAGTTAGGATTGTCTCAAAACACCCACTTGGTCAAACCTTCTTACAGTTAGGACCACAGTCAAAATCCCCTCTCGATTCCCCCAATGAACGAGAGGTCCACAAATTGAGCGATCAAACCTTCCTACAGTTAGGATTGTCTCAAAACACCCACTTGGTCAAACCTTCTTACAGTTAGGACCACAGTCAAAATCCCCTCTCGATTCCCCCAATGAACGAGAGGTCCACAAATTGAGCGATCAAACCTTCCTACAGTTAGGATTGTCTCAAAACACCCACTTGGTCAAACCTTCTTACAGTTAGGACCACAGTCAAAATCCCCTCTCGATTCCCCCAATGAACGAGAGGTCCACAAATTGAGCGATCAAACCTTCCTACAGTTAGGATTGTCTCAAAACACCCACTTGGTCAAACCTTCTTACAGTTAGGACCACAGTCAAAATCCCCTCTCGATTCCCCCAATGAACGAGAGGTCCACAAATTGAGCGATCAAACCTTCCTACAGTTAGGATTGTCTCAAAACACCCACTTGGTCAAACCTTCTTACAGTTAGGACCACAGTCAAAATCCCCTCTCGATTCCCCCAATGAACGAGAGGTCCACAAATTGAGCGATCAAACCTTCCTACAGTTAGGATTGTCTCAAAACACCCACTTGGTCAAACCTTCTTACAGTTAGGACCACAGTCAAAATCCCCTCTCGATTCCCCCAATGAACGAGAGGTCCACAAATTGAGCGATCAAACCTTCCTACAGTTAGGATTGTCTCAAAACACCCACTTGGTCAAACCTTCTTACAGTTAGGACCACAGTCAAAATCCCCTCTCGATTCCCCCAATGAACGAGAGGTCCACAAATTGAGCGATCAAACCTTCCTACAGTTAGGATTGTCTCAAAACACCCACTTGGTCAAACCTTCTTACAGTTAGGACCACAGTCAAAATCCCCTCTCGATTCCCCCAATGAACGAGAGGTCCACAAATTGAGCGATCAAACCTTCCTACAGTTAGGATTGTCTCAAAACACCCACTTGGTCAAACCTTCTTACAGTTAGGACCACAGTCAAAATCCCCTCTCGATTCCCCCAATGAACGAGAGGTCCACAAATTGAGCGATCAAACCTTCCTACAGTTAGGATTGTCTCAAAACACCCACTTGGTCAAACCTTCTTACAGTTAGGACCACAGTCAAAATCCCCTCTCGATTCCCCCAATGAACGAGAGGTCCACAAATTGAGCGATCAAACCTTCCTACAGTTAGGATTGTCTCAAAACACCCACTTGGTCAAACCTTCTTACAGTTAGGACCACAGTCAAAATCCCCTCTCGATTCCCCCAATGAACGAGAGGTCCACAAATTGAGCGATCAAACCTTCCTACAGTTAGGATTGTCTCAAAACACCCACTTGGTCAAACCTTCTTACAGTTAGGACCACAGTCAAAATCCCCTCTCGATTCCCCCAATGAACGAGAGGTCCACAAATTGAGCGATCAAACCTTCCTACAGTTAGGATTGTCTCAAAACACCCACTTGGTCAAACCTTCTTACAGTTAGGACCACAGTCAAAATCCCCTCTCGATTCCCCCAATGAACGAGAGGTCCACAAATTGAGCGATCAAACCTTCCTACAGTTAGGATTGTCTCAAAACACCCACTTGGTCAAACCTTCTTACAGTTAGGACCACAGTCAAAATCCCCTCTCGATTCCCCCAATGAACGAGAGGTCCACAAATTGAGCGATCAAACCTTCCTACAGTTAGGATTGTCTCAAAACACCCACTTGGTCAAACCTTCTTACAGTTAGGACCACAGTCAAAATCCCCTCTCGATTCCCCCAATGAACGAGAGGTCCACAAATTGAGCGATCAAACCTTCCTACAGTTAGGATTGTCTCAAAACACCCACTTGGTCAAACCTTCTTACAGTTAGGACCACAGTCAAAATCCCCTCTCGATTCCCCCAATGAACGAGAGGTCCACAAATTGAGCGATCAAACCTTCCTACAGTTAGGATTGTCTCAAAACACCCACTTGGTCAAACCTTCTTACAGTTAGGACCACAGTCAAAATCCCCTCTCGATTCCCCCAATGAACGAGAGGTCCACAAATTGAGCGATCAAACCTTCCTACAGTTAGGATTGTCTCAAAACACCCACTTGGTCAAACCTTCTTACAGTTAGGACCACAGTCAAAATCCCCTCTCGATTCCCCCAATGAACGAGAGGTCCACAAATTGAGCGATCAAACCTTCCTACAGTTAGGATTGTCTCAAAACACCCACTTGGTCAAACCTTCTTACAGTTAGGACCACAGTCAAAATCCCCTCTCGATTCCCCCAATGAACGAGAGGTCCACAAATTGAGCGATCAAACCTTCCTACAGTTAGGATTGTCTCAAAACACCCACTTGGTCAAACCTTCTTACAGTTAGGACCACAGTCAAAATCCCCTCTCGATTCCCCCAATGAACGAGAGGTCCACAAATTGAGCGATCAAACCTTCCTACAGTTAGGATTGTCTCAAAACACCCACTTGGTCAAACCTTCTTACAGTTAGGACCACAGTCAAAATCCCCTCTCGATTCCCCCAATGAACGAGAGGTCCACAAATTGAGCGATCAAACCTTCCTACAGTTAGGATTGTCTCAAAACACCCACTTGGTCAAACCTTCTTACAGTTAGGACCACAGTCAAAATCCCCTCTCGATTCCCCCAATGAACGAGAGGTCCACAAATTGAGCGATCAAACCTTCCTACAGTTAGGATTGTCTCAAAACACCCACTTGGTCAAACCTTCTTACAGTTAGGACCACAGTCAAAATCCCCTCTCGATTCCCCCAATGAACGAGAGGTCCACAAATTGAGCGATCAAACCTTCCTACAGTTAGGATTGTCTCAAAACACCCACTTGGTCAAACCTTCTTACAGTTAGGACCACAGTCAAAATCCCCTCTCGATTCCCCCAATGAACGAGAGGTCCACAAATTGAGCGATCAAACCTTCCTACAGTTAGGATTGTCTCAAAACACCCACTTGGTCAAACCTTCTTACAGTTAGGACCACAGTCAAAATCCCCTCTCGATTCCCCCAATGAACGAGAGGTCCACAAATTGAGCGATCAAACCTTCCTACAGTTAGGATTGTCTCAAAACACCCACTTGGTCAAACCTTCTTACAGTTAGGACCACAGTCAAAATCCCCTCTCGATTCCCCCAATGAACGAGAGGTCCACAAATTGAGCGATCAAACCTTCCTACAGTTAGGATTGTCTCAAAACACCCACTTGGTCAAACCTTCTTACAGTTAGGACCACAGTCAAAATCCCCTCTCGATTCCCCCAATGAACGAGAGGTCCACAAATTGAGCGATCAAACCTTCCTACAGTTAGGATTGTCTCAAAACACCCACTTGGTCAAACCTTCTTACAGTTAGGACCACAGTCAAAATCCCCTCTCGATTCCCCCAATGAACGAGAGGTCCACAAATTGAGCGATCAAACCTTCCTACAGTTAGGATTGTCTCAAAACACCCACTTGGTCAAACCTTCTTACAGTTAGGACCACAGTCAAAATCCCCTCTCGATTCCCCCAATGAACGAGAGGTCCACAAATTGAGCGATCAAACCTTCCTACAGTTAGGATTGTCTCAAAACACCCACTTGGTCAAACCTTCTTACAGTTAGGACCACAGTCAAAATCCCCTCTCGATTCCCCCAATGAACGAGAGGTCCACAAATTGAGCGATCAAACCTTCCTACAGTTAGGATTGTCTCAAAACACCCACTTGGTCAAACCTTCTTACAGTTAGGACCACAGTCAAAATCCCCTCTCGATTCCCCCAATGAACGAGAGGTCCACAAATTGAGCGATCAAACCTTCCTACAGTTAGGATTGTCTCAAAACACCCACTTGGTCAAACCTTCTTACAGTTAGGACCACAGTCAAAATCCCCTCTCGATTCCCCCAATGAACGAGAGGTCCACAAATTGAGCGATCAAACCTTCCTACAGTTAGGATTGTCTCAAAACACCCACTTGGTCAAACCTTCTTACAGTTAGGACCACAGTCAAAATCCCCTCTCGATTCCCCCAATGAACGAGAGGTCCACAAATTGAGCGATCAAACCTTCCTACAGTTAGGATTGTCTCAAAACACCCACTTGGTCAAACCTTCTTACAGTTAGGACCACAGTCAAAATCCCCTCTCGATTCCCCCAATGAACGAGAGGTCCACAAATTGAGCGATCAAACCTTCCTACAGTTAGGATTGTCTCAAAACACCCACTTGGTCAAACCTTCTTACAGTTAGGACCACAGTCAAAATCCCCTCTCGATTCCCCCAATGAACGAGAGGTCCACAAATTGAGCGATCAAACCTTCCTACAGTTAGGATTGTCTCAAAACACCCACTTGGTCAAACCTTCTTACAGTTAGGACCACAGTCAAAATCCCCTCTCGATTCCCCCAATGAACGAGAGGTCCACAAATTGAGCGATCAAACCTTCCTACAGTTAGGATTGTCTCAAAACACCCACTTGGTCAAACCTTCTTACAGTTAGGACCACAGTCAAAATCCCCTCTCGATTCCCCCAATGAACGAGAGGTCCACAAATTGAGCGATCAAACCTTCCTACAGTTAGGATTGTCTCAAAACACCCACTTGGTCAAACCTTCTTACAGTTAGGACCACAGTCAAAATCCCCTCTCGATTCCCCCAATGAACGAGAGGTCCACAAATTGAGCGATCAAACCTTCCTACAGTTAGGATTGTCTCAAAACACCCACTTGGTCAAACCTTCTTACAGTTAGGACCACAGTCAAAATCCCCTCTCGATTCCCCCAATGAACGAGAGGTCCACAAATTGAGCGATCAAACCTTCCTACAGTTAGGATTGTCTCAAAACACCCACTTGGTCAAACCTTCTTACAGTTAGGACCACAGTCAAAATCCCCTCTCGATTCCCCCAATGAACGAGAGGTCCACAAATTGAGCGATCAAACCTTCCTACAGTTAGGATTGTCTCAAAACACCCACTTGGTCAAACCTTCTTACAGTTAGGACCACAGTCAAAATCCCCTCTCGATTCCCCCAATGAACGAGAGGTCCACAAATTGAGCGATCAAACCTTCCTACAGTTAGGATTGTCTCAAAACACCCACTTGGTCAAACCTTCTTACAGTTAGGACCACAGTCAAAATCCCCTCTCGATTCCCCCAATGAACGAGAGGTCCACAAATTGAGCGATCAAACCTTCCTACAGTTAGGATTGTCTCAAAACACCCACTTGGTCAAACCTTCTTACAGTTAGGACCACAGTCAAAATCCCCTCTCGATTCCCCCAATGAACGAGAGGTCCACAAATTGAGCGATCAAACCTTCCTACAGTTAGGATTGTCTCAAAACACCCACTTGGTCAAACCTTCTTACAGTTAGGACCACAGTCAAAATCCCCTCTCGATTCCCCCAATGAACGAGAGGTCCACAAATTGAGCGATCAAACCTTCCTACAGTTAGGATTGTCTCAAAACACCCACTTGGTCAAACCTTCTTACAGTTAGGACCACAGTCAAAATCCCCTCTCGATTCCCCCAATGAACGAGAGGTCCACAAATTGAGCGATCAAACCTTCCTACAGTTAGGATTGTCTCAAAACACCCACTTGGTCAAACCTTCTTACAGTTAGGACCACAGTCAAAATCCCCTCTCGATTCCCCCAATGAACGAGAGGTCCACAAATTGAGCGATCAAACCTTCCTACAGTTAGGATTGTCTCAAAACACCCACTTGGTCAAACCTTCTTACAGTTAGGACCACAGTCAAAATCCCCTCTCGATTCCCCCAATGAACGAGAGGTCCACAAATTGAGCGATCAAACCTTCCTACAGTTAGGATTGTCTCAAAACACCCACTTGGTCAAACCTTCTTACAGTTAGGACCACAGTCAAAATCCCCTCTCGATTCCCCCAATGAACGAGAGGTCCACAAATTGAGCGATCAAACCTTCCTACAGTTAGGATTGTCTCAAAACACCCACTTGGTCAAACCTTCTTACAGTTAGGACCACAGTCAAAATCCCCTCTCGATTCCCCCAATGAACGAGAGGTCCACAAATTGAGCGATCAAACCTTCCTACAGTTAGGATTGTCTCAAAACACCCACTTGGTCAAACCTTCTTACAGTTAGGACCACAGTCAAAATCCCCTCTCGATTCCCCCAATGAACGAGAGGTCCACAAATTGAGCGATCAAACCTTCCTACAGTTAGGATTGTCTCAAAACACCCACTTGGTCAAACCTTCTTACAGTTAGGACCACAGTCAAAATCCCCTCTCGATTCCCCCAATGAACGAGAGGTCCACAAATTGAGCGATCAAACCTTCCTACAGTTAGGATTGTCTCAAAACACCCACTTGGTCAAACCTTCTTACAGTTAGGACCACAGTCAAAATCCCCTCTCGATTCCCCCAATGAACGAGAGGTCCACAAATTGAGCGATCAAACCTTCCTACAGTTAGGATTGTCTCAAAACACCCACTTGGTCAAACCTTCTTACAGTTAGGACCACAGTCAAAATCCCCTCTCGATTCCCCCAATGAACGAGAGGTCCACAAATTGAGCGATCAAACCTTCCTACAGTTAGGATTGTCTCAAAACACCCACTTGGTCAAACCTTCTTACAGTTAGGACCACAGTCAAAATCCCCTCTCGATTCCCCCAATGAACGAGAGGTCCACAAATTGAGCGATCAAACCTTCCTACAGTTAGGATTGTCTCAAAACACCCACTTGGTCAAACCTTCTTACAGTTAGGACCACAGTCAAAATCCCCTCTCGATTCCCCCAATGAACGAGAGGTCCACAAATTGAGCGATCAAACCTTCCTACAGTTAGGATTGTCTCAAAACACCCACTTGGTCAAACCTTCTTACAGTTAGGACCACAGTCAAAATCCCCTCTCGATTCCCCCAATGAACGAGAGGTCCACAAATTGAGCGATCAAACCTTCCTACAGTTAGGATTGTCTCAAAACACCCACTTGGTCAAACCTTCTTACAGTTAGGACCACAGTCAAAATCCCCTCTCGATTCCCCCAATGAACGAGAGGTCCACAAATTGAGCGATCAAACCTTCCTACAGTTAGGATTGTCTCAAAACACCCACTTGGTCAAACCTTCTTACAGTTAGGACCACAGTCAAAATCCCCTCTCGATTCCCCCAATGAACGAGAGGTCCACAAATTGAGCGATCAAACCTTCCTACAGTTAGGATTGTCTCAAAACACCCACTTGGTCAAACCTTCTTACAGTTAGGACCACAGTCAAAATCCCCTCTCGATTCCCCCAATGAACGAGAGGTCCACAAATTGAGCGATCAAACCTTCCTACAGTTAGGATTGTCTCAAAACACCCACTTGGTCAAACCTTCTTACAGTTAGGACCACAGTCAAAATCCCCTCTCGATTCCCCCAATGAACGAGAGGTCCACAAATTGAGCGATCAAACCTTCCTACAGTTAGGATTGTCTCAAAACACCCACTTGGTCAAACCTTCTTACAGTTAGGACCACAGTCAAAATCCCCTCTCGATTCCCCCAATGAACGAGAGGTCCACAAATTGAGCGATCAAACCTTCCTACAGTTAGGATTGTCTCAAAACACCCACTTGGTCAAACCTTCTTACAGTTAGGACCACAGTCAAAATCCCCTCTCGATTCCCCCAATGAACGAGAGGTCCACAAATTGAGCGATCAAACCTTCCTACAGTTAGGATTGTCTCAAAACACCCACTTGGTCAAACCTTCTTACAGTTAGGACCACAGTCAAAATCCCCTCTCGATTCCCCCAATGAACGAGAGGTCCACAAATTGAGCGATCAAACCTTCCTACAGTTAGGATTGTCTCAAAACACCCACTTGGTCAAACCTTCTTACAGTTAGGACCACAGTCAAAATCCCCTCTCGATTCCCCCAATGAACGAGAGGTCCACAAATTGAGCGATCAAACCTTCCTACAGTTAGGATTGTCTCAAAACACCCACTTGGTCAAACCTTCTTACAGTTAGGACCACAGTCAAAATCCCCTCTCGATTCCCCCAATGAACGAGAGGTCCACAAATTGAGCGATCAAACCTTCCTACAGTTAGGATTGTCTCAAAACACCCACTTGGTCAAACCTTCTTACAGTTAGGACCACAGTCAAAATCCCCTCTCGATTCCCCCAATGAACGAGAGGTCCACAAATTGAGCGATCAAACCTTCCTACAGTTAGGATTGTCTCAAAACACCCACTTGGTCAAACCTTCTTACAGTTAGGACCACAGTCAAAATCCCCTCTCGATTCCCCCAATGAACGAGAGGTCCACAAATTGAGCGATCAAACCTTCCTACAGTTAGGATTGTCTCAAAACACCCACTTGGTCAAACCTTCTTACAGTTAGGACCACAGTCAAAATCCCCTCTCGATTCCCCCAATGAACGAGAGGTCCACAAATTGAGCGATCAAACCTTCCTACAGTTAGGATTGTCTCAAAACACCCACTTGGTCAAACCTTCTTACAGTTAGGACCACAGTCAAAATCCCCTCTCGATTCCCCCAATGAACGAGAGGTCCACAAATTGAGCGATCAAACCTTCCTACAGTTAGGATTGTCTCAAAACACCCACTTGGTCAAACCTTCTTACAGTTAGGACCACAGTCAAAATCCCCTCTCGATTCCCCCAATGAACGAGAGGTCCACAAATTGAGCGATCAAACCTTCCTACAGTTAGGATTGTCTCAAAACACCCACTTGGTCAAACCTTCTTACAGTTAGGACCACAGTCAAAATCCCCTCTCGATTCCCCCAATGAACGAGAGGTCCACAAATTGAGCGATCAAACCTTCCTACAGTTAGGATTGTCTCAAAACACCCACTTGGTCAAACCTTCTTACAGTTAGGACCACAGTCAAAATCCCCTCTCGATTCCCCCAATGAACGAGAGGTCCACAAATTGAGCGATCAAACCTTCCTACAGTTAGGATTGTCTCAAAACACCCACTTGGTCAAACCTTCTTACAGTTAGGACCACAGTCAAAATCCCCTCTCGATTCCCCCAATGAACGAGAGGTCCACAAATTGAGCGATCAAACCTTCCTACAGTTAGGATTGTCTCAAAACACCCACTTGGTCAAACCTTCTTACAGTTAGGACCACAGTCAAAATCCCCTCTCGATTCCCCCAATGAACGAGAGGTCCACAAATTGAGCGATCAAACCTTCCTACAGTTAGGATTGTCTCAAAACACCCACTTGGTCAAACCTTCTTACAGTTAGGACCACAGTCAAAATCCCCTCTCGATTCCCCCAATGAACGAGAGGTCCACAAATTGAGCGATCAAACCTTCCTACAGTTAGGATTGTCTCAAAACACCCACTTGGTCAAACCTTCTTACAGTTAGGACCACAGTCAAAATCCCCTCTCGATTCCCCCAATGAACGAGAGGTCCACAAATTGAGCGATCAAACCTTCCTACAGTTAGGATTGTCTCAAAACACCCACTTGGTCAAACCTTCTTACAGTTAGGACCACAGTCAAAATCCCCTCTCGATTCCCCCAATGAACGAGAGGTCCACAAATTGAGCGATCAAACCTTCCTACAGTTAGGATTGTCTCAAAACACCCACTTGGTCAAACCTTCTTACAGTTAGGACCACAGTCAAAATCCCCTCTCGATTCCCCCAATGAACGAGAGGTCCACAAATTGAGCGATCAAACCTTCCTACAGTTAGGATTGTCTCAAAACACCCACTTGGTCAAACCTTCTTACAGTTAGGACCACAGTCAAAATCCCCTCTCGATTCCCCCAATGAACGAGAGGTCCACAAATTGAGCGATCAAACCTTCCTACAGTTAGGATTGTCTCAAAACACCCACTTGGTCAAACCTTCTTACAGTTAGGACCACAGTCAAAATCCCCTCTCGATTCCCCCAATGAACGAGAGGTCCACAAATTGAGCGATCAAACCTTCCTACAGTTAGGATTGTCTCAAAACACCCACTTGGTCAAACCTTCTTACAGTTAGGACCACAGTCAAAATCCCCTCTCGATTCCCCCAATGAACGAGAGGTCCACAAATTGAGCGATCAAACCTTCCTACAGTTAGGATTGTCTCAAAACACCCACTTGGTCAAACCTTCTTACAGTTAGGACCACAGTCAAAATCCCCTCTCGATTCCCCCAATGAACGAGAGGTCCACAAATTGAGCGATCAAACCTTCCTACAGTTAGGATTGTCTCAAAACACCCACTTGGTCAAACCTTCTTACAGTTAGGACCACAGTCAAAATCCCCTCTCGATTCCCCCAATGAACGAGAGGTCCACAAATTGAGCGATCAAACCTTCCTACAGTTAGGATTGTCTCAAAACACCCACTTGGTCAAACCTTCTTACAGTTAGGACCACAGTCAAAATCCCCTCTCGATTCCCCCAATGAACGAGAGGTCCACAAATTGAGCGATCAAACCTTCCTACAGTTAGGATTGTCTCAAAACACCCACTTGGTCAAACCTTCTTACAGTTAGGACCACAGTCAAAATCCCCTCTCGATTCCCCCAATGAACGAGAGGTCCACAAATTGAGCGATCAAACCTTCCTACAGTTAGGATTGTCTCAAAACACCCACTTGGTCAAACCTTCTTACAGTTAGGACCACAGTCAAAATCCCCTCTCGATTCCCCCAATGAACGAGAGGTCCACAAATTGAGCGATCAAACCTTCCTACAGTTAGGATTGTCTCAAAACACCCACTTGGTCAAACCTTCTTACAGTTAGGACCACAGTCAAAATCCCCTCTCGATTCCCCCAATGAACGAGAGGTCCACAAATTGAGCGATCAAACCTTCCTACAGTTAGGATTGTCTCAAAACACCCACTTGGTCAAACCTTCTTACAGTTAGGACCACAGTCAAAATCCCCTCTCGATTCCCCCAATGAACGAGAGGTCCACAAATTGAGCGATCAAACCTTCCTACAGTTAGGATTGTCTCAAAACACCCACTTGGTCAAACCTTCTTACAGTTAGGACCACAGTCAAAATCCCCTCTCGATTCCCCCAATGAACGAGAGGTCCACAAATTGAGCGATCAAACCTTCCTACAGTTAGGATTGTCTCAAAACACCCACTTGGTCAAACCTTCTTACAGTTAGGACCACAGTCAAAATCCCCTCTCGATTCCCCCAATGAACGAGAGGTCCACAAATTGAGCGATCAAACCTTCCTACAGTTAGGATTGTCTCAAAACACCCACTTGGTCAAACCTTCTTACAGTTAGGACCACAGTCAAAATCCCCTCTCGATTCCCCCAATGAACGAGAGGTCCACAAATTGAGCGATCAAACCTTCCTACAGTTAGGATTGTCTCAAAACACCCACTTGGTCAAACCTTCTTACAGTTAGGACCACAGTCAAAATCCCCTCTCGATTCCCCCAATGAACGAGAGGTCCACAAATTGAGCGATCAAACCTTCCTACAGTTAGGATTGTCTCAAAACACCCACTTGGTCAAACCTTCTTACAGTTAGGACCACAGTCAAAATCCCCTCTCGATTCCCCCAATGAACGAGAGGTCCACAAATTGAGCGATCAAACCTTCCTACAGTTAGGATTGTCTCAAAACACCCACTTGGTCAAACCTTCTTACAGTTAGGACCACAGTCAAAATCCCCTCTCGATTCCCCCAATGAACGAGAGGTCCACAAATTGAGCGATCAAACCTTCCTACAGTTAGGATTGTCTCAAAACACCCACTTGGTCAAACCTTCTTACAGTTAGGACCACAGTCAAAATCCCCTCTCGATTCCCCCAATGAACGAGAGGTCCACAAATTGAGCGATCAAACCTTCCTACAGTTAGGATTGTCTCAAAACACCCACTTGGTCAAACCTTCTTACAGTTAGGACCACAGTCAAAATCCCCTCTCGATTCCCCCAATGAACGAGAGGTCCACAAATTGAGCGATCAAACCTTCCTACAGTTAGGATTGTCTCAAAACACCCACTTGGTCAAACCTTCTTACAGTTAGGACCACAGTCAAAATCCCCTCTCGATTCCCCCAATGAACGAGAGGTCCACAAATTGAGCGATCAAACCTTCCTACAGTTAGGATTGTCTCAAAACACCCACTTGGTCAAACCTTCTTACAGTTAGGACCACAGTCAAAATCCCCTCTCGATTCCCCCAATGAACGAGAGGTCCACAAATTGAGCGATCAAACCTTCCTACAGTTAGGATTGTCTCAAAACACCCACTTGGTCAAACCTTCTTACAGTTAGGACCACAGTCAAAATCCCCTCTCGATTCCCCCAATGAACGAGAGGTCCACAAATTGAGCGATCAAACCTTCCTACAGTTAGGATTGTCTCAAAACACCCACTTGGTCAAACCTTCTTACAGTTAGGACCACAGTCAAAATCCCCTCTCGATTCCCCCAATGAACGAGAGGTCCACAAATTGAGCGATCAAACCTTCCTACAGTTAGGATTGTCTCAAAACACCCACTTGGTCAAACCTTCTTACAGTTAGGACCACAGTCAAAATCCCCTCTCGATTCCCCCAATGAACGAGAGGTCCACAAATTGAGCGATCAAACCTTCCTACAGTTAGGATTGTCTCAAAACACCCACTTGGTCAAACCTTCTTACAGTTAGGACCACAGTCAAAATCCCCTCTCGATTCCCCCAATGAACGAGAGGTCCACAAATTGAGCGATCAAACCTTCCTACAGTTAGGATTGTCTCAAAACACCCACTTGGTCAAACCTTCTTACAGTTAGGACCACAGTCAAAATCCCCTCTCGATTCCCCCAATGAACGAGAGGTCCACAAATTGAGCGATCAAACCTTCCTACAGTTAGGATTGTCTCAAAACACCCACTTGGTCAAACCTTCTTACAGTTAGGACCACAGTCAAAATCCCCTCTCGATTCCCCCAATGAACGAGAGGTCCACAAATTGAGCGATCAAACCTTCCTACAGTTAGGATTGTCTCAAAACACCCACTTGGTCAAACCTTCTTACAGTTAGGACCACAGTCAAAATCCCCTCTCGATTCCCCCAATGAACGAGAGGTCCACAAATTGAGCGATCAAACCTTCCTACAGTTAGGATTGTCTCAAAACACCCACTTGGTCAAACCTTCTTACAGTTAGGACCACAGTCAAAATCCCCTCTCGATTCCCCCAATGAACGAGAGGTCCACAAATTGAGCGATCAAACCTTCCTACAGTTAGGATTGTCTCAAAACACCCACTTGGTCAAACCTTCTTACAGTTAGGACCACAGTCAAAATCCCCTCTCGATTCCCCCAATGAACGAGAGGTCCACAAATTGAGCGATCAAACCTTCCTACAGTTAGGATTGTCTCAAAACACCCACTTGGTCAAACCTTCTTACAGTTAGGACCACAGTCAAAATCCCCTCTCGATTCCCCCAATGAACGAGAGGTCCACAAATTGAGCGATCAAACCTTCCTACAGTTAGGATTGTCTCAAAACACCCACTTGGTCAAACCTTCTTACAGTTAGGACCACAGTCAAAATCCCCTCTCGATTCCCCCAATGAACGAGAGGTCCACAAATTGAGCGATCAAACCTTCCTACAGTTAGGATTGTCTCAAAACACCCACTTGGTCAAACCTTCTTACAGTTAGGACCACAGTCAAAATCCCCTCTCGATTCCCCCAATGAACGAGAGGTCCACAAATTGAGCGATCAAACCTTCCTACAGTTAGGATTGTCTCAAAACACCCACTTGGTCAAACCTTCTTACAGTTAGGACCACAGTCAAAATCCCCTCTCGATTCCCCCAATGAACGAGAGGTCCACAAATTGAGCGATCAAACCTTCCTACAGTTAGGATTGTCTCAAAACACCCACTTGGTCAAACCTTCTTACAGTTAGGACCACAGTCAAAATCCCCTCTCGATTCCCCCAATGAACGAGAGGTCCACAAATTGAGCGATCAAACCTTCCTACAGTTAGGATTGTCTCAAAACACCCACTTGGTCAAACCTTCTTACAGTTAGGACCACAGTCAAAATCCCCTCTCGATTCCCCCAATGAACGAGAGGTCCACAAATTGAGCGATCAAACCTTCCTACAGTTAGGATTGTCTCAAAACACCCACTTGGTCAAACCTTCTTACAGTTAGGACCACAGTCAAAATCCCCTCTCGATTCCCCCAATGAACGAGAGGTCCACAAATTGAGCGATCAAACCTTCCTACAGTTAGGATTGTCTCAAAACACCCACTTGGTCAAACCTTCTTACAGTTAGGACCACAGTCAAAATCCCCTCTCGATTCCCCCAATGAACGAGAGGTCCACAAATTGAGCGATCAAACCTTCCTACAGTTAGGATTGTCTCAAAACACCCACTTGGTCAAACCTTCTTACAGTTAGGACCACAGTCAAAATCCCCTCTCGATTCCCCCAATGAACGAGAGGTCCACAAATTGAGCGATCAAACCTTCCTACAGTTAGGATTGTCTCAAAACACCCACTTGGTCAAACCTTCTTACAGTTAGGACCACAGTCAAAATCCCCTCTCGATTCCCCCAATGAACGAGAGGTCCACAAATTGAGCGATCAAACCTTCCTACAGTTAGGATTGTCTCAAAACACCCACTTGGTCAAACCTTCTTACAGTTAGGACCACAGTCAAAATCCCCTCTCGATTCCCCCAATGAACGAGAGGTCCACAAATTGAGCGATCAAACCTTCCTACAGTTAGGATTGTCTCAAAACACCCACTTGGTCAAACCTTCTTACAGTTAGGACCACAGTCAAAATCCCCTCTCGATTTCGGCGCGTCGCAGCCGCGGATTCAGATCCCAGTCGTGGAGGAGGTCGAATACGAGTTCGATCAGACCAAGTTCGAGGAATACCTTTCATCCTCGTCTAGATCAACCTCCCCCCGCAAGTCCAAGAAGTCCAAGTTCTCTTCCAACAGAAAGGTGCGTTGGTACGAAGAAGTTGAAGCTACCAACGACGACCTCATCTCGATTGACGCCAAAGTTGCGTCAGATGAGGCTCCACCAATCTCCAACCGGATCAAGCTGGTTCCAAAGATGAGGCTCCACCAACCTCCAACCAGATCAAGCTGGTTCCAACCAATTCCTCCGTCACCAAAGGAGCGGTGACTCTCTCAAAGAGAGCCCGCCAAAGGCAACGCCAACGCTTGGCCAAACAATTCGCCAAAGCGATGGAGTCCACCGACGGAGTCCGCTACAACGCGGATCTGAAGAACAAAAGAGGCAAACAGCCTCAACAACAGATGAACGACGTCAAACGGAATCGTTCGACGCTGGAAGAACGCATCCGCAAACGTCGCGCACTATCAGCGCAGGCACGGGCTCAAGCCGAAGAAGCCCGTAGAAAGTTGCAAAGAGAGGTAGCTAAGAAGCCGCCACCAACTCGCAAAGTTTGGAGGCCAAAGTCTGAAGCGGCAATTCAGGCTAAGGAGCAACCTTTGCAGCCTCCAACCAAAGTTCAACCTCCGGCGAACCAAGCTAAGTTGCCGAGAATTCCCATAGCTACTCCGGGAGATCATGTAGAATCCTCCCGAAGAAGAGAGCCAGTCTTGGAGCGCCTCGGTCCAATTCCCGATGAGCGAAGCAAAGCTCCGATCCAAGAACGTTTGGGCCCACTAAGAAAACCCCGAACGAATCAACACGCTGGGGGTCGCCGCCACCTCCAACATGACAAGGAGCTCAAGGCAACTGCGCGCGCTAATTTGCGCATTGAGGTCCAAGAGCCCGCTGAGAATTCACGCCCAAAAAGGCATGTCTCAAGGCGCGTGACTCTTGAAAGTCCAAGGAAGGCAATTCGCCCTCAGATGGAAACATTATCATCTGATAGTGATGATGTTATACCTGAGAAGTCGTGCCCACACACGATAGGTTACTCCGACTGTCAAAATGACTTGTACTATCGTGCCGGGGGTACGAACAAAACCAGAAAGAGGAGTCCCCGAGAACAGGAAACTCAGTGCCCTTGTTCAAAGCTCATTCGGGCGGTACT
>NC_033803.1:54098836-54107847 GCF_001876935.1 Asparagus officinalis | reverse complement strand
GCAAGCTCATCAAAAGTAATAATATCATCGTTGTCAAAATCGCATACCTCACTAGGGTTATCACCTAGTAGTATTGTACATGGAGATGAGGTTTCTTTAAGACTCAAAGTGAGATTTTCCAACGCTTGTTGAATAGCCTCCAAGTCTCCTTCGTGTGCTTTAATAAATTTCCATAAGCCGTAAGCACTATCAAAATTAGCAAATTTGTTAGAAAATAAAGAGTAAAAAGCGTTAAGCAAATATTCTAACAGAAGCTTGTTCATATTAAATAATCTTTTATCATTTTTACTCTATTTGGATTTTTCCAAAACCGGAGCAATATAAGCATCCTCAATAATTTCCCATAAATCGAATTATATAGATTGAACAAAAAGTTTGAATCTAACACGCCATTGAGCATAAGGGAAAATATCCAAACGCGGTGCAACATTAATAGCATAACCTAGACTAGATGCATCATACATATCTATAATGATTATATGCAAGAAGCAAAAAGCAATGAACACTAGATTAGCACAAAAACGATAACTTGGATCTTTAACTCAAGGCAATTAGTCCTTAAATCAAAGAGCACCAAGCTCTGATACTAATTGTTAGACCCTATTCTCTTAGTGTACAAGTGTATTACAAGTGATACTCACCAATAAAGATTAAATACAATGGTTTGTTCTCAACAACAAATAAGAATGCAAATGAAGCTCACACTCACTAAATCACACCCCACAACCCATACTATATAGTATGAAGATATTAAGCTCAATATTGTGCGTGTGATAACAGTGAATGAAAAAATATGTAACTCAATAAATATAGCTAAGATATGAAAATGAAATTATAAGCTATATGAAAAGATAAGTTAAGAAAACTTCTCAATAAACAAGAATAACAGTAGAGGATGATGAGGATAGGATCCTCAGTTGAAATGAAAGGCCTCTTCTTGTTGTAGCAGATTTCTTTTAAAACAGATGATTAGAAACAGCTTAAACAGCTCTTTTAAATACACTTAGGAATTTGTTAAAACAAAACTTGGTTATTGAAAGAGAGCAGAAATGGGGTATTTATACCCACTCAAAATATCAGCCAAATCCAACTTGAAAAGACCAAAATAGCTTTAGACAGCCGTTGCAGAAAATAGCCGTTAAAAGGCAATGATGAGATCAACGGTCGACCGTGAAAATCTCGTGGTCGACCGCGAGGCACAAAAAAGCTAAGAATAGGGTTTGAAAGCTGGCGGTCGACCACGGCGGTCGACTGTGGCGGTCGATGGATGGATTCACGGTCGACCGTCACGGTCGACCGTGAGCACAAAAGAGCCATAATAAGAAAGTTTGCTGCTGGCGGTCGACAATGACGGTCAACCGCAAATTGATACATGACATATAATAGGTTTTGGGCTAATTTTTAAAATACATTAAAAATATCAAATCAATTCCAAAAATAGTAAAACTTTAGGGAAAGTTTCTAAAAGATGAAAAAAATGTTGGATCCTAGAGGGGGGTGATTAGGGCCTTATGCTAATCTAATCCGATTTTATGCTAATTAAAACTAATTAATAAGTTATCCTAGCAAGTATGAAATACAACAAGATATATAAGCTAGGATAAGCAATATGAACAATGAGATATATCCTAGCAATGAGATATACTATGGGATATATGCAAGGATATACAAATTAATACAAGGGTGAAATAAACATAAACAAGATAGTGGGCAAAGTAAATAATGAGACAAAGGCGATATGAGTAATGAGCACAAATAAGAATAAACGCCAAAGCACATTCAAATACAATCAAATGATCACGGAATTCGGATCTTCCGTCCTACGTCTCTGCTTCCCACTCCCGGGGAGAAATCCACTATCACAATCCGGTTTGGAAGCCGGAACTTCTACACAATCGGTTTTATAGCTAACCGAAAACTCTACAACTCACGCTCTTGCAAACCCACTCTACACCCTCACAAGTGTTGGACCTAGCTGTGTCTTCCTCAAGTGCTTGGTTACAACCTCTCCCTAGGTTCGTCAACCGACACCACTCCTCTTGGGACGATCCCCGACTCTCACCACACACTCCTCTCGGTGTACAAGTGTATTACAAAGTGATCTCACGATTAAGCACAATACAAAGAATGATTGTTCTCTATTATGGATGAGAACACAATAAAAGCTCACGCTCAATTGTTACAATCTCTCACCAACCCAAATATATTATGTATGAAAAATACAATAAGCTCATGTGGGTGTGTGTAAACAATGAGTGAAATAAAAACAACTAAACTCAAATGTAAATACTAGCTTAATAGAAATAATAATCAACAAATAATTATGAATAAAAGCTAGAATGAGTTTAGGAAAACTTCTCTAGATGATAAGAGAGAGAGATATGGATTGAAGCACAATGAATTGATCTCCACTTCCTCTTATGAAATTCTTCACAAACCAAACACTTAAACAAACTTAAAACCAAACTTAAACTCTTTTAAAACTTGTTAAAACATTTCTTGGATTGCTATATAGAACTAAGGTATAAGGGAGTATTTATAGAAACCCCAAAGCCAAGAGAAAACCAAGAAAAGACCAAAAAACCAACTCAGCAACGGCTATGGAAACTAGCTATTAGAACTGATATGACAGTAAGACGGTCAACCACGGCAGTCGACCGTGAGTAACAAAAAACAGAATTATGGCTCTGGACAAGCGACGGTCGACCGTGACGGCCGATCGTGGGAAATCTCGAGCTCACGGTCGACCACGGCGGTCGATCGTGAAAGTCTCTGCTACCCACTGACGAAAGAACTCGGGCGCGGTCGACCGTGGCGGTCGACCGTGAACTGATATATAAAATTCCAGGTTTTGAAAACAGTTTGCTGATTTTAAAACGCTGTTTAAAAATATCAAATAAATTCTAAAAAATAAAAAACTTTGAGGAATGGTTGTAGACATGATAATAAACATGCTACAAAGACTGGTTTCCAAAAAGGACTTCCCAAACGAAAAATATCATCATTTTACAAAATAGGCCAAAACATAAAAATGTAAACATGTGAATTTTGACATTTTGGCTAAACCATGATTTGAAACTTTGCACTATGATTATGTATACTTAATAAAATATGTATATGATTATTGTTAAGTCTAAAAACTAAGAATATAATATTTTTATAAATACAATAGAAAATAAAACATATGAGTATGTATATGAAAATATATTTGTTTCATATCTAAGTAGTTAAACCAAATCACAATAATAAATATGAAATATACAATTTCATATTTATAATCATAAAAACCAAAACTTGTGTTGTATATATATATATGACTATATATATACTATATGATATTGAGCTTAGAGTATCTAACACACATAATATAAAACCTAAACTAGATTATCCAAGCCGATCTTGATCTTCAATAAGCTTGACTTTGTACACTATGCGGATGAAACTGAACTTGGATCTTGAACTTGAATTGCATAAGCTTCACTCCACAATTCCGCCAACCTCCATTGGATATGATCGTTGAAGCTCTATTCCATCCATCCTCCAACTCGTTGTTTGCCTAGAATAAATACGAAAATACAAACACTAGACAAACAACATTAGAAGTAAAATATTTGTTAAACATCATCAAAACAAGAAGGCCAACAATAAACCCCTTTTTGATGATGACAAACAATTTACAAAAATGATATATGCATAAAAGGAAATGAATATACAAAGTATAACATATCATGCATATAAACAAGAAAGAATATACTCACAATATTTCTCCCCCCTTTGACAACATCAAAAAGGGGACAAAGGGATGAAGAGAGCGAAAGCTCCCCCTATCAATATGCATGGCTGAGTATATCACATAGAAAGATATAGGGATTGCTCCCCCTATCAAAATGCCTTAATAAATATATGCAATGAATACTAAGACATACATATGTGAGCAAGCAAGAAACATGCTAAACACAACTCACATACAAAAAGACAATGAGAACACATATAAATATGTTAATATGAAAGAAATGTCTCATTAACACAAAAAATATAAAAACCATATAAATGAATAGATTTATGAAATCAAAAGAATAAGAACATGAGAATCATGCAAAAAGTTTTCAAATGAAAATAAATCAACCAAAAGAAATCATAAATCAAAGTTTAAATCCAAAAACGTAGAATCAAATCATCATTGATTCAAAAATCAAGAGAGGCAACTATATCTAGCTCTTGAGCTAGTATCAACCCATATAAACATTTTAGCACCCGGTAAATAAGATTTAGGAATAAACACCCAATAAATCCGGAGGGTTGTATAAGTACAAACCTCTCATCAAAACAAAACCAATAATCATGAAAACAAAAGAGTTTGACCAATAAAAGGAATTGTTTTCATAAAAGTTTAAAATATATTTTTCAAAACCAAGAAAAATAAAAATAAAAGTACTAAAATTCTTGGCTTAAAAATTATTTTGGCACCCAAGTATTCTTGGTGCCGGTTTGTTTAGGGACATGACCCCTATCATTAAAGCTCAAAGCCTTAAGGTTATGAACCCTCTTGGACATATGTGGTGCACGGGATCGGTCATAGCAATAATCACTCAAATGACCCTTCCGATTACAATATGTACAATAAAAAGGAAGCATTTGCTTATGTTGACCATTAAAAGGTGCACGTGGAACATTTGCAAACAAAGGTAAATTATTTGAAGCTTTTTGCAAATGTTAAACATTATCAAAACAAAACTTTCCTAAATGGTCAAATCTACCATAAACATTACATTTATAAATATGGGGTCTACTAGAAACATTTGGCAAATGAGATTTATTTTTCAAATCAAAACAATATTTGGCCAAATGACCAAAACGATCAAAAATATCACATTTAAACACATGAGCATGCTTATGATGAACATGATGAGTATGTGCATGTGTATGTGATGAAGAAGCTACATGAGATGCACAAGGAGCATTAGCATTCTTATGTTTGTGTGCATCATAGCAAAATTTTGATAAATGACATTTTCGGCCGCAATTAGAGCATTTATAAACTTTGCTATATATATGTGTGTAATGAGTGAATGATGACTTAGACTTGGCACACATATCCATAAGCCTCTTATGATTATTAATGCATATTTTCAAAGTTGAATCTAAAGATGAAATGCATTTATTCATAAGATTCAAATCTTTATTTTTAGGTACATATGCATTTTTATTTGAAGTAGAACATAAATAGTCATTTATAAAAAAAACAGTATTATTTTGTATGTTCTCTACTTCTAACATGGCATTATCTTTTTCATGAGATAAACTAGTTATAGATGTGTTTAATTTTTCATTTTCCAAAATTAACATGTCATTGTTTTCTTTAAGTATGGTATTTTCTTTTGCAATGACATCCAATTTTGACACTAGCTCCTCATGATTGGATTCTAAATTATCATGCTTACTTTGCAATTCAATAAAATTTTTATGTAATTTGTTATAGGCATCCAATAATTTTTTACTAGCACAAGCAAGTTCATCACTAGATAAATCATTAATGGATTCGAACTAGCAAACCTCACTAGGACTATCGCCTAGTGGCTGTGTGCATGATGCTCCATATGAACTTAAAGCCGAATCCGCCAAAGCTTATTGGATCGCTTTCAAGTCCCCTTGATGCGCTTCTATGAATTTCCATAATGTATAAGCGCTATCAAAAGAATCAAGCTTGTTAGACAATAATGAATTAAATGCATTTAACAAAAATTCTAACATAAGCTTGTTCATAATAAACATATTTTTATCATGTTTGCTCCACTTGGATTTCTCCAACGTGGGCATAATATAAGCATAATCAATGACTTCCTATAAATTGATATTTTAGATTGAACAAATAATTTGAATCTAAAACACCATTGAGCATAGGGGAAAACATTGAATTTAGGAGCAATACTAGAATCATAGCCTAAACAAGATGCATCATTCATATCCATAATTTATAAAAATATACAAGCAAAATACAAATACAATCAAAACAAGATTAGCATAAAAAGATAACTTGGATCTTTAACTCAAGGTGATTAGACCTTAAATCAAAGAGCACCAAGCTCTGATACTAATTGTTGGACCGTAGAAGGGGGTGATTAGGGTCTTATGCTAATCTAATCCGATTTTATGCCAATTAAAACTAATTAATAAGTTATCCTAGCAAGTATGAAATACAACAAGATATATGAGCTAGTATCCTAGCAATGAGATATACTATGGGATATATGCAAGGATATACAAATTAACACAAGGGTGAAATAAACATAAACAAGATAGTGGGCAAAGTAAATAATGAGACAAAGGCGATATGAGCAATGAGCACAAATAAGAATAAACGCTAAAGCACATTCAAACACAATCAAATGATCACGAAGTTCGGACCTTCCGTCCTACGTCTCCGCTCCCCACTCCCGGGGAGAAATCCACTATCACAATCCGGTTTGAAAGCCGGAACTTCTACACACTCGGTTTTATAGCTAACCGAAAACTCTACAACTCACGCTCTTGCAAACCCACTCTACACCCTCACAAGTGTTGGACCTAGCCGTGTCTCCCTCAAGTGCTCGGTTACAACCTCTCCCTAGGTTCGTCAACCGACACCACTCCTCTTGGGACGATCCCCGACTCTCACCACACACTCCTCTCGGTGTACAAGTGTATTACAAAGTGATCTCATGATTAAGCACAATACAAAGAATGATTATTCTCTAATATGGATGAGAACACAATAAAAGCTCACACTCAATTGTTACAATCTCTCACCAACCCAAATATATTATGTATGAAAAATACAATAAGCTCGAGTGGGTGTGTGTAAACAATGAGTGAAATAAAAATAACTAAACTCAAATGTAAATACTAGCTTAATAGAAATAATAATCAACAAATAATTATGAATAAAAGCTAGAATGAGTTTAGAAAAACTTCTCTAGATGATAAGAGAGAGAGAGAGATGGATTGAAGCTCAATGAATTGATCTCCACTTCCTCTTATGGAATTCTTCACAAACCAAACCCTTAAACAAACTTAAAACCAAACTTAAACTCTTTTAAAACTTGTTAAAACATTTTTTGGATTGCTATATAGAACTGAGGTATAAGGGGGTATTTATAGAAACCCCAAAGCCAAGAGAAAACCAAGAAAAGACCAAAAAAACCAACTTAGTAACGGCTCTGGAAACTAGCCATTAGAACTGATATGACAGTGCGGCGGTCGACCGCGAGCAACAAAAAATAGAACTATGGCTCTGGACAAGCGACGGTCGACTGTGGTGGTCGACCGTGGGAAGTCTCGAGCTCACGGTCGACCACGGTGGTTGACCGTAAAAGTCTCTGCTACCCACTGATAAAAGAACTCGGGCGCGGTCGACCGTGAACTGATATATGAAATTCCAGGTTTTGAAAACAGTTTGCTGATTTTAAAACGTTGTATAAAAATATCAAATAAATTCTAAAAAATATAAAACTTTGGGGAATGATTGTAGACATGATAATAAACATGCTACAAAGACTGGTTTCTAAAAAGGACTTCCCAAATAAAAAATATCATCATTTTACAAAATAGGCCAAAATATGAAAATGTAAACATGTGAATTTTGATATTTTGGCTAAGCCATGTTTTGAAACTTTGCACTATGATTATGTAGACTTAATAAAATATGTATATGATTTTTGTTAAGTCTAAAAACTAAGAATACAATATTTTTACAAATACAATAGAAAATGAAACATATGAGTATGTATATAAAAATATATTTGTTTCATATCTAAGTAGTTAAACCAAATCACAATAATAAATATGAAATATGCAATTTCATATTTATAGACATAAAAATCAAAACTTGTGTTGTATATATATATGACTGCATATATATATACAAGGAAACCAATAAAATGTGTGTGTATATGATATTGAGCTTAGAGTATCTAACACACATAATATAAAACCTAAACTAGATTACCCAAGCCGATCTTGATCTTCAATAAGCTTGACTTGGTACACTATGCGGATGAAGCTGAACTTGGATCTTGAACTTGAATTGCATAAGCTTCACTCCACAATTCTGCCAACCTCCTTCGTCTATGGATGAGTGTAGTAGAAGGCTTCGCCTCATTCGTCTTGGCCTCCATCGGGGGTAAATCATGGTGGAGATATTTTTTAGCCTTGCTGATGGCCCTTCCTGGGGGTTGTCCAGAGGAACGGACAGCATCATCACCGCTTTCACCATTGATAAAATCAGGGTTGAGGCCCTCTCCTGGTCCTTGGCAAAGGGAGGCATGACAGGTACATTGGCAACCTACAAGGCTGAGTTGTTAAGCAGATGCTTGACTCGACGAGAACCAGCGTACGCCTTGATTTGATCCAACTCATCCCTTTCGGCATCAAGCAGGTCACCCTCTGGTGGAGATATTTTTTAGCCTTGCTGATGGCCCTTCCTGGGGGTTGTCCAGAGGAACGGACAGCATCATCACCGCTTTCACCATTGATAAAATCAGGGTTGAGGCCCTCTCCTGGTCCTTGGCAAAGGGAGGCATGACAGGTACATTGGCAACCTACAAGGCTGAGTTGTTAAGCAGATGCTTGACTCGACGAGAACCAGCGTACGCCTTGATTTGATCCAACTCATCCCTTTCGGCATCAAGCAGGTCACCCTCTATGAGTGCTTCCCTCCTTATCTCAGGCCAGTTCAAGTAGCCTAACTCTAAGTCGTCCACCACGACCCAGACAAACTTCTTTTTCCAATCCTTGTTTGGGTCGGGAAGGCCAGTGATGAGCTTTTACTTCCCCACCATCTGGAAATGGAAGTGGGGCTCGGTCTAGTTCACTTTTACACTCACAAGACGGCCCAAGACTCATAAAGATGGCTTTATTGCCAACCAATGGCAAATCACCATAAACCCCACTAAGGTTGAGATGGTGTTCGGCTTCATCTGGGCTGGCGATACCCCTAAATCCGTAAAAACTTGTTGAAGAAATGGATGTAAGGG
>NC_033803.1:54090232-54098827 GCF_001876935.1 Asparagus officinalis | reverse complement strand
AGGGTTCCAAAAAAGACGAAGCGATTGGTGTTAGGTTTCATGTTTATGAGCCTATTGTCTAATCTAATTTTAATGATTAACAAACAATTCCTAACATCGATTGTTGAGTGTTTTTGATTGTTAGGTATCCTACACAAAGATCCTATGTTGGAGGTTGGTTGGATGTACGCCAACACGATAATATCCATTGGAGGTTGGAAGGAAAATTGGAATGAAGCCGTTGCATTTCAAGTCAAAGACAATATCGTACTTCATCCTTACTACCAAGATCGAGCTAAACGAAGATTTTTATCTTGGGTATATTAGTTTAGATTTATACTTTATGTGTTTATACTTGAAGCTCAAAACATACACATACACGTTATTTCAATTTGTCGTATCATCTATATTTGAGAATATATTATGTTTTTGGATTATCGACTTAATGATATTGTTTTACATCTTTTCTAAAGTCTATTAATCCTTTTAAAAGTTTCTCAAAACTTGTTTGAAGAAATTTCATCAAAAATCAAGTACTTAACAAACTCGCATTTTTTACCGCTTTGCAAAACAGTGAGTTTTCACAAATGCAAAGTGCTATTTTAGAAAAAAAAATTCTAACATGTTTATTTTCATATGTATAAATATTATCCCAAATTTTACTATTTTGGAGTTGTTTTACTATTTTAAATTGAATTTAGAAAATTAGCTTTTCAAAATTTTAGGTTTCTGTGAATAGTGTTATAAGTCGACCGAAGTATGTATAAGTCGACCGATTTTTCCATAAGTCGACTGACTAGTAAGATTTTCTAGATTCTATTTTTTACAGTCTATCAGTTGATCGGTCCAAAAGATTAGTCAACCAATCAACGGTAATTTTGCCAGTGACGGATAGTTTTTGGCTGATTGTTTTGTTTTCTTTGGAGAGGCTATAAATAGCCCTCTTGGTTCATTTGATCGACTAAGAAAGTTTATAAAAGAGTTTTGCAAGTTTGTTTAAAGAGTTTTTAAGAAAAATTAAGTATGTTTGTTTATGTGAAGAGAGTTTCACAAGAGAAGGATTGCAACATCATTCTTGAGGATTTCAACCTCAAATATCTACCTCTCTTATTTTTGGAGAAGTTTTCTAAACTCCTTTCTTCTAGCTAATCTCATATTTTGATTTTCACATTTATGCTAGATTGATTTGAGTTTATATTTGATTGTGTTTTACTCATTGCTTTCACACACAATCACTTGAGCTTTAGTATTTCACATATTGTATATTTGGGTTGTGAGAGATTCATTGAGTGAGCTAAAATTTTGTTCTCATCTTTGTTAGAGAACAAATCTTTATTTGCACTAATTATAGCAACACGTTGTAATACACAAGTGTTGGCCTTCTTATTTTGATGATGATTTACAAACAATTTACATCTAATATTGTTTGTCTAGTGTTTGTGTTTTATATTGATTCTAGGCAAACAATATGTTGGAGGATGGATGGAATAGACCTTCAACGATCATATCCAAAGGAGGTTAGCGGAATAGTGGAGTGAAGCAATGCACATTTAAGTCAAGATCCAAGTTCAAGCTTCATCCGCAAGATTACCAAGATAGAGCTTCGTTGAAGATCAAGATCATTGCTTGGGTAATTTAGTTTAGGAATTTATATTATGTGTGTTAGTGGTCCGGTCGACCGAGAGCTCAAATCGGTCGACCGACAGAATTTCCGGTCGACCGACGATGGCTTTTACTGTTTCCAACGGCTAGTTTTTGTACCGTTGGCTGGGTCTTTTGGTCTTTTGTTTTGGGTGTTTTTGGCTGAGCTTTGAGTGGGTATATATACCCCATTGCTGATGTCTTTTCAAAGTAGTTAAGAGAGTTTTTTAATCAAGTTTAATAAAGTTTTTAACAAGGGTTTTAGTTTGGTTTAAGTGTGTTTAAAAAGCTTTTAAGCAAATTGAGAGTTTGTTTTTGTGATTCAATTCTACAAGAGCTTGAGGAGATCATCTATTGGTGTTTGGGCATTCAACTATTCTCCCTCCAACTCTTGATATATTGAGAAGTTTTCTAAACTCTATTTCTAGCTTTTTTATATATTTGATTATCATTGTTATTAAGCTAGAACTACATTGAGTTTAGTTTTGATTTATATCTCTTTGTTCACACACAACCTTTTGAGCTTATTGTATTTACATTCATAGTATAATTTAGGGTTGTGGGTTTGTGACATTGAGAGTGAGCTTAATTGAGTTCTCACCTTGTTTTGAGAACAATCATTTGTCATATTTGTGCTTATTGTGAGAATCACTTTGTAATACACTTGTACACCGAGTGAGGAGTGTGTGGTGAGAGTCGGGGATCGTCCCAAGAGGAGTGGCGTCGGTTGACGTGCCTAGGGAGAGGTTGTAACCGAGCACTTGAGGGAGACACGGCTAGGTCCAACACTTAGTGGGTGTAGAGTGTGATTGCAAGAGTGTGAGTTGTAGAGTTTTCGGTTAGCTAGAAAACCGAGTGTGTAGAAGAAGTTCCGGCTTCCAAACCGGATTGTGTTAGTGGATTTCTCCCCGGGAGTGGGGAGCGGAGACGTAGGACGGAAGGTCCGAATTCCGTGATCATATTGCTTGTTTGAGTGTGCTTTGGCGTTCATTCATATTTATGTTCATATCTTATATCGCCATTGTCATTAGCTCATTATCTATATCATCCACTATCTAGTTCATATTGTTTACCCTTGTGTTAGTTTATATATCCTTGCATACATATTTCATCATATAGGATATATCTTATTGTTTACATTGCTTATCCTAGCTTACAAATATTGTTGTATTTCATACTTGCTAGGATAACGTATTAATTAATTTTAATTGGCATTTAAATCGGATTAGATTAGCATAAGACCCTAATCACCCCCCCTCTAGGGTCTAACAACAAGGATACTTAGAAGAGTGGTTGGGAGAGTCCGAGATTAATTCCAAGAGGAGTGGGTTAGTTGTAAAGCTTATGGATCCAAGAGGAGTGGGTTAGTTGTAAAGCTTATGGAGAGGTAGTAATTCCAAGCACTTGAGAAAGGTGACATGGGTAGGCCAATACTTAGAGGAGTGTCTTATAGGATTGATGTCGTGTGAATTATAAAAGTTTTCGGTGAGCTTTGAAAACTAATTGTGTAGTCATTTCGATTAATAGTGGAGAATCTCCTCGAGGTGAGGAGCGGAGACGTAGGTCGAGTGTTAGACCAAACTTCATGATCATATTGCGTGTTTACGTTTGGCTTTGACGTACTTTTCTTGTGCATATTTTTATATGTCTATTGTCTCATATTTTATCGCCCGTTATTTCATTATTATCCTTGCATATCATATTGTCAAGGACTTTGTATTATTAGTTTTAATTTGGCATCAATATTGGATTAGATTAGTAATTATCCTACCCCCCCCCCCCCCCCCCCCTCTAGGGTACTTTGAAGTGGTATCAGAGCTTGGTGCTCTTGATTCGTGGCTTAATCGCCTAGAGTCAAAGATCCTTGCTTTGCATTATTGCTAATCTAGTTTTATAATTTTTATCTTGCTTGCATAGTCTATCATGGATATACATAGTGCACCTAGTTTAGGCTATTGTAAGTGTAAATTTTGATCTCCCGAAACAGGGGTTTCGTTTGTATTGATAAGAATAGCTTATTACAATGTAATGAATCAAAAATTATAACAGAAACAGAAGGAATGTCATCCTTGTTTAACGTGGGGACTTTGGTAGTGATAGGACGCCTCGCTCGGTTCTCGCACCGAGTCTGCTTCCCTTGGACGATTCGATCGAAGTTGCGGGGAAGCTTCAGTATGCAGTAGAAACTTGTGCTGATCGAGTTCGTCTTGGACGATTCGATCGAAGTTGCGGGGAAGCTTCAGTATGCAGTAGAAACTTGTGCTGATCGAGTTCGACTATACCCGAGGCCAAACAAGGGTCTTGTGCTTGTCGACTGACTGCTTGGAGAGAGCTACCATGCAAGAGCTTGCAAAGAGCCTAAGAGCCTCAAGTCTGAGAGTTCAGATGAGTTTGCAAAGAGCTACTATGCAATATTCTGCGAAGAGCTTGAGAGCCTCAAGTCTGAGAGTTCAGACAAGTCTCTTCAAATGAGGAAGCCTTTAGCAAATGATCCAAGGTTCAATCTTTGGAATATTAGCCAGCCAAGCCAATAACAGCTCATCAATCTCTTTCATGTTGGCGGAAAGTGGCTTTAAATAGGCAAGGGATGGCATGAGTCATCCCTTGATTTGTGGGATTTGACCATTAGTAGGGGTGAGGGAGCCAGCCACCTTAGCTGTGGGATGTGACCACTTAGGGGGTCCTGTCAGCCGCCCTATTCTTGCTAGGTGAGGAGCGTTATGCTTTCTCCCTTGATTCGTGGGATTTGACCACTGATGTGACTATTTCCATACTCCAATCGGGCAGCTGATAATGATGGCGGGTTTCTAGTTGATAGGCGAGCTTAGTCTGCACAGGCAAAGTATAGGCTATCAGGCGAGCTTGGTCTTTAGGCAAACTCGAACCTTCATCCTGGCGAGTTGGCCAAACAGGCGAGCTTCGAGCTGTCAAGCGAGCTAGGTTCAATGTGCAGGCGAGGCTGTGCAGGCAAAGCTGTGCAGGTGAGTTGTGTAGGCTAATCTCATTCAAACAAGCTTCAATGCTGTTAGGTGAGCTCTATCCTTGCAGACGAACTTCCTTGCAGGTGAGCTTCAGCCTTTAGGTGAGCTACTGAACATGCTTCGAAGAATAGGCCATAACTTTCAAACCGTAAATCGAAAATGGACGAATTATATATAAAAATTGACTATCTCGACGAGATGGAGCCGACCAAACCGACCCCATAGGGTTTGGTTTGTTCCTATCCATTTCACCAAATTCCTTACGGTTTGAGAGATATCAGTGTTTGTTCCCTTTTTGCTATTTCGGGTGAGGTTTTAGCAGTTTTGTTCTGAACTTCTCTGATAGGGATTAAAGGCAATTTTTATTGTCTATAAAATCCCCTCTAAAGTTTTCAGACCTGAATCAGGCAGCATGGGGTCTGGAGCACTTTGGATATAAAGACCTGTAAAGTGATCCCTGCTCAGATGGAGTGAGGAGCCTTCCAACGAGCTCGGTGAAGTTGACCTCTTCACTCGTAGCTGATGATCGCCTTCTAGGATTTTGAGCAAACCCTCAACTATTAACAGACTTGATTTGTCTTTACCAACTGTCGTTTGAGTTGGACTGGCCATGCTCTTACCCTTAGCATGATAAGTTGTCGAGGAATTTCTCTTAGGCTTAATGCTAAGATTTCTCTTCTATCCTTACCCTTTTGAGGCGTTTGGATTAAGAGCGTAGGGGGAGGTTTAACCTCGTATACCAGTCAGAGGGAATGAGCAGTTTAGCCTCGTATACCAGTTGGAGGAAAGGAGCAGTTTAGCCTCATGCACCGGTTGGAGGAAAGGGAACAGTTTATCCTCATGCACCGGTTGGAGGAAGGGAGCAGTTTATCCTCATGCACCGGTTGGAGGAAAGGAGCAGTAGTTTATACTCGTATACTTATTAGAGTAAAGGGGGAGTTTCACCTTGTGCCGGGTTGGAGGAAAGGGAGTAGTTTAGCCTCATGCACCGGTTGAAGGAAAGGAGTAGCAGTTTATACTCGTATACTTGTTGGAGTAAAGGAGTAACAGTTTATACTCGTATACTTGTTGGAGTAAAGGGGCAGTTTAGCCTCATGCACCGGTTGGAGATAAGGGAGCAGTTTAGCCTCATGCACCGGTTGGAGGAAAGGAGTAGCAATTTATACGCATATACTTGTTAGAGTAAATGGGCGGTTTAGCCTCGTACACCGGTTGGAGGTTGTCGAGTTATCCTTAAGAATATTCTGTAGGAACTTCCCGTCAAAGGTAGGAAACAGTTTATACTCGTATACCCGTTAGAGTCTTGAGAAGAAGCTTTTCTTCTCTTGGGACAAAGATAAACCCTGATTTGTCTTCTCTTGGGGCAAAGACGAATCCTGATTTGTCTTCTCTTGGGAAAGACGAACCCTGATTTGTCTTTTCTTGGGGCGAAGACGAACCCTGATTTGTCTTCTCTTGGGGCAAAGACGAACCCTGATTTGTCTTCTCTTATGGCAAAGACGAAACCAAATTTGTCTTCTCTTGGGGCAAAGACGAACCCTGATTTGTCTTCTCTTAGGGCAAAGACGAACCCTGATTTTTCTTCTCTTTGGGTGAAGATGAACCCTGATTTGTCTTCTCTTGGGGCAATGACGAACCCTGATTTGTCTTCTCTTGGGGCGAAGACGAACCCTGATTTGTCTTCTCTTAGGGTAAAGACGAACCATGATTTGTCTTCTCTTGGGGTAAAGACGAACCCTGGTTTGTCTTCTCTTGGGGCAAAGACGAACCCTGATTTGTCTTCTCTTAGGGCGAAGATGAATCCTGGTTTGTTTTCTCTTGGGGGCAAAGACAAACCCTGTTTTGTCTTCTCTTAGGGCAAAGACGAATCCTGATTTGTCTTCTCTTGGGGCAAAGACGAACCCGAAATAGCAACACATCGTATAGTAGGCCACTATCTGAATAAAGGCACATCACTTGGTAGGCCATTATCAAGCAACAATGCCTTTTGTGGAAAAGACGGTGTTAGGGGAATCAAATCGTTCAGGGACGTATGAGTGTGATGATTGATTGTTATATGAGCCATCGCATGGTAGGCTACTGCCCATCAATTGTTCTAAGGATATTAGAACGCTTGGAAAGGATCAGGTCATTCAGGGACGTATGAGTATGACGACTGATCGGACAATGTCATTTACAGGAATGACAGTGTCGGCTATCAGAGGTAATCGTTAACCTGATAGGAATTACCGTGATTGAAGCAACTTTGTGGACCTACCACTCTATTGAAGAGAGTCGGTAAGTAGATTTTGGTCAGAGGTGTGATGTTAACATGACGGGATTGTTTGTTGCGATTTGAGCAACTCTGTGGGCTTACCATCCTATTAGAGAGGATTGGTAAGTTGATTTTGTCAGAGGTGTAGTGTTAACATGACAGTGGGAGTGATCCCATCATCTTATTGGAGAGGATCGACGGGAAAAATTTGGAAAAGACTATCAGAGGTAATAATTAACTTGATAGTTTTACAAGATCCATTGTCCAGTTGAATGAGACTGATGGGGAAATAACTATCAGAGGTGACAGTTAACCTGATAGTTTAGCTTTGGTCTTAACTGTAGAAAGTTTGACCAAGTGGTTGATTGAGACGATCTTAACTGTTCAAAGTTTTAGTCGCCCATTTTGAAAGTCGACCTTTCGGTCTTTGGAAGGAATCGAGAGGAAATTTTGGCTCTGATCCTAACTGTAGGAAGGTTTGACCAAATGGGAGATGTAAGGAGTAGTTTAACCTCATGCTCCAGTAGGAGGGTGGCGAGCCATTCATTGACTCGGGAATGAGTATAACAACGTTGATTGGAATAGTAACACTTTGTATGGTAGGTCACCATTTCTGATCGGGGTGTTCATCGCATGGTAGAACAAAACTTGACTATCAGAGGTGATGATAGTTCATGTGGGCCCATTGTCCTGATGAAGAGGATCAATGGAGGAATTTGGAGGAGATTTAGGGTAGAGAAGTTTTGCAGAGAAATCGATACCACCCCCACTCTGGCGAGAATTGAAGGGTAAAGACGCCTTAGTTGACCTCGTGGGAGTTGAAGGATGAAATCCTATGCTAATATATTTTCCTTTCGAGTAGACCGTCACTACTACGAATGAGTATGAAGTTGCCGTTGGATGCAGGTCTTCTGGCTATTGACCCATTTAAGCGTCACCGATCATCTTCGGCCAGCAATAGCCAAGTCTTCACAATCAGCCCCATAATTTGGGTCCGAGTTGGCAAACTCAGCAAATGCCATCGAGGGCTTCTTGTGCTCCGAAGCATTGCCCAAGATGTCTTGGTCATCACCTCCTTGAAATTCATATGGCCCTTCAGCATCCATGCGCTTGAGCATGCTCTCGACTTGTTCTCCTTGGCGGATTAAGTCTTTCCACGAGCGAGCTATGACTGCGCCCATATTAGAAAGGATGTCGATGGAGAGATTGTTCCGACACATCTCCATGAGAGTGGCCTCAGAAACCTGATCACGTGTATGTAGCGATTGGTTCCTGAACCTCTTGACAAAGTTGCTTACAGACTCTGTCTTCTTCTACTTTACAGTTAGCAGGATGGTCATAGATACTTATTTGTCATCATTGAAGAATCTAGCTATGAAGAGCTCTTTCATGTCCTTCCAGCAGGTGATGGATCCATGCTCTAATTTGCGAAACCATTCAAAGGCGACCCCCTTGAGGGTGCCAATGAACAGTCGAGTCATAATGGGATCATTCTCCACTATATGTCCGGTTTGTGCCTGGAAGTAGTAGATATGCTGGGTAGGAGAACCCTTGCCATCGAACTGTAGGAGGTCCAGTGGCTGCAACTTCGTCGGGTATGAGATTGTATCCCATTTGATTGGATATGGTCTGACAACCCACAGCTTGTCCATATGCTACTGGAGCTTCAAGGCGTCAAGTTGACTTTAGAATTCGTCAAGCCTTTTGTCCCTTGGATTATGAACCAAAGATGACGCTCTT
>NC_033803.1:54063988-54090222 GCF_001876935.1 Asparagus officinalis | reverse complement strand
GCTCTTCCAGATGACTCAGATGAGAAGTGAGAAGGAGTAGGCATCCGCTCTTTGTGCTTCGAGGATTTATACGAAGCTCGCGAAGTCCTCTCTCTCTCCTTCTTCTTCTCGCTCAGAAGTTGTTCCAACATCTCCTTCTGGGAATCAATGGTTACTTGTTGCTCGTCGAGTCTTCTGGATATCTCATCAGGGATGTCAGTCATGTGCACATTTGCGTGCTCACCCTGAACTGAGCTTGAGGTTTGAGATGTCGCCATGTAGGCTGTCTAAAAATCACTGCAGATAGTTGATTCCCGTCAAAACACCAATGATAGAAGTTACAATTTCGCGGCTTCCAGAAGACTATCATTTGAAGACTTTCACATGGATCGATGAAGGTTATAATCTAACGACCTTCGCAACAACTGATAAAAGCTCTAATCAATAGTCTTCACAATCAACATCGAGAGTTACAATCTGACAACTCTCATATTTTCAAGGAGCCAAGACGAAGGTTACAAGATGACGATCTTTGCAACTCTCTAGCAAAAGAGACTACAAATCAACGGTCTCTTCAAACTAAAACGCAAATATCTCTCAAACCGTAAGGAATTTGGCAAAAACTGACGGAGCAAACTGAACCCTATGAGGTTGGTTTGGTTGGCTCCGTCTCGTCGAGATAGCCGATTTCCATATATAATTTGTCTAATTCTAACTTACGGTTTGAAAGTTATGACCTGTTTTTTACAGCAAGTTATGTTCTGAAGTCCGTCTGCAAGACTGGACTTCGTCTGAACCTTGGACTTAGCCTGAACCTCGCCAAGCCCACCTAAAGGCTTGCCTCTGCATTACAGAGTCAAAACTGAGAGTTCGTGGACTTAAAACGCAGAGTTTGTGGACTTAAAATGCAGAGTTCAACTCTGCGTCTAACAACAAAAATGCACAGTTAATGCGGAGCCTAACTCTGCGTCCCAGGTCCAAAAACACACAGTTAATGCACAGCCTAACTCTGCGTCCCAGGTCTAGAGACACACAGTTAATGCAGAACCCAACTCTACGTCCCAGGTCCAGAGACACACAGTTAATGCAGAACCCAACTCTGCGTCCTAGGTCCAGAGACGCACAGTTCATGCAGAACCCAAACCTGTGTCCCGGGTCCAAAAACGCACAGTTAATGCATAACCTAACTCTGCGTCCTAGGTCCAGAAACGCACAGTTTATGCAGAACCCAACTCTGCGTCCCAGGTCCAAAACGCAGAGTTCATCTCTGCGCAGCGCGACCTGTGTGTTTTTAGCCTAAAACAGGCCCAACTCTGTGTTTCAGGTCTAGAAACGCATAGTTCGGGCCCAGAACGTTGTTTTCAGCGTTTGACTCGTTCAAGCATGATTTGAACGGTTCCAGAACCGTTTTCTCCCCAAGATTTGAGGGGATCACTACCCTATCATGAAGAGATTTATGGGAGGGCAGTTACACCCCATTAAACCCTCATTAAGGAGAGATTTAAGGAGACGGTTACACCCCTAAATCCCCTATAAATAGTGGGAAACTCAATTGAGTTGAGGCTGGCTTTTTGGATCTTAGACTTGGCAGCGAAGAGAAGATCTTCGGCTTGGCAGTGAGGGGAAGATCGACGTTCATCCTTCAGCAATGTTCAACAACAGAGAGCTTTCATCCTTGGCTTATAAACTGATTTTGGTTAAATCAACTCTTTCATAGAGTTTCAAACTCGTTCAGAGTTATCAACTCGATCAGAGTTCAAAACTTGCTCTACAAGTTCTTCTAAAACTCGCTCTGAGTTATTAACTCATTAAGAGGTATTTTCAAACTTATCACGCAAGTTCTCCACAACATCAAATCGTGAGGAGAAGACCATGTTCTAGTGAATCAAAACGTGTGGATCGTCAACGGAGAGCAAACTCGACGTGAGCATTCGAGAGAGGCACTGCATCACCACCGTGAAGAACCCAGAATTAAACAAATGGGAGAATCAAATTCATTCTCCTCTCTTTTGTAATCGGAATCCAAATTGTAATTAAGATCGAAGGAATACAAATCAATTTTTCTTTCATTTCTTTTACTACAAATTTTCCACGAACACGCCACTGCCAAGAAATCATCGTCATCATCATCAGAGACGAGTGCTAGGCACGTGTAGTCAAACGGAATGGCTACCCCCATTCGGGCGCGAGTGCGCTAGTGGATACCCTCATGCTCAATGTCCTTGGATTTCCCCGTCACATTGACAGTTGCGACGGGGAGCTCCACATCATCGGAAGCTCGTCTCCTCTGACAATTGCGTCATTGGCGGAGAGGTCTCATCTCTGGTGGTTGTTGAAAGAGCCTTTCGAACACTAATGGTTTAGGCGTATCAGCACACTGGTTGTGCTCGAGCAGTGCCACAATGAGCCTCTTGAAATGGTACCGAGGAATTGCCTCGTAGAGCGTGCGTTTACAAGTCAAGCATTCTCTGAGATCCCATGTAGGTTGATAGTAATATTGCTCTTAAATTCAATGTTTTCCCTTATGATCAATAGTGTTTTAGATTTAAACTATTTGTTAGATCTAAACATATCGAATTATGGAAAGTTATTGATTATGCTTATGTTGTGCCCATATTGGAGAAATCTAAGTGGAGCAAGGAAGATAAGAAAATATTTACTATGAACAAGCTCTTGTTAGAATTTTTGCTTAAAGCTCTTGATTCATCTATTTTTAACAAACTGACTTCTTTTGATAGTGCTTACACTTTATCGAAACATATAGAGGCGCATCAAGGCAACTTGGAGAAAATCCAGCGCGTTCCAATGGATTCTGCTTCAAGTAAGATTGGAGCTTAATCGTGCACACGGCCAATAGGCGATTGCCCTAGTGAGGTATGCGAGTCTGAATCCAAAAGTAAACTTTCTATTATTTAACTTACTTGTGCATATGAAAGATTAACGCATACCTATAATAAATTGCATCACAATTTCGTAGATTCAAAAAGCAAGCATGTTATTTTAAAATCCGATCATGAGACGCTAGCATCCAAATTTGACATCATTTTAAAATATAATTTTTAAAGAAAACAATGAAAAATTAAAATTGGATAATGCTAGCTTGCCTAATGATAAGAAGGATGCCATGTTAGAAGTAGAAACAATTAGAAATGAATTTAATTCTTTCAAAAATGATCATGCTTTCTTTACTTCTATTGACAATGCTATTGTGCAAAATAATGAGTTGAATAATATGAAAAACCGCATGTCATCTTTAGATTCAACCCTAAAAATATGCATTGTCGAACATAAAAAACTTGTGGACATATGTGCTAAATCACGTGCAAATACTTCCAAATCACATACTCACTATGCACACATGTATAGAAAAATTTATAAATGCTCTATTTGCGATCATAAAGGCCATCTTGCTAATTTTTGCTATGATGCACAAAAACCCACAAATGCTAATATTAACGCTCCTTGTGCATCTCATAAAGTTTCTTCATCATCATCACACACACACACATGCACACATTGCTCATCATAAGCATGATAGTGTGTTTAAATGTGATTTTTGTAGAAGACTTGGCCATTTGGCAAAGTTTTATTTTGATTTAAGAAAAGTTTTACATTTGCAACATACTTCGAAGTGACCACTCTTATTTGCAAATGTTTCTCGTGCACATTCATATAGTCAATAAAAACAAACACATCCATTTCATTGCACTTATTGCGATAAAATGGGTCATTTGCGTAATTTTTGTTATGACCGGACTCGTACACTAATGCGCCCAAATAGGGTCATAACCCAAGGGCATTGAGCTATTTTGATAGAGGTCATGTCCCTAAACTCTCCGACACCAATAGTGTTTGGGTGTCAAAATCTTTTTGATTTTAAAATCAAGATCTTTTTTCGTGTTTTTAATTTTTCGTTTCCTATTTCTAAAAACGTATTTGGAAAACTTATTTCTTTGAAAATACAAATATTGATCAAATTTTACCCAAATAAATGTTTATATTGATCAATACTTTTGTTTTCATTACAAATTATGGTTTTAAAATAGCCCTATTGATAAAGAGGTTTATATTGAGCAACCCCCCGATTATATCAAATCTTTTATTTTCAAATCATGTTTATCAGGTTCTAAAAGCTTCATATTGTTTGCATCTAGATCCAAAATCTTGGTATGCTCATCTTTCTTTAAAATTGAAAATGCTTTATTTGTTAAACGTAATATCAAACATATAAATGTTTGACTTGTCTCGTGATTGGTTGATCAATTCTTTATCTTTTCAAAGACGATGTGTTATGATTTCTTTATCCTTTAATTCATGGTTCAACAATGATGTTTTATGATCTTGCTAAAATGGCTTACAAAGTTCCATGGTTTAGCATAAATCAATATATAGTTCCATGGTTTCGCCTTGAATTAACTGACTGATCTGGCCATTATCGATTAATGAACACATACCAGTCAACTAAAAATGCACATCAATCGACTGATTAAAAAAATTAGTTAACTAACCAACTGTAGGGGAGTAAATCTAGGTCTCGATGCGAGATTTGTGTTGATAAGAATGACTTATTACAAAATAATAAATCCAAAAGTTACAACAAAAACGGAGAGAAGGCCCTCCTTGTTTAACGTGGATTCTTCGGTAGTGATATGATGTCTCACTCGATGCTTGTGTCGAGTTTTCTTCCCTTGGACGATCCGATCGAAGTTGCGGTTGAGCTTTAGTACGTAGTAGAAGCTCCAGGGTGATTGAGTTTGACTATACTCGAGCTTGGTGAGTACCAAGGCCGAATGCTTAGAGAAGGCTAATATGCAAGAGTTTGCAAAGAGCCAAGAGCCTCAAATATGAGAGTTTAGATTGAGTCTACTTTAACAATCTAAGCAAAAAACTAGGAAAGTTCTACCAAGCAGGCCAATGATAGAGAGCCTATGTCTGAAGAGCCTTGGAGATGCTAAGCTTTCCTAAGAAATATTGCCAGCCTAATTGAGCTGAGCCCAACTGAACCCTCTGGACTGTTGGCAAAGAGGTCTTATAAATAGGCAAGGGATAACATGGGACATCCCTTGATTTGTGGGATGTGACCACTAATAGTAGTAAGGAGTAGCATACTCCCCTATAGCTATGGGATGCGACCACTATAGGGGTGATGGGAGCTATGTCTCATTACCCAAGATGTGAGAAGTGGGTGGGCCCACTCCCATAAGCAAGCAGCCACTTGCACTGTTTAGGCGAGGTTGATAGGCTTGCAGGCAAGCTTGAGAGCTGCTTGAACGTTCAAGCGAGCTTGCAAGCATGCTTGGCGAACAAGCGGGGTTGACTGGTGGGCCCCTTGAGTGTGTGAGCTGGCGTTCGTTGGCAAGCTAGGTTCGTGCAGGTGAACTCACTGCGAGCGAGTGGTGCGGCATAAATATGTACCAAAAATGTTGCAAGTGCACAACCGTGTCAAGTTATAGTATAAAGATATCGATCCACGAGGAAGGTGTTTTGTAGGAGAAAATATAAAATCGGTTCTTATGTTGTGAGCGTGACAAATAGGAGTGATAAGTGAATGTGATTGTGGAGAGATGAAAATGATTGTGTAAATGAATATATTTGAGAGTGAAAGTGATAATATAAATGTGATCAACAAGGCAAGAAGGAAAAATCAAGAACAAATAAAAATCAAGAATGTAAAGATAGCGGATTCAATTAAAGATATGGGTAATCTAGAATTGAATCCACTTCTTAGAAAAAGGTGATTCCCTAGAGGGTTCTAGCCTAAAGGCAAATCAAAGAAAATAAAAATGAACAAAAATAAAAACTAAACCCAAGAGGGTTCTAGCCTTAAGGTGAATAGTGCAAGAAATTAAAATCGAACTACAAAATAAATTACAAAATCTAAACTACAAAATAAATTACAAGAATTAAATATAAAAAAATAAATCTACTCTATAAGCATGAAATAAATCTAATCTATAAGCATGAAATAAATCTAAGGCAAGAGGGTTCTAACCTCTTGGCTATTTAAACAAGAAAATAAAATCTAATTACAAGCATGAAAATAAATCTAAACTAATAAGCAATAAAAGAGAAATAAGAAAAACAAACCTTCAAATTAATCTACATCTTCATCTTCATCTTCATCATCCAACAAAGAGAAGAAGAGAAAATTTTAAAGTGGTAAAAAAAATATTTTATTAATTATAACAAAAAATTACAAATTTGGAAGGCCTTCTCAATTAAGAGTAACCCTCCTCTCCAAAAGGAGTTATAAAAATTTTCACACCTCTAACCCCTTACTCTCTACCCCTATTTATAGTAAACATCAGTGAATGAGAGCCCTTGGATCGAAATCTTATCCAAAAACTATGAATTTCAGCCTTAGATTCATCCAGCATCGATAGGGGTATCGATGCTGGCATCGATGCGGGCATCATTGCTGGCATCGATGCCGCCATCGATGCTGGCATCGATGCCCAGTGCACTCTGGTTGCTTTTCTGAAAATCCTTCTTCTTGTAGGCTTTGGGCTTGGGCCTTTTGACATTTTCTTTGCATTTTGGGCTTACTTCATAAAATATTTGAAAGAAATTGTTTGGCTTCATAGGCTTCATTTCTTCATTAAATCAAGGGCTTTTGTTGAGAGATGAAAGTTTGAGATTTATTCTTCATTAACTTGCAATTAAAAGATAAAAATAATTATTAGTGGTATATTTATTCATATAAAATAGATAATGAGGGTATAAAATTGTAATAAAATGTGATTATCAGCGAGCTTGACTCATGCGGGCGAGCAAGATGTTCAAGCGAGCTCGAGCTCATGCTGGCGAGCTCGATAATCAGGAGAGCTTGACTCGTGCTAGCAAGTCAAGTAAACAGGCGAGGTTGGCAAAGTTTGGTTGTGAAGGCTAGCCAAACAAACATGCGAGCTTTGGCTTGCAGCGTGCTTGGCTTTGCCTCTTGAGTGCAGACGAACTTTGCTTGTGCTGGCAAGTTAATCATTGCAGACGAACTTTGGCTAGCAGGCAAGCAAGATGTTTAAGAGAGGTCGAGCTCGTGCTAGTGAGTTCGGTAATCAGGCGAGCTTGACTCATGCTGACAAGTCAAGCAAACAGGCGAGGTTGGCAAAGTTTGGGTCGTGCAAGCGAGTCAAACAAACAAGCGAGCTTTGGCTTGTAGGCAAGCTTAGCTTGGCCTCTTGAATGTAGGTGAACTTTGCTTGTGCTGGTAAGCTAAGCACTGTAGGTGAGCCACGTGTCTGCGGGCGATCTCTAATGCTTGCCAGCTAAGGTGACGCCTCGCCTTCATGCGCTCGATCTGAGCCGTTGAATCGACGACGCCTTTGATCTCAACCATCGGTTCGACGAGAGATCATGGCCTGAACTGCTAAATCTGGGTTGTTCATTTTGGAACTCCAAACGTCCTGCCACACTCGTGGTTGTTCTATTCGGACTGTCGAGTCGAATCGTTGCAGGCGATCTGTGTCGCTCGTATCAGTTGTGATGGTGGATCTCAGTCATTGAGATTCGTTCATATAAGATGTTCATCTCCCTCATCGAGAGACTATTGTTCCATTTGAAACTCTCAAGCCTTCGAAGAAAACTTGAGCTCTCATCCTCATTTTCTCTTCTCTTCGAGCTTGAAATGGCCCCCAAACGTAAGGTGCTCATCTCTAAGGGGAAGAAGGATGTCGCTTCTTCCAGCACCGTCGTTGGCGTTGCTGCCATTACTGCCACCGATGCGACTTGACCTCGCCATGGTAAGTCGAGGGGACTAAAAGTGAAGAAGACTAACAGACTCCTATTCATCTTCTAGCGAGCTTCATCTAATGAGGTGAGGCTTTGCTATTCTGGCGAGCTTGTCTGTTAGATGAGCTTTTGCCCTCATTGGGCGAGCTCTTCTTGATCGGCGAGATGTTGCCTTGTCAGGCGAGCTCTATTATCTTGCTTGCATGATGGGGCTTGCCTACACTTTGCAGGCTGCCTGTCCTTAAGACTTAGAAAATTTTTAACCTTTTGGGTAAAAAAATTCTAACTTCTTTTTGTTGTATTGTGCAGCTCGAGAGGAGGCACCGGTTATTAGGCCTCGTAATTTAAGGTCTTCTAGGAAGAGACCTCTCGCTGCAGAGGAGGCGGATTGGCATGAGGAGATCACTCGTAAAGTGAGACCATCGAGACCTAAAATCATCAAGATCTCTAACGATGAGGAGAATGAAGATCCCACCTCGGACACATACCCCGCAGTCTAAGTGCAAGATTGGCTTTTCCAACCCGGCTAGCATAGGCGGATCTAGGTTGAAGCCATCTGTCAATGACGACGGGCCTTTCCCCTAATTTTAGCCCATTACTACGATTACCCCTAGCCAGGAATCTGCTTACCCGGACTCCGGATCCGCGCAGGGCCTCCTCCAAAGGTTAGAGAATGTTATAAAACAAGCAACCTCCATCATTAGTCTTGGGTGGGGAAAATTTTATGATTTTCTCCCCTTTATAGTGGATAGTCTTAAGGACATTTAGTGTGTGGGCGGCCTCCAGCTGGCTAGGCGATGTGAGCAAAAACTCATTCACTTGGAGGAAGTTATGTACCGCTTGGAAGAGCTGGTATGCTCTGACCCGTGTGATGAGGTAACGTCGCTCATAATTGAAGCCTAGATTCAGAGGATGCATGAGCGTGAAGTCCAAGCGAAACACATATCGGAGCAAGAAGTTATCATTACGGATTTGCACGAGTGCCAACATCGCCTGCAGACTAAGATTGATGCTTATAATAATATCGTTGATCGTACGGGGGACAAAACTACCCAAGGTGAGGATATTCTGAAGGGCTTCTAAGGTGAGACCACAAGAGTTCATCGCGTTGTCACAAAAAAACTACAAGCTCTCCAGGATCTTCGTCGAGAAGAAGTGGTTGTTGAAGCTATCGCCGCTCTTACTGAGGCCAAGCTTCAGAAGGAAGAGGAAGAGAAGATCCAAGTGGAATGGGTGAAGGAGATAGTCACTGTCAAGGCTGAGCTCGCGCCCTTCAGTTTGCTGGGCTAAACTCGGCAGAATGGATTGATCTTGGGATGCTTTTTATTTTGTTATGACTTTGTTTGAATGTATTGTCTCAAAATTAGTTGTTATGAATGAAATTATGCCTTTGTCATCTGATCATTGTGTTTTAAATAACTCGTACATTTTTCCTTCTTGTCGACCAATACTTAGGATTTTTAGCAAACCCTTAACTATCAACGAATTTGATTTGCCTTTACCAATTACCGTTTGACTTGGGTTAGCCATACTATTTCCCTTAGTATGATGAGTTGTCGAGAAGTTTCTTTTAGACTTAATGCTAAAATTTCTTCTCTACCCTTTGCCATTTGAGGCGTAGGTTTGGGTTAATTAAGACCGTTAAGTCATAACTAGGTTAGGTTATGTCATTAAATATTAACAACTTAGTCTAACCTGAACGGTCATCTGCGTGTGTGACTAAGATTGGGTCTAAATAACGATTCACCGCTTGGTGGATCACTATTCAGAATGAGGGAGTCGATAGGGCACATCGCTTGGTAGGCTAATATCGACGAACAATGTCATTTGTGGGAATGAGGATGTTGGGGTAATCAAATCGTTCAGGGACGTATGAGTGTGACGATTGATTGATATAGTAGTGCATCACATGGTAGGCTACTACCCATCGATTGTTCTAAAAATATTAGAACGTACAGAATGGATCAGGTCATTCAGGGACGTATGATAACTGATTGGACAATGTCATTTGCGGGAATGACAAAGTTGACCATCAGAGGTAATCGTTAACATGATAGTTTTGTAAACCCACCATCCTATTGGAGAGGATTAGTAGGGGATTTTGTTAGAGGTTTAGTGTTAACATGACGGGATTAGAGAGATTGGAGCGACTTTGATGACCTACCATTCTATTGAAGAGGATTAGTAAGTTGATTGTCAGATGTGACTGTTAACGTGACAGTGAGAGTTTGTTACGATGAGCAACTTTGTGGACTCGCCATCCTATTAGAAAGAATTGGTAAGTTAATTTATCAAAGGTGCCTGCTAACATGATAATTTTGGGGGACCCACCATCCTATTAGAGAGGATTGGCGAGGGACTTTGGCTTTCACCCTAACTATCTGGAGGTTTTACCAAGTAGGAGTTTGGGGAGTAGTTTAACCTCGTATACTAGTCGGAGGTAAGGATAAATTTAGTCTCATGCACTAGTGGGAGGGAAGGAACAGTTTAGCCCCGTGCACTAGTTGGAGAGAAGATGTAGTTTAGCCTCGTGCACTAGTTGGAAGGAATGAATAAGCAGTTTATACTTGTATACTTGTCAAAGTGCATGAAGGTTTGAAGGAAGACTATAGGTAGTACTTCTTTAGGAATTTACCATTGATAGGCATCAGGATCTTATCATAATTCGGTTTGACGAGACGGTAAGCTCCATCCGAATAGACCGTCTCTATCATGAATTTTCCTTTCCATTTGGGTTGAAACTTTTCTTTCTTTTTGAAGTTGAGTATCATAGGTCGTCGAACAGCAAGGACTAACTCTCCCTCCTTGAAAGATCTGGGCTTGACTTTCTTGTCGAAAGTCTTGGATATTCGAGCTTGATAGAATCAATGTGTTGTTGAGCTTCGAGCTGCTTCTCATCTAATGCCTCCAATTCTGTGAGATGTCATCGATGACTTTTTTTAGTCATCATCCCTATTGCGAGTGCGACGCGTAGGGACAGAATCTGAATCTCCAGTGGTAGTACGGCTTCCCAACCGTATACCAGTGAATAAGGTGTGGAGTCAGTCAATGTATGAACAATAGTATGATACACCCATAAGCTTTTACTGAGCTTTTCATTCTAGTTGCACTTGCTGTTAGATGTAAACTTGGTCAAGATCTTGACGATCGTCTTGTTGAAAGCCTCGGCTAGTTCGTTTGCTGATGGATTATAAGTCGTGGACGCCAGATTCTATATTCTAAACTTGTCACAGAACCGAGTGAATGCATGACTAACAAATTATGATCTGTTATCATGAATGATACGTCTTGGAACGCCGTATCGGTAGACAATGTAATATTTGATGAACTTGATCACATTACTAGTTTTGACTTCTCTTAAGGCAATAGCTTCGACCCACTTAGATAAATAGTCAGTTATTGCAAAGATGAAGCGATGACCTTTGGTTGATGGTGGAGATATCGGTCCGACGATATCCATCCCCCATGTCTCAAACGGCCACGAAGTCACTATCGGATGCAAGTCTTCAGGTGGATTGTGAATGTAGTTAGCATGGATTTGACATGCATGGCAACGCTTGGCATAAGCGACAGCATCGTGGATCATTTCGGGCCAATAATAGCTCATTCTTCGCAAGCGATCCCATAGTTTGGGTCCGGGTTGGTGAGCGTCGTAGGTACCATCATGGGCCTCCTGCAGGGCTTCCTGTGCTTTTGTTTTTGAGAGACAGCGAAGCAACACGCTTTCATAGGACTTATGATACAACGCATTTGTTGTCAAATCATAGTATATTCTCAGAGTGCGTCTACAAACAGAATCTCGCTCCTTTACGTCTTCGGATAGTATGCCATATAAGACGTAGTCGATGATTGAGAAATGCTAATCTCTTGGTTCGAGTTGACCCATATCCTGGTGAGTTGCATTTGCTTCCAGAATATGCTCCGGGCAAAAAAGTTATCGGCTTACGATGGTGACGTGCTGACTAGTTCCTAACGGTTGAGCTACGTTAACTGCCAGTGACGCCAGAGCATCTGCGTGTGTGTTCTTAGAACGAAGCATGTGCTCAATGCAAAAGCTTTCAAATGATTCAGCTAGTTTAATAGTCGCTTCATGGCATGGGATTAAGTCGTCATTTCTGACTTTGTATTCCAGTGTCATCTGTCTGACGATGAGCTGAGAGTCACCGTAAGCTTTGAGGTGATTCGCCCCTAACTCCTTAGCGAAGTCGAGTCCAATGAGTAACACATTGTACTCAGCCTCATTATCTTTTCTCTATCTTGAGCTACGTCTAGGAACCTATAGATAATTTTTAACACCTACATATATGTATATAACTATTAATTTTATATTTATACAATTTAAATTCAAAATCTATTAAACAAAAATGTATATGTGTGTATAATGTTTGAGCTTTAGGTATCAACACACAAAGTATAAACCTAAAACATTATACCAAAATTATTGATCTTCAATAAAACTCATATTAGTTGCGTATGAAGCTTGATCTTGAATTTGACTTTGAATTGCAAATGACTTCATTCTAATATTCCGCTAACCTTTATTGAATGTCATCATTAAGGCGCAATCCATCCAACCTCCAACAACGATGTTTATCTAGAATACCTAATAAATAAATACAAACACTAGACAAACGATGTTAGAGATTGTTTATAAATCATCAAAATAAGATTAGACCGTTGGCTCATAAACATGAGACCTAACATCATAATGATGGAATTGTGGGATTTTGGTGTCATCCTTTGAACTTTTCTGATTTGATAGCTCAGAGTTGACTTTCCCGAAATAGATCGGCTTTTGACCTTTCTTCTTAGTTGGGACCATGAAGAAGACTTTCTTCACATCTTCCATCTCCTCGAATGCGGCACAAGATGACTTGAGTGGCAAATTAAGTGATGCCTCGGCATACAATGCATGCCATGGATCTGTGCTTACATCTATAATAGTCTATATTTTCTCACATTCAGATAACACTTCAGATACGTAAGCCAAATTAAAATTTTATTAATGTACCACTCACCCTTACTAGGTACATGATTATTATTGAGCTCATCCTAGCTCATTACATTTGAATTCAATTCCCATGGACACTCTTCCTCAGGTTTGAGCTTGGCGTCCGCTTCGTTACTACTGTCGGGATCTTCTTTTGACTATTCTAATTCTTAGGAGTCCAGATAGAAAATTCCATCCCTTTGAATGGTTACTTTCCAGCTATCAGGATTCTGACTTCTCCCTCTTCATTAACATACTTCATCACTTGATGGAGGGTAGACAGGACAATGCAATTCGTGTGAATCTAATATCGTCCCAACAATAAATTGTAGGACGTGTCTACGTCTATGATGTAGCAAGTCACTTCTGACTTGATATCTCCAATCTAACACTTGAGTTTGAGTTTGTCCAAGGGTCGTGTACTGTTGGCATTGAAGCCAAAGATAATGGTCTGGGTGGAGTTCAATCGATGTATTGGAATCCTAAAGACTTGCATGACCCTGTATGGCATGATATTGAGTATTGAACCCGGATCAACTTGGACTCGACTAATCTTAGAAAACCCAATATACCCTGTATAGTATAAGGGTCTGTCATGCTTATGCTTGATTTGCATATCTTCCTGTGTGAATGATATGCAAGGCAGACTTTTGACAGCTTGTAAGCATTGGGCATAGGAATGTTCTTTTATAGCTTCTGGGACTACATGAACTTGTGTGATGAAGCTCTTTGTATTTGTTAAAGCTTCGATCATTGCTTTTCTTGTGGATTTGGATAGCCTTAAGAGCTCATAAAGAGTGATTCTGGTAGGAATGTTGGCCAATTGCGCCATGACATCGAACGGAAAGATCTGCTTAATCCCTCGGTTTCTTATTAGAGAAGGTTCTTGTTGTAGCAAACCTCCCTCTACTTTCCCTTGTCGGCTACTTTCTTGGGGATAGAACCCCCAGCCTCTTCAGTATGTTCTCATGCTTCTTGAGCAGTTTGATCATACTTATTTAAGTATGTCTTCCCCGACCTAGTGCCTACTCCAGGATTTGCTTCTTCGTTGGCGGCAAGAGCAATCCTCTCCTCTTCTGAGTCAGTAAGAGGGACTAGATATGCATCATCTTCATCCATAGAGGGGCTAATCATGTAGGAAGATTTAGCATTGCTTCTCTTTTTTCTTTCCTGTCGCACTTCTCCACTGTTGATCTTCAAGAAAATCAGGATGGACCCATATTATCTCTCCCTTCGAAGTAGTATGGGGTACCGACCCTTTATCTTTTTGACCATGTGGATCAGTGTTTTTCAAGTGCAACTCTCCTTTGGTAATATGGATGATGCCATTGGGAGTCGACACAGGCGAAAAATCCCCGAACTAGACCGATATCATGTTCGTAGATACGGTCTTCTATTCCGGCTTTAGCTTGAGCACTTCGGCATCAACCAATGCCTGCAGGATATCTTTAAAGATATAGCATCTCTTTGTTGGATGCTCAAGCATTTTGTGGTAGAGGTAATAGTTAGGATCATCTACTTTTCCCACCTCTTCAGGTCTCTTTACTTCAGGAAGCTTCAACTTATTATTCTTCTGAAGTAACTTGAATAGAGTAACCACATGATCATCTTTAAAAGAGTATTGCTTGGTGGCCCTCGGCTGACCCAATGCCTTGCTCTACTTAGCAGGTAGCGTTCGAGTATTAGTATTAGTGGCCAGGGTATCCTTTCCCTTTGATCGGGGAGCATTACCTTGACTACGTTGTACCGGTTGCTTCTGTTTACTTGTCTCTTCAGCTTTGATCTGGGTAATAATTTCTTCTGCTGGTTCTCCTTGGGAGACCAATTGTTTCTAGAAATGGCACTCTGCAACTCCCATTTGGGCTAGAAGGTTGGTCTACAAATTATGCTGACAGATTTCCACCAAAGTTGCATGTGTCATACCCGAAGGACATCATAGGGCCATGCTTCAGAATCTTTTGACGAAGGCTTTAATAGACTCTCCATTCTTTTATTTGATGGCAAGAAGGGTAGGGAAGGAGACTTCTGTGTCATCTTCGAAGAACCTGGCCAAAAATAGCCTTTCTAAATCTGCCCACTTCTGAATAGATCCGACGGGAAGTTTCATGAACCATTCAAAGGCAACCCCCTTGAGGGTTCCAAAGAATAAACGAGTCAATATGGAATTGTTTGATATCATATTCCTAGTCTGTGACTTAAAATAGTAGATATGTTGGTTTGGTGACCATGTGCCATCAAAAGCTTATAGAGTCGGGGCTTTAAATTTGGGAGGATAAGGGGCTACATCCCATTCAACGGGATAAGGCCTCACAACTCCCTCCTCTTGGAGCTCGCTTCTGTTAACAATAGCATTGAGGTGAGCTTCCAATTCTTTCATTTTGGCCGACTGAGGATTCTGCTAATTCTCGGCTTCTTTTTCTTCTTCAGAGGAAGATTCTATATAATGAGTTTCTTGATCAGAAGTCTCAGTCACTTTTCCTTCCCCTTTGTTGAAGATGATCCTACTTTCTGAGAAAATTCACGCCACGGCGGTGGGTCCACCTTTTGAGACTTGGTCCCTATCTGCAACGATCTAGGCCATCAAGGCTCAGAGTTCATTGATGGTCTCTTGCTGAGATCTGAGCATGGCTTACTGGTCATCAAGTCTCTTCATGAGATCTTCAGGATTTCCTGCCATGTAAGCGAAACTCTCATGTTCAATAAAAGAACTAGAGGATTGGGACTCCGTGATGGTTGAATGTTCATCATGAGAATTTTATCCTCTAGCTAATCTCTGATCATCGATATGGGGAATAACTCCCATTCTAGTCTGAGTGTGTTGGTATATTTCTTTGAACTCATTCAAAATTTCTTTAACACTCGGAGAACGATTTGTCTCTGATTCATTGAAACTAGGGATTGGTGACTTCCCTCTACCGACTATATTGATAGCAACTCTAAGATATTCATCCTCTAGAGTTTTCTTCTTGTAAGAACATCGTCGCTTGTTGGGCAAGGCAACGTGTTGGGTCCTTTTGTTTGATGATGATTTACAAACAATTTATATCTAATGTTGTTTGTCTAGTATTTGTGTTTTGTATCTACTCTAGGCAAACAATACGTTAGAGGATGGATGGAATCAAGCATTCACGATCATATCCAATGGAGGTTGGCGGAATAGTGGAATGAAACCTATACAATTCAAGATGAAGATCCAAGTTCAAGCTTCATCTGCAAGTTTACCAAGTCGAGCTCATTGAAGACCTTCATCAAGCTTGGGTAATTTAGTTTATAGTATGTGTGTCAGTACTTTAAGCTCAATTATATACACACATACACGTTTTGGTTTTTGTATATATATAGTTATATATATACATATATGTTTTGGTTTAGCTATATAGATATGAAACAATATATATATCTTCATATATACTTTTATATGTTTCATATTCTATTGCATTTGGAAAAATATTATGTTTTTGGTCTATTGCATTTGGAAAAATATTATGTTTTTGGTTTATATGGTTTATAGACTTAACAACTATAGTTTATGCTTTTTATCAAGTCTATAAAATCATTTTACAAAGTTTCAAAACTTGGCTTATGTTAAAACATCAAAATTCAAGTATCTCATATTTTCATGTTTTGGACATATTTGTAAAATGATGATATTTTACAAATGGGAGGTGATTTTTAAAAACCAGTTTTTGTAGCATGTTTATTATCATGTCTACAATTATTTCCCAGAGTTTCATATTTTTCTGATTTTATTTGCTATTTTTAAAGGCAGTTTGAAAATTAGATTTTTATTTCAAAACAGGCTGATAACCTGTTCAGTTGACTGGTTAGTCGACTGATGACATCAGTCGACTGATGAGTCGACTGAAAAAATTGTCTGGAATAATAAAAAGTTTCTGTTTTATTTTGGTCGACTGACCAGTCGACTGATGAGGTCATCAGTCGACTGATAAGGTCCGTTAGTCACTGATGAGCTGAAAAACGCCTCTAACGGTCAGCTCATCAGTCGACTGATAAAAGTCGTCAGTCGACTGATACTATAACGGCTAGTTTTTTTAGCCTTTTACAGATTTAGGTTTTTGGTCTTTTTGCCTTGTTTTCTCTTGGCTTTAGGGTTCCTATAAATACCCCTACATATCCTTAGTTTTATCAACTCAAGAGAATTGTTTAAAACAAGTTTAAGAGTGTTTATGTTTTGTTTAAGTTTGTTTAAGAGTTTGTTTGTGAAGAAACTTTCACAAGAGCTTGGGGAGATCATCTATTGGTGTTTGAGCATTCAACTCTTCTCCTTCTCTCTCTTATCATCTACAGAAGTTTTCTAAACTCGATCTAGCTATTTTATATGTTTGATTTTCATTTCCATAAGCTAAAATCTATATTGAGTTTAGTTTGATTTTGTTTTATTAAATCTCATTGTTACACACACTCACACTAGCTTATAGTATTTCATACATAGTTTAATTAGGGTTGTGAGAGATTGTAACTTTGAGTTGTGCTTAATTAAGTTCTCACCTTGTTTAGAGAACAATTATTTGTTGAGTGCCTAAATTGTGAGGTTCACCTTGTAATACACTAGTACACCAGGAGGAGTGTATGGTGAGAGATGGGGTCGTCCTAAGAGGAGTGGGGCAGGTGATAATGCTTAGAGAAAGGTTATAATTCCTAATACTTGAGGGAGACACAGGCTAGAGACCAACACTTGAGGGAGACACAGGCTAGAGACCAACACTTAAGGTGGTAGTTAGTGTTTTTACATTGTGAGTGATTGTAAAGTTTTCGGTGAGCTAGAAAACCAAATTGTGAGGTGTAATACGTTATTTGGGTGAGCGTTGAAAACCCGGTTGTGTAGTGGATTTCTCCCCGAGAGTAGGGAGCGAAGACATAGGACGAAAGGTCTGAACTCCGTGATCATTTGATTTTGTTTGAGCTTGCATTGGCGTTCATTTATACTTGTGCTCATTGCTTATATCGCCTATTGCATCTTGTCTATTTCATCCACTATATTGTTTACCCTTGCTTAGTTTACTTATCCTTGCATATATATATTGTTACATATCATATTTGCTAGGATATTTGTTAATTAGTTTTAAATTAGCATAAATCAGATTAGATTAGCATAAACCCTATCCACCCCTCCTCTAGAGTTCTTTCCTAGTGGCATTAGGGTACTTTCACAATGTTTGTTAGTCGGCCAAACATTGACATTCTTGGTGTAGGTGCAAAGCATTGGCACCCTGAGAGGACTACAGAAATCAGTTGTTCACAATGATATGAATGAGTGACTTGTTGTACGGGTATTTCTCTCGGTGTGAGCTCTCTTAAGTCGGAGACTTGAAAATAATCCCTCACTGAATGTGAGTTTTGAATTGGAACCCCTGTCTACCATTAGATGAGACTGGCTCCTGGTGAACATGAATCTTAAATCCATGTTAGTTCCTTTGAATGTGACGTATCACATCGTGTTTTGTATTAAGAACGTGAGGGTCGCGTTTAAGAATGGGAATGCGAGGGTCGCATTTTGCTTGAGGAACGCGAAGGTCGCGTTCTACTTGAGGCACGTGAACGTCGTGTTTTAATTTATCAACGCGGGCTTGAGGTTCGTGTTCTGTTTGTGAAAGGCTCTAATGAGGGTCGTGTTTTGGTTGAACAACGCAGCCCTGAGGTCCGCATTTTGGCTGAGCAATGCAACCTTAAGGTCCATGTTTTGCTTGCAAAACACTCCCTTGAAGGTCACGTTTAACCTGGCTTGCGCGTAACTCGTGCTTGGGCACATAAACACGAGACTTGCATTCTGAAGCAGAAACGTAGGGCTCATGTTGAGGCTCACAAATGCGGAGCTCGCGTTGATTGAAGGATTGGCTTTTTCAAAGTTGTGCTCGTCGTAGGGATCTCCTCTTTTATCAAGCAGTGTTCTACTTAGCATGTTTCAAGGCTTTTATAGCGTTACTATCTATATTGATCAAGTTTGTTGTCGTAATGGGCCTCTTGTGACCTGATACCCGTTGTTTAGGCACAGGCATAGAACTTCTACTCGATTGATGAGTTTAGCTAGAGTTGAGTCTTCTCCTTCAGAGGAGGGGCTGTCCAAGCAGTCTAGTCCAAGGGAGAGATCTCTCATTGGTGAGTCAGGCATAATTAGAGCTTTGGTCTCCTTAGAGACTTTGTGAATCTTGCTCATAGCCTTGGGGCTACGAGATCCAGAGGAAAGCAATTCCTCATACTTAGCTTGATCAAACTCCACCATTAGAGTTTCGACCATTGTTCCAACGAGGTCGATGTCGAATTGCGCCACCACTTCTTCATTGGTGAAAAAGCTAGTCACCAGCAGAGTCGCCATCTTTTGTTTATTAAAAATTGTGAGAAATTTAAGAATAAAATTTGTATTAATCTCCCTACCTGACTTAGAAAAAGATTAAATACAATCTCTCACAGCAATCTCTCTCTCTAACTAACTTAGAAAAAGAAATTATAATTTTCTCTTATCGGTTTCCTGATTTATAAAAGAGACAATGCATCAACGGAGATCCTTCCCTTTGTTTAAACCTATGTTCTTCTTGGTAGCGATGGGAGTTTAAATCTTGTATCTCGTTGATGATCTGAACATTTTGCTTCATAGAACGTTAGTCTATTCCTCTTGACATGACATCAGGAAGAACTTGCAAGGCAAATTTTGAACTCTTAACAAGTTTAAAAACTCTAGACGAGTTTTAAAACTCTGCAAAAGAGTTGATTTCAGAAAAGAAATTAATCCTTTTCAATTTAACCAAAATGGTTCACAAGCTAAGGCCTAAGCTCCAAGAAAATCTCTTAATAATGCTCCAAAGATCTGATCAAAAGATCCCCTTTCTTCTAATCTCCTTTTTTTTAGCTAACATTTTAGCTATTTATAAGGGTTTAAGGGGGGTGTAATTGACCCCTTAAACCACACCTTAATGAGGGCTTAATGCCCTTAATTTGTGCAAAACACTTTTAAAACTGTTTAGAACGTGTTTGAATGAGTCAAATGTAAGATTCGAGTTCTGGAAACAACCCTCGCATTTAGAACTAAAAACATGGTAGCGAGCTCCGCATTTTGATCTTGGAATATGATGGTGAACTCTACATTTTGAGCTGGGAACGTGGTGGTGAACTCCACATTTTGAGCTTGGAACACGCTGATGAGCTCTGTGTTTTGAGCTTGGAACGTACTGATAAGCTCGCGTGTTGCTTTGAAGAGATCATCAACTTGTAATCTATTATGTTAGAGTGTTGTAAAGATTGTTGTCTTGTAGTCCTAACCTTTGGCTCTTTGAGATATGAGAGTCGTCAGTTTATAACTCTCATTTGTTATTACAAAAGTTGTCAGATTGTAACTTTCATCATTAGTTGTTATGAGAATCGTCAAATTATAACTCTCATTGATTGATATGAAAGTCGTCAGATCGTGACTTCCATCATTTGTGTTTTGTGGGATTGGCTATTTGTAGTGATTTTTAGATAGCCTACAAAACCATTTAAGATTCTGAGGTGTATCTCATCCGTTCATTTTGAAACTAGTTGTTCGTCCAGATTATTCCATGTGCCCCTTTTTGGCACTATAAATAGCCTATTGGAGATGAAGAAGAATTTTCTTCACGAACTCCTACCCTAAATCTTCAGCGCATGTCTCTCTCAACTTTCCTAAATCTTTACAATTAAAATCTTCAAATGGCTTCTCAGACATCTACCACCGACCACAATGAGGAGAGAATTGCTCTTCTCTGACCAATCTGCTCCAAGGTCTGCGTCTGAGAGCTCGAGGAGTACTACAGGCACTATGATGTCCCCAAGGCCTTTACACTTGCGGCACCAAGTGGGGATGAGCTGATGTATCGCCACAGCTAAAATAAGGAACTGTTGTATCTCATCCTTCTCGAGTATGGGCTCCGGCTACCGCTCAATCCCTTCATTAGGAATGTATGTGTTTTTCTGGAGGTTCCCCCTCTTAATTCACCTCAAATGCAATTGGGGGTTCTGGTGGGCTTCATCATGATCTACCACCAAGTTAGCTACCTATCGGGCATGCACCTCTTGGTGCACTTGGCCGGTGTTAAGTCAATGATGAGGGACCCCCACTACTTCCTCTACTACACTAGAGGTTGCAAGTTTGTGTCAGATGCTTCAGAGTAAAATTGAGACTAAAAGGATCGGTTCGTGTGGGACTTCGGTGCCGACGGCATCCTCTCGTGCCCCAACTGGACTGAGATCAACAAGGACGGGCTGAAGCCATACATCCTTGCTATTGAGGAGAGGTGGCAATTAGAGAAGATTTGCTCCTATGTTGGATCTCGGGAGAGAGGGAACCTCTTCGAGATGGCATCTCTTCAAGCGGCGAGCATCTCGATGGTCCTCCCTACTGAGGCCGACAAGGTGAGGGCGAATCTGTCAGCCCTCCCTCTTGAAAAAAGCTATAAGAGGAATTCGAGGGGTGAGGAGTCAGGCTTGACCTCAAGGCCCCAAAAGAGGTTGACAGGGAATCTCGACCCCGAGGAGGTTGGCGGCCTAAGGTTGGGAGTGGCCGAGATCGCTACCTAACTAGCATGGCAGAGGGTGAAGACCAAGAAAGTGAAGTTCAAGAAGGACCAAGGACCTAGTAGGCTGACTGGGTAGGTCCAGGTTAACCCAGCCGAAGAGTAGCGAGCGGCTAAAGAGCAGCAGTCGGTCATCCCAGTCGTTCAGTCGGATAAGGTCATTGTGATCAAGGACTCTTCCCCTTTTAGACCAGAGGGGATGGCCTCAGCAGTCAAGGTTGCTGAAGTTAGGGCCCCTATCAAGGGGTCGGCCAGCCTGAGCCTTGTGCTCAAGCTATCCCGCAAGCCAGGCAAGGAGCCTGCAGGGACTTCCGGAGTGCCAAAAAGCAAGCGACACCTCCTCCAAAATCTACGACGGGTGAGGTTGATGAGGAGGAAGAGGAGATCTAGCTATTCCACCACTAGATTTTAAAGCTTAGCCCCTGATTCTAGGATAAGGTGAAGGCCATGTTGTTTGGGGTGCCGTGGGGCTCCTGTTTGCCTAGGAGGGAACTCCCAGAGGGTGAGAGGTTAGTCACGGCTACACCTCTTGACATAGAGACCTCGGTCTTAGGGTCTGTTATTGCCCCAATCCAAGTTGTCCAACAGTTTACTCTTCCGAAGGATAAGGGGTTCATGCAAAAATGCCAAACGTTGGCTTGTATATGGCCCTCAAAGCCTACTTAGTTCGGGGGACCTTGGTGGAGCAGGAGCTGTTCAACCGGATCGCCCACATGTACAACTCCCCACCTGAGTGGTAAGCAAACTTGGGTTAGCCGGGGAGGAAGCAGAGAAGAGGATCACCGCCTTGGAGGCTAAGATGAATAACATCGAGGCCCGCTAGCGTCAGGAGGTAGATGCAAGGGAAAAGCTCCTCAAGGGGATCCAATCCCATGGCGCCAAGCAAGTGACTTCGATAGAGAATCTCCAAGGCGAGGTGGGTCAGCTGAAAGGTGAGATTGGCCACCTCCAATAGGGAGTCTCTGAGCGAGATGGCTGCTCTACTGCTCTGGAGGGGGAGCTCGAGTCCGAGAGGCACCTCAAGGCGACAGTCAAGGAGGATGCTCGATCGATTCATCTCTCAGTCAAGCAACTGAGATGAGACCTCGAGGAGGAATGGTTAACTCATTAGGCATTCATGACAATAATCAAGAACCTAGAGGATCAGCTTGCTCGCTTGGACTCAGAGTAGTACCAGGCCAAGGTGGTCGATGACTGGTGCCAGGGCCCCTTGGGTAAAACTGAGGTGGCCTTAGCTTGCAAGGCTGGAGTCGACTACCTCGCATCGCTGCTACCCCTACCTCTCTCCCTGTGCTCGATCGCCTTTACCCACCCTGAGTCTCTTGCTGCCTCGACCTCCTAAAGGAGATTGAGGTGAGTGGAGGAGGGTTAGAGTTGGCATTAGACGACGACAATGACGAGTTAAGAGATAGCCCTAGAGAATACCCTCTCGCTTCCTCTTCTATTGCTCCTGCCACTGTCGCTCCTGTAGAGGACCTCCCAAGCCCTACTCCCAGATCTGGTTGAGAGATTTGAGGGCTTGTATCTTTTCTTTCTTTTTGTAAATACCAACATGCCTTTTTTTTAATATTGACATGAATATTATAATAAAACTTGTAATAAAGTTTGAATTTTGGAATAAAGATTGAATTTGCTCTTATTGTGGAGTCTGCCTTCATTTATTCCTTGTTTTGATATGTTTGCTTGTAGCTTTGTTCTGATTAAGAGAAATATTATTAATTATTGTGAGTCATTCGTGTTGAGACAGCCCGAGTGTTGAAGGGTTGAGATGGCTGGCTCATTTTATGCCTTTTCCAGGCGAGGTGTCCAGGTCTTTCTATCGATGAAGACTAGCAAGTTGAAGTGCCTAGGTCTTTTTTGCCGAAGACGATCAAATGATTGAACTCCATGCCTTGGGTTTACTCATGATGATACCAATGTCTTAAAGTATGTGCATTAGACTTAATGAGGGTGCCAAGGTCTTTTCTGTTGGCCTTCTTGTTTTGATTATGTTTAACAAATAATTTACCACTAATATTGTTTGTCTAGTATTTGTGTTTTTCTATGTATTGTAGACAAACAACGTTGTTGGAGGATGGATGGAATAGAGCTTCAACGATCATATCCAAAGGAGGTTGGCGGAATGTCGGTGAAGCCTTGCTATTCAAAGTTCAAGATCCAAGTTAAAGCTTCATCCGCGAGATTACCTAGAAGAGCTTATTGAAGATCAAGATCAAGCTTGGGTAATTTAGTTTAGGATTTATATTATGTGTGTTAAATACTTCAAGCTCAATATCTATATACACACATTTATTGGTTTCTTCGTATATATATATAGTTATATATATATACATCAGTTTTGGTTTCTATGCATATATATAGTTATATATATACATACATGTGTTTTGGTTTTTATGATATTACATACTCTATTGTGTTTTAGTACTTATTGCATAAAATATGTAATTTGTGAAAATATTATCTTATTAGTTTATAGACTTCAATATCAGTTTATACATGTTTTACTAAGTCTATAAAAACATTTTACAAAGTTTCAAAAGTTGGTTTATGTCAAAACATCAAAATTCAATCTCATATTTTCATGTTTTGGACTATTTTGCAAAATGATAATTTTTCACAAATGGGAAATGTAATTTGGAAAATTCTTGTTGTAACATGTTCACTTACATGTTTATATACTTTTCCCAAAGTTTCATAATTTTTGGACTTCATTTGTTATTTTTAACACATTTTTAAAAGTCTCAAAAACATGTTTTGAGTGTGTCAGTTTTCGGTCGACCGAACCTGAGTTCTCGTGTTCACTGGGCGACAGAGAGTCTGTCGGTCGACCGATCCGGTCGACTGATGAAATTTTCCGGTCGACCGATGAAATTTCCGGTCGACCGACAGTGACTTTTTCAGCTTCCAACGGCTTTTAATCAAGTTTAATAAAGTTTTTAACAAGGGTTTTAGTTTGGTTTAAGTGTGTTTAAAAAGCTTTTAAGCAAATTGAGAGTTTGTTTTTGTGATTCAATTCTACAAGAGCTTGAGGAGATCATCTATTGGTGTTTGGGCATTCAACTATTCTCCCTCCAACTCTTGATATATTGAGAAGTTTTCTAAACTCTATTTCTAGCTCTTTTATATATTTGATTATCATTGTTATTAAGCTAGAACTACATTGAGTTTAGTTTTGATTTATATCTCTTTGTTCACACACAACCTTTTGAGCTTATTGTATTTACATTCATAGTATAATTTAGGGTTGTGGGTTTGTGACATTGAGAGTGAGCTTAATTGAGTTCTCATCTTATTTAGAGAACAATCAATTGATTTATATTGTGCTTATTGTGAGATTCACTTTGTAATACACTTGTACACCGAGAGGAGTGTGTGGTGAGAGTCGGGGATCCTCTCAAGAGGAGTGGCGTCGGTTGACGTGCCTAGAGAAAGGTTGTAACCGATCACTTGAGGGAGACACGGCTAGGTCCAACACTTAGTGGGTATAGAGTGTGATTGCAAGAGTGTGAGTTGTAGAGTTTTCGGTTAGCTAGAAAACCGAGTGTGTAGAAGAAGTTCCGGCTTCCAAACCGGATTATGTTAGTGGATTTCTCCCAGGGAGTGGGGAGCGGAGACGTAGGACGGAAGGTCCGAACTCCGTGATCATATCTTGTGTTTGAGTGTGCTTTGGCGTTTATTTATACTTGTGTTTATATTTCTTATCGCCACATTATCCATATCATCCACTATCTTGTTTAGATTGTTTACCCCTTGTGTTAGTTTATATATATCCTTGCATATATATATTCATCATATAGGATATATCTCATTGTTCATATTGCTTATCCTAGCTTACATATCTTGTTGTATTTCATACTTGCTAGGATAACGTATTAATCAATTTTAATTGGCATTTAATCGGATTAGATTAGCATAAGACCCTAATCACCCCCCCTCTAGGGTCTAACAATTGGTATCAGAGCTTGGTGCTCTTTGATTTAAGGTCTAATCGCCTTGAGTTAAAGATCCAAGTTAGCTTATTGTGCTAATCTATTTTTGAGCTTTATTTGTATCTTGCTTGCATACATTTTCTCATTATGGACATACATTGTGCATCTTGTTTAGGCTATGATCCTATTGTTGCTCCTAAAATAGATAATCTCCCATATGACCAATGGTGTTCTAGATTTAACATATTTGTTAGATCTAAACAATTCGATTTATGGGAAGTTATTGAAGATGCTTATATTATACCCACTTCGGAAAAATCCAAGTGGAGTAACAATGATAAAAGAATGTTTAATATGAACAAGCTTTTGTTAGAATATTTGCTTAATGCCTTTGACTCATCCTTTTCTAACAAATTTGTTCATTTTGATAGTGCTTACAATTTATGGAAATTCATAGAAGCACATCAAGGCAACTTGGAGGAAATCCGACGTAGTTTGGAGGATTATTCTTCAAGTGAGTGTGGAGCATCATCATGCACACGGCCACTAGGCGATAGCCCTAGTGTGGTAAGCGATTCGGAATCCGATAGTGATATATCCATCAATGAACTCGCTTGTGCATATGATAGATTAATGCATGCCTATACTAAGTTGCATAATAATTTTATAGATTTGAAAAGCAAGCATATTAATTTGAAATCCGATCATGAGTTGCTAGGTTCCAAATTTGATGTCATTGCAAAAGAAAATATTCAGAATCAAGCTAATGAGTTGAGGAATCAACGAGCCATCCAACCAAGGGGAAACTCGGACGAATCACGATCGAATCAAGATCAATTTCGGACTCGAACTCAGAAGCGGATTTACTGCCAAATCAGGAATCCAACTTACTGCCAAATCAGATCATCAAATCAGAGTCTCAGATCAACCGAAACACGGACAAACGAGACAACGGAAAACGACTCGAAAAAGTCGGAAAACACCGCCCGCGGGGGCTCGGCCAAAGCCGAGCCACCTCAAGGCGGCTCGGCCTTAGCCGAGCCACCTTGAGGTGGCTCGGTGGCC
>NC_033803.1:54054259-54056465 GCF_001876935.1 Asparagus officinalis | reverse complement strand
AACATCTGAGCTTGACGCTCTCCTGTCTGCCACATACCCGTGAAATGTAGCAACTCCATGAACCTGCTCTCAAAATCTGCCACTGTCATGTCCCCCTGAGTCAATCGGGACAACTCAAGCTCCTTCCCAGTCCGTGCTGCAGAAGAAATGTACTGCCCATCAAAGAAGTATATGAAGTCCTCCCAGGTGAGGGTCGTCCTCTGCTCTGGGGTAAACTGCAGTCGGTACCATCTCCTAGCATCTCCCTTCAGACTGTAGGATGCCAATCTCTACTTCTGAACTGAATCCACACTGAGTATGTCAAGAATATTACCCACATCCTCCTTCCACTTATGGGCTGCAAGAGGGTCTGGTGACCCCTGGAACTCTGGTGCCCTCATCTTCTGATACCTCTCCACCATACGGAGCCAAGCTTCCTGATCCGTGGCTCTATCTGGTACCGCTAGTGGAATAACTGCAGGTGCTACCTCTGGGTCTCTCTCTCTGATCGGGACGGCTGGTATCCCCTGTTGCTGAGCTACCGGTGGTGGTGGTGTTCGTGGTGCTATATGAGTAGTTACCAACTCCTCAATGGCTATCATCCTGGCAATAAGAGGAGCCATGATATCCACCAAATACTGAGGAGCCTGCTGCGGCTCTGGTGGTGCCTGCTCCTGTTCGGGTGGAGCCTGCTGTGGCTCAGGTGGGGCCTGCTGCGTGTTGTGGCTCTGGTTGAGCTTGCTGTGACTCTGCCTGTCTACGAGGTCTACCACATCCTGCCATCTCTCTCTGGTCATAAGAAAATGAGAGTTTATGAGTCAAAATAGACCTTTATAAATAACGTATCACATTGAAATTTTTGCAACATATAGTATTCACACAAATACTTTGAATTTACACCAAATAGTTATCATAAAAAAAAATTTCACAAATTTTTGAGATATACGCATATATCGTCCTCACTCATACTAGGAAATCCTTAGCGGACTCTACACATGAATCCTAAGAAACTCTAACCTAGCTCCACGACTCGACACAGGATGATCCTAAGGATACTGGAACTAGAGCTCTGATACCAACTGTGCCGCCCCTGGGTTCACACAAGGCTACAGTCCGAGGTGAAACCAGGAATGTCAAACCTGCCATGCACCACACTGTGCAATAACATGTTTCACCATCACAATTTCTATCTCTCTAGTGGAATCAATAACAGGTGTAGTACAATGCAAGTAAAAGGTTATACAAGAATCAACTGATGAAATAATAGAGATTTAATTAATATTTCACCATCTAACATTTTGGAGTACAAATATATGTCTGAAATAAATAAACTGGAGTTCTCATCAAGTCTCAAATACAAAATGTCTGACAAGAGAAAATAAGGCACACGGCCTTTACAACTTCTAGAATAAAACTCTCAAATGTCTAAACAGAAGTCTACAGTGGAGCTCAAAGGAAATATAACTAAAATATATGGCTGAAGCTAAAGTGCATCGCCGTCAACCTGCGACTCTCCGGGCTCCTGGCTCGTTACCTGAAAGGGGGAGGGACAACGAGCGTCAAAGCGCTAGCGAGCAACATCACAACCAACCCCAAGGGATAGGGCTCGTTGTAAATGAAAATACAGATAATACATAATAATATAAATCATTTACACAAACATTTATGGGTTTTAGTACTTAGGGAAAAACAACATGAGCATAGGTACGTTGAGCGAAATAATCCAAATAAGGAAACCCTCATGTATATACCTTGTATCTCAAATTGTAGATCCCTAAATATTAAACCCGAGGTTGGTCATAAGAAAATAAATAAAGAAAAGAATACATACTCATCTCTACCAATAAAGTGTAAACATGACAAAGCTACAATAGGTGTCATACACAACCTAGGCAGCTATCATGTCCCAGCCTAATACAATATATCCTGTACCCAACTTGATTACGTGTCATGCTCAAGGTTTAGAAAAGTCTAAAACATGATTAAAATGAATTATAGTCCAACACGAGGACTTTAATGGATTATAGTCCAGCACGAGGACTGCGTATAAGAAAGTATGCATGTCTTATTCCCGTACATACCATATTGTACTGACTTAAACTTGTGTCCGAAAGGTCATCTCGCATATGTATGTGAAATCATATTCACTGCAAATAAGTACTCAATAAACAAGGCACTCCTCAAGTCCAAACGTGGTAGATAGTACCCTTGAAATATGTAGACACTG
>NC_033803.1:54019977-54053259 GCF_001876935.1 Asparagus officinalis | reverse complement strand
AGGCATCTCCCGTCCTAGAGCAGCAAGGCGATTCCTCAAGGTAGAAGCGGTGGCGAGGAACTCGTTACGGGGTGGTGCATCCAGCCCCAGTACTCCGGGACACAATCCGGTGATGTGACTTCTGCTCGAGCCAGGAAACGCCTGATGAGTAATGTAGCCACAATGAACGCTCTCATGCTCCTCCGTCAAGCGCCACGACATCTCCCGTGTCACGGCCTGACGCCTGAGCTCAGTCAATGAACGATGCCGAGGAATCTTCGGCAAATATATGAAGCCACTGCCAGTTTTATGAAGCCACTGCTCAGCCTCAATAAACACGGCATCCGGGTCTTCGACAGAGTCGCCAAATAAGAAATCACTCTTCCGAAGAGGCTGAATAGAACTGGCGTCCTTCACAAGAGGTGCATCGGTAATCAACTGTCGAAGAGCTCGGTGCCCACCTTCCTTCACCGCCTGTACAACCTCAGTCGATGTGTCCAAAACGAACTGAGAGGTGACTGGGATAGGGGAAACATCGTCGGAGGTCGAATAATACTCGCCACGACGCCCGTATACTGCGTGAGATGAGAACGCTCCAGAAGGGTATTCAACTGAGAACAAGCAATTAAACGTTTGTTAATTCGAGTTATAAAAGGAAATTGAACTCATCTTACGAAGGGGTAAGATAGAGTCATTGCCTTATAAAGGGTGTGACGTTTTGGCCACGTTGCGCCTTCATAAGATAGGGTATATTGACAATATATCCCTGCCTTATAAGGCACATCGCAGCGACAAAACGCCCCCTTTATCTATTATGAGATAGTGTTTTGACCAAACAAAACATATCTTTGAAGCGTCGATCCTCACCAAGGAGAATCAAGGCTCTTCCCGATTACCTCACCAAGGAGAACAATGTGGGGTTAAAAGGACCAATTTGCAATTTTTCAGGAAAAAAAGGGTTAATTTGTAAAATTTCTATCTTAAGTAGCTCACCAGCGTAAGAGGGAGGCGCGCCATCATTCGGCGCGGTAGAGGATTGACCCCTCGCCATACGGGACATAGAGACCTGCAAGGTAAATTGAGGGATCAGATCTAGAAAAGGAAAAATCCCATTTTTTATCGCAATTCTACCCCTAAAAAGGCGAGCTTGAGGCATCAAATCACACTCTCAACCCTTATATGAGATCCCGCGACTCCATACACTAGATCAAACATGAAATAGATCAAGATTGCGGAGGATTTACCTGAAGAAGAGCCCAAAATCCAATAAAGGCGAGACCTTTAAGGAAACTTGAACCACGCGCTCGAGGGGCCTGAGAGAAACTTTTTATTTGGAGTTTTTGGGAGATTTCTCAGTCCAAGATTCAAAGGAAAGCCAGATCTAAGACAAATATCAAGGTTTGAAAGAGAATGGATGCTCGAGGGAAGAGAAATCAAGAGAAGAGAGGGAGGGGGTGGCCGGCCCTAGAAAGAGAGGAAAAAAAAAGAAAAAGAAAAAAAACAAAAAAAACCCTTTTATAGCCTTGAACCAGATCTGGCTGAACCAGACCAGACCAGGGCTGAACCAGACCAAGCCAGATTGAGCCAGATTGAGCCAGATTGAGCCAGAATGAGCCAAATTGATCCAGATTGAACCTGGCTGGACCAGACCAGACCAGACCGGGCTAAACCAGACCAAGCCAGAATGGACCAGAATGAGCCAGAATGAGCCAAATTGAGCCAGATTGAACCCGGGCTAAACCAGACCAAGCCAGAATGGACCAGAATGAGCCAGAATGAGCCAGAATGAGCCAAATTAAGCCAGATTGAACCCTGGCTGGACCAGACCAGAGCCAGAATGAGCCAAATTAAGCCAGATTGAACCCTGGCTGGACCAGACCAGACCAGAATGAGCCAAACTGAGCCAGATTGAACCAGAATGAGCCAGTCTGAGCCAAATTGAACCAGTTTGAACCAAATTTGAACCAGAATTCAAATTGGAGCTGAATTAAGCATTGGAACGACTTTAGATCAACCTACGGTTCAGTCCTTCAACTATTTAACCCCTCTACCACATATTTGGAAGGGTTGGAGAGATTTTTTGAACCCAAATACTACCTTTTTGGCACATTTTTGGGCCCGTTCAGATTATTCGAACCTAAAGAATACTCCGAAAAGTATACGAGTATAAACTGCTTCTTAATACTCCAAAAAGTATATGAGTATAAACTGCTTCTTAATACTCCAATAAGGTATACGAGTATAAACTATTCCCTCCTCTTTGTTGAGAAGTTTCTGGAGAATATTTTTCTAAAAATATTCTTAAGGATAACTCAACATAACTCCCAGGAGTGTATGAGTATAAACTAGACCTCCCCGCTCCAACTCCTTAAGAGCTTAAACTGTGTAGACTCCAAAATACTTACGAGTATAAACTGTGTTAAACGCCGGACAACGCGTCACAATGAAGATTCAAAGCCGTCAACCGATGGTCAATTTCATGTTGAAGCAACTAACTCGAGCTAAAAAGCCAGGAAATCAAGAATCGACTTCAAATTCAAAATTCCGACAACGGTCAGACAATAAATGCAGCACCGGAACCCTCTCAAGCATTCGACAAAGCACCGAACAGCCTGGAGGACTGAAGGAATCAAGAATGGAAGCCACTCCAAATATCCAGTCGTAACCAATCGAAGGTTGGGACAGTCATATCCAAAGTATTCCAGACTCTTCTATAAAAGAACGAGCCTGAAAAAATTTTGGAGGGGGTATCTGTAGGCATATAAAATTGCTTATAGATCCCTTAAGACGGCTCAACACGAACTAATGAACCATCAAGCGACGTATCTAAGCACGAACGTCAGTCCACAACACTGAAGCCAAGTGACACGCAACGAAGCGGATTAACAAGGCTACGAAGCTGACGAACCGCATGTGGACGGCGGAATGAATCCACTCGCGTGCGGAATCAAACCAACGGTTCAGGCAGTCAACGAGTCATCCAACCATATAACGGATTCGAACTCAGACACCAAAGCCGATTTACTGCCAAATCAGGAATCAAGCTCAGAATCGATTTACTGCCAAATCAGGAATCAAGTCAACGAATCGATTTCAGACCAATCAACCGCATAAATAGGCGGGGTCATTCATCATTTTGGAGGACTTTTTGGAAGAACTTTTGGAGAGCCGAAACTCTGCCGGATTGAGACCTCATCTTGGAGTTTTTGAAGGCTTGAAGACTTGGACATTCAGATCTGATTCTTGGCGAGCACCCGCATCACAAAAGGTAGGAGTTCGAGGGGATCGAGATCTCAGATCTACGTTGTTACACTCCGGATCAAAGCTTGGTCTTTGATCCCGAGATTCGAGCGATTGTTTCCTTAGTGAAATAATCCCTCCGGCTATTATTTCCTTGGTGAAATAATACCCGTTATACTGCGTAGATCTGCTCGGATCTAGATCGCGCGGTGGTCCACGGCAAATAACCCCGGCGCAGGCAAACAACCCACCAAAGCGAGCGACCGCAAAACAGGAGCTCGTGATTCGTTCGACAAACAAGGAGAAGTTGTAATTTTTCTTTATTTTTCTTTGATTTTCATTGTAACCGGAACTTATAAAACGACCGGATCTTTGTAACCCAAAAAGTTGTTATCTAAGATAGCAATGGAATCATCAATGAAGAAGAATGCTATTTTCCCCGCGAATACACGTCTGCAAGATGAATTCCTCCGTGACTGGATCCCTACAATTCATTGCCTTATTGCGGAAGCATTTAACAAAGCTATCGACTAACTCCCCGTCCTTTTGCTTCTCATCCAAAAGGGTTCTAATCGACACATCGGTGTCATCGTTGAAGAAGTTATTGAGGAACGAGTTTTCCATGTTGTTCGAGCTTTTGATACTTCCTAGCTTGAGATGGTAGTACCAATCAAAGGTAGCTCTGTAAAGGGTGCCAACGAGTGACCGGACCATCAAGGATTCATTGCCATAGATCACATCCAGGTGAGACTTAAAGTAAATTAGGCATTAAGTAGGTGAGCCCTTTTCGTTGAATGGCGTGAAGTTAATTAAATTGAACTTTGCCGGATATGGGATTGACTCTCACTCCCTTGGGTAGGGACATAGAATACTGGTCTTCTTTACCTCTTGAACGAACATCAATTCATTGATCTTGCTCTCTAGGTCTTTCATTTTCTCGTCCTCACCCGTATTCTTCTTCGGGCAATTTTGGGGAGGAACAACTGGCCCACCCCCAGCATTGTCATCCTCGGTAAAACTATCCCCAGCATTTTGGTCAACAGGAGGGGTATCAGCGTTGATATTTTCTTCAACGTCTTAATCGCTATGTACTTGATTAGTAGTGTTGCGACGACTAGATTCACCAATTTGATTTGATAAGGCTTGAATTTGTTGATCATGCAGTTCCCTTTTCTGTTACACAGTCATTTTCATTTCAAATTTGAAATTCTCTTTTTGTTTGGTCAGAGTGTCTTCGAGGATTTTGGCCATTTGCTCAGCGTTGATCATGAACACCTTATGAGATTGTCCTATGCTAGACATTGTATTGTCAGAAGCGGTCGCAGAGTTGGCGTCGGATATTTCATCCTTCGAAGGGTGTCCTCTATCCGGTCTAGGTCGTCTAGTTCGTGACCGTAACCAAGTGATACACTAAGATGCCTCCAAGAAAGAATCGGGGTTGTAATGCCTTATCGATTTTCCTTTATCGCCACATTGATGGTAACTTTTGGAAGCTTGTCATCATGGTCGGCAGATTTGTTCTTGTAGAAGCGTCTTGATTTATATTTGGACACTTCAGTGGAGATTCTCTCGAATACCGAGACCCTCTGTGGAGCAGTCTTAGGGCAGCTACACTCTATTAATACTGCCCTGATTAACCTCTCACAAGGATATGAGAGTACAATTCTGGGATACTTCTCTTTCGATATTTCTTTGTACCCTCAGCCTGATAATACAACTCATCGGTGTTATGGCCGGAGCAACCTATCAGCTGTTGATTTGATTTCCCAGGTATGACGTTGACATATAACGAACACATCTCCTTCTGGGTATGTAACGCCTTGTTGGTATTCTTAGGAGTCACACTATTAGATCCACCCCCTTGCGAGTGTGGAATCTCAACAAGCTCCTTAATCCAGACGCGCTACCCCAAACGAGCGGTTACGGGTGTTTTCCTGATATGGGATAGCTTCAACTTGTTAGGAGGACACGTATGACCCCCAGCTCGAAGAGTCACTTGGGGTTTATTCATCAGACCCAAGCGTTATTTATCCTGAACTTTGCCTCGATCCTCATATGAAGGACCAAGGTGATCCGCCATCGTAATCTTAAATTTTTACAGGGAAACACTATCGTGGGACTTAACCGAAGGTATGGGAGTAGTTAGAACAGAAACGGGGGCTGTCAGAGACTCAGAAATGGTCGCAAGAGGCAAGGTGAGTGCCGACCAGGCTGAGCTGACTCGGCCATGGTGCGAGCCAGCTCGACTAATGGCTGGCTCATGATTTTCGGGTGTCCCGGCACTTGTCCGAATCACTGTTTTGAATTTTGGCCTCCATTCTTGGTGTGGTTTTGGTAGTTTCTTAGCAGCCTTGTCCTCCTTCGTGTCTTATGCATTTCGTGCTAAGGCACACACATGGTGCTTTTGGATACGCTCTTCAAGAGTTGTACGAATCCTTTTGATACGGGCCTATTCGCTGGCCAATGGCTTGGAGGAGGGACTATTTGCTTGCTATTGAGGTGCTTGGTGCTCCCTGAACTTCATATCCGCGTGATAACTGATCCCGTCAACTAGCTCCAAGGCCTTGACAAGTTGACGAGCTTGGCATTAGCGTCATCTCTGACAAGCTCTCTTTGTCAGAGTTGACATACTTTGATTGGATAACTCCTTAATTGGAGAGGAGATACTTGTAGCCTTCATTAGTGAGTATACCTCCATCAAAGACAATATCTTTCCATATTTGTAGGGAGAAGAGGATGTTAGATCCTAGAGGGGGGGTGATTAGGATCTTATACTAATCTAATCCGATTTTATACCAATTAAAACTAATTAATAAATTATCCTAGCAAGTATGAAGTATAACATGATATGTGAGCTAGGATAAGCAATATGAACAAAGAGATATATCCTAGCAATGAGATATACTATGAGATATATACAAGGATAAACAACTTAACACAAGGGTGATATAATCAAACTACAAATGTGATAGGGCAAAATATACAAGAGTAAAGGCAATTGGCGATATAAGATAAATGCATAAGCAAATGCGCCAATGACAAACTCAAACACACTCAAATGATCACGGAGTTTGGACCTTCCATCCTACGTCTCCGCTCCCCACTCCCGGGAAGAAATCCACTATCACAACTGGGTTTTCTTTGCTTACCCGAACAATGTGTACACCTCATATTTGGTTTTCTAGCTAACCGAAAACTTTATAATCAACACTCTTGCAATCCCACTCTACACCCACTAAGTGTTGGAACTAGACGTGTCTCCCTCAAGTGCTCGGATACAACCTCTCCCTAGGTTCGTCAACCGATTCCACTCCTCTTGGGACGATCCCCGACTCTCGCCACACACTTCTCTCGGTGTACAAGTGTATTATAAAGTACGATCCCCGACTCTCGCCACACACTTCTCTCGGTGTACAAGTGTATTATAAAGTGATCCTCACAATAAACACAATTACAATAAATGATTATTCTCTAATATGGATGAGAACACAATGAAAGCTCACACTCAATTGTTACAAACTCTCACAACCCCAATTATACTACATGTGAAAATACAATAAGCTCAAGTGGGTGTGTGTAAACAATGAGTGAAATAAAATCTAAACTCAATATAAAAACTAGCTTTAAAGAATGATAATCAAACAAATATACAAATGTAAAGCTAGATAAGAGTTTAGAAATTCTTCTCTGAAAAACAAGATGGAGAGATGGATTAAGATAAAGCTCAATCGATGCAGATGATCTCCTCCACTTGTGTAAAACTTTTTTCCAAACAAAAACTCTTTTAAACAAACACTAAACAAACTTAAACAAAACTTAAACATCCTTAAACTTGTTTTTAAACTTTTCTTGGGTAGTTTGAACTAAGGATATGTGGGGGTATTTATAGGAACCCCAAAGCCAAGAGAAAACAAGGCAAAAAGACCAAAAACTAAAAAACCAAAAACAATACAGTCTGAAAAATATAGCCGTTACAGTGTTATGAGTCGACTCGTACTTTTTATGAGTCGACTCATAAGTAGCCGTTACAGGCTAAAAACCAACTTATGGGTCGACTCATAAAATTCATGAGTCGACTCATCATGCATGGGTCGACTCATGAATTCATGGATCGACTCAGTAGAAACAAAACTAGTTTTCCAGCACACTTCATGAGTCGACTTATGACAGGCATGAGTCGACTCAACCTGATGGGTTGACTCATGATGTTATGAGTCGACTTATCAGAAACAAAATAAAAACTACACAATAGTTTATGAGTCGACTCAACACTGTTCATGAGTCGACTCATGACATGCACACAGCCTGTTTTAAACAGTACATATCAACATAAAACAGGGTTTAAAAATATCAAATAAATTCAAAAAAATGTAAACCTTTGAAAAATGATTGTAGACATGATAATGAACATGCTACAGAAACTGGTTTTCAAAAAGGACTTCCCAAATTAAAAATATTATCATTTTGTAAAATAGTCTAAAACATGAAAATGTAAACACATGAGTTTTGACATTTTAGTTTACTCATGTTTTAAAACATTATAAAATAATTTTATAGACTTAATAAAAGATGTATATGATTATTGTTAAGTCTATAAACCAATAAAATAATATTTTCACAAATATAATAGAAAATAAAACATATGAGTATGTATATGAAAATATATTTGTTTCATATCTACGTAGTTAAACCAAATCACAAAAATAAATATGAAATATGTAATTTCATATTTATAAACATGAAAGCCAAAACTTGTGTTGTATATATATATGACTTAATATATATACAAAGAAACTAATAAAATGTGTGTATATGATATTAAGCTAAAGTACTTAACACACATAATATAAACTCCTAAACTAATTATACCTAAGCTTGTGATCTTCAACGAAGCTCTATCTTGGCACACTCACGAATGAAGCTTGAACTTGAATCTTTAACTTGAATTGCAAGGCTTTACTCCACAATTTCCGCCAACCTCCATTGGATATGATCGTTGAAGCTCTATTCTATCCATCCTCCAACATATTGTTTGCCTAGAATAAATATAAAACACAAACACTAGACAAACAATATTAGATATAAATTATTTATAAATCATCATCAAAATAAGAAGGCCAACAGAGGATTTTAATGAAGACGAGGAGAAACATTCCTCTAACTTGGCCTCGTCGAACTCATACTCGACCACTAAATCAACCAGGATCTTGATCTTCGGTTACGACACGACAGTCTCAACAACGAGTTTGTTGCCTCCCACTGTTATCGCTAGCGTGTTTGGGTCAAAAGCTATATTTTTCATTGTCATTGAACCTGTTACAATCATTTATCGATTACAAGTTCAAAAAATAGAAAGTTGATCTTTTTATAAGATCTTCTTACACAATAAAAAATAAAAGATTATAACTTTATCAAACAACATACAGATCCTATTTATTAGTCTCTGTTTGCATGGGATCTTCGCCTGTGTTGGGGACGTGTTAGTCCGTGGACCGTCGCGGATCAGATCTGGCTGACAGAAAAGTTAATTAATGCCCTTGCTTCATAAAGGAAACAATCGTAGAAGTGATAATCTCGACCAAGCGAGATTACGACTCTTCTCGAGATCAAAACCAAGTTTGATCCAGAGAAAAGGGGGAACAGGGCTCAGATCCTTCGAATAGCTTCCTCTTTATGCTAAAGTTCGCCAAGATGTGCTAGCCTTCCTTTAAAATTCATGCTCCACTCATTGTAAATCCTCTAAAATTCAAGGCTCCCTTCAAATCTCCTCTTATGAGGGTGTTAGGGGTGTATTTATAGGCTTATTTAAATGTAGTGGTTTGTGTGGAATGGAATGGCCGTGTTCGGCGGATGAGGGTCAAAGAACAACCGTTATTATCTTTTTAGGTGGGTTTTCGGTTGTGTAACAGCTTACACATATTTAAGAATAACCCCACATATTTATGGATGACCCCAAGAAGTACTAGAATCCAATCTTATCAGAAAACATGTCGGGAGATGACCTGAGCGTGAGTCACTTTGACTGTCTCGCACATGTCCGAGACAACTTAGACTATCTCAGGTATTTTGGTCTTAACTCTTTCGTTCAATGTCAAAATGAGATGATTAAAGATGTGTTGGAAATATAACAAAGAGACATACAACTTTTATTTTTTGATATTCTTCAGATTCTAATTGTATCATGGCCAAAATATGTGAGACACAATTGGTATCTCACAGGTGCGGAACAGTCTGGACTGTCTCGAGTGTTTTTGCTCTAACTCTCTCTTCCGGCCTTGGAATGAGGAAATTCAAAGTGTGTCGGAAAGCGGAGATGAGATATACAACTTTTCGTAAGTGAATCATATGTGGAGTGGACAATACATGAGTGGCACTTCATCTTTCGTGAGTAAAACATAATTCTCGATCGTATCATTTCTTCGTCATTTTGTCGTCCCATTGGTTCGTACGCTTCATTCACTCACTTCATTTCCTTATCGATGTCAGATAATCCTCTTTGACTTGGATAATATTATTTATCATCTTTTCTCTATCTCGAGCTATGTGCGGGAACCCATAGACAATTTTTAACTCCTATAGCTACGTTTATCGTCTGACCGTTTATCGAAATCTTCAACTAAAGTTGGTGTGTTGATTTCTAAATTTAGCTCATATTGTTGAGTAGATGATGAATTAATCATCTTGGATGGGAATTCATATTTGAATTATGATTGAACTTCCAGGAATTGATCTACGCCTTAGTTCAGCAAAAGTATCGACGCGTTAACTGACGTCGACCTTCATTGTGGCATGAACACAATTTATACTCATATGTAACTAGAGTCTATATAGTTTAAGATCTTAAGGTGTTAGAGCAAGAAGAATTAGTTTATACTCATGTACTCCTTGGAGTTTTTAGGAATCAGTTTAACCTCGTGTACCCATTGGAGGTTCAAGGAGCTGCAGTTTATACTCATATACTCATCGGAGTGTTCAAATGTACTAAAAATGAGTTGAGAATACTCTACGAACATCATCCAAGGACTCATCAAAATGGTCCCTTTTTCGAGACAGTCACAACTATCTCGGAAGCACTAGACAACACAGCTGTCTTAGAAGCGTGAGACAGTTGCTACTGTCTCGCAAATGGGCGGACATGGGTTCAAGCAACTTATAAAACCCGATAGTTAGGCTTTTTCTCTATGTTTAACTGCCTCCTCTAAGTTTAAAACCCTCTGAAATCTTTTCTAAAGAGTCATCAATGCTTCCTCTTCTCCTTTGGCTTAGATTTGCTCGGATTTCACTCGAAAGATCTAGGGTTTCATCACTTTCCTTCGAGGTTTGATCTACCCTTCTCATTTTTTTTCATTAAAAATTGCATTTTTCTTGATCTTTGATGAAATCAAAACCTTTATGTGCCATCTCCATGATTTTATTTGATTATAACCCCTAAACCCTAACTTTTTTGTAGGATTTTTGATAAAAAAAAATCATTTTTTTATCATGTCTCCCAAGAGATCTCGTGTCCCGAGGAGTAGATCAGCCTCCCATGCAGCCAAGAGGGTGGAGCCTACTGTTGCTTCCTATGGAGGTGACATTTCTAAACTTTTGTCAATTCGAAAGTAAGAATTTTGTGAACTTTGTATGTAGATCCTCGTTTGCACTCCTTTGACAAGCAATCAAGAAGAGATGTTATCCTCCTTCGTTGGGATCAACGCTAAAAGATAATGTTTTGCTTGGCCAAAAAAAGTCTCAAGGAAAAAGGGGCGATTTCATATTGTTTCGTATTTTATAAGGCCGGATATATCATCGTAGTGTTCGCATACAATGATGTATATTGCCTTTTGTGCGTGTAACAATTGAAACCGTCCCGCCTATCACAAGGTGGTGATTCTATCTCGTAGGTTTACGAGATGAATTCTTCCTCTTGATTGGCCTTAAAATTATCCTTTTAACTGGATTCCGACAAATATAGATTTTTGTTCTTTTTCCAGTCAATTTTTCCTCCATGGCCTTCCCTGATATAGAGGTCATGGGTCAGAATAGTGCTACACATGCTTATTATGAAGGGATTCCTTTGGTTGAAAAGGCACCCTAATTTAGCTCTGACTATCCGGAGGACGTCCCTGAACTTGTATGATGAGGGGATCTTCATACTTTACGTTGGTTGATCACCGACGCTCCATTGAATCAGGACCAAGATTCCACTCAACTCCTAACGAAGCCACAATACTTATTTGGAGACTCCGTAAAGGACCCAGAAAATCTTTCTTGTGAACCAGCACAATGGTTGAACAAGTGTGGCTCAATCTGTAGATATCTATCGCAGATTCCCCGCCAGTACTCTCTGCTACAATTCTAGAATTTGGTGGTAACCCAAGAGATGTTCTGGAGATTGACTAAGGATCATGAGCATGTCCATTGTGGGTGCATCAGTAGGTATGCTAAGACCCCAGGCTCGAGCGACAGGCATTTTGTCAGAGGGCTTCACCCTGGTGTATTAGGCCAAGATAATTTGCCTCAAATGAGTTGATGCTTAAGGAAAATACAGTGAAGAGTCGTCTGGCACAATTGGGAAGAGAGCTCCCTATCAAGAAGTTCAGATGCTATGGTTGGGTCTACTCTTCTGTAGATAGATAGTGGATGAGGATGACCAGTTACATGCATAGTCATTGGGGAAACGAGCTAGCTGATAAAGGATTATTCATCCCCATCCGTGCTAGCATGTACGGGCTATCAATCAGTGTTGACCACTTCTTTGCCTTGTTCAAGACTTACAATCCAGACACTAACACTTTCTTCACTAAGAATGGAGAGTTAGGCCTCCCTCTTCATGAGATGATGGAAGTTTCTGGGCTACCAATGGGAGATGTACATTACCAAGAGTTCTTCCAAACAGTTAATTAGCTCAACCGGATGAAAGACAGAGTCGCTGTAGCTTATGATACTCTATGGGAGTTAACATGCCATTATCAAACTGCTATGGCAGAGATGAAGAGCGAATCTAAGAAGAAATCTTCGAAACTAAGCCTGAAGCAATTTGTAGATTATCTCTTCAAGAATCTCAAGGATCATTTGGGTCGTGAAGTATATGAACTACCTCCCTTCAATCCATCAGAGGTCAACAGTCAATTGTCGAAGACAAACGCCTAAACGTACACTCTCGCTTAGAAGATGGATTCCCTCATGGCACTAGATTCGAATCATTTTTATGGCAAGCTCACAAAAGAATCATGCTTACAACTGTTCTGGATGGTATTTAGCTATTTGGCTAAAGAAGTGTGTAGTCCCTCATTAGTCTTCTGATGCGATGTCCATTGAGGTTTTATATCCGACCATTCAATTATCGATCGGACGTAGGTTATCTCTATTCCCGGTAATGATTGCAGACATTCACTATAGAATCGTCACTTAGCCACCACTTCCACACAAGAAGGAAATGAGCTCTCAACTAAAATCCCACTCCCCAAGATTAAATTACCTTATACCTACTTAATGACTTGGTTGGTTCTCCACCGACCTGACCTGATGTTAGCTTCTGAAGCAGCTAGTCCAGATCTCCCATTGTTGCAGACCTTAGAAGAATGCAGATGGTTGGCTAGGCAATGGCATGATGTGTCCTGACAATTTTAGGTTCACAAATGTTGGGAATTCTTTCCGTACTTCCCCCAGTTTTTCGACGCTTATAATGATACACTCTTGGACACCGAAGAGCTGAGGACGAATAGAACTATGTTAGACATTGGATGCTTTAGGTGGTTGATGAACATCCGTCCTAATTATCTGGTCTTCAAAGTCAAGGACTTCTATAGCATCGTGTCGTATCTACACTACAAGTTCGCTTGTCAGTTTGGTTATGACCAGTTGTACGTTGGCAACTCAAACAGACGGCTAAAAGTTTGTGGAGGTCTCATCGATGGAACAAGGGCTTGGTTTTGGAGTATAAGTGGCTACACCAATACTCAAATTGATCTTTCTCTGGCTGTGCCTCCCTAACAAATGACTGTAGACGGTAGAAATTACCGCCGCAAATTTGTACATGAATCCGCCCGCGAATCGGAACCGCTCACTTTAGGCTCGCCCTCATGAGCCAAAGTTATCCAGATTCGCCTGTATGATCGACTCGCCTGCATGAGTCAAGATCATCCAAATTCGCCCGCTTACTCGACTCGCCTGCACGAGTCGAGAGCCAAATTCATACCTGACAGCCTTTCCCCACTTCCCGTGATGTGAGGGGAGGGCGCACAGTACTCCAAGCCTGTCGAGTGGTCGCTCACAGTACGAGTGATCGGACAGGCGCCAAATCAGCCTGCACACTCATAAATGCAGTTCACCTCGCCCGTTCGAGTCGAGAGCTAGATCCGCCGACATTCAACGAGCTGTCCAAACCCACTCGAGTACTGGGCACCCATCTTCCCACTTCTCGTGATGTGAATGGAGAGAGGGCACAGTATTCCAGATCAATCTGCGCCCTCATAAATGCAGTTCACGTCGCCTGTCCCAGTCAAGGTCTAGATTCACCGGCATTCGGCAAGCTGGCCAAATGCACTCGAGTGTTGGGCAGCAGCTGTCTGACATACGAGAAGGGGACTTTTCACTCCTACGTGACATGATGTGAAACACGGCCCCTCGAATGATAGCTCATAGTACGGGTGAGCAGCAAGATACATCTCAACAGTACATGGTCACATCCCATAATTCAAGGAGTGACCAAGCCGTCTCTCCTCTATTTAAGAGCCTCTTCCAGCCACAATGTAGGAGGTTCGAAAAAGGGTGGGAACATTCAGCATAGAGTAGCTCAACATTCAGCAGTTCGCCCGTAGCTAATTGATTAATCCAATTAGTTAACCGAACCACTAGCTCTCGACTCCCGGTCGGGTCGACGACAAGCTCTTTGCATAACCCTTGCACTGTAGCATCCTCCGCTAGTTCCGAGCCTTGATCGCCATCGAACTAGAAGATTCAAACTCCATCAACCCGAGCCTCTACTGTGTACTGAAGCTCGCCAGCAACCTCGGTCGAATCGTCTAAGGGAAGCAGACTCGGTGCGAGAATCGAGCGAAGCATCCTGTAGCTACCGAAAGTCCCCACATTTAAACAAGGAGGGCATTCCCTCCGCTTTTGTTGTAATTTTGATTAATTAGTTTGTAATAAGCTATTCTTATCAATACAAATGAGTTTCCTATTTTCGGGAGATCAAAATTTACACCTACAGAAGATGGCGACCAAAGTGGGAGGAGCTGCTTCTTCAAACAAAATAGTGGTAGCTCAGTTTGACGAGGTTGTTGTTGGGATGACTGTGGAGTCCCTAGAAATCGAGTTCGACCAAGACAAGTACGAAGAGTACTTGTCTTCTTCCTCTGGTGGTGATGCATCCCGCAAGCACCACCGAGTCGTGCGCAGAGGCTGACCTCAAACGGTCAAAACCTCCACGCCTGAGGGCTCTACCCGAGTCTCATAGGGGGAACCTACTCCTTTAAAATCGACCAAGGCCAAGCCAGAAGTCGAGAGCACGGGGCGAAAGCCTGCCAGATGGGTCGCCAAACGACCCTCGTAGACACCCGCCCTGGAAGGAGCGACGGTTCACTCCGGCACAAACTGTACTGTCACAGCTCACGCGGGTGCTCTTCTCTCTAAAAGAGCTCGCCATCAGCGACGGCAGGCACTCGCTAGACAGGAGGCCTAAGCCTTCGTCTCATACGACAGCTTGAACTATTACACATGCCCAAAAAATGTTAGACGAGAGGGCAACTCACCCGACACCGGAAGGTTCTCCAAGTCAGGAGCACCAACCGGGAGGGAGGGACCGTCCGTTCAGGTGGACTTCGCTTCTCAGGTCACATCCCTGATGCGAATAAGCCACCCCAGGAGAGTGAACCTACCCGAGTGAACGAACCCTCGAGGGCAGGCAAACCTCGCCATGACTCTTTGGTGAATAGGTGTAACAAACGGGAGGGCTTTGACCGTAAAGGCAAAGCAGTAGACGACGCCTCGTGAACCCACCCGCGTAAGCAAGGGGTGAGTCTCGCCTGCATGACAGAGTTCGTCCAAACGCGAGTACGCGCCTGTCTACCCATTGTACAACGGAGGGCGCATCCAAAACCCTCTTGTGCGATCACCCAGGCGACCCGTCTGACGTTGGGGGTTGTCGCCAATCCCCGCAGAAGACCTCCGGGATTAGTTGACTCACAAGCGTACCATACATGAGGCGAATCCTCAGTGCCACTGTGAAAGACTTATCCAAACAGTACTCGCCGACTGTCAATGTATAGGAATGGAGAAACCTTCGGTGTTCGAGAGACTCTCTCGACAACCTTGTCAACCGAGACCCTCTCGTCGCAGGCGCCGTCACCAAAAAAGATGCATCGCCTACGAGAAAGAGCTCCCGTCCGCTACAATCAACATGACGGATAGGGGCAAGGCCATCCTTTCTGGTTCTCAAGATTTTGACTCCTTCCTGGGACCTAATCCTCTGCACGTCCAACGTGAGCGAGACGGTATATACCGGAGCACTCGTAGTCGCACGGGGGTGAGCATCAGGTTTGATTATTCAACTTTAACGCCCCCCCTCCGACGGTGAAAACGAGGTTCACTCGGCAGCAGCTACGTCCCAGACGTCACACTCAAGTCAGGACGCATTGGCAAAGGTACACATGGCTGAACTCACCCATGAACAGGCGGTGACCCAAAAGCTCGAAGAACAACAGGCAACCATTAACTCTTTGAGAGAGATGTTGGAGTAGCTTCTGAACAAGAAGAAGAAGAAGAAAAGAGCCCAGCGCACCTTACCCCGGCGAACCGGGGATAAGGAGTGGGTACCTCCTCATCGTCCGGCGACCGAAACGGAAGGTAATATCGATCCGCCATCCGATTTCTCTTTCAAGACAATGCTAGGAACATCACATACTGGGGATAGCGCCCGCGACAAGAGGTTCGACAAGTTCCAAAACCAGCTCAACGTGCTGAAGCTTCAGCAGAATATGAACAAGCTGGGGGTGGTCCGACCCTATCCTGTCGAGTGGGATACGGTCCCCTACCCAGCGAAGTTCAAGCCAATTAGCTTGGTGCAATTTAACGGTAAGGGCTCGCCCTCGTAACACATTTATTACTTCATGGCGCAAACCGGGTTCCTTACGGGGAATGATGCTATTCTCACCCGGTTATTCATAGGCACCCTCAAGGGGGTGGCCTTTGAATGGTTCCACAAGTTAGAACCTGGTTCTATCAAGTCATAGGCTGACGGCAAAAGACTCTTTTTGGCCTGCTTCTTCGACGACGACACGGAGGTTCTATCAAGTCATAGGCTGACGGCAAAAGACTCTTTTTGGCCTGCTTCTTCGACGACGACACGGAGGTGTCGATGGCCACCCTCCTCGGCGAGAATCAGCGGAAGTCGGAGTCGATCAACGACTTTGTGAAGAGGTTCAGGAACCGATCGGTCCACTGTCGGGATCAGGTTTCCGAATCAACACTGATCGAAATGTGCCACAATAATCTCTCGATCCATATTCTATCTAAGGTCGGCGTGGTGGAAACCCAGACCTGGAAAGAACTTGTTCATCAAGGCGAGCAGGTGGAAAACATGATCAAGAGGTTGGAGGCTGAAGAGCCGCAGCCCAAGAAGGGAGCTGTGGAGCCGAACGTGCCAAAGAATCCCCCTCGAACAAGAGGAAAAGAGATCATGGCCGTTGACTCCACCCCAGCTCCGAAAACTGCTCAAAGGTTGAAGCCCAGACAATTCGAGCAATGCCCCCGCAACAATACGACTTCAAAGAAGAACAGGTGGTGGCGACATTCGATACTATACTCAAGAGCGGTCGAATTAAATTGCCAAAAGCCGCAAAACCTGAGGAGGTGAACAACACCAATGACCTGAGTTATTGTGCTTATCACAGATTCCTTGGCCACCACACATCTAAGTGCTACATCCTCAAGGATAAACTCCAAGCCCTCTACGATGCGGGAGTCCTAAAGAAGGAGAAGGTCTAAGTGCTACATCCTCAAGGATAAACTCCAAGCCCTCTACGATGCGGGAGTCCTAAAGAAGGAGAAGGTTCAAAAGCAAGTGACCACGAATATGGTCACCTGCCCTCTACGATGCGGGAGTCCTAAAGAAGGAGAAGGTTCAAAAGCAAGTGACCACGAATATGGTCACCTTAAGCTTTGGAACCGGTCTCGCGGAGGTTCAGGCCCCAGCAGGGATAATCCCTATCCCTAAGGCAGTCCTAAAAATCACTAACGATGATCCTCACAATCAAAGATAAAAAGGGTTAGTACCGTAGATTTTGCCCTCGGGTCAGGTGATGTGGGTCCATCCGGACCTCCTCAACGACGAGCAATGGACTGCAAAGCCCTCAAAAAAGGTTAAGGGAAAACCTTGCAACATCGTCTCCGCTATCCTGGGTGGAGATAAAACAGCAATGGCCACCCCCAATGACTCTGAGGAGGAAACCACTTTCTTCGCCACAAGAGCAGGGAAGGAATTCGCGAAAGAGTATCCCGCGACGGCAGAAAGACCAGCAGGACCTCCCATGAGGCCAGCCGCGGTAACCCCTCCAGAGCCAGACAGGTCGAGCTTAAGCCGTCAACCTTTCTGATTTAACGTGCTCGCGTAGCTGAGGAGCATCCCCGCGCGAATTACCATGTACGACCTCCTGCGGCTATCCAGGCCTACCCGAGAAGCCCTACAAGAGGCGTTGGCCGACTCGGAGGCCTTCTCCACCCACTTCTCGAGGGAAGAGGATATAGAGAAGGAATGCACGACATGTTGCCAAACCTCCGAGAGGCGGGTCCCGTGCATCACTTTCACCCCTGAAGACATGCTCATCAAGAGCACGTCTCATGACCGACCCTTGTACTTCACGGGGTACGTTGGTTCGTCGAAAGTGGATCGAATTCAGGTCGACCCAGGCTATGCATTGAGCATCGTTCCCCCATAATTGATCAAACACCTGGGGATACCACCAAAGAATCTGTCCATGACTACCACGACTATCTTTGGTTTTAATACCACAGGGACTAGGCCACTCGGCAAGATTTGCCTGAAATATCGAATAGGCGACATGAAGACTGAGGTGACCTGCTATGTTATTGATGCTGAGCCATCCTACAACATGCTCTTAGGACGTCCGTAGATCCATGGCAACCGAATAGTCCCGTCCACGTTACACCAATGCTTGAAGTATGTGGATGATTACGAGCAAGTGAAGACAGTAGTGGCTGACAAACAACCCTTAAAGGGCGTCGAAAACTACTTCACAGACTCTCTACTATACCAAGACCACGATGAGCCACCGGTTGAAGAACTGGAGAGCGACAACGAGGCAGATAGCGAACCAGAGTACGACGATAGTCTAATCTTGAACGACTTCAAGTCAATTATAATCGGTTACGAGAGTCACAATATAACCAATGCTGTTCAGGCGGAGGAGATTATCATGAATGAGAAGTCCAACTTTGCTTATTTGTCATCTTGCTCCACATCCGAGAATGATGCGCCTAATAACCTAGTGTCAAAACTCCGTAGCGATCCCTCCCTGCACTTGCCCGTATGCTCGTCACATGTTGCGAAGGTCCGACCGATCAAGTCGTCGCAAGTTGTACTTGTCGTGCTAGCCCGGAATAACTATCAAGAAGACTTTATTTTTGGGCGTATCGACCGCCCCTTGTGCACGCTATGGGATGAGTCTGAAGACGAGGACCCTGCGCCTTAGTTTTCACAATACAGTCAAGTCGTAAAGCGCATGATGAGCGACATGGGGTATGACCTTACTCGTTTAGAAGGTCTAAATTACGGCCGAGGGCGCAAGACGGTCATTAGACCCGCTTACGTACCTAAAGGCAAACCCACAAATTACTTCAACAATACTCAGAGAGGTTTGGGCTACTCTTCTTCCTCATTGGATCTATTCTGTTATGTCAACGAGGATTCCGACTATGCGCGTTCGGGGGACCAATCGTCGACAACCTCGGCATGGGACTCAGACGTTAGCGTAAGGGGCCTCTTCAATAACCTTACGGTCAACATGGCTGCAGTCGATCCCGCCGAAATGGCTGAGGACGAACAAGTCCTGCTTTATGACGAGACATGGGATCGTCACATTAACGCTCAGTGGAACAGCCGCTTCGAGCAACGTGAACCACCGACCGAAGATGAAATCCTCCAGGTGAACATGGGTGATGAGGCGAACCCCAAAATCATATTCATCAGCGGCAGTCTACCACCTCAGGAAAAAGAAGATCTCATTGCCCTCATACGGGAGTACATCGACGTCTTCGCATGGAATTACGAGGACATGCCCGACCTCGACCCGTGGGTCACTATGCATCGCCTCAACATCGGCCCAGACGCCAGACCAGTCAAGCAACAACAAAGGCGGTTCCGTCCGCAAATCATGGAGGCGATCGAGGCCGAAGTAAAAAAGCTGATCGAATCCGGCTTCATCAGAGAGGAACAACACCCCGACTGGGTAGCCAATATTATTCCAGTCCTGAAGAAAAACGGTAAGATCCGCATCTGCATTGACTTCAGGGATCTCAATGTCGCATGCCCTAAGGACGAGTTCCCTTTACCCATCACGGATGTCATCATTGATAACACGTGTGGATTCGAGAGGATGTCCTTCATGGATGGTTTCTCAGGGTACAATCAAATCAAAATGCACCCTGAGGATGAAAAACATACTTCATTCAGGACTCCCATGGGGGTATACTGCTACACGGTCATGCCCTTCGGACTCAAAAATGCCGGCACAACCTATCAACGCGCCATGAGTATGATCTTTCGGGATTACCTGCGAAAGATGGTCGAATGCTATGTAGACGACTTGGTCGTGAAGAGTCGCTACAAAGGTGACCACCTCCAAGACTTGAGGGTGATGTTCGAGCTCATGAGGACTCATCAACTCAAGATGAATCCTATAAAATCATTCTTAGGGATGTCTAGTGGTAAATTCCTTGGTTTCGTCGTCACGACAAAAGGAATCCGGATCAACCCGGACAAGGTGCGAGCTATTCAAGAGCTTTAACCGCCCCGAAACCTCAAAGAACTAAGGGGTCTTCAGGGACGATTGGCCTACATTCGAAGGTTCATCTCGAATTTTTCGGGCAAGTGTCAACCCTTTTCCAAACTAATGAAGAAGGGTACTTCCTTCGTATGGGACGAGCCTTGTCAATGGGCATTTGAGGAAATCAAAGCTTACCTCTCGAACCCACCTATCCTCGCAGCTCCGGTATCAGGAAAGCCATTCCTCATTTACATACGGGCTATGGATCATTCCCTAGGAGCCCTCCTGGCACAAAATGATGACACTGGCCATGAGCAAGGCATCTACTACCTAAGTAGGACCTTATAAGGCGCCGAACAGCGGTACCCGATGGTCGAGAAGGAATGTTTGGCCTTAATGTTCGCCATCCAAAAGATGCGGCACTACCTGGTCGGTCAGACAATTCACGTCATTTCCCGGATGAACCCCATCCGAGTTTTCATGACATAACCTGCGGCGTTAAACTAGCGTTTGGCCAGATGGGCACTCCTGCTGTCTCAGTATGATATTCATTTCATGCCACAAAAGTCAGTCAAAGGATAGGCTATCTGTGATCTTATGGTTAGTCACCCGCTGAAGGTGAACACCGACTTATTTGAAGATTTGCCAGATGAACCCCTCGAAGTCAACCTAACTTCGTCACTGGAGATTTGACAAATGTTCTTAGACGGCGCGTCTCGCGTAGGCACAAGCGGTTCTATTGTTGCAGGAGTAGGGGTGGTCCTCACTTCTCCACATAACCACGTCTTACCCCGAGCCTTTTCTTTAACAGAGCCGTGCACCAACAATGTGGCTGAGTACAATGCGCTACTCATCATGCTTGAGTTAGTAAAAGAGTTAGGGATAAAGCATCTTGAGGCTTACGACGACTCTCAACTCATCGTCAAGCAGATGACCGGCGAGTATGAAGATAGAAACGTTGATCTGATCCCGCTTCACAGAGCGGCTATCAAGCTAGTGGAGTCATTCGAGAGTTTCCGCATCGAGCACGTGCTCCGTTCCAAGAACACGCATGCAGACGCCCTCGCATCCTTAGCAGCTAACTTAGCCCAGCCATTAGGGACGACCCAGTGGGTCACATTGGCGAGCCGAAGGCTCTTTCGACTAAAAGACGTGCCAGAAGTGAATGCAACCCATCAAATCTCGGATCTGCCCGACCTGAAAGATTGGCATCTCCCGATCATTGATTACATCCTGTACGGCATGTTACCCGAAGACGCAAGAGAGCGAGAATCCATCCGGCGACGTGCCTGGAGGTTCTACTACGACTCGACCACCAAGACGTTATATCGGAGATCGTACGACGACTTGTTACTTCGATGCCTTTCAAAGGCAGAAGCGCAGGAAGCCCTATGCGAAGCTCACGATGGCACTTGTGGGGTTCACCAGCCTGGACCTAAACTTTGGGATCGCTTGAGAAGGATGGGCTACTTTTGGCTCGGGATGGTCAGCGACGCAGTCACTTACGCAAAGCGCTGCCACACGTGCCAAATCCACGCCAACTACATGCATCAACCTCCCGAAGACCTACACCCGACGAAGGCGTCATGGCCCTTCGAAGCATGGCGGATGGACATAGTCGGGCCAATATCCCTGCCGTCAGCGAAAGGCCATCAATTCATCCTCACGATCACCGACTAATTCTCTAAGTGGGCCAAAGTCGTCCCCTTAAGAGAAGTCAAGACCAATGATGTGATTAAGTTTATCAAACACCATGTCATATACCGATACGGCGTACCTCAGCATATCATCCATGACAATGGCACGCAATTCGTTAGTCATGCATTCACCAGGTTTTGTGACAAAGTTCGAATACTGAACCTTTCCTTCACAGCCTATAACCCTTCGGCGAATGTCCTAGCCGAGGACTTCAACAAAACAATTGTTAAGATCTTGACCAAGCTAACTTCCCATAGCAAGCGCGATTGGAATGAAAAGCTGGGCGAGAGCTTATGGGTATATCGCACAATGGTTCGCACACCGACTGGCAACACCCCTTACTCATTGGTGTATGGCTGTAAGGCCGTGTTACCATTAGAGATTCAAATTCCATCCTTCCGTGTCGCCCTGGCAACGGGAATGACGACTGAGGATAATCATCAACGATGACTCGCGAAACTCAAAGCGTTGGATGAGAAACGACTGGAAGCTCAACAACACATTGAGTTCTATCAAGCCCGAATGGCCAAGGCTTTCGACAAGAAAGTCAAGCATCGCTCCTTCAAGGAGGGAGAATTGGTACTAACCGTTCGTAGACCAATGATTCTTACCTCCAAGAAGAAAGGCAAATTTCAACCCAAATGGGAGGGATCATTCGTAGTAGAGACAATCTATTCGAGCCTACCGCCTGGTCAAGCCAAATGGTGACAAGATCATAATGCCCATTAATGGCAAATACCTGAAGAAGTACTACCCTTAGTTCTCCTTCAAACTCCCACGAGTGCATGAGTTTAAACCGGTCCTCATCACCCTCCAACTGGTACACGAGGCTAAATTGTTCCTACATCATATACTTCGACGGGAAACCCTATATGAGACGTTACTAACGGCGCTCTTGAGGCGTGACCTAGGTCGCTGATTGGTCCAACTTCCTTACAGTCGGGACCAGGATAATTCTGTCATGTTAATTGTTATCTCTGATAAAACCAACTTACTAGTCCTCTCCAATAGGATAGTAGGTCCACAGAGTTGCTCAAATAGCAACAAACCCCCACTATCATGTTAAACACCAAACCTCTAACAGAATATAACTTACTAATCCTCCCCAATAGGATGGTGAGCCCACCAAAGTCGCTCACATCGCGACAAACAATTCTGTTATGTTAACTGTCACCTCTAACCAAATCAACTTATCAATCCCTTCCAATGGGATACAATTCTGTTATGTTAACTGTCACCTCTAACCAAATCAACTTATCAATCCCTTCCAATGGGATGATAAGTCCTCATAGTTGCTCCGATCGAACTTATCAATCCCTTCCAATGGGATGATAAGTCCTCATAGTTGCTCCGATCGCAACAAAACTCCATCAGGTTAATGATCACCTCTGATGATCAGTGTCGTTATTCCTATGAGTAACACAGCCTAAGTAATAACCTACCATGCAACGTGTTATTACTTTGGTCAATAGTCACACTCCTACGTCCCTGAACTACTTGACCTATTCCGAATATCCTAACATTCCCTTAGGATAACCGATAGGTAGTAGCCTACCATGCGACGGCTCCTACAACAATCGATCGTCACATTCCGACATCCCTGAGTGATTCGATTATCATCTATGTCGTCGCCCACCCGTACGGCGACAATTATCAAGGGCGGCTCGGTAGGCGACATGTCCCACTGTTCCCCCAAACAACAACTTGCCAAATAGCAAGTCAAAGTTGGGTTCTTCAGTTGGTCGCGAGCAACTACTCTTTGTTTCGAGCTAAGTGTTACCCTCGTGGTTCCACTTGAGCTGCAACGTGAAGGTCGGAGTTAACCCGACCCCACGGCGTGAACAGCCAAGAGCAGAAAAGGAACCTAACGACTAAATCCAAAACAGATTAGTCGAAAGCTCGCCATGTTGCTAGAGATGGCGTGAGTAGCTCAACTCAAGCGCCAAACAGCGCAGGCGAATCCAACATGAAAACAAAACACGGATCAAGTACATATCAACACCAGAAAATAGAAAAGAAAAACTGTGCACGCAAAGTAGAGCATGAACAGACCAAAAGGCCACTATGGGCCAAAATTACACGCATAAAGTTTTGGGGTTATGATGCAGCTGACATCAACCAAGTTAAAAAAAAGAAAGAGGTGCTTAAACAAAATGGGCATTAGAGGAGCTTCAGCAGACTGAAGGCAGCGATCTTGGCCTTAACCGCCGCGAGATCCGCCGCACGCTTGGCCTTCGCCCTCTGTCCTCTTGCTTCTGCTGCAGCCTGGCAAAGGTAGCCTCAACCATCCTCTTCCTCCTGGCGAAGGAGTTGGAGTGCCTTGTCCACCGCTCCGGCAGCGTGACGCGAGCCCTCATCTTTTCCAGCTTGAGCTCCCGCCAGGCATTGCCTCGCCACGGAGGGATCCAGCGTCTTCAATGAAGGTGGCGTCCATATAGGCGTCCATCTTAGCCCAACACGCGCCGATGCAGCTTGCGCAGACGTTTGAGCTCGGCCCTCCTTCGCCTGGATTCATTTCACCCCGCTCCTCGCGTTCGAACATGAAGCGCATCGATAGAGGCGGTGGCGCGTCTCCGAAGCGTCGGCGTTGCTCCAGGTCCTCCAGACGATACATCCACCCTGCTAAGAGACTCTGAGCTCTCGCTTAGATCGCCGTGAAAGTTAGGGACCACCCCACCACGACGGACCGCGCTCGTCAGACCCGCCTCCATGAGGGGAAGCGCGTCGTAGTATCTTCCAGCACCCTCGCCGACGACAATAGCGGTTTAGCGCACCAAGCCCTCCAACCGCTGGAGGATCTCGAGCACAGAGGGGGATGCACGGTCCGGTGCGGAAGACCCCTGAGCCGAGCTCGCAGGGGAAGCTGGCGGCGCACTAGCACTAACGATGGTAGCAGAAGAGTCCACGCCTTCGGAGGCACTATGGTCAGATGCGGAGGCCAAGAGTCAAAAAGAGTTTCTGCAGCAGTTCTCTTCTAGCAAATTCTTTCGAGGACACGAGGACCTTGCTGGAGAAATAGCGAGTACACTATATAGCTGAAGACCCTACGGCCGAGATCTGTTGTCCCAAGCAATCCGACGGCTTAGACATCCTACAACGCTTCGAGCTCAGCGCCAATAAAAGCCACCCCTCTCGGGACTGCAAACCGACCGATCAGATTGAGTACGAGAGGCGAAGCGTCCCATCGCTTCGCCATTAATGAGCATTAACGCACCCAACAGCGCCTTAAGCTGGCAAGCATTTAGGCCCGCAGGCCGACGCGTGGCACGAGTTCACCACCGTCTAAACCTTCTCCTATGAGGCGAACTCGTTATCGCTCGAGTTTCACCTACAGTGTGAACTCACCAACGCAAACTCGCCATTAATTGAGTTTTGCTTGCAGTGTAAACTCGCCAGCGATCGAGTTTAACTTTCAACGCAAACTCGCCATTAATTGAGTTTCGCTTGCAGTGTAAACTCACCACCAGTTGAGTTTAGCCTTCCACGCAAACTCGCCCTCATTCGAGTTTTGCCTGCAGCGTGAACTCGCCTGTATTTGAGTTTAGCTCTCGACGCGAACTCGTCACCACTCGAGGAGTTTCGCCTGCGGCATGAAATCACCGGCGGCTATATAAAGAAGACACTGAATGGCAATATATGAAAAGGATATGTGCACAACGAGGAAGTACGAACTTTATTAGATGCTTCTAGATAGTACATTTGAATAAAGTTATGACTTTACAAACAAGAGAGTCATAACATTACATTCAAGAAGCAAAACATGAAATAGAACACCTAGAATCTACTCCTACCCTATGAGTTTATTCTAAGAACTTGAAGGATGCAAGCTTAGCCCTGACTTCAGCTATCTGCTCCGCACGCATGGCGTGAGCTTTTTCCTCTGCCTCTTGCCAAACCCACGCTTCAAAAGAAGCGTTAGCAGCGGCATCCTCCTTAAGCAACAGTGGGAGGGTATGCCTCTCTCTGGCAAGATCACCTTCCACCGTCTCGCTCTGAATGCGCAGGCCTATCAAGGTGGATTCCCCTTTCGCACGCGGAATTGTACCCAAGAAGATGGAGGAAACGACAGACTCCATCTCAGATTGCAATAGGCAGTACCAGAGATCCAGACGGGCAATAAGGGACTCCTTGTCTTCTATGTCTCGCCTTCGACATTCTTGCTGCCACGTAGCATAGCGACAAACTGGAGCCAAGAATGACTTCACTTGGGGCTCCAAATCCGCATGCTGCAAGCCCTCCAGTCTCGTCAGAAGAAACTCCAAGTCGAGGAGCTTCATTTCACAACTTACCCCAAGCATCAAGTCACTCTGGCAACGGAGACGAGCCACACGGTCCGAGAGAACCTGTTTTAGCTCCGCGAAAGTGCTGCGATCCTGATCAACAAGCGAGATCACTTGCTTCGCAGCACACTCCAATTCTTCTAGTTGAACCAGGATGGAGCCCGAAGGTTTCGGCTCGGGATCACGAGGATCACGATCAGGGGCGGGAGCTGAGGGAGAAGCGCCACCCCTTGCCTTCTTCACGTCAAACACCTTCGCTCGTGGTGCCATTCTAAACAAGAAGAAAACAATCAATGTGGTGCCCCTTCTGACGAATAAAAAGGGCAATGTACGACGTACGGAACGAACACATGTCTATCATCCCACGGCCCAGATTGGGCATGGAGAACGACGAAGCCACTTACACCGCCTTAATGTGAAACGACGTGCCAGTGTCAATCCAGCTGGCGGGCACTCGAGACCGTGGTCAGACGCGTGGCCTTCCTCCGGGTGCGCATTAACTTCGCCTCCAGCGTAGTTTGACCATGGTCAGGATCCACCCATCGTTCAAATTCGCCTACGGCCTGAATTCGCCTGTAGTTGGAATGCACGGGCGATTTAAACTCGCTTGTATCCAGAACCCGACTGTGGCTCGAACTCGCCTGTAAATGCACGGGCGATTTAAACTCGCTTGTATCCAGAACCCGACTGTGGCTCGAACTCGCCTGTAAGTAGAGGCCCACCTGCAACGGCCTCACAGAGAAAATAAATAAAAGACAACAGCGACTAGGAGAGAGGCACGTACAAACATAAGGGGAAACCTAAAGAGTGCAACATTCATTCAGTTTTAAGACAGTACATTTGAACAAAGTTATGATTTCATAAACAAACAAGTCATGACATGGTTTCAAAAGCAAAACCGGCAAAATGTCTTAACACGGTCCTAGACCTGAGGTACTAGTCCAACAAGCTAAAGGATGTAAGCTCTTCTTTGATCACAGCCACCCTCCTTGAGTGATCCTCATGTGCTTTGTCTTTAGCCTCCTTCCGAGCCCGGTCTTCAAAGCTCGACCTGGTAGCAGCGTCTTCCTGGCGCAACATTTGGAGGCTCTAAGTTTCCTCCTCGGTAGTCTTATTAACCTTGGCACTCTCAGATTGGAGCCCCCTCAGAGTCGCCTCCGCCTGCTCCAACTCAGCTCTCAGGCGAGATATGATGAAAGTGAAGTCGCCTATCCGCTCTTCTAATGAGTGTTGCTGACCCACCCAGAAGGCAACGTTCGATTCCAGGTCGGCTATTTCTCTAGAGCGGACCTCCTGCTCCCAAGCCTCCCGACGCCTGATATGAGATAGGAAAGACTCCACATCAACTTCTGGACCTTCCTGTAGCAAGATCTCTAGCCTCACCAAGCACGACTCCAGGAAAAGGAGCTTCTGCATGTAACACGTGGCAATCCAATTTTCACCCAGCCGCCTGAGGTCAACCATGCAATCCAGGAGAGACTGTTTGAAGTTGTTGTAGCTTCCCATGCCAAGACTGACAAGGAAAATCACCTACTTCACAGCATTCTCAAACTCTTCAAGACGAGCCTGTAGGGACAAGGAATCCGAGGAAACAGGCTCTTGACCCAGAGTGAGCGCTGTGATAGGTGGAACCTCGAGACAAGGTTTGGCTCTCGGCTGGGGAACGGAGCCTGAGGCAGAAGAAGTTGCGGTAGCCTCAGATTCGTCATCAAAAATTAAAATGGGCTCGACCGCATGCTCTTTAGCAGTCTGCACCTCTCCTTGGTCTGTGAAACACAACAACACAGGAGAGAGTTAAGCAAAAAGTACCTGCTCGACCCACGACCACACGGAGGTCAGGACAAAATGATACCTTCAGCGGAGGCGGCCTCAGCGGTGCCCGAAGAAGACGCCTCTTTCCTCTTCTTTGAAGCAACTCTTTTCACCTTTGGTGCCATTATGAGTGCAACGAAAAGAAAACTTGGACTTCCTTTGAAGAAGACAACAAAGGAACTGCAACCTCTCTTAACAAGGGGTATGGGTGTTAAATACTCTAATCCTAGGAGGTTATCCGCCACTCGATTGGACCATTCAGTGCTAAACAGTCGAGAGTAAGGCCGAACAATTCGGATCTCGCATGAACAGCCAGGATCCGGCAGTTTCTGGACATGATCTTCAGCCAACGGACCAAATCAGGCACAGAAGACGAAGAGCCCCACTGCGTCGTATTTAATGCGAAACGACGTGCCCACATCTTCTTGGTTGACGTGCGCATGGATTAACACGTGGACCACCAAAATCAGAGCCCGCCCGAAGCCGAATTCGTCTTTTGAATTCCCGCGAGTCAAGCCCGACTGGACTCACATACCACTCTAGAACTTGAGTCAGTTCCAAATTCGCCTGCGAACAAAATCCGCCTACAGGTGAGACAAATTTGCAACTGAAATTCGCCGACAGCTAGAATCCCCCCTGCGGCTAGGATTCTCTTACGGCCAAACTCTGACTAATGCATGTAAAAAAAATGGAAGCGCACAAAAGTAATAGTGACTAGAAATAAAAGGATGATGTCATTCAAAAAAATAGATCCTATTACAAGGAGGAATCAAAGACGAATTACAAAGCTCCCAACCGCAACTCTGCCTCGTGAATCTCCCCAGCGTGATGAAGCTCGAGCCTCCTTAGGATCTCTCAGCGAAGATCTTCCTCAGTACGCGAGACCAAATCTTAGACGGTATCTCTGGCCTCCTTGAGGGCTCGGTCCTTTTCTTCAACGGAACCAGCAACCAGTTATCAGCGAGATTCCATACCCTCCAACTCCTTTGCCAACTGTTCACGAGCCTTCTCTTGAGTGGCTAAGGAGGCCTGCGCATTAGCTATGACTTGCTTCAGCTTCGCTATCTCAGAAGACAGGCGAGAGAGGCGGGAGTCAGCCGTCTGTTGCTCGCGAATCACTCGCTCGTTCTCGGCCTTGACCTACTCCAACTCTGCTGACAACCTTGCCTCTAACGACATAGTCTCGTTCAACCTGCGATCGTGCTCCTCCAATGCCGCTCGAACTTCGCCGGACGCGAGATGAACAATCTCGGAACTCCTCGTGCGAAGAGTAAGTAACTGTTGAATGGCCCGCTCCACCTCTTCCAAGCGCTGGAAATACGGTTTAGCCGCGGTGGCGCCAAGCTTCTTCATCAAGAAGACCATGTCATAATCGAGATCCTCCTTGAACTCCTCAAAGGGACAACTCTCTTCCAATGCGAGCTTGATGCAGTCAGCTAGAGTGTCTTGGAAGTTAGCCAGGACTTGGGCCACCTTCTTTTTACGCGAGCGTTCCAAAGGGGAGAGGTTAGCCTCACCCGCCGCGGACGTCATGGTCAAAGCCCCGACCAAGGTACCGGTATACATGACGTAAGAAGTGGCGACAGGCGCTGCCAAAAAACCGACATGCCTGCTGCAGCTACTAAAGTAATCGGCGCGGCACCGACCATTGTCAACCACAGCAAGCGAGGAAGTGTTTCACTAATGCGATGCGGGGATTCCGCTTGGGTCGAGAACTACCTGGGTGGTCCACACCCGAACCAACGTGCTTCCTCGCAGAAAACAGGCTATTTCCCCCCGTTGGACACTGGCACGTCTTCGTGAGCACAACGGCCTCCTCCTCCACTCGTATATCGCCCTCCATGAACACGAGACGTCTGTTGGCGCTCTTGTTTGATGATGTTTAACAAAGCAATTTACCGACTCTAATGTTGTTTGTCTATTATTTGTGGTTTTCTATTTATTAAGACAAACAAGCATAGTTGGAGGATGGATGGAAATCGAGCCTCAACGATCATATCCAAAGGAGGTTGGCGGAATGTCGGGGAAGCTTATGCAAATTCAAGTTGAAGATCCAAGTTCAAGCTTCATCCGCAAGATTACCAAGTTGAGCTACAATGAAGATCAAGATCAAGCTTGGGTAACTTAGTTTAGGTTTTATATTATGTGTGTAAAGTACTTTAAGCTCAATCATATACACACATACACACTTTAGTTTGGTTTTGTATATATATAGTTATATATATATACATATATGTTTTTGGTTTAATAGGTTTTGAGTTTATATATGAAACAAATGAATAGAATTAGAAAATACTATTTTGTTTTATGTTTATATGCATATATATGATTTCGTCTTTAACAAGATTATATCAAATGAAATCATATTTAGTGTTTTGAAAATATTGCATAGAATATGCAATTTTGTGAAAATATTGTATTCCTAGTTTTTGGACTTAACAATAATCATATACATACTTTATTAAGTCTATATAATCATTGTTCAAAGTTTCAAAACATGGTTTAGCCAAAATGTCAAAATTCACATGTTTACATTTTCGTGTTTTGGACTATTTTGCAAAATGATGATTTTTCACAAATGGGAAAAGCAATTTGCATTGTAGCATGTTTATTATCATGTCTACAATCATTCCCCAAAGTTTTACATTTTTTGGAATTTATTTGATATTTTTAAACAGCGTTTTAAAATCAGATAAACTATTTTTTAGCCTGTCATATCTGTTTTCGGTCGACCGCACCGGTCGACCGAACCTGGTCTCATTTGTTTTCTGGCCGACAGAGAGTTCGTCGGTCGATCGGTCCGGTCGACCGAGAGCTTTTTCGGTCGATCGGACCGGTCGACCGACGCGCTGTCAGATGCTTTCCAACGGCTATATTTTTTACCGTTGGCTTGGGGCTGTTTTGTCTTTTGCTTGGGTTTTTGGCTGAGTTGTGAGAGGGTATAAATACCACATTGTCTTCAACTCTCAAATTATCTAAGAAGTTTTTAAAACAAGTTTAAGAAAGTTTTTAATCAAGGGTTTAAGCTTTGTTTAAAAGAGTTTAAGAGTTTGTTTGAGTTTAGTTTGTGAAGCAAATTTCACAAGAGCAAAGAGGAGATCATCCCTTGGTGTTTGGGCTTTCAACTCATCTCTCTCTCACTCTTGATCTATAGAGAAGTTTTCCTTAAACTCAATTCTAGCTATTTATTGTTTTGATCTTAATTTCCATAAGCTAGATTTCTATATTGAGTTTAATTGTTTTATTGATACTCTTTGTTCACACACAACCTATTGAGCTTATTGTATTTACATACATAGTATAATTTGGGGTTGTGGGTTTGTGACCAAGAGTTGTGCTTAATTGAGTTCTCACCTTGTTTAGAGAACAAATCATTTGATTTATATTGTGCTTATTGTGAGGATTCACTTGTAATACACTTGTACACCGAGAGAAGTGTGTGGTGAGAGACGGGGTCGAATCCAAGAGGAGTGGCGTCGGTTGACGTGCCTAGGGAGAGGTTGTAACCGAGCACTTGAGGAGGAGGACACGGGCTAGGACCAACACTTAGTGTGTGAGGTGTGATTACATAGTGATTGTATTGTGAGGTGTAAACGTTGTTCGGGTGAACGTAGAAAACCCGGTTGTGATAGTGGAGATCTCCTCGAGGTGAGGAGCGGGGACGTAGGTCGTGGGGACCGAACCTCGTAAACATATCCTTTGTTTGTGATTGCATTGGCGCACTTGTTTTCATGTTCATATCTTACATCGTCATTGTGTATTGCTTATTGATCATTTTTCCCTATCACATTTGTAGTTAAATTTTTTACCCCTTGTGTTAGCTTCATATCCTTGCATATATCATAGGATATATCTCTTTGTTGTTTACATTGCTTATCCTAGCTTACAAATATTATTGTATTTCATACTTGCTAGGATAACGTATTAATTAATTTTAATTGGCATTTAAATCGGATTAGATTAGCATAAGACCCTAATCACCCCCCCTCTAGGGTCTAACAACGTCCTCGTCCGCCTCCGATTCGCCCATATCTCCCGGCGAATGGCCCGTCCAAGAATGATCGGCAACTTCGTGGGCAGGATCGGCTGCACATGCAAAAAGGGGGTTAGCAAATGTCCCTCGAGAAAAGCCCCGTTGGCGGTTCAATACGCAGGGGCCAACTACACTAGGACCTATGCTTACCCGAGCCGCCGAGCTCTTCTTCGTCTCCAGTCCCCTCCTCTTCGTCAGAAGGAATGGAGATTACCCTCTCGACTGCACATGCATGAAAACACAAACGTCAGGGGGTGCAGATTCGACTTTACACCCGAAGGTACTGCACTAAAGGTTACCTCCTGAGGCAGATGGACCGCCTGTGGCCCCACACCAGACGGAGGAGGAGTGTCCTTCGAGGTCGCCAGAGCTGCCTCCGATGCGGCAGAAGGAGTGGAATGAGTAGCTCCAGCCCCAGAGGCAGTCACTCCAGGAATAATCACCTGTGCAGCATCATCCTGACCTTCCGCCACTCTGGCGCTCTCAACCATCTCTCCACGATGGGCCTTCTTGGCCACTTCCGCTCTGGAGCCTTCGCCCGCTATCGGTTGTTGTTGCTTAGAGAGAAGCGAGCTACTCGAAGATAGGAGGGGCATCCCCATCCGTCCAGCTATCGTGCTCCGGGCTTGTTCCAGACGCTCACCCACCCGGATTAACTCATCAGATTCTCTCTGATTACCAGGGGTATCCAACGGGAGACTAGGGGAGGGAGCTCGGACCTCGGGCGCCTCGGATTCATCTAGACCCGCATTAAAACCCTCGATGTCTTCAGCCGGATCTTCTGAAAACCACTCCTTAGCAATTTGTCGGCCCCTCCGCCTCGAAGTACGAAGAGATCCTCTGGGAGGACGCCCGTGTTCCACCAAACAGGAACTCTGGAACCGAAAGCCCTCAGGGTTGGCGCTGGCACCCTGATACCACCGGCAGTTCAGGAGCGTATCGTGCAAATCATGATCCTTCGCGGGTAGCTCAAAATGGGCCTGGGTACCAATAGCATGGGTCCAGAACCATCCCCGGGCTCCATCCACCAGCCCTCCTTCGAAGTGTAGGTAGGAATTGATGTTTCCTATATACAATTGGTCGTACCCGAACTGGCGGGTAAATATGCAAGGGATGTATGGCTCGAGGTAGCACACAGAGCCCGTTCGCAGGATGTGATATCTCAGTCGGATGTTCACCAACCATCGAAAAGCACCGCGGGAAAGGATGGTGTGATGGGCTACCGTCGATACATCCCTAAGAGACTCCCCGTACC
>NC_033803.1:53996773-54019908 GCF_001876935.1 Asparagus officinalis | reverse complement strand
GGATGTCTTTACACTTCCAAGAGCACCTTTCCAGGCGCTGGACGAAGGGAACGAACCCGTCTCCTTGAAGAGTTGCTGGGGCACTCATCAAGCACTCGCAGTGGTACACGAACCACGCCATCAAGTAAGTGTACGACAACCCCACCCTAGGGTTGGGGGTCCTGACGACCTCTCCCTCCCCTTCGTCGACGGTCAATACACGGCAGAATTGCGTCGTCAGTATATGGAGTCCCCGATGGATGCATGCCACCATAGCCGACACCAATGCGTAGGACTTCCCATGGGCCAAGCAAACCGCGGGAAACACGACCTCCACCGGAAGTGCCTCAAAAGAATGAGTGGGGACCACGCACCTCTTCAACCACAACATGAGGTATCCCACGAGCAGAGCCTTCTCAGATATAGGGGACTTGGCCTGGTGGTGAAACGAATGGAAGACCGTGCCGAATTTGAATCCGCCCTCATCATGCTCAAGGGTCACGGTGGCTCCCCCCTCGGCTGTCCTCCTCTCCACTTCGGACTGGTCACACTCGCCCAGTTGAAGAGTAGGCCTCCCTTTGACATCATTCTCCGGGAATAAGTAATCAGCCCAGTTCTTGTGGCTGATCCCCGAAGCCCTCTTCTTCTTCCCTTTGTGGTCCACCGCCCCTAAGGTGTTGAGGCATATATGGTAGTGACAGAGCAACTCCCATAGAGTCTCAACCACTAAGGGGGAACGGTCTGAAAGCTGGTCAATCTCATCTTGGCCTGGGATGTACTCCTCATATGGAAAGTCTCCCAGGGACAGCCCTGACACGTCATACATCTCGTGGAGGGTTATGCCAATCTCACCATTGGGGGTGAAGAACGTGCCACTATCTGCGCAATATAGTTCCAAGATGTTGTGGAACTGGGTGGCATTAATCTTCAAACCATGACGGGTGGCCCGAATGGCCACAAACAATTCTGAATCCGCGAGGTCAGAATTCTCAGCCAAAATGTAGTCAGTGATCTTGGACCACTAGGTATGGCTGCCAGGCGTGGAGTAGACCCACCCCAGGGCTCAGAAGTCCTTTGGGGGAAATCTCCTACCGGCCTGGAAGAAGCGATGACGGAAAGTCTCCGCAACTACTGTCGTCTCCCCTACGGGCAGCTCATTGAATGGTAGGCCAGGGCGTAGGCCTGTCACGCGTTTGTAAGAACTCTCCACCCCGTATCTAGCCGTGGAGCCTGTAAAGACACCGCAAGTAACCCTGTCTTGAGTGGGGGTCAAATCCCAGTTCATCACTCTGGGGACCGTGAAAGACCGCAACTCGACGATCGAGAACCCTCTCGGTATGCTGGGAAGATAATAGTGGATCCCGTCCACTACTCGGAACCACCTACTCTCCTTGATCAACAGGGCGGAAGGATCAATCGCGGCATCACCAAACAAAAACTGGGGCTTTTGTAACTCCGTCCTGGCTTCGTCTGTCAGCACCGCATCGGTAATCAACTCACGTAACGCCAGAGGATGACCGTTGGTGACTCTCTTTATCAGGCCGTCCGGCTTATCAGCGACGAACACGGGCACCGGATCCAAGGAGGGGAATCGGGGAGGTGCAGTATAGCCTGTACCTCCGGCGAGACCGATGGCCACGCCCTTCGGAAGAGCTTCGTCAGAAAAGGAGAACCAAAGAATCAGGACAGAGTCCGCCCTAGGGGTAAATCCGCCTATCAAGCTAGGGCGGGCGAATCCGCCTGTCAGAAAGTGAAATCCGCTTGACGAGAACGAGATCTGTCTGTATAAACGGTATTCTCCTTTACCAGAGAAAAGTCAAACTCGCCTATCAAAAATGAGTTCGTCTTCACCCAATAAAGGTTAATTTTGCTTGTAAAGACAGAGATCATCCTCTGCGAATAAATGTAAAATCCGCCTGAAAAGGGGCGATTTTATCCAAATCAGGGAAACTGTCAAAAGATGACAGAATCCACCGGGGAAGACGAACGATGCTCATCCTCCCAACCCGACGTCTGTAACCAACACATGGTCGTCAGATGAACCCCTTGACTTACCCAAGTGCGTCTCAGGCATGCTGGCGGGCGCATCGACGGCGTGGCGGTCGAAATAGCATCTAGGACCTCCTCCCTTCGCAACGTACTTCTTAGATTTTAGTGCCATTGGGGGACAAAGCGGGAATTCTCTCTCTTTAGAAAACTTTCAAGATTCCTAAGCACGGTATCTCTCGAAGGAAGGGAACAAAGCCTATTTAAGGGCGGAGTTGCTTACGTGGCCACAATCGCCCCCAAGAGGTGAAACGCTGGTGGACGAGAGATGTGACCATGATCAAAATCAACGGTCCAGATGACTCCCAACATTTCGAAGGAACCGTCGAAGCGGGAGACCGGCTGGTCTGACGGTTGGATTCGAAAACCACGGCCATGATTCGAACGAGACGCACGAAGCTGACGTCAGACTATCGAATCACAATTGATGCGACCTGACGGAACCACGCCGCCTTAGCTGGAAAGCACGAATACCCATCGGCGGACACGTGGCTCACTCCTACCGAATCTAATTCCACCCAAAAGAAGGATTTTGCCTGCAAAAGCCTGGCTCAACCCCACAAATTCAAAATTTCGCCTGCGAAAATTTGAATTTGTGGGAATTTTGTCCGAACAATTTGTTCGCCTTTGAGGGTGGGTAACAGATAACACAACTCGTCTAAAGTCAGGGACCACCGACGAAATGGTCTCATCCCAAACCCACGCCTCAGGTGGCTAAGGGTTAGAGTAGAAATCTTAGCATTAAGCCTAAGAGAAACTATTTGATAACTCATCATACTGAGGGGAATAGTATGGCTAGCCCGATTCAAACGGTAATCGGTAAAGGCAAATCAAACCCGTTGATAGCTGAGGGTTTGCTAAAAATCCTAGAAAAGGCAAAATACACCTGACTCGTCAAGAACTTCTTTAGTCAAAGTATTCCAGACCACACACAAATTGGCTTAGGTCTAAAAACTTTGAAGGGGGTCTTGTAGACGGTAAAAATTACAACCGTGAATTTGTACATGAATCCGCCCGCGAATCGGAACCACCCACTTGGGTGAAGGGCGCACGTATTGGGCTCACTGGTGCGAACCCAAACCGCACGAGCCCCATATTCGCCCTCATGAGCCAAAGTCATCTAGATTCGCCGGTATGGCTGGTTCGCCCTCATGAGCCAAAGTTATCCAGATTCGCCTGTATGATCGACTCGCCTGCATGAGTCAAGATCATCCAAATTCGCCAGCTTACTCGACTCGCCTGCACGAGTCGAGAGCCAAATTCGTACCTGACGGCCTTTCCCCACTTCCCATGATGTGAGGGGAGGGCGCACAGTACTCCAAGCCCGTCGAGTGGCCGGTCACAGTACGAGTGATCGGACAGGCGCCAAATCAGCCTGCACACTCATAAATGCAGTTCACCTCGCCCGTCCGAGTCGAGAACTAGATCCGCCAGCATTCGGCGAGCTGGCCAAACCCACTCGAGTACTGGGCACCCATCTTCCCACTTCTCGTGATGTAAAGGGAGAGAGGGTACAGTATTCCAGATCAACCTACGCCCACATAAATGTAGTTCACCTCGCCTATCCCAGTTAAGGTCTGGATTCGCCGGTATTCGGTAAGCTGGCCAAATGCACTCGAGTGTTGGACAGCAGCTGTCTGACATACGAGAAGGGGCATTTTCACTCCTACGTGACATGATGTGAAACACGGCCCCTCGAATGACCGCTCATAGTACGGGTGAGCAGCAAGATACCTCTCAACAGTACATGGTCATATCCTATGATTCAAGGAGCGACCAAGCCGTCTCTCCTCTATTTAAGAGCCTCTTCCAGCCACAATGCAGGAGGTTCGAAAAAGGGTGGGAACATTCAGCATAGAGCGGCTCAACGTTCAGCAGTTCGCCCGTAGCTAATTGATTAATCCAATTAGTTAACCGAACCGCTAGCTCTCGACTCCCGGTCGGGTCGACGACAAGCTCTTTGCATAACCCTTGCACTGTAGCATCCTCCGCTAAATCTGAGCCCTGATCGTCATCGAACTAGGAGATTCGAACCCCATCAACCCGAGCCTCTACTGTGTACTGAAGCTCGCCACCAACCTCGGTCAAACCATCTAAGGGAAGCAAACTCGGTGCGAGAATCGAGCGAAGCATCCTGTAGCTACCGAAAGTCCCCACATTTAAACAAGGAGGGCATTCCCTCCGTTTCTGTTGTAATTTTGATTAACTAGTTTGTAATAAGTTGTTCTTATCAATACAAACGAGTTCCATGTTTTTGGGAGATAAAAATTTACACCTACAATGACCTTCTTGTATTGTAAATGGCTTATATCTACCAATACCGCCACAAGGAAGAAAATACTCTCAGAATTGGAAGCTGAGGCTACCTCTTGACTTCCTACTGAAGTAGTTCCGGAAGCCATTTTCTCACATCAGGGGAAAAAGCCCGTTGAATCCTCAAGTAAAGGAAAAAAATTGTCGATTCCGATGATAGTGAGGAGGAACTCTTTACCGATACTACTAAAACTTTTGAGGAGGAAGGGAATGTACCTGGTCTTTCATGGTCTTTCTTTCAAAGAGGATATGTAAGCCCTTCCATTGCTCACAGGACTCATCATGCTGACACACCTCAATCACTAGAAACTCCAAAAAGGAGGAGGGAGAGGGTTGTTCTAACATCTCCTAATCGGATGATGGTTGAAGTCTTTAGCGGAGATGAAGAGAAGGAAGATACAACACCCCTCACCCATAGAAAGAGATCTCGGTCTTCAACTCAGGCTCAAGATCAAACCCAAATTCCTCCAAATGCTGAGTTACATACCAAGCATCATCATGAGAGATCTAGGATCTAGGAGAAGTGCATCCATCAAAGAGGAGTAAGAAGGTTGCACATCGACAACGTACTCCTCTACCTACCTTAGAAGAGAAACCTGCCTACTATGTTCCTTCTAACGAACAAGGTAACGACTCGCCCCTATTCCCATTGAAGTTGATACGACTTCTCCTGGAATTATGGAAATTGAGGAGCCTAGCTTCGTCCAAGAAATACATGACGCAATGTGTGACGAACCTGCTGGTGTTCAAACAACCTCCCCTACTGACATCCTTCCACCAACTCCAAGCACAGATACGTGTATTTCCCTATTCAGAGGGCAATTCTGAGAGATGATGAGTCAAAATGCGTACCTCTTCTAATGACATATGCACTTTATCTACTTTTACTGAAACTAAAGGAAGCGGGTGCAACTAGTAGAGTCGTCGAACCTACCGCGGCCACTGAAGGTAATACTGATTTCCTTTTTATGTGGGCTCATACACATATACATGTGTTCATAATTTAGCATATTATGTAGATGTCACGATGAATGAACCAGCAGAAGGGGAGACCACTCACGCTTTTGAGATCGAGGATTTCAATGAACACAACCTCGATCTTGACCTTTCAGAAGATGACCATCAGTATATCTCCGATTTATTATCGAGGAAAACTCCTGGTACGGCTACAGGACCAACTACTAGAATTGGTTCAACTGAAGTAAGTTCTTCTGCAGGTATGGACTTTATTCTATAATCTTCATTGTCCCTTTGTCAGTTAACTTTAAATAATTATATAAGAGTTTTAATCATAGGACCAATTACTAAAATCGGTTGAGCTACAATTATCGGAATGTTTGATTAGCCTGAGGGTCTAGGTTTCTTGTTGTTGGTAGGAACCAAGGTCAAGGCTCAATTATCAGTTCCTGGATCTCAACCTCTCACCTCTTTAGACCCGATGATGATAGAAGTTGTTGCCACCATCAAGGTTAGTCCTATCACAACAACCGTGATAAGAACTGGAGAAGTTGATATATCGACAATTGTTGTATCGGGAACGCCTCCGCTCGTTCATGAAGCTGAAAGGGTGGGAGCAGACGTAGGACATCAAACTGATGTAGCCTTGTCTAGAATTGGTGAGTTTTATCAGTTACTTGCTTTAAACTTATAATTAATATTTCAGAATGCTCATTGCGTTTCTCTCTTGCTTGCAGAATCTTCATCCCTTCCACCCAAGAGTCTCATAGATTTAGATCCGAAGCTGACGGAGATCTCAGCTATAAAGTTAACTGACGAAGCTAGTACATCGATGATTGTTATCCCTGAACAAACTTCGGTTGCTGTCAACGTTGAACTAACATCGTCGAGACAAGGAAGCCGAGCTAGAGGATCTTCTGTTAGACTCGATATATTTTCCTTCATTGTTTCTTTTGAATTTCAAGAATCCTAGGTATTGAATCTGGTTCCAACAACCTTCAGATTGCTTATTTGTTGTCTTTTTCTTGCAGAGCTGCCCTCTCTTTATCATTCGATCAAGGCGTTGATGTCGGATAATGATCCAGATAGGGCTTTAATCAGCCTGGAACTTCACAACTTTACTTCCTTTCTGAGTGTGATGATTGATAAAATCCTTCATCATGGGTTATCCTTCGACCAATTTAGACGATCCCTTGATTGTTAGGTGAAAGGAGTTAAGGAAGAAGGACATCCAGACCTATCCGAATCCATTGCTGTAGACTTAGTTTATTTAGAACAGGACCTCGAGTAACCATAAGGCTACTGGTGCTTCCTCATATATAGCTGCTCAACTAGAATCAAGATTGAAGAAATGGCATGATACCAGAGTATCTATCAAGACTGAGCTCCAAAAACAAGAGGGTCGTGTCACACAAATGACGGTAGTTCTCTCAAGGAAGGAAAAGGCCCAGGCTGAATTGCTCAACTCTTTACCTTCGAGTCGCGAGGAAATAGCCAACCTTGAAAAGGCCTTGAAATATGCCAAGGATTCTTATGCCATCCTTGAAAGTGAATTGGCCGGTGTAGAACGCTCTCGAAGGCAAATGCTTGAGAATTTACAGCCTGAAAAAGAAAAGCTAGACAAGTTAAAAGATGAAGCTGCAAGGGCACTGAATGCCACTGAGGATTCAATCAGGGCTGATCTGAAAACCGAGCTTGAGCAAGCCTATGCAGAGGAGCTCTCTAGACTAGAACAGCAGATTTTTAGCCATAAAGAGGAGCTCTCTAGACTAGAACAGCAGATTTTTAGCCGTAAATTGTCTTTAGATTGATAGAATCACTCTTGTATCTCTTTTGACTTTATTAATAAAGTTTTCTTTTTAGTGTACTTCTACTATTATGATTTCTCATTCTATTTGGAATAAATAATCATAATATTCGTAGAATTTTGTTAGCAAACTCTCAACCATTAACGGATTTAATGTGCCTTTACCGATTATCGTTTGAATCGGGTTAGCATATAGATTGTCTAAATCCTTTCTACATGTAATTTTATACTAAAAAAATTAAACTCTCTTAGGCTGTATACTACAACATTGAATATGTAGCCTACATGTATTAGATGTAGGCTTATCTCTAATAAGGGATCGAGATAACATCCCCCATGCATAGAAGGCATGGATTTCGGTGTTGAAAAATTATGTCTTCTCTTGGGGCGAAGACAAACCCGATGCCAGAGAGGACGAATTTTGTATTCTATTTTCTGGTCTCTTTTTTATTGGTAGAGATGAACCCAATGTGAGAAAGGAAGAATTTTATATTCTATCTCTTGGTCTCCTTTTTATTGGTAGAGATGAACCTGATGTATGAGAGGACGAATTTTATATTCTATCTCCTTATCTCTTTTTTATTGGTAGAGATGAACCCGATAAGGGAGAGGGAGAATTTTATATTCTATCTCCTGCTGTAAGAGAAACTCAAAGTGAGATCTCCACCTCGAGAATCTTAAAATATGAAACGAAGAGTGGGATCTCCACTCTGAGAATCAAAAAGATTTGGATACTCTAACTTTTATAGTATTAGTTACCTGGTCTGAAGATGAATTTCTCGTTTATCAAAGTGAAATTCTGACTTCAGCCAAAGCTGTAGACATTTGACTGAAGAGGAATGAATAGATGCCATTTGCTCATCGAAAGGGAATTCCAGTCCTAAAAATGGACCTCTCGTTCATTGAAGGAATCGAGAAGGGATTTTGGCTTTGGTCCTAACTATAGGAAGGTTTGACCAAGTGGGGGTTTGAGACGATTTTAACTATTTAAAGGTTTGATCGCTCGATTTGGGTAGAAATCTTCTGTTTATCGAAAGAGAATTCTAATTTTATAAGTGGACCTCTCGTTCATGGAAAGAATCGAGAGGGGATTTTCGCTTTGGCCCTAACTGTAGATAGGTTTGACTAAGAAACAGTGGGAGTAGGGGAACAAATAACAATGAGAATATCAATTTGTACAAAACACTCACTTTGGGTTTTCGGTATCAAGTGATAAGATCTTGACATGAAAGGGGTTCGCTGATTATCATGGATCAGTAGATTGAAAAGTCGTGTCAGGAGTTCAATAGAGGGAGTGTTAAAGGCTTAGACACAGTGGTAGTTTGAATGGATTTAACTGTGAAGAATTTTGGTGGACCTACCGTTAATTAATTTGATCAGTGAGGGATTTTGTGGTGGAGGACTATGGATCATTAAGCACTCCACAATTACACCCTGGGAGTTTCGTGAGGAAAGATTGACCATATGTAGTCGTTGAATCTTATCTCAACGAAAGAATGCTTAGAAAATCATAGTGGGAGGATTTTAATCATCTTGAAAATAATTAAATAGCCATAGTGGGAGATTCTTAATTATTTTCATAATAATTAATAATGGATTATTCAGATAATTAGTTTCTATCTGGAATAATCGACTGATCTCAGGTTATTCTTAAAAATACTCTGTACGGTATTCTCTAGGAACTTCTCATTTAAATAGGTTATCCCGAACGTACTAGGGATAGTACTTCTTTAAGAACTTCCTATTTATTGGTATCATGAGTTTGTGGCCATCTTGGATAATCAAGCAGTATGCACCGTTTGAATAGGCTGTCTCTATTACAAACGACCATACTCATTTGGGTTGAAATTTACCTTTCTTCTTGGAATTGAGTATCATTGGTCGTCGGACAGCAAGAACCAAGTCTCCTTCCTTGAAGCTTCATTTTTAGACTTTCTTGTTAAAGGCTCTGGAAATTCTAGCTTAGTAGAACTCGATTTGTGGTTGAGCTTCTTTACACCTTTCGTCTAACATCTCGAGTACTTCAAGACGTTTCTGATGTTGTTCTTTCGTCATCACACTCGTTGCGAGGGCGATGCGGAGGGAAGGAATTTGGATTTCTAACGGGAGAATAGCTTCACACCCATATACTAGGGCTTACAGAGTTTCTCCAGTAGGCATGCGGACGATGATGTGATAGGCCCAAAGAGCTTTACCAAGTTTGTCATCCTAGTCTCGCTTATTGATTCTCACAAACTTTGACAAAATTTTTATGATGGTCTTGTTGAAGGCTTCAGCCAATCCATTTATGGTGGGATTATATACGGTCGATAAAACATCTTGAATTTTGAATTTTTCGTAGAATTTGATGAAGATATTACTGACAAACTGAGACCCGTTGTCATGTACAATTCATCTCGGAACACCATTCGAATTGGGTGGTTTGAAGTAGAATTCGTGAATGTTATTTATAGCCAATCCAAATTTGTTTTTTTTTTTTGAATTTGAATTTGTCGGTGGTCAACATTTAAAATTGAATCGTTTTGTACAAACTGATCAGCTTTACACATTGTCCAACGTTGTCGGTGGGAATCAATTTTTGAAATCAGGTCAGCTTTACACATTATCCACTGTATACACAGCTCAGCTTTCCTTGAATTGTGTGAAAGCTTTGTATGAGTGAGAATTATTTTTTGAAATTAGGTTAGCTTTACACATTGTCCAATGTATACACAACTTAGCTTTCCTTGAATTGTGTGAAAGCTTTATACAAGTGGGAATCATTTTTTAAAATCAGGTCAGCTTTACACATTGTCCAACATATACACACTCAGCTTTCCTTGAATTATGTGAAAGTTTTGTACGAGTGGGAATCATTGAAATAATTAGGTCAGCTTGACACATTGTCCAACGTATACAGCTAAGCAAATTTGAATTTTGTGACAAATTGATAACAGCTGGAAAGCATTTCCTGAAATCAGCTCAACTTTACACATTGTTCAATGTATACAGCTAAGCAAAGTTTTATAAATAGCATACTAGATTAGGTCCATCATATTTATCATCATCTTCATCTTCATATGATGATAATTTTTTGTCCAATATCATTGCAGAAATTAATTAAACCAAAGAAGTAATTTGTGAGTACATCAACAACAACATGATCCTCGTTAACAATTTACGTTAACAAAACTACCAACCGATCCATGATGGCTCGATTCCCAATCATGCAATGATCAACCGCGATCGAGAAACCACACATCAGAATTTGGTCATAGATTACTTTGTCGATAATCCACGTTTTGGGGAAGATATGTTTTGTCGTCGATATCGGATGTCAAGAAGTTTGTTCCTTCGTATTGTTGATGCAGTGAATGATCATGACTATTACTTCCAACAACGAAGTGATGGACTTGGTAGAATGGGATTATCACTGTTACAGAAAGTAACAGTTGTTTTTCACATGTTGGCATACGGTCTACCAACTGATGCTACGGACGAATACGTTAAAATAGGTGAGTCAACAGCAATTGAAAGTATGATAAAAAAATTTCGTGCTATGGTGGAAATATTCGCAGAGCGGTATCTAGGAACACCTAACGCTAACGATATTGCTAGGCTACTCTATATTGGTAAAAAAATGTGGTTTTCCAGGAATGTTAGGAAGTCTTGATTGTATGCATTGGAAATGGAAAAATTGTCCAACGGCATGGTCTGGGCAATACGCAGAACGTGGTGGGTCACCAACTATTATCCTTGAAGCTGTGGCAGATTATGATCTTTGGATATGGCACGCATATTTCGGTATGCCAGGCACCAATAATAATATCAATGTGCTGGAGTCATCTAATCTTTTCTCTAATCTAGCTCAAGGTATTGCTCCTCCTGCTCACTATGTTATTCAAGGAAAAGAGTATAATATGGGTTATTATTTAGCTGATGGTATATATCCAAAATGAGCTACTATTGTACAAACAATCCAACAGCCACAAGGTAGGAAGAAAAAATATTTTGCCATGAAACATGAAGCATGTAGAAAAGATGTAGAACGTGCGTTCGGAGTTCTCCAATCACGATTTGCAATTGTGGTAGGATCATCACGTTTTTGGAAAAAAACATGTATTACATGACATAATGACTGCATGCATTATTATGCACAATATGATAATCGAGGATGAACGTGACCTTTATGCACCAATTCAAGAAGTGATGAAGCACCAACACCAGAAGTTAATATTGTAGCAGATAAAACTATAATATTTACTCAATTTATTGCACATTACAGACAATTCAAGGATAAAGATGCACATATTGCGCTTCGTAATGCATTGATAGATCATTTATGGGAGGAATACACTATTTCAGATAGTTAAGTGCATATTAAATTTGTAATTTTTATATTGTTGTTAATGTTTAATTATTTTATTGTATTTTATTTTATGTTGTGTTTTTAAATGTAATAATTTGGCAATATCAATAATAAAAATATAATATTTTAGCAAACAAGTTATTTTAATTAATAAAATAATATTTTATTGTTTTATTAGTTTAATTTTTTAAATAATAAATCATTTTGTTTGAAAAATATGTGGAAAAAATAAAATTTGATATGTGGGGTTAATTGTTGAAATAATTAAAAATATAGGGAATAAAAAATAATAATATAAAAGTAGATAAAAAAGAATATACTGAGAATATTCTTTTTTGATGCAAAAAATGGTGCAATGGGTTGGAGATGAATTACTGTTAGATCAAATAACTCCAGACTTTAAAAAAATAGTTTAAAAAGTTTTAGATCAAATATTAGATCAAATAACTCCAGACTTTAAAAAAATAGTTTAAAAAAGAAAAAAATAAAGGGCAGTGCTAAATGCATAATAGGCATCCTATTAGAACCCTGTATAGTGCGGGGAAATCTAAGCTACGGAAGGAGCAGAAAATGTGGGGTATTCTGATAGGATGCGTACTCTTAAAATGTTTGTGTTACTCCCCTACTAGTATTGCAATAACAAATGGACCCTGTTATAATTTTGGCACAATTTAGCAAATGAGCATAAACGGTGCAAGTAACATTTTTCAAACAGTACGTGCCCAAAAAGCTCCATAAAACAAAAAAGAACACTGACAAGCATTCACATGAACTACAAAAAACATGTCAAACCCCTAATTGGGAGGCAAAACGTGCACAAGGCCCATGCTCTACATTTTTTTTTTTTTTTGAGATGATGGAGTAGGCAACAAAATTATGGAGAACTGAGAGAGAAAGAATGCCACCTTTATTGGCATGAAACATCATTAAATGCAAGCCTTACCTTCCCTCACTTCCTCATTCTTCGCAAACTGTAGGTATGTGAAGCTATTAACTATAAGGTTTGACATACTGAAAGTTGAAAGCGAGCCCTGAAACTTTTGATCTTTAATTTGTAGGACATGAGGATGAATGGTTATGTGAGTTATGGGCACTGGGAATTTTGCGACGGAATTCCAGTTACTCGCTATTTGGAGCCAGTAGTCCATTCGAAACGGGTCCACTTCTTCCATGAAAAAGATGAAGATCTCTTCAAGGTGCATGCAAGCGTGAAGCCTGTTTCTTGCTATCGCTATAATGATCAGGTTAACTACTGTTTGCAATATAGAGCCTCATTTTTATTTTATTTAAATTGATGTACGTACGTAGGAAATTAAGGGTTACTTGTTGTTTTTTCCCCCCAACTGATTTTTCAGAGGAAGAATGGGAGAGATCAGGAGAAACAAATTAAGAGGAGGAAGCAAAATGGAGCGTGTTATGCAGGTATCAGACAACCTAAGGCTGTTGATGAGGACTTGTACAAGATACCACCCGAGCTCCTCTATCAGCTACCCAAGAGGGTAAACTTTCTTCCAACTTGTTCGTTCAGTATTATTTCTCACTTAATTCATACTTGAATTCAAAGTAAACTGAAGAGCCCCCTTTAAGATGCCTAAAAATGTGTATTAATTATGTAGCAATCCTATACTGTTTTTATTTTTTATTTTTTAGAGGGTTTCTTCTAGAATTGAGTCAAGATAATATTTGATACACATGTAGATGTAGTATTTGTGGTGTGTCTGGTTAAATTTGTTGAGATCGTCTAGAACACAAGCGTAACTAGCAACGTAATTTTTCCGAAAGGTTTTCCACAGTAAGTTGTGGTCTAAAAACAATTTTCCTACTTTTAATTAACTTGGTTTTGTGTTATTTTGGTTTGCAGAAGAGAATGCTTGGCAACTTTTTGTCTGGATGTCTACGTCTCGACTGCATTGCTTGAACGAATCATTGCCTTCAGTTTTCTCCCTGGCTTTGTGACTATAAAATCAATGTAATATTCCAAGAGAAAATGTGAGATGAAGTCATCTTGTAAGCTTTGTGTGTTAAGGCCCCTTTTAATTTCTCACATGCTTGTTGTATATACAGTGCCTTTACTCAATGAGCTCTTTGCTTGATGGAATTTCTAATATTTTATGTTGTTAAATAATCAGTTGGGCTCTCACAGTAAAAGTTGAGAAGACATTGGGAGTGATGGTTGCTTAAAAGATACAGAAGCAATTGGCCTTACATCTTTCTCTCTTGTCTACTCAACTTTAAAGAAGAAAAGCCTGCGCAACTTGCTATTTGTTCCATAGTTTTTTTTTTCCTTTTGTCAGTTACCACGTATATTTGCTTTGCTTAGTCTCATTCCTTGCTGTCCTCCATACCTAAAACATATAGTACTGTCAATAAGTTTCTTACAAATAGTTGTCATGCAAATTAGTAAATGGCATCCTACAAACATCATTCTTTGCCTTACAATATTCATACCGGTAACATTCCATTCCATATTTATTGCATTATCTTTTTGAACCGACACGGCCAAAAATCACATGATTGAGCTACATTAAAGATAATCCGCTCCATTGAACTTGATCTACATATTCTAAAACCCTAACACAACAAGTTTGGGGTGAACCCATCGTCGTTTGATCATTCATCCACTCGTATCAATTTTAATGGTTTTGAATAAATAGAACTTTTCACATGGCTCGACGGATGGTCAAACGACGACGAGTTCACCCTAAACTTGGTGTGTTGGGGTTTTAGAATATGTAAATCAAGTTCAACGGATCGGATCATCCATAATGTCGCTTAATCATGTGATTTTAGAGGCGTCAAGGAGAAAATCTCCTCCTATGACAAGGATACCCATTAATCTCTCTCTCTCTCTATATATATATATATATATATATATATATAGAGAGAGAGAGAGAGAGAGCAATTCTNACACTGCTGGATTTTTCACTTTTAGCGACGGACTAATCCGTCGCTATAAGTCGATATTCCGTCGCTAAAACTTTTGGCGACGGAAAAAATAAAATTCCGTCGCTAAAAGTTCGACGCTATTACAAGGGTCCCTAAAAACACTTTTAGCGACGGACATTCCGTCGCTAATTGTTAGCGACGGGAAAATGGTCGCTATTTTAAAAAAATAAAAAATTAAAAAAACATTAGCGACGGATTTTCCGTCACTAATAAAACTTTAGCGACGGTTAATTCGTCGCTAAAACTATATTAGCGACGTAAATTCCGTCGCCAATATATTTTTAAATTAGTCAGATATGATTTCGTGCACGTTTTCTGTCGCTAAATAGTAATTTAGTGACGGAATTTCCGTTGCTAAAATGGTATTTAGCAACGGAATTTCCGTCCCTAAAAATTTTAAAAAAGGAATTTGGAAAATATTTTGAAAATTGAAAAAGCCATGTACAATATCGATAATAATTTTTAAAAACCTGTTCAATCAGCAGTATAATATTCAATCTCACGCAAATACCACATCTTATGCATATATTACACATTTAATTCAATAAAAGCAAGTAAAAGTTTCTCGACGGGTACATAATAAATATTGTTTATACAACACAAGAAATTATTTTCAAAGTTATATTAAGGACAATCAATCCTCCTGATCATCATCATCCTCATCCTCAACACCAGCCGCATTATGATTACCCCCGGCTGCACCTTGTGAAGAAGTTCCGGCCTGTAAATATAAATCAAATGTTAACAAGTGTGTGTAAACGTTAATAAGAGTACAAATATAAATATACTACAACACAACACCACAACATCACAACACCACTCGCCCTACCCCTCCCCCTCAACCACCACCACAACAAAATCCCCACTCCCCATCCTCAACCACGACCAAAGCCCCCACCCACCAACCAATCACACTCTACACACCCCCTCCCCCTCCATCACTACCATCACCACCATCAACACCCAATCCCCATTCCTCCCCCCACCACGACCAAACCCCCCACAAACCAATCACATAACGACCACCACAACCAACCAACCAACCAACCCACCAACCAATACCACCAACACTACGCACGCATACACCGTCAACACCACCATCACATAAAAACATTACAAGTATATATTTTGAGGTTTGTGTTAGGGTTAGAGTTAGGGTTTGTGTGTAACAGTTTGTATCAGTGTGTATCAGTATGTACGATATCATCTAATTAAAAAAAGCAAAGTATATATATTACATGTGACGACAGAAACTGTCTCCTATATGCCTCCTGAGCCTCCTGTGGCAGAGTCGACATGAATTGTGTGAACTCCAATACGGTCTGCTCCCGACGCCTCCGTTCTTCCTCTGCAACCCGCTGATATGTTGTTTACTGCGACTGCCAATCTTCAATCGCTTTTAATCGATGCTCCATCGAGTCTTGATATGAACTGCTTCCTGGTATTCCTTGTGGTGCTGCAGACTCTTAGGTGCTACTAGACTCGTGCGGCCTCTGCTCGGATCCTCTCCACCGGTATCTGTTCTTCCTACTTGGTCCAATAACTGTCTCGATGATGGAGTCCTCCTCCTCTCTACTTAGCCGGCCAGGAGTGTTAGAACAGACTTGAGACTGAGTCATTTGCTCCTGTACCTTGGCATGTAATTTCTCCTGCGATATATCAAAACAACCCGAGCAAGTCGACTTACTAATGGTGCATTGATATGAAATTGAATATATAAATGAACTGCTACTTACACACAGATCCTTATTCTTTGCTTTCTTCTCTTCCTCGGCGTAATTCGGGCTCCAGGAAGTCAGAATACGATCTGAAAAATGTCTGAGATCTCCCCTTCCCTATTTTATTCAAATATATCATTAACCCATAACACATAAATTATACTCAACTTAAAAGCTAATATATTATATATCTCAAGCTCTAATTAATGATAATGATGGCTGAAAGACCTGGAGTCCCCGTGATGCTCGTAACTACGAGGCGCGTTGTGATTCCTCCTTGCTATTTCAGCTTGAGCCTGCAAAACAATGTCAAATCGAAACAATATAGAAATTCAAATAATAAATTAAAAATATATATTTCAATAATACCTGAATTTCAGCCATGTCCCAGTAATCGTAAAGTGCAAAAAAATCTACTCCATCCACACGCTCGTCAAGATGCTAAAATCGCTTCCAATCTTCTGTTATTTGGACAAAATATTTTTTCTTTACCTCAAACCGCCATCTCTTGAACGATAAATTGATTTGTCCGAAGCAGTACGTCCAGGCACAAATATTATCATCAAGAAAGAAAAATCGCTTCAGCATATAAAGAAAAAATAGATACAAATCAGTGTATTAAACATAATAATAAACTAATAACTAATAATGATAAAAATTGAAATAAATGACTCACTCATATATATCTCCAATAAGCCACCAGCGCATCAATCCGCTGCGATTTCCACGTTAAAAAAAATATTGAAGAAATCGTGTCTCCTGGCTAAAGCGGCAAGGAAATTGTTGAAAGCATTAGCAAAGGCCCCGACAGGCACTTCATTTTCCCATCGGATCACAGCCCTCCGATTAATATCAGGGATGAGGTTCGTTTCCATGGTAGCATTGCGATCGCGTCTAGGAGGTCGCCCGGTACCTGTGAAACAAAGAATCGAATGAAATAATGAATCAATCTATATTTGGGGAAAAAATTTAAAATAATAACCGATAAACTATAAAAATTTATTCATACCTTTCAGTTCGAGGCATCTACGCTTTGCTTGTTCGTACCTATGCTGCGCGATAGGGCCCACCGCATGATAAGAATCCTAATCCCCCTTCACCTTGGCCGGACCGTGGACTCGCTGATCCGTAATAGAATCTGGCGGTAGTACCACAGCTTCTAAAGCTACGCTATACGGCTCAAATCTCCTCTCCTCCAATACATCTGCATGTAGTGGTGGTGGTATCTCCGCATACTGTGTAGGATCAGCCTGTGTCTCCACGTCATGTGGAGCATCTCCGCGTGATGTGTCCTGTGGCTGCGAGTCATGTGTAGCATCTCCTCCTCCTGTGTAGTAAATGTTAAAAAAATATTAGGCTCATGTTAATAGTTTATAGAAATGTACAGATATAACAAATAAATAAAAATACCTGACGTAGAGGCATGTGCGTCACCTCCAGAATGTCTACCAAATAGTCTCTCAAGCGCTTTCTTACGTAATCCTTTTGTCATCTATACTTTGAAAACATAATGAATATCCAACAAAAGTATATAATGCAAATAATTAATAAAATAGCACATGGCAACAGAATCGCGTGTACATGATGTCCAGTTAAACAGATAATACAAAGGCAATAATGTAATACATACATGACACACCGTGATACATGATAACCAGTCAAACAGATAATATAAAGGTAATAATATAATACATGACACATCGTGATACATGATAACCAGTCAAACTGATGATGTTGAGGCTCTACTCTGCGATCGTGTGCGGATAGCCTGCGACCGTGTGCGTGCCAACGAAAGGACTGTTCTTATAGTTTTATCGACTCCGCTGCGGACATGTTTTTTACCTTTACGCCTTGGCTCACATATAATTGCAGGTACATCAGGGCGCGCTAGTGCAATTTCATCGTCCAGATTATTATTTTGTGTCAATGAAAACTCATCGGCTATTTCGTCGGCCAAGATATCATCCTCATCGTGATCTTCGTCAGACACGACTTCATGAATGTAGGCTCTAGGCGGATTCTTAAGGATAACTCATTCGTCATTTTTCATTATATATTTGATATAAAAGTACTGTTTGGCGTGAGCAGCTAACATGTATTTTTCAGACTGATATATTTCTTTGTTAAGATTAACGATTGTGTAACCATAGTCATCCTTCGCCTTTTTCTGTTCACACCAACGAACCTTAAACATCACATGACTGACTTCCTTATTAATCCCATAGAAAATCTCCACGATGTCTTCTACCTGACCGTAGCAATAGATTTCCCCTTGTATCGGATTTAGATCTTTTGCACTAGCGTATGACAGTTGCAAGAAGGAGCAGAACACACCGATGTTTTGCGTTTGTCGTCTCTCTTCGAGACCGACAATGTTAAACCTAAAGCCGTTGACACAGTAGCCTCCATAATGCTTAACCACATTAGAAGGACCTCTGGCATATAAACAAACTTTCTCAGATAGGTTAATCACATTCATAATCCGTTTGTCAACCTTTAAGAAAAGAAGCAAATAGTTTACATATCTGTTGATAGGCACATATATTTGATATACGAATCAGAAATGTAAAAAGATCTTACTTCACCCTTCAGCCATGCAGGGAATTGTCTAGAGTGTGTGTCCATAACTCTCTTATTTTTTGTTCTGCATTTAAGATTAGTCTGGACATGTCGGATGTGAAGCCTAGACAAGAAGCATTTATAACGGTTAAATAGAGATAATTATTGTGAGGTGATATAATCTGATTCAAACAGTTAAATACTTGCGTCGCGTATATGTTAAATGTAGTATCATTGCTCAGGATATATGTGTGGGCTTGATCTAGCTCCATTTTTGGGAATCTAGTGTCCTCCCCACAATTATTGTAGAATGTACCGTCAATTATTCGTTGGGGACGGTTTAGCCTTGTCTCTACGCCCCGCAAGTAACGAGAGATAAAATTCAAACTCTCGTTACTTATGTAGTTCTCTATGATCGACCCTTCAGGATGTGCACGATTATGCATCAGTTGTTTCATGAAACCCAAATACCTACAAGCATATAGTTTCATGATTTGTGACAAAATTGAACTGAGAAACGTAATTTGACAAATATTAAATGAATATTATAATAATAAATACCTCTCCACGGGGTACATCCAGCGATATTAAACTGGTCCTGCGATGCGGGCTTCGTATGCTAAATGTATTGTGAGATGCACCATGACCGTGAAGAATGATTGCTAAATGTATTGTGAGATGCACCATGACCGTGAAGAATGAGGGTGGAAATAGTATTTCTATTTTACATAGTGTATTAGCAACATGTCCCTCTAATTCTTCAAATTCCCTGACATCAATCACCTTAGAGCACAGTTGCTTGAAGAAACCGCAGAATTCTATTACCACCATCGCGAGTTCCTTGTCAGTATGTCACAATGCAACCGGGAGAAGTTGATGTAATAGAATATGATGATCATGTGTCTTGAGTCCCAAAATCTTTCTGTCCTCAATATGCACATTTGCTGAAATGTTTGAAACATAACCATCCGGTGTCTTCACGGACTTTAGAAATAAACACATATTATGGACCTCATCCTTCGACAGTGTGACACGGGAGGCTGGAAGTTCAAACTTTCCGTCGCCCTTATCTATAGCTTGCAGTTCCGGACGAATGTTCAATTCTGCTAGGTCTCGACGTGCCCTTAAGTCATCTTTTGATTTTTTTCCCGTCCTGTAACAAAGTGTTCAAGAGATTCTCGCATATGTTCTTCTCGATGTGCATGACATCCAAGTTGTGACGTATTTTTAAACCTCTCTAATATGACAGCTGATAAAATATACTGAATTTTGACCATCCATGCGGAAGTTCGGTGCCTTTTGAGACACGCTCATGCGACTGGACATTGCGAGGCCTATTTCCTTTTGATTTTCCCTTTCCCTTCCATTTTTGCTTCAATATTTTTCTCCTAACACCAAATGGATTTTCTTTGTTGAATCTTTTTTTTCCAAATATTTTTCTAGGTAAAGGATGTAGAAGCTCAAATATTTCTTCTCCGGTCAGCCTTGATGGTGCCGGTCTTCTTTCTGAATTGCCGTCGAACTTTCCTACTAACTTTCTGAACTTGTGCCCTGTAGGCAACCATCTTCTGTGTTGCCAATAACAAAACTTACGGCTGTACTTCAGGAACTTTCCCTCATAGTCTGACATGCAAATCAGACAAGCAATCTGACCCTTCGTCGACCATCCAGACAAGTTAGCGCATACAGAAAGACTCCTTACCATAAGCATCATAAGTGCTGACACCTTTTTCCCAGAGAAGCTTCAGGTCGTCAATTAATGGTTGGAGGAAAACATCGATGTCATTTCCAGGAGAATATCTTCCAGGGATCAAAAGTGACAGTATCATGTACGGTTGCTTCATGCACATCAACGGCGGCATGTTGTACGGTGTCAGCAACACTGGCCAGGTAGACCAAGCAAAGCTCATTAATCCATACGGATTAAATCCATCGCTAGCAAGCCCCAGCCTAATATTCCGATACTCTTTACCGAAGTCGGGGTATATACGGTCAATGTGCTTCCATGCCTCACCGTCCGTAGGATGTCTTAGTTTCCCGTCCTCTTTACGGTCGGTCGAGTGCCATCGCATATTCTCAGCCAGCTCGGCAGACATATAAAACCATTGCAGCCTAGGAATAATTGGAAAATATCGGAGAACCTTCATAGGGATTCTGTTCTGCTTATTGGATGTACCGCCTTCGGATGTGCTTACAACTTCTCCTTTCCAACGTGATACATGACATGTCGGACATTCCTCCAGAGCTTCATTATCCTTATTGTACAAGATGCAGTCGTTAGGACAGGCGTCTATCTTCTTGTAATCAAGCCCCAGCGTATCAACAATCTTGTGAGCTTCGTAATAGGTCGCGAGGATGCTTTTCTCGCCGCCTGGAATGACTTTCCTCAGCAAATCTAATAACATCTCAAAATGTGTAACAGTCATCCCACAGAGTGTTTGGATATGAATAAGCCTCGGCATAAAAGAAAGCCTTGTAAACTCCTTACACCCCACGTATAACGGTGACTCGTTTTCTTCAACAAGTCTCATCAATCGATCTACATCTTGAAACATATCATTAGTGTTGACATCACTCACCGACGGCGCTGCAAGAATATCTTCTAACATATCAGTCGTGCCAACTGTCGGATTGCTGACTTCAGTGAATTCTTCCTCTGATTGCATCACCGGGACACCTTCACCGTGATGACTCCAAAATACATAAGAGCTATCAAATCCATTGATTGACAGATGAAAACTTATGTCACTCCTAGCGAGCATTTTACTGTTCCTGTAATTCTTACAAGGACAGAAAATCAACCCGCTTAGCGACCGTAGAGGGTTTGTGTCAGAGTATACAAGGACAGAAAATCAACCCGCTTAGCGACCGTAGAGGGTTTGTGTCAGAGTAGGCTAAGAAAGCTTTTATCTCATCCTTGTACCAGGTGTCTAGATGTCTTCGATCACGTGGTATGCTCATGAACGATTTGTCAGGAACTGTCCGCATCTATAATTTAAAAATTAATGGAAGTGAGCATATCCCGACATATATCATTTTAATTTAGGGATGTAAACGTGTGTTCAGAGGACCGTATGTGTGACCGGCTGTCAGAGGAAGGCTTCTATCCCATTAGGTATGTAAACGTGACGTGTATATGTATTTACGTGTGTTCAAGTGTACTATCATTTCGTCAAAATTTGTAAGGAGAGAACGTAAATTACTATAGAAGGTCTTTAATAAGGTTATGAATGTTGCGCGCAGTGAAAATTTCGGCAGCACCTCGACAGCACAATAAGAGAGTCAGGTCGCAATAGGAATTCCTGTTTCACAAAGGAAACAAGAACCTTAAGCAAAATATCCCAACAAAGTGGGATATCAGCTCTTCTCTCATCAGTTCTAGGACTGACCTGTCGAGGGAACCTAAATATAAGTTATTACAAATCATGACCGAACAAGATGGTCTCGTATCCGCCAACGATCCTGTACGCGTATGTGACAAGTAAATAAAGAGATTATATATAGTATTTATTGGACGGAGTATTCTATGGCTCAAAAATATGAGTGTACGGTGTGTGTAGTTTCTGAGTAATTAGCGATATAATAGTTACACTAACCCCTTATCCTCACCCTCACCCCCACCCTCACCCTCACCTAACCCTAACCCTAACCCTCAACCTCAACCTCAACCTCACCATCACCTAACCCTAACCCTCACCCTCACCCTCACCTTCACCCTCCCCTAATCCTAACCCTAACCTTAACCCTCAAACTCACCCTCACCCCTCACCCTCACCCCACCCTCGATCACCTAACACTAACACTCACCCCCACCCTCACCTAACCCTAACCCTAACCTATACCCGAACCCTCACCATCACCCCCACCCTCACCTAACCCTCCTCTAACCCTAATCCTAACCCAAACCCTAACCCTAACCCTCGCCTAACCCCAACCCTAACCCTCACCCTCACCTTCACCCTCCCCTAACCCTAACCCTATCCTTAACCCTCAGACTCACACCTACCCCTCACCCTCACCCCACCCTTGATCACCTAACCCCAACCCTATCCTTAACCCTCACCCTCACCATCACCCCCACCCTCACCTAACCCTCCTCTAACCCTAATCCTAACCCAAACCCTAACCCTAACCCTAACCCTAACCGAACCCTAACCCTAATTGAAATTAATTTTTTTATATTATAATTTCATCAATATGAACATTTTTTATTAGGGTTTGGGTTTTTTGCATAAGTTTTTTGTTTTACCAAAATTAAACTATAATTATAAAAAATAAATTATAATTACAAAAATAACAAATGCATCTCTCCCCTCCTTAAATCTCTCCCTCTCTCTCCCTCTCTCTCGTCGGCCGACGCCGGCGGCCGTTGGTCGGCTCGCGGCCCGCCGCCGGCGTCAGTCGACAGAGAGAGGGAGAACAGAGAGAGGGAGAGAGGAGGAGAGATTGAGGGGGGGGGGAA
>NC_033803.1:53989017-53996317 GCF_001876935.1 Asparagus officinalis | reverse complement strand
TATATATATATATTCCTGTCAAGCACATTCTAGGTCAACTCTATGAAAACGGCTAAGAAATTGAGAAAGTAATTGAGAAAAACGTGAAGAATAAGTAAAACAGGCTCCATCACATCTTGGTGTGGTGTCTGCCATGGGTGTGGCAGATTCTATCCTATCTGTCATGGGTGTGGTGTCTGTCATACCCTGGTGTGGCAGAATCTATCCTGTTTACCATGGGTGTGGTGTGTACCACACCAGGGTGTGGCAGACTCGTTTTTAGAATCCTAATCTGTTTGGGATTACGTTTTGCTATAATTAGAGACACGTTTTTTAGAGTTTCCTTGGCTTTGATTGGAGATTGGTTTGGGGATATTGGAGCACAAAAAAAGGAGAGTTTTCTGAGCTATTGTTTGAGGGTTTATTTGGAGAGATTAAGAGATTTGTTGGTGAGATTAGTTGATTGGTTTGAGCATTTTGTAATCTCAGTTTGTACTCTTCTTCTCTATTAGTGAAAACTCAATCCCCTTCTTGCCCCGTGGATGTAGGCAATTGCCGAACCACATTAAACTATTGTGTTTGGATTTGTGCTGTTATTTTGGTTGTTTTGACCTTTATCTCGACATTTGTTTGATTTGGTTCTCGAAGCATACCCGTTTGGTTATCCTACTTCTGCGCCGCGCACAACAATTAGTATCAGAGCTCCGGATTCCAGATCTAGGGTTTTGTCTTGGTTGGAGGAGTAGATCGATTTGGGAAGCTCGTCTAGGGTTTCAGTTGGTGAGAAAGGTGGGATCTTTTTAGTAAAGTTTCTTTCTTTTCTCAGTTTTCGATCTATTCTTTGTTTGTTCTGCATTGGTTTGTTGGCGCTTGGGCTATTTGGAGGAGTAGATCGCTTTGGAGGCTCTTCGAGAGCTTCGTTTGGTGATAAAGGTGGGATTTTTCCTATTTGTGGATCACGTTTCCATCGTACGGGGTGAGATCGTTTGGAGACTCTTGTTAGGGTTTCAATTAGAGGTAAAATTCTCTCCTTTATCAGTTTGGATCTATTCTTCATTTGTTGGTGCTTTGAGATAGTTGGCCGAGATAGACGAATTTAAGACTGGGTTATTTGATTGTTAATACGGTGCATTGGATTATTGAGAAGTGCCATTGACCTGCATATTGAAGTCCTTTGAGCACGTTGGTATGAGCAAGGAGACCTAGGTGGAGTTTGGCACTTCTATTCGATAATTGAGGGGTCTTCTATTTGGTGTTCATTCAGACATTTGGGGGCCTTCCAAGGAGGCATCATTGGAAGGTAATTGGTATTTTGGTTTCCTTTGTTAGGGATTATACTAGGCATTTGTGGGTTACAACAAAGTCCCGTTGGTTTTGAAGTCCTAGTAGTCAACAACAGTTGAAGAAGTGTATTGGCAATAAGGTGAAGGTACTTCATTCTGGTTTTAGAGGGAGGTACAAGAGGGACCTACCATATTTGTGCTGAGCTCATGGTAGTTTGAGACACTTCATTGGAGAGGAAACGTTGGGGCGACGAGATGAGATGATATTTTTGATTGGTCATTTCTTTCTGGAGGAGGATCGATGTTTGATGTCGAGCATTGGTTTTGGAGTTCGGGCTTCGACATATTTGGGTCATCTTATGCATAGGTCGCCGACTGCTGCATTAGGAGTTATTGGATTTGGTGCAGTTGCTTCAGATTTTGGTTGGCGTCGGATAGTTAGTTACCCAGCATTTGGTCACATCGAGGATGTGAGATTTGATCCGATTGCACGTTTGGGATTCGGAAGCTTGTTTGATTATCATTTAGGAACTTCTGATTTTGTTCTAAGCAGGTATGTCATATTAGACTCTCGGTAGGTAGAGAGTGTTGATCAGATCAGTTGGATATCACAGCGGGTGGAGGGTGATGCTACTCCACATTGGGTGGAGTTCACTCCACATACTCCAGGTCATTCTGTATTATTTGGGACTTCAGCTGAGGTGACACAGCGTGAAGATCATTTGTTTTTGGATGCAGATGACGTGTTGATTGATTTGAGTGCAGCTGATGGCGCAGTTTGAACATGGCCATTGGTTCACCTCAGGTGGAGGTGTTTGGATTGTTTTAGTTTGAGGTCATTAGAGGTGCTATCAGTCGTAGATTTGGTGATGATGGAGGAGGGTTGTGTGCTCTTCTATTTGTTTGAGGGCCTTTGGAGACCGTTTGGATGAACTATGTGAAGGCTTGATTCCTTAGGCAAGAGTATACGTAGGAAGTCAGTTTTGATGTAGCCGATTTGGTGAGTAGATACCGATATTTGGGTGAGTGTTCGCACTCCCGTTTGGGTCTCGACTTGTTGAGGATTGAGAAGCAGCAAGTGAGGCATTTTGTTTGGTTGATGTCGGCTTAGTTTTGGAAAAACTTCACCGAGGTGGAGAATTGTGAAAACGGCGAAGAAATTAAGGAAGGAATTGAGAAAAACGTGAAGAATAAGAAAAACAGACTTCACCATACCCTGGTGTGGTGTCTGCCATGGGTATGGTAGAATCTGCCATGTCTTCCATGGGTGTGGTGTCTGCCATACCCTGGTGTGGCAGAATCTATCATGTTTGCCATGAGTGTGGTGTGTGTCACACCAGGGTGTGGCAGACTCGTTTTTAGAATCCTAATATGTTTGGGATTGTGTTTTGCTATAAATAGAGACACGTTTTTTACAGACTCGTTTTTAGAATCCTAATATGTTTGGGATTGTGTTTTGCTATAAATAGAGACACGTTTTTTAGAGTTTCCTTGCCTTTGATTGGAGATTGGTTTGGGGATATTGGAGCACAGAAAAAGGAGAGTTTTCTGAGCTATTGTTTGAGGGTTTATTTGGAGAGATTAAGAGATTTGTTGGTGAGATTAGTTGATTAGTTTGAGCATTTTGTAATCTCAGTTTGTACTCTTCTTCTCTATTAGTGAAAACTCAATCCCCTTCTTGCCTCGTGGATGTAGACAATTGCCGAACCACGTTAAACTATTGTGTTTGGATTTATGCCGTTATTTTGGTTGTTTTGGCCTTTATCTCGACGTTTGTTTGATTTGGTTCTCGAAGCATGCCCGTTTGGTTATCCCGCTTTCGCCGCACACAACAAACTCTATGCCAACTATTCATAGTGTCCATGTTTGAGCTGTACTAAATCTTTATTAAATGCAACATGATGTTGGTGAATGGTAGAGAATTATAACGTTGCTTCTATTTTTCTCAAAGCATCCTTGATAATTATTCTTTATTCTTAAAATTGTAGTTAAGGAGCATCTGTCTAAACATTTGGAAAAAAATCCCCTCAATGTGTAATGATTGATTCTTAAAAATAACTTCTGAGAAGATTGCGATGCTTTATCAAATGAAAAGATTATCTTTTGTGGCTGATTGCTACATGTTTGGATATACTTAGTGTGAATTCGATTTATTACATGTATTATTTTACAGATTGATTCTCAGACCACTCGTCCATCACATGTTGTTCCTGCTACTACTCCCCCGACTTTATCTCATCATTCTCCGGATGCTTAGGGTTCTACATCTTGTGACGCCCCAGGGTTCACACAAGGCTGCAGTCCCAGGTGAAACCCGGATTGTCAAACCTGCCAAGCACCAACCACCATGCTATGACAAGTTTCACCATCACAATCACTATCTCTCTAGTGGAAACAATAAATAGGTGAAGGTACAGACAGGTAAAAATAGAAATAGGATAACACTGGATATACACAGAAGAAGCATAAGAAAAATCAATAATGAGCCCAACTGGAATAAAATAGACATATCTCTGAGTCTGAATTGAATCTCAAATACAATGAGTCACATAAACAAAGTCTCACAATAGCTCTCAACTCTATGAAACAAAATACCAATCTAGATTCTGAAAATAATCAACTACATGTGGAGTTATACAATAACTACAAAATATGATAAGTAACTAAATGGACAACTAAGAAGTCCCATCAACCTGCGACTCTCCGTGCGCCAGACTCGCTGCCTGAAAGGGGGGAAAACAACGAGCGTCAAAGCGCTAGCGAGATCATCACTACCTCTCCCCAGGGGAAGGGGTAGGAGTATATAAGAAAATAGAGTCAGTACATACATATATCAAATCATTCATATAACTCTCTATGAATGAAAAACAAATAATCAATGATAAATACTCCAATCTCCAATATAAAGAATACTCATCTCATCTCGAATTACGTCCGAGTGACCTGCTCTAATATAAGAGGATACCAACTAAACTAAAACAAATATATCTGCCATCTATAACGGGTGTATCAAATTCTCAAAGGAAAATACCCTACTCACGGGCAATCTATCTAGGAAGTAAAACTTACAACTGATTAATTATCTATGTGTGCATCATATTGTACTATAGCGATACTTTTGTAATGCTCGTTACTCAATCGCTCTGCGGCAATAGGATTTATTATTTTCCTATTCCGGATACATATAATAACGATACTGTTGTAATACTATTACTCAATCGTTCTGCGGCAAATAGGTTTTATCTCCCTATTTCCGGATACATGAATTAACGATACTTTTGTAATATTCTTACTCAATTGTTCTGCGGCAAAAAGGTTTTATCTCCCTATTTCCGGATACAAGAAATAACTATACTCTTTCATATGTATTCATCAGCTTAACATGCGACAAAAAGTATGTTAACACAACATAATCTAAGGGTACGTGCACATATCTCGGTGTGCGTGTCCATATCTGGTGTTCATCATCATCCCAGATGTTAAACAACTCTTAAGCATTGTATATAACAGTACAAGATCGAGAAACTCTCTCAAAAAATAACAAACAATAGGGAAACTCAAGAAACATTTACGTAATATATCAATTTATTTCAAATCAGCACATCTGCAGTTTTCTGCAGGACATATCATTAGTAAATTGAGAATATCTTTCTCTGGACAAACTATTTTTAAGAATAGTTTTTCGTTTTGGAAACTAGACTCACATAGCTATCATTGGACACTAATTTGGTTCAGTTTGGAGTTCATATGATATTTCAAATTTCCAGTCAAACATTTTATTTGTGCAGCAGATTTTCTGCAGAACATATCATCAGTAAATTGAGCATATCTTTCTTCTCTGAACAAACTCTTTTTAAGAATAGTTTTTCGTTTTGAAAACTAGATTCACATAGCTGTCATTTGACACTGATTTGGTTTAGTTTGGAGTTCATATGATATTTCAAATTTCCAGTCAAACATTTTATTTGTGCAGCAGATTTTCTGCAGAACATATCATCAGTAAATTGAGCATATCTTTCTCTAGAAAAATTATCTTTAGGTATGGTTTTCTGTTTTGAAAACTAGATTCACATATCTTTCAATTGGCATTAGTTTGGTTCAATTTGAATTTCATTTGTTATTTTAAATTTCTAGTTCAACAGTATATATGTGCAGCAGATTTTCAACAGAACATAACAAGCATGATTATTTGCACAAGAAATCATATGTAAACCTTCAATCATGCACGAAATTTTAAAACGAAGAATAAGACATCTAAATTCAGATAAACAATGTTTAAATTATTTTCAGATCTTAAAAATACTTCTGTAAATTCGTGCTTAATCTCTTTAACATGAAAAGACCTAGTCTTTATACATATATACAAAAGATCCAATTTTTATATACAAAATAATTGATTAGGCTCTATAAAACTCCTTAAAAACTCTTCAAAAATATTTTAAAAACTAGGAGGGGGATTAGTAGAGATGATACTCGCCTGGGGTTGTAGGAAAACTTGTTAGAAGCAACGTCGAAGGAGATCTCCACTCCAAAAGCCAAAAATCAACAAAAACCCAACTTGAAAGCCTCCAATCTTCTCCAAGAATTCAAAATAGGGTTTATGGGGGTTTGGTGGCTGTTAGGGTTCTTAGATATGATAAAAGAAAGAAATTTTCGTGAAAAATACAGGTATTTATAGAGGCAAACCCGAAACAAACCAGTTAGACCCGAACCAGGAAACCTAGTCTGACTAGGAAAATACTCCTTCAGTATTTTGGCTGTAACTTTCTCATACGACTCAGAATGAGGTGATCTAAGACTTGTTGGAAAGCTGCTGAAGAGATCTACAACTTTGGTCTTTTACACTTTTCCAAATTCTAACTGCATCGGTGTGAAAAATATAAAAACTCATAACTTGTCATTATTCCCAGATTTTCACTCTTTTGGCCTTTGTGCATGTTTTGTGCATTTGCACTCATATTTTCACAAATATACATTGAATTGATCTCAAATCAATTCTTATCATATCCAAACATCAAAATATATTATTTTTCACCATATAACATATTTATCATTATTTATCATAAAATATTCAAATTTACTGGGTTTTACATTCTTCCCCCCTTAAAAGAATTTCGTCCCCGAAATTCCACAATCGCATCTCAAAGCTCAAAAATTGGGAAAACACAATAAGAAGGTGTAATTCATATTAAGAATTCCTTCTGCACCCATCTCATAGTATTAGCACAATGATATTTAAAGTTAACAACCTAGAATGCAAACATTCTCCCCTAAATCCCTAATTAAACGAAATTGGTACGTCGAGCGAAATAATCCAAACAAGGAAACCCTCATGTATATACCATATGTTTCAAATGATTAAGGATCAGGTGACAATATCTCCATTCTAGTGTTAAAGATAAATATCATTGTGACTAAACAACATAGATAAAGACTACTATCAAAGCATATAAGCATAAGAATTTATCAACATCATACATGTCCAAACAGGTGTGGGTAGTCGTGACGAACATCCTCCTCGCGCTCCCAAGAAATCTCTTCGGCTCCTTGCCGGTTCCACTGGACTTTCACTAATGGAATGACTTTATTCCTAAGCTTTTTATTCTCTCTAGCAAGTATGCATACCGAAATCTCTACGATAGTCAAGTCATCATGAATCTCAATCTATGGTGAATCAATCACTCTCTGTTGCTCATCATCCCGCAGATGCTTCTTAAGAATCAAAACATGAAAGACATCGTGTATACTCGACATCGATGCTGGAAGATCTAACCTGTAAGAAACAACTCTAATGCGCTCGATGATCCTGAAAGGACTAACATATCCCGGGGCAAGCTTCCCCCGTCTACCGAATCGCTGAACGCCCTTCATCGGTGATACTTTCAACATAACAGAGTCTCCGACCTGGAACTCTAAAGGTCGTCTCCGCTGATCTGCATAGCTCTTCTGTCGACTCTGCGCCGCAAGAATGCGCTCTCGAATCAATGCTACCTTCTCTGTGGTCTGCCTAACTAACTCTGGACCAATCAATAGACTAT
>NC_033803.1:53986012-53987931 GCF_001876935.1 Asparagus officinalis | reverse complement strand
CTGAACTCAGCGTATCACTGATGCCTCTAATCTCAATTGTCCGCTATCCCCGCAATGCCAATAAAGGATGTTGCTCGCGCTCTATCTCCGATCTCGAAAAGATAATGATGTCGTTAATAAATGACTACGAACTGGTCCTAACATGGACGAAAAACCTGGTTCATCAAATCCATGAATATCGCGGGTGCATTGGTCAGCCCAAATGGCATGACAAGAACTCAAAAGACCCATATCGAGTCAGAAAATGCGGTTTTGGAAACATCCATTTACCGCAATCGCAACTGGAAATAACTAGAATGAAGATTAATCTTTGAGAAATGTTGCGCTCCCCGCAGCTAGTCAAACAAGTCATAATTCCTCAATAGTGGATCCGTGATCCGGAAAATGACCTTGTTCAACTCACGATAATCGATACACAATCGCATGCTATAGTCAAATAACTAGAATGAAGATTAATCTTTGAGAAATGTTGCGCTCCCCGCAGCTAGTCAAACAAGTCATAAATCCTCGATAGTGGATCCGTGATCCCGAAAATGTCCTTGTTCAACTCACGATAATCGATACACAATCGCATGCTATAGTCCTTCTTCCCCACGAAGAAGACCTGTACTTCAAAAAAAAGGACTCCAGAAAAAAAAACTCTGTGATAACAACTCATCTAGCTGAGTATGTAGCTCCCTCATCTCAGCGGGTGCCATATGATATGGTAAGGTGCTCGGAATATCGGTACGGTGCCTGCTGCAACTTGATGTAGGAAAACAACCTCTCTCTCTGGAGAAAACATAGGTATGTCCTGAAAGACATCCTGATATACTGAGACAACTCCGGTCTCGCTCAAAACTGCACCGCTCCCTCATCTCAATTCTGGTTACCCTATGAGGTTGCTACTATCTATACAATCCCAACGAATGCTCACAAGCGTACTGTTTTAGCAAAACAGTCGACACTGATATTGTAGGACGATAACCATTTCATACTAAGAATGACGTCGAAATTCAACATCCCCAACACGACTATGACAAAGATGAACTCAGACTCATCTATACTGATGACACATCTCCTACATATACTCTCTAATAGGGACACCTCCCCTAAAGGAGTACAAATTGATAATGGAACGCTGAAACGCTACGCTACAAGCTGATGTCCAATTATAACATCATGATAGATAAAAAAAATGTGAAGCTTCTGAATCAACAAGATTCGAGCTGGATAAGAATTTACTATGAAAACTCTGCTCGCACTATGATCACGTGGCGCGACTACATAAACTCTGCTGGTGGCCGACGCCTGCTACGCTACTGGCGGTGAAACACATGGGTCCATCTGACACTGATGAATACTCTAAATAGCGCAATTATGGCCTATAGGCCCCTACATCCTCAGAATAACCGGTAGAACATCTATCCTCCGATGCTAGCCGTAACTGTTGCCCTAAGATTATTGGCCCTGATCTCTATCATGCTAGTCTCCTACTGGTGTACTGCGATAATTCTTCGCTCTATGTCCGATCTTGTTATAATTGTATCATGTGTCCCGAATCATGCGCTGCTATGGTGTTATCAAATCATGTTTGCTATCTTCTTGTAATGTCTTTATTGCTGATAGTAAAAATCCTTACCTCGCTGTTGGGGAGATCCCATAATAGTCCTCTTGCCCTTGTCATTGCCATCACGCTAGTCTAGATTTCATAATTAACTATAGGCATATCTCACTGTTTTAAGCAAACTAGCTCTAACTGCTTGTCGAAGAAGTAAACAAAATTTTCCCAAATAAGTGATATTCACTGTCCCGACGAAAATCTGAAATCGTAGCTAATCTTTGATGTTATTCTCTGGTAATATCCTCTATGCTGAATATATTTAACCTCTGGTTTGATACTGAGTCTACGTTAAGGAATTTTTTACATATTCCTTTTT
>NC_033803.1:53964981-53985012 GCF_001876935.1 Asparagus officinalis | reverse complement strand
TACCGGTCTTTTTAGATTGCGGTTACAATTAAATCAAAGGAAAAAATAAAAAATACAACTTTCGCTTTGAACAAATGCCGGACTCTGTTTTGCGTTACTAGCTTGGCTGGGGTCTTTGGCCAACGCCGGGGTACATCCGTGGACCACACCCGCCGCGATCTAGATCCGGGTTCGATCTACTGAATTATAACGGGTATTAACCACGAAGGGAAAATAGCCGGGAGGGATCTAGCCACTAAGGGAAAACGCTCAGATCTCGAGATCAAACACAAGCTAGATCTGGAGTGTGATTCGTGTAATCTCAAGATTGTTCTTTCTTCCCCCGAAAATCGCTGCCTTTATCTGACGGGATGCTCGCCCGAGGAATCAGATACGGAACTGGCAAGTCTTCATAGCTTCAAACGCTGTCGAGTTCGCTTCAATCCGGTGCATATTTTGGCTCTTGAATATTCAACCTTTTAAAATGAACAATTGCTAGCCTATTTAAGGCTCTCTGGACTGTGCCCTGCGCACAGGAAAACGTACGGCCAGCGCTCTGGGGTGCGCCGGCAACTGTGCCGGAGCCACCCCGAGGTGCTGGGCCACCCCGAGCACCTAGTGGCTGCTTTGCGAGCACTTGAGGTGGTGTTTTGGCCGGCCGCCTCTGGGTTTCTAGTTTTCCGCGTTTGTGTTGTTCCGTTTCCGGTTTTGTTCTCGTGATTTGGTGATTGAGACTTCTGATTTGGTGGATGATTTGGCAGTAAAGTCTGATTCCTGATTTTGGCAGTAAATCCCTTCTGAGTTCGAAGTCCAAAACGTGATCTTATTCGATCAGAATCGTCCAGGAGGTCATTGTCCCGGTTGGATGCTCGTTAGTTCTTAACACTGTTTGCTTGATTCCGACGTGTATGGATTCATTCGTGTTCGCCGTGCGATTTGTCGATACCTCGTCGCGGTCGTGGTGTTCGTCGGTTTGGTGCGAGCTGTGCTATAGGGACGCTAATAATCAGTTTTATGATGCGCTAACAGATACCCCTCACAAAGTATTCATCTCGTTTCTTTTTTATAGAAGAGTCTGGATACTTTGGATCATGATTGTCTCCCGACCTTCAGATCGGTGTAACGGACGTTGGAATGAATCTAGTTCTTTGGATTCCTTCAAATTCTTCCAGCTATCGTTGCTTTTTGTCGAGATATCGTAAGAGTCCGGGCTGTGCATTTATTGTCTGACCGTGGGTGTGGGAATGTGTAAACGGCTGAGTATTCCTGTATCTTATTTGGCTAAACAATCGGATATGTTCGCGTCGAGTCTTTATTTGCAACGCGTTGTCAGGGTCGTATGTTTTGAGTTTACCTTTAAAGAATAATTTATAAAAACATATTCTCGCCACGGAACTTCTCAAACCTAAAAAATAGGGAAGTTATATAACTCATATAAACTTATGGAGTATCTTCGTGCCAAATGAGCTGAACCCGCTTAAATATGAGCCAAAAAAGCATAAAATTGGACTCAAAACCCTCCGACTTCGAACAAATGGAGAGAGTGAGTAAATGATGGACTTGACCGTGCTCGTCGATTGAAGTAGTTCGATGTCTCGTTCCGGCTTCAGATTTGGATCTGGTTCAAAACGGTCGATCCGTAGTTCTGGTTTGGGTTCAACCCGAGTTACACCTAATAAAAAGGGGTTTTTTCTTTTTCTTTTTCACTAGGCCGGCCCTCTTGTCTATTTTTGTCTTTCTCACTTCCTCAAGGCATTGCCGATCTCTCTAAACTTGTATATTGTCTTTAGATCTAACTTTCCTTGCGATTTTGACTGAGAAATCCTCGAAACTTCACTGATTTAAGAGTTTTATTCACCCTCGTAGGCGAGTGTTTCGAGAACCTTTACAAGATCTAGTTTTGTCGGATCCTTCGAGCCTTTCCTCAGGTATACTTCATAATTTACAAACATTTTTTATGGCTTAATTCAATTTATAGAATTGTGTGGGACCACCGGTGAGGGTTCGATATAATTGCGCTCGAGCTTATTTTTAGGATAATAAATTGATCTGTTTTTTTAGATCTGATCCTCTTGATTTTCTTTTGTCATTAATCGAGATCTGCGAGAGGAGTCGTCCCTCTGCATCGGTGATGGCTGTGGTTCCCTCATATGATGGTGAGCTACTTTTTTGCATATTCGAAATTTACAAATTAGTCTCTTTTTATTTCTGATAATCGAAATGGCCTGTTACGCCTCCGTTTGGTTCTCTCTTGTCGAGGCAACCGGGAAAGCCTTTGATTCTCCTTGGAGAGGATCGACGGCTTTAAAGAAGAAAGTTTTTACAAAATAGCACTCTTGCAATTAGTTTTTCCGCCATTTGCTCTTGCCTTGGTGAGGCAATCGGGAAAAGCCTTGATTCTCTCTTGTGAGGGATCGACGCTTTTTAACGATGGTTTTTGCTTGGTCAAACCAACATCTCATTAATAAAGGGGGGTGACGTTGCAGGTCGTGCTTTATAAGGCAGGAGATATAATGTCGATATAGGCTCATGCCTTATAAATGCGCATGTGGCCCAAATCTCGCCCGTTTATTAAGTTAAGCTATCTACCAATTTTGTAAGATGAGTCCAATTCCTTTAATTAAATTACAAACCTTAAGCTTGTTTCAGTGGAATATCCTTTCGCGGAGCGCTTTTTCATCGCATCGTATGGACGCGTGGACGAATATATTCACGTCTATGACTTTTCGCCACCTGGGGTCCGCTTACTCTCAGTTTGTCCGGGCACGTGCTGAAGTTTGCCACACAAGTGTTGAAGGAAGGTGGACATCGGAGCCCTTCGCGCAGCGATAACAGATCGGGGACTCTCGGAAGGTGCCGGTTCCCGTTCAGTCTCTCAGAAGACTGACTTTTCTTGTTTGGACGACTCTTACCAGAGATACCGATGCACACTTATGAGCTGAGCAGTGTGCTTTTAAAACTGCGAGTCGTTTTCATTGTTTTGGCCGAAGATTCCTCGACCGTTCATTTGACTGAGCTCAGCGCGCCGGCTGTGAAACGGGAGATGGGTGTTTGAACCAGAGGAGCATGAGATGCGTCACACGCTATAATTACTCATGCGGCATCATTGGTTTCGATGCCGAGGGATCACATTGTTGGACTACGTCCTGGATGATGGGACTAAGATACTCGGCCTCGTAACGATTCCTCGCTTCTGCTTCTACCTTGAGGAATCGCCTTGCTAAGCGTTGGAGGAGATGCCCGCACCGAACGCCACAGGATTCTATGGTTGGGGTCATTCTTGGAAGGGTTTTGGTGGGCTCGTATGCACGAAGTACGTCTTGAGCCGATGAAGCGAGGAGTTATACATGTTTGCGGTCTTATGCAGTCCATTCGGCACCATGCATGGTTTGGGCTACAAGCGGCGGAAGGCTTTCTGCTGCCCTATGCGAGGCTTTATAATCCAATTCAACTTTTGACAGGCATAGGAGAGTTGGGCACTTGGCTCTTTCAGTGAGAAATGCACAAGATTTCTGCTGCGCCATGGGAGATAGCTAATATCCAGGAGTATGTTCGCTCGCAAGCCATGATTTATCAGTTGAGAGGATGCATGTCCGACCCGCTACGAAGACCTTATGGGACCGGTCACTGTCATTATCACATTGGGCTTTGCGCATTCTAGCCCTACGCAATGGACAAAAGCAATGTGAGCCTTGAGCAGTTCGACATAATGTTCGGATCTGGAGAGGCCAATCTCTGGTGAAGATTAATTGGTGAACTGGCACCTGGGCTGAGTCCTTCAGAGGTTATGAGGCTGTGAAAAGACTGACGCCCGCTCCTATAACAATAGCAGTCCTGAGAGCTGGGCTTTCCTGCAGGGCCAAGTCAGATCATTGTTTATTCCATGCGACTGCGCCGATTCGATCGATGAGCCTCCTGCCGGTTATCTGCGCATCTGGTTGAAGAAATTGTGTGTCCCGTATTCAGTCTGGTGAGCCTGCCACTGAAGTGCTCATCTGCAGTCAGCTTGGCCTACTAAGAGAGGAAACTTTCGCCATCTTCCGGTGATGGTGCTAACTTACATCGGGCTTCGACAGATTTCGGTGCTTTTACAGCGAGAGACTAGTGGACAAACTCGACTCAGATCCTAACCATTAAGGTGGAGCTTCCCGATATTATTTATGCTTGGTTCGTCCTTCTTACGTTCTGATGGATTCGGACCGGGCGAATGCATAGACCATCTGTTCCTTTACATGCTGCTTGAAATGGGAGTGGGAGGGCCGAGATCTCTGATATCAGAGAGTCAGCTACAAGTCCCACAGAGTGGCTGGGGCATTCTCCGCTTGCTTTCTGCAGTTCCCAGCCATGCGGGTACGCGAGTGTTTATTGATGATTAGAGAAGCGCGAGGAGTATAGTCGACTTTATTTGGATAATGGCCTGCTTTAATTGCAGTGAACATTAGGCCGGGTTACCTGACTTTCCGGGTGGGGAATCAAGTGTTTTATAGAGCCGTTATTACCTTGTCGATTCCCGCAAGTTCGGTTATCACCAGCGTTATCGGATGCCGCGCACAGAGCTTCGGCTCAATGGAGGCTGTGAGCCGGTCTTCGGGATGGTTGTGGATGTGACTGGCTGCAGCTGGTGCAGGTTCATCTCTCCGGGTCACTTGACGTATGTGAACCGTCCTCCTTCTTCGAGCATACAGGTGTTGTGAGCAGCTAATAGGACTGTCCCGTGAAAAGCATATCAAAGATTGGTGGCCGAGAAGCCCTCTCAGATAACTGATCTTCAGTATGCGATGCTCGGGACGGTGCTCTCGTCACAGAGGGCCTAGGGCAAGACCGCGCCGACTTGAATTGCAAGAAAGGGTCACAGCATTTATTCTTGGTCCATGGAGAGGCTTCAGGCGGAGTCCCGAAAATTACGAGGCAGATTTGGACAAGGTTAGTCACCTATCTTTTTCTTTTCTCATGCATTTCGAATTGCTAGTCCTGACGCACTATTTGAATTCAGACATGCGACGCAACAAGGTGAAAGAAGATTCGCGTACTTGTACCGGCAAGACCTTGATTGCTGACCGTGCTGATAGGCGAAAAGATTACCCAACGTCGCGATGTAGGTTTCCGCGAGGCATCTGAGAATGGATCTGGCTGGCGAAGATCGCCTGTTAGGCGGAGGTAACATCTATCTGATAGATCGCATTCGCCATTGATCGTTTAGAATTCAAGCTCATGCTTTCCCATCGCTAGGCAGGAATCGTGAGGAAGCGAGATGGTAGTCTCCGTGATTGTGGCATCTGCCTGACGAGCGAGCTCACCGACCAGGTAGAACAGCCGGCAGCAACCGCCCATTGTTGGGGAGCTGTTACTGCAGGACATCTTTTGTAACCCAAGATGACGATTATTTCAATGAAAAAGAAAGCAACGAATTTCCCCGCGAACAGGAACGTATGGCTTAATTATACATCTCTCACCTAGTCGGAAAACCAGGTAGCCCACTCTGATAGTGAGAAGCCATTGAAATGTCCCTGTGTTTAAAAGCGAGGATCCTTCGAAGACTACATCGCCAAACTTCAAGCCTTCTTCTTCAGCCCCATTGAAACAAGGGCGGCAACAGAAAAGATCATAATTATCTTCCAAAGATAAGAGTTGTCTAGCCTGGACTATGTACACGGTCATCCATGTGGCTGACTCAAGCCTCTGCACGAAAGGAACAGAGGTGTCATTATCATGTATGATCCCCGTCATCAAAGAGGGACAATGCAGCACAAACCAAGCCACTAAATAAGTACAGGGCATTGGTGCACGGGATTAGGGAGTCTTCCAAACTTTCCTCCCAGCAACATTCATCTCCTTGACGTCGAGGAGTTCAGAAATCAAATCTCGTAAGCCTCTCTACAGACAACCTGTCATTGCAGAGAGAAGACTTAGAGGTCTTCCATCAGCCAGGAGAACGGTTGGGTAGACTACCTCAACCAAGACCGATTCAGCCGGTTTCGACGGCACGACGCACCGCTTCAACCATAGCATCAGGAAACCAGGAAGGAGGGCCATGTCAGAGATGGAAATTGCAGCTTGATGATGAAAACTTTCAAATTCACTGTCAGCTTCAAATCCATCTTCTAAACACTTGTTCCTATAAATAGCATTGGGGGCCTTGATGCGAGATTTAAAGCTCTTAGCAGAACTTATAGCAAGACGGGTCACCCTCAAATCTTTCTGACCGAGGTTTTGAAATAAGTAATCTACCCAGGCAGTATGCATGAGACCACCCCCACGCATCCCAATGACCTGAGCGCAGATGTGGAAATGACATATCAACTCCCAAAAAGTATTGTATATCTCTGGATGAGTAGTCATCGGGATGGAAAGCTCTTCAGTTGTTGGAACAAATTCTTCATAGGGCATTTGCCCAAAGGATAGTCCTGATACTGTATGCATCTCATGGAGAGCAAATCTTAACTCCCTGACGGGCGTGAAAAAGGTACAGCTATCCGGATTATACCGCTCCAGCATAGCAAAGAGAAAGGGATAATTCTGAGTGATTCCGCGCCTTGTAGCCTGTACTGGTATTATAAGGCCAGACTGAGCGAGAGGCTCCTTGAGTTCCTCAAAAACAAAATCCACCATCCGGGTCCACCAGCCATCCTCTCTAGAGAACAACCAACCAGAAGAATGAAAGGCTTGTGCAGGAAATTCGCCTCGAGCAGCAATGAACTGGCATATGAAGATGTTCGCCGGAAGAGGTGCCTCCTGAGCAAGGTCCTTTTTCTCAAATCTGCCAGGCCTAAGACCCTTGAGTTGCCCACCAATGTGTACCCGGAATGATCGACCAGATCCAAATGAGATGTTCTCCTTCTCCTTGACAAGATCGAAGGCCAAATCTCGGCAACCACCGACACTCAGAAAGTATGAAAGCGGGTACATTCTCTTCATGCTTGGAAGAAAGAATAAACGATCATCGATTCTTTGCAGCATCCGAGAGTCTTCTACATACCCAACTTGGCCATCAGCTAATATATGGTCTCCGAATAAAAACGAGGGTTTGACAAATTGATCCAGACCCGTAGGGGTTTCTAGATCCAGATCAGTGATCAGAGCCCTAAGGGTGGAACACCCGGCAAACCTAATTAAATGTGCCCGCTCTAAGCTAGGGAAAGTGCATAGAGGAATCTCTCTGTGAAGACCAAAAGTTCTCTCTACTTCTAGATCGTCAGTATAACTGAAATGTTGCTCTGGCAGAAGTGGCACGTTGGGAAAAAGTACTGCGAAATTAGGAACAATAGTTAGTAACAGAAATAGATGACTAACACGAAAATTGGGTTATAACACGAAAGACAAATTCTACGTGTCAAGCCTTAAATACAAGGGCCAACCCTTGTATCAATACTTGAACGCAGAGGTTGAACCCTGCATTGTAACAATTGAACGCAGAAGTTGAACCCTGCATTGTAACACTTGAACGCAGAGGTTGAATCCTGCGTTGTGATATTCAGACGCAGAGGCCAAGACTCATGTTCAACATAGAGTCTTAAATCTATGTTACTTAAACACAGAGTCCTAACCCTGCGTTCCTAATTTTAACGTGGAGACTCAACTCTACGTTTCCTAAACGTAGAGTTTTAACTCTGCGGTTTTCAATGTTAACACGGAGTTGCAACTCTGTGTTTTTGACAAAAACGAGTCATCTTCCTCGTTGACAAGAACCCAACTAGGGTTTTCAGAAAACTTGTCGAAACAAGTTGCCATGGCCACCACTTACCACAACAGCGAGGCCTGTATGACAGCGACGACAATGTCGAAGCGCTCGTGAGAGCAGCAACATCACCGGTGTTCTCGGCCGGCGATGTCTCCAAAGCCGCCTTGGTGATCTTCTTGGAACCCGAACTCATCCTCCTGGGCGCCATGCGTGTAGGTGATCGGAGAAGACGGAGTTCGTCGGAAAATCAATTAAAATTCAAATAAGAATTCTCGTTCTTGGAATCAAGCTAAAAGTAGAAAGAGTCAAATGACTCTTGATGTGACCACACAGGTCTATTTATAATAGCCGCCAAGCTGTTAAATCCGTGCGGGATTCTAGGAGAGAATCCCAACCATCACTGAAACGTGATCTTTCGCGTTAACAAATAAAGTCGGTTGGACTTGAATGTAGAGTTCACCTCTGCATTCAAATTCTTCAAACGCCAGGCCTAGACCTGCGTTATGATGGTTCTTAACTCTGCGTTTCGAACCTCAAACGCAAAGGTTACCTTTTGCGTTGCCAATCCTAAACAAAGGATTCACCTTTGTATTGTCACACATGACACTTATTCTCTGAGTTCATGAATTCTTTTAACAGAACATTGTTAAACTACTGTATTTCCTCAGCAAGATCTAAATTCTCGTCAGGTTAATATTACACCCTAGACGATCATCATCCTCACAGAGTTGAATTTAGCTGGCATCAATACCTATACGGCTATAATTCCTCTGTCAGAATCCACTTATCAGTTCTCATCAATGGAACGATAAGTCTCCAAAATCATTCAAATTATGATCAATTTACTAACTCTCCCCAATGGAATAGTAAATATCTAATTTATCGGCTCTCCTTAATAGAATGATAAAATTCTCAAAATCTTGTTCAAATTACAAGTAATATAATTCATCACTCCGATGATAAAACATTAAGCAATCCTCCCAAGCGAGATGCTAAATATCTTCCCCACAGATGTCACGTTAATATTACACCTCTGACAAAATCAACTTATTGACTCTCTTCAATAGAGCGACAAGTCCTCAAATTGCTCAGATCGTAATATTTCTTTCTTGTCACGTTAAAATTACACCTCTGATAAAAAATCAACTTATTGACTCTCTTCAATAGAGCGATACGTCCTCAAATTGCTCAGATCGCAATATTTCTTTCTTGTCACGTTAAAATTATACCTCTGACAAAAAAAACAACTTATTGACTCTCTTCAATAAAACGATAAGCCTCAAAATTGCTCAGATCGTAATATTTCTTTCTTGTCACGTTAAAATTACACCTCTGACAAAAATCAACTTATTGACTCTCCTCAATAGAGCAATAAGTCCTCAAATTGCCCTGATCGCAATATTTCTTCTTGTCACGTTAAAATTACACCTCTGATAAAAATCAACTTATTGACTCTCCTAAATAGAACGATAAATCCTCAAAATTGCCCTGATCGCGATATTTCTCCTGCCAAGTTAAAACTACACCTCTGGCACTTATAGACTTCTTTCAGTGTTCAAAGCAAAAAAAACACAGGAAGAATTCTACTAGTCAACCTTATTATGGGAAAATAATAAAATATTAATCCTCAGCAGTTTGAAATTTTCTGGAGTTATCTTAAATGATAATGAAGAGAATTTTCTGCATCAGGACCATTGTGGAGATCTATTCTAAGTCGGGAATACATCTCGGGCATTTCTCATGTTTTGTTACTTAAAATCAAAACATGATAAATGCAAGAAACAATGAGAAATCAATATCACTTTTTATTCAAGAGCCAAAAGAAAGTGATACAAAAACCTTGTTCTTATCAAACAAAAAGGACAATACACAATTAAGCCCCTGGGCCAGTAAAATCGAAAGATGCGAGCCGGGACTTAATAACAGATATCTTCTCCTCATGAGCAGCTTGTACCAGTACCTCAGCTCTTTTCTTAAGTTCGTTCTCGTCCGGTGTCATTGCGATAGCTTCCTTTTGGATAAGTTCAAGATCCTGGACTGACGAACGATAGGTGGCGTAGGTCTTCACACTTTCTAGTGTGAGCCTTTTCAAGATCTCTTCCTCTCGCACGAGCTCAGCCTCGTGTCGAGCCAACTCCACTTTGATGTTGGCCTTCTTGTTTTGGTGATGATTTACAAACAATTTACTACTAATGTTGTTTGTCTAGTGTTTGTGTATTCCTATGTATTGTAGACAAACAACGTAGTTGGAGGATGAATGGATTGCGCTTCAACGATCATATCCAAATGAGGTTGGCGGAATGTCGGTGAAGCCTATGCAATTCAAGTTAAAGATCAAGTTCAAGCTTCATCCGCAAATATATCAAGTCAAGCCTATTGAAGATTAAGATCAAGCTTTGGTATATTTAGTTTAGGTTTTATATTATGTGTGTTAGATACTCTAAGCTCAATATCATATACACACACGTATTTGGTTTCTAAGCTCAAATATTGTATTCTCAGTTTATAGACTTAACAATCATCATATACATATTTTATCAAGTCTATATAATCATTGTGCAAAGTTTCAAAACATTGTTTATGTCAAAACATCAAACTTCATGTATATCACTTTTTTCATGTTTTGAACACTTTTGCAAAATAATGAGATTTCACAATTGGGAAATGCAAATTGGAAAATTCTTTTTGTAACATGTTCAAAATATCATTTGCAAACATTTCTCAAAGTTTCATCAAGTTTGGAATTGATTTGTTATGTTTAAAGGAATTTACAAATTCACGTTTTCGTTCGTGCACATGTTCGTGCATGTTTTACAAAACTGATGAGTTTTCACAAATGAGAAGTGATATTTGAAAAATTCTTTCTCTGACATGTTTATCTACATGTTTAGAAACTTTCATTCAGTTTTTACTATTTTTGGAGTTGATTTACTATGCCTAATTGATTTTACAAAATCGTATATCACAGCAGATTTTCAGAAACTGTATTTCTGTGTTCAAACATTTATTTCTCTCAACTGAGAAATTATTTTTCAGAAATTCTTTCTCTAACATATTTTTATACATGTCTAGAACCTTCCCTAAAAATTTAATAATTTGTGGAGCTGTTTTACTATTTTTAACCGATTTTATAAAATCATATGTACCTGCTACAGTACCGCCGGTCGACCGATTTTTCCACCGGTCGACCGACGAACTGTCTGGAACTTTTCTCCGCTTCTTTCTTTGCTCGCGGACGATCGCTGCAGTTCTAACGGCTCTTTTTAGAGCCGTTGCAGAATGGTTTTTTGGTCATTTTGTTTGGGTTTTTGGGTGAGGTCTTGGAGGCTATAAAAACCCTCTTTGATCTCAGTTTTCAAGGAAGTAAGAAATGTTTTAAAGAGTTTTAATCAAGGGTTTAAGTTGGTTTAAGTGTGTTTATAAGCTTTTAAGCATTTGAGTGTTTCGGTTTGGTGAATCTGTTTTACAAGAGCTTGAGGAGATTATCAATTACATTTTGGGCATTCAATCCATCTCTCTCTTGTCATCTAGAGAAGTTTTCCTAAACTTAACTCTAGCTTTTATGTATTAATTATTTGTTAATTATCATCTCTATTAAAGATAATTTTGTATTGAGTTTAGATTTGATTTTAATCTCATTGTTACAAACACCCACATGAGCTTATTGTATTTACATACATAGTATATTAGGGTTGTGAGAGATTGTAACATTGAGTTGTGCTTCATTGTGTTCTCATCTATTGTAGAGAACAAATTTATATTTGTTACATTGTGAGCTAGAAACCGAGTGTGTAGTGAGGTTTTCGGTGAGCTAGAAACCGAGTGTGAGGAGTGAACGTTGTTTGGTGAGCGTTGAAAACCGACACTGTGAGGTGTAAACGTTATTCGGGTGAGCGTAGAAAACCCGGTTGTGATAGTGGATTTCTCCCCGGGAGTGGGGAGCGGAGACGTAGGACGGAACGTCCGAACTCCGTGATCATCTTTGTGTGTTTGTGATTGTCTTGGCGTCTCACTTGTGCTTATTGTTCATATCATTCTTGTCGCCATTATCTATTGTTCACATTGTCCACTATCTTGTTTATCTTGTTTATGTTTATATCACCCTTAGTTTATTTGAGTCGGTCAATTTCTGCACGAGATGTTTGTATGGTAGTGTTAGAAGCAACTACGGCCTGTTGCTTTTGAAAACACTGCCCCTGTAAGGATGCTATCTCGAACTCCTTTTCAGTGATGCTCTCTTGAAGAACTTCATGTCGGAGAATCGCTTCAGCCCTAAGGTCATCGAAGGTTAATGAGATTTGGGCAACAAGGTCAGCACTGTACAACTCCTCTAAAGCCCTCAGATCTTTCTCCAATTGAGAGATATTCTCTGAGTAGTGCTGAAACCAGCGAGCGTTATCCACATGTCGAATGCTGCTCAAGAAAGGCATGAGTATTGGTTTAAAAGAGTCAAACGTAGCTCCTCCAGCACCAACCTCCTCAATAGCCACCTTCATCATGTCCTCCAAAGGTTGCACAAGAATCTTAAGCATGGAGGGGATAACCACTGGACTTAAAGACTTCACAGGAGATGTTGTTGGGGAGCCCAGAATCATAGACCCTGGTGCAAGAACGGTGGGTGATGACCGTAAAGAAGCCGGGGAAGCCATAGAAATATCCAGTTGTGAAGGACTGGAAGGAAGAACCATGAGTGTCCCTGTTTGGGCTAAACTCAGCACACTCTCCATCCTCGCAGACTTAAGAGAAATCATTAGCGTGGGGGATTCTTCTTGCAAAGAGGTAGTCGTTACCGGCGTTGGCTTGGGGAGAGAAGCAGCTGCTGCTTGCTGTTCAGGAGATAAAGTCTTATCAGCGGCCTCGCGGGTCGGAGAACCTACACAAAAGAGTAGTTAGCACAAAAGAAAGAAAAGTCTAGAGAAACCAGCAAGTGTAATCTTTACCAAGAGGGGAAGAAGGAACATAAGCAGACGCCTTGTCAGAAGAAGGTGGTGGCGGATCAGCCCAGCCGGTGGAATCTTCATCACCATCACCTTCCTCCTCATCACCATCACCTTCCTCCTCATCAGCATCATCGCTACGGGAAGAGGTCCCATAGTCTAACGGTTCCTCATCATCACCTTCCTCCTCATCAGCATCATCGCTACGGGAAGAGGTCCCATAGTCTAACGGTTCCTCATCATCTGCGGTCGGTAATCCAGGAGAACTGGCAATGGCATCCGCTTTAGTCATAATGCTAGTCGTTGGGCTAGGAATAGTAGCCCTCGTCTATGGTAGTAACACAGAAGCAGTAGGAGATTGACTTTCATCTGTAGGAGGCCTAGTCTCTTTAGCAGGAGACACTACAAATGAACGTCTCTGCAGCCAGAAGAGTAGCATCTGAAGCCTGACCTGGAAATGGTGAAATGACAGGGTCAAGGGAAGATTCCACATCCCCAATCAATGACTCATCCTCACCCTCTTCTTGATCCAGAGGAGGGCAAGAAGAAAATTCACTAGAAAGACCCCTAGAGCGAAGTCCTGTGTGGGGGGGATGATTGGTAACAGCAGATTCTTGTTCCTCCTCTCTCCCTGTAGACTTGAAAGCATCCGTCATTAGTTTCTGAGAAGAGGGTCTACTAATAGCTTCCTACGAGTACGTTTCTCATACTGAACTGCCTCTTCTTCGGTAAGAGCCCTCTTTCTAGCTGCTTTTGTTCTTGGAGTTTCAGCAGCCTTAGGGCTCGCTACTGGGGCACTCTCTGGTCCCAGATCTCCTTCTTCTTCTTCAGCTTCATTTTTATAAGATAAGAACTCATTGATTCCCTTCAAACGAAATATCCGGGATCCTCTTCTGGATGAGTACATCTTCCTAATTTCCCATAGTCCCGACAAATTCAACTTGTAATCAGGTATCTTGGAAGCTGTGTGATACCAGTTACAGAAAGCTATGAAGAGGAGAGAATTAGGCGTCTTGTGAGGCAACCTAAAGGTAGCTCCAGTGCAGCCTACGGTAGAGTAGTACTAGGCCCGAGCCCCTTTGTATATGTTATCAACAATTGCAAGTTGACTCCGGGGGTTCCCAATGTATAATTGATCGTATACAAATTGTCGAACAAATCTGTACAGTTGATACGGCTCAATTATACATTTATCACCTTGCCTAAGGAGAAGATAACCTGGTCTAATGTTCAAGAGCCAGTGGAAGACACCTCTATCTAAATGGGTAAAACCATCCGGGCCAGCTGTATCCTGGAACACTTGCTCATAGCCACCACCTTCAAAGTCTGGGAAACAGCGGAATAGGTGATAATTGAGGTCTCTCGACAAGATTTGACGAACCCTCACTACATATGTGCCTTCCCAAGTAGCTCCTTCCAATCTCTGTACAAAAGGGACGAATCCTTCGTCCAAGGGAGATGGGGCACTCATCAAAAGAGGACAGTGGGATACGTACCATGCCATCAAATAGGTATACGGTAGAGGAACTCGAGGATTTGGTGTCACCAAACTTTTATTTCCTTCAGAGTCTATCTCCTTCACCTGAATGAATTCGAGGCACAACTCCCTCAAACCATGCTGCAAACAGCACGTCATAGCTGAAAGTAAGTTCACATGTCTCCCGTGAGCTAAGAGGACAGCCGGGTAGACTACTTCTATCATCACAACATCTATGGGCCTCGTAGGAACGACATATCACTTTAGCCACAACATGAGAAAGCCTGCCAACAAGGCCATGTCAGAAATAGGCACAACAGCCTGGTGGTGGAAACTTTCAAACTCAGTCTACGTAGGGAAATCCTCTTCTAATCCCTCGTTGACATAATGGGCCATAGAATCGTTGATCAAAGCTTGGATCATCTCAGGGGTGCTCACACTCCGACGAGACACAGCGGCAGTTTTGTGGGATAAATTTTGGAATAGATATTCAGTACAGGATAGCTGCTTTATACCATGTCCTCGTGCCCCCATCAATTAGGTGCAGATTTGAAAATGACACATTACTTCCCATAGAGTGTCATAGACGTCAGGATGCATCTCCTTCAAAATCCTAAGCTCATTGGACCCTAGGACGAACTCCTCATAGGGCAAGTCTCCAAAATGAAGACCTGAAACGTCATACATTTCATAGAGGGCAAACCCTAATTCCCCCATAGGTGTGAAGAATGTACACGTCTCTGGGTTGTATTTCTCCAGAACAGTGAAAAATTGTAATAGTTGTAGTCAATGTCGCATCTGGTAGCCATTATGGGGCAACTGAGTCCAGATCGAGCTAATGGTTCCTCTCGCTCTATCAACACGAACTCTGTCATTCTTGCCCACCATCCCGTTCTGGAAGAATGAACCCATCCGGGAGTTCTGAATACTGAAGGAGGGAACTCCCCTTTTGCAGCCAAAAATCTTCGCATGAAAGTGTTGGCTATGCTAGATGTTTCTCCAACGGGATATCCCCTTGAGAATAGGCAGAGTTCCAAAGCTGACACTTGGCGGTTGTAACCTATAGTGTGTACACCTGTGTAAATCAAAGCTCCGACAGCTACCCCATCCTACTCACGGACAAGGTCCCAATCTATATGTCAAAGGATGGAAGCACACTAATAATAAGCGATAGGAAACATCCTATGCATATCAGGGAGGAAGAAGCGGCGATCTCCTATTTGCCTCAACCACTTATAGTGGTCGTCGGTCACGATCTCTTTTTGGATGATGACATGATCGCCAAACGGGGAAGGCCGGCTTGGTGAGCTTTTTATGGGAGTCGGTTTCGAATTTGGTATCTGTCACCAAAATCCTGAGTACAGCCGGGCTTGGATTCGAGATCAGGGTAACACGATCCTTGTCTGCATCCTAAAAAATTGGGAGTTCCTAACGCAGATTGAATTGCATATTTAAATCCACGCCACCCCCGTGTCCGAAATGGTGACGAAGAGTAAGAGGTTCGCGGGAGTAAGGCACTGCAAAAGAAAAAGTACTCAATTAGTCAATAAGGAAATAAAACAAAGGGAACCTTAGTCAAAATCCTTAGAGGAGTGAGAGCTTTCGAACGCACAGTTTAAACCTGGCGTTGAATTTTATCAACGCAAAGGTCAAACTTTGCGTTGAGCTTTCGAACGCACAGTTCAAACCTGGTATTAAATTTTATCAACGCAGAAGTCAAACTCTGCGTCGAGCTTTCGAACGCACAGTTCAAACCTGGCGTTGAATCTTATCAACGCAAAGGTCGAACTCTGCGTCAAGTTTTCAAATGCACAGTTCAAATCTGGCATTAAAATTTTATCAAACGCAGAGGTCGAATCCTGCGTCAAGCTTCCAAACGCACAGCTCAAACCTGGCGTCAAATTTTATCAACACAGAAGTCGAACTCTGCGTCGAGCTTTCAAACGCACAGTTCAAACCTGGCGTTGAATCTTATCAGCGCAAAGGTCGAACTCTGCATCAAGTTTTCAAACGCACAGTTCAAATTTAGCGTTAAAATTTTATCAAACGCAGAGGTCGAACCCTGCGTCAAGCTTCCAAAAGCACAGCCCAGACCATGCGTCAAAACTCATTAACGCAGAGGTCGGACCCCAACGTTTTAAATTCGAAACGCAAAGTTCCAAACTCTGCGTTACAATATCAAAACGAGTCATCTTCCTCGTTCACAAGAACCCATCTAGGGTTTTCAGAGAACTCACCGAAGCAAGTTCTGTGGCCATGAAGGTCGATACTTACCACCAACGAGGGAAGCCTATGCCGACGGCGCACTAGCCTGAGTTTCATCACCGCCGACAGCCAAGGTCAACCGAGAATGCAGAGCAGCGGCAGCAGCCGACTTTTGACGGGAGACAGTCTTCTTTCTCGGACCCATTAAGGATGATGATCGGAGAAGATGAACGGGGTTCACCAGAGTTCAAAACAAAATCTTCGTTAAGCTTTTTGAGAGAAGACAGATGAAAAGTCAGATGACTTTTGATTTGACCCCAGCGGTCTATTTATAGACAGCTATGAGATGTCGAATCAGGGCAAGATTCTAGGCCTAGAATCCCGCCAAACGCGGTCTGTGCGTCTGTGTTGGTTGAGCTTCTGAACGCAGAGTTTAACTCTGCGTTTTAATTTTAAAGCACGCGAATCCACCTGTGCGTTTTTAAACGCCACTAAATGAATTTCTCGACGTTTAAAGCTAAGACATAGCTTTAAATAAATAGAGGGAAGCATATGTGGCCATTAAGGTGACTAAAGCCGAGAAATGATGGCGACTCCGCTGGGGAGTCTGTTGGATGAGTACAAACGAAGTACAATCGGCAACGCTAAAACTGTCAAACGTGATTCTGCGCACAACTCATTCTTCTAAATCGCTTAACGTTCCCACCAAGATTAATGAAGACATGAACTACGCGCAACTCATTCTTCTAAATAGCTTAACATCCCAACAAAGGGTAATGATGATATTGCTAAAATCATCACCCCAGTTAAGCTGATAAAAAAAGGAGATAAAATGGATTCCTCTGAGGCTGCCCTCCAAACCAAATTTAGGATAAAGCCCCTCTCATGTGGGCTTGCAATTCTCTCTGTCTATGACAATGGATCTGTCTTAAGCCCAGAGGTGCTCAACCTCACGGAGGAAGACCTTGTTGACAAGTTTGCAGCTGGTGTTGCTATGGTTGCTTCGCTATCCTTCGCTCTCTGTTACCCAACTCTTGCAGCGGCGCTTCACATGTTCGTCAATACCTACAAGAACATCCTTGTTGTTGTTGTTATCTCTATTGTATCTGTTGAGAAGGTTGTTGCTCTTGCCTCTAAGGAAGAAAGGACGAGCCTGTCGGTGATTCTGACGATGACTGGGGATTTAGTTTGTTCGACTAAGTTTATTGTCATCAAAACTCAAAAGCTATCTTGTTTGGTTCGAGGAAAAAGAATTTCATCATTCCAACAACCAAGTTCACAATGTCTTCAAATCAGACGAAGTGAATAACCAACTAACTAAAATTTTGGGATCCAAAGTATTCCGAAAATTCATCCCAGTCAACTGCGAACTTTCGAAAACTTTGGAGGGGGTTCTGTAGGCTGTCTAAAAATCACAATAGATAGCTGATCCCCATCAAGCTTCAACAAACAAAAGCTACAAACAGAGGACTTTTCACATAGATCAAGAAGAATTACAAATCAACGATACTTCTGACAGCTGATGAAAACTCTATTCAGTAGCCTTCATAACCAACTGTGAGAGTTACAATCTAACGACTTTCACACCCCATAACAAGCAAAGATCAATGAGAAGTAGCCTTTGCGATGTTGTAATGAAAGAGGTTACAAGCCAACAACCTCTCCCAAACGCAGAGTCCAACTCTGTGTTTCCCAAACTCAAAACGCATACGAACTGTGCGTTCTCCAACAGACATTCAACTCTGCGACACAGAGTTAAAACTCAAAACGCATACGAACTGTGCGTTCTCCAACAGATATTCAACTCTGCAACGCAGAGTTAAACAACAAAACGCACAGACTGTGCGTTCTTCAGCAAACACTCAACCCTGTGTCTCAATCTCAAGACGCAGAGTTGAGATTCAGCACACAAGTGACCTGTGCGCATGCGGCCTGTGCGTTTTAAATCTCTAGCAGAGATTTAACTCTGCGTCTCAAGCCTTAGGCGCAGAGTTAAGGCCCAGAACGCCAAGTTAGGCATTTGACTTGTTCAAACACAAGTTGAACGGCTTCACAACCGTTTACCCCACGTTCTGAGGGATTCTCGCCCACTTAGGAGCGGATTTAGGGGTTGGTTGCACCCTATATCCCCCTATAAATAACCACATTACTCAACTGAGTAAGGGGTTGGTCGGTTTGAGCAGAAAAACCGCACAACATTAGAGATTTGGAGATCAAAATCACATAAAGTTGGGCTGAGAGGGCGAATTTTCTAAGGATCAAGGAACTAATCGGCGGTCAGTTAATCAAATCTCAGAGAATCCCTTCACTAACAGCGGATCTACTCGGCAATTAACCGAATTTTTAGTTATAACAACTCTGTTACAGAGTTTCAACTCGCTCTGAGTGCTTAAACTCGTCAAGAGTTTTTAATTAAACTTGCAACGCAAGTTAATTACACTAATCGATTATTCGGTTTTCAACAACTCTTTTTAGAGTTTTCAACTCGTTCTGAGTTTCTTAAACTTGTTAAGAGTTCTAAATCGGATTCATCATACAAGTCAATCCAAATCGTGAGACAAGACGATCGGGTCGTCAACAGAGAGCGAATTCGACGCGAGCATTCGAAGGAGGCACTCCATCGCTACCGAGAAGAACCCAGAATTAAACAAATGGGAGAATCAAATTCATTCTCCTCTCTTTTGTAATCGGAATCCAAATTGTAATCGATTTTGAGAGAATACAAGTCAATTTTTCTTTCATTGTCTTTTTACTATAAATTTTCCACAAACACTCACATGGACCAAGACTTCTCACACTAATTCACGTAATTCCAGGTTAACTACACACGAGATTCTAGATCCTAACTGTGTCATACAGGTCACTATAGTCATAAACTCCTAATAATTCTCAATCACAACATGGAACAATCAATGCAACTAATCATGTGCAATAATATCATAACATATCAGATAATCAAAATAAGAATTATAAATCATAAACAGCATCTACATGATTCAGAAAAATAATCCTTTTAAATTTCCTTTCCCAAAATAATTTCTTTTAAAAATTATTTCTCATTATAATAATCCAAAATATTCTCTTTCCCAGAATAAATTCTTTAAAATTATTTCTCATCAATTATTATTCTAAAATAATTCTTTTTCTCAAAATAAATTCTTTTTAAATATTATAAATTCTCCAAAATAATTTCGTTATCAAAATAAATTCTTTCACTTCATTATCATTATTCTGAAAATACTATTTATCATACAACTATGATTTAAATCAATATTATTCAGCAACCAACCCACGCAGATAAATATGTCATAATTAAACTACGTAAATGATTCATAATAATGTAAATATTCAACTACGAAACAAGGAGAGCAGGATCTTGCCTACGAGACCGTGGAGTCTAATGATAAGGCGGTGGCGCCGATGCAGACGCGGTACGTCGGGACTGAAACGGTGAAGCAGATCTGAGTTGATAGGCGAAGCTCGGACTGTCGGCGGGTGGCGCCGGGGCTGTTGGGCACGTCGGTGATCAAGGGGAGTCGAAGATGGAGGACTGGAGGCGGAGGAGGGCTGCGGTGTCGAGGTCTCAGGCAGCGGCTCAGGGTGAGGAGTGCCTCTGGTCGTCAGTGATGGGAGAGGGGGTTGAGGCATGCTGCAGATCTGGGCATGGGTGGTGGTCAGGGAGGAGGAGGTGATGGTGCTGATGGTGTTGGAGGCAGGGAGATGGCCGGAGAGAGGAGGTCAGGCTGGTGTGTCTC
>NC_033803.1:53935065-53964958 GCF_001876935.1 Asparagus officinalis | reverse complement strand
AGACTGCTGGAGGTGGCGGAGGCCGGTGCGGTGAGGGTGTTGTCGACGGTGAGGGGAGGAGGAGAAGGCGGAGGTGAAGGGGTGGTGATGATGATGGCGTTGAGAGAGAACGAAAGAGAGAGGATATTTCTTCTGGCGGCTAAAGAACGAAAGAAGAGAACATGGAGGAGAGAGAGAGTTAGAGAAAGACGTGGCGGCGAATTCATGTGAAAATGAAAAAGAAAAAAAGAAAAGACTATTTATATATAGGATAAGTTAGGGTTAGGGTTTAAAACAAAATTAATTAAAATAAATATTTCGGGTACTTGAAAATTAAACTAATTACATAATAATTATCTATAAGTAAAAACGTACATGTTGAGCTAATATAACTGTTGATACGAAATAATCGAAATATACTCATATTGTATAATTAAACAAGAATAATAAATAATAAAAATATTTCTACTTAAATTTAAAATCAAATAATTATGGGATAATTATGTACACAGTAAAATATACTAGTTATACTAATACGACAGATAATATGTAACAATAGAAATAATAAAATAAATTATACCAAAAACACATAATTAATAATACCATGTATTATATGAAATAATTTGTAATAATATTAATAATACAATATATTATTTAAAATATTATGTAATAGTACTGATAACACAACAAATTAATTCTAGAAATTTTTTATCGCACAAAATAAATTTATAAATATCAAAATCATTTAAATAAATATATAATCAGATTTTTAAATCATAGAAAATTATAGAAAATCAAGAAAAATAAAAATACACTTTTAAAAATAATAATTAAATATTGTAAATTACTAGAAAATTATTTTAAATAGTATCAAAATTCATGGTCCTTACATTCTACACCCCTTAAAACAAATTCTGTTCTCGGAATTAAAATAGGAAAGAACCCAAGGATAAAGATATGGAATGAGAGCGTTTACTCGCAAATTGACGAGACAAGAATCAAGAAACAAGAAACAGGTGGAAGTTACGAAACAAGAAATAGTGGAAAGTTACGGAGTCAAAAGTGATAAGATAGGGACGAAACGAAATCTATCAAGAAAAGAGAATAAGGGCTCAAGATAGTCTCACAAATGAAATATGATATGTATCTAAACTGTCCATTATATTCTTACTATTGAGGATTCGGGACCGTGATCGGGACCGTGACCTGCATGGGCCATCACTAAAAACTGTCACGCCCCGCTTCCCAAAATACCCGGGAACCGGAACGTGAACAAGCCCGCGACGTATTTGATCAAGGAGAATAAATAAAAATAAATGTTTCTCCTCAACCTAATACGCTAAGCATCTGGAAATAAGTATAATGCGAAGTCACAGGTCCCCGATCATAATCAGCAAGAATATAATGAACAACACAGAATAAAATAATACATATCACATTGAATATTCATCGCAGACATAATATATATTCGGGTCAACATGCCCTTATACAAAACTGAAGCAATGAATACTGAAGAGATACAAAATATATCGATCAATAGAAAAAGAAAGAACTATAAAAGTAAACTAGAACTATCAAAGATTAGGCTTCGACTCCTTCTTCTACTCCGTCTACAAGACACTCCTGCTGAGAATACTCGGCTCTGGCGCATCTCCAAGCTGAACATGTTCTTCCTCTAAGTCTGACGTACATCAGAGAAAACAGGTGTACGTCAGTGTGTACGGCACACGGCAAGACCCGACCCCATAAGAAAATAGAATGAACAGAAATCCAATGCGAAAAACAATACGATAACAGAAACAACAAAAGAACGTACAACTAAAATCCACAAATCAACATGAAAACACTACTAAATCATGATCACATAAAGTATCCAAAATCGATCAGGTAACGAGTCATGCAGCTAGCGATCAGACTAATCATCCAAATCACAAGGGCATACACTAGATGAAATTAATACTTAAAAATCTACAACAAGAGACGTAGTACGTTGAGCGAAATAATTCAAACAAGGAAACCCTCATGTATATACCATATGTCTCAAATTATAGATAATTAAATAATAATCCTGATCTATGTATGAAAAGAAATACAACTAATCTACGTCTCACAAGAATCATACTTAGTCAAGAATCTAAGTCATGTAACTAGTCATCCTACAACAGGTCACTGGCTCATATTATCGGATAATTGATAGATCGTAATCACAAATATCCCAACTCCTTAGACCCACCCCAACGCTACACAGGAATATCATTGGTGCGAGCCTGGAAATAATCAACAATAACATATCACAACACCTCAGACCCACCCCAACACTACACAGGAATATCGTTGGTGCGAGCCTATAAATAATCAGCAATCACATATCACAACACCTCAGACCCACCCCAACGCTACACAGGAATATCGTTGGTGTGAGCCTGGAAATAATCAACAATCACATATCACAACTCCTCGGACCCACCCTGGTGACTACAAAACTTCACCGACGTGAGCCCGGAATGCATAAACATCTAAACTCATCAGACCCACCCCAGTGACTACACAAACTTCACCGGCGCGAGCCCAGAATACAACCACAATCACAAATATCTCAACTCCTCAGACCCACCCCGGTGACTACACAAACTTCACCGGCGCGAGCCCGATATATACATCAACAATCCCAACCGCTCACATGGACCAAGACTTCCCACCCTAATTCTCGTAATTTCAAGTTAACTACACACGAGATTCTAGATCCTAACTGTGTCATATAGGTCATTATAGTCATAAACTCCTAATAATTCTCAATCACAACATGGAACAATCAATGCAACTAATCATGTGCAATAATATCATAACATATCAGATAATCAAAATAAGAATTATAAATCATAAACAACATCTACATAATTCAGAAAAATAATCCTTTTCCCAAAATAATTTCTTTTAAAAATTATTTCTCATTATAATAATCCAAAATATTCTCTTTCCCAGAATAAATTCTTTAAAATTATTTCTCATCAATTATTATTCTAAAATAATTCTTTTTCTCAAAATAAATTCTTTTTAAATATTATAAATTCTCCAAAATAATTCCGTTATCAAAATAAATTCTTTCACTTCATTATCATTATTCCAAAAATACTATTTATCACACAACTATGATTTAAATCAATATTATTAAGCAACCAACCCACGCAAATAAATACATCACAATTAAACTACGTAAATGATTCATAATAATATAAATATTCAACTACGAAATAAGGAGAGCGGGATCTTGCCTGCGAGACCGTGGAGTCTTTAAAATTATTTCTCATCAATTATTATTCTAAAATAATTCTTTTTCTCAAAATAAATTCTTTTTAAATATTATAAATTCTCCAAAATAATTCCGTTATCAAAATAAATTCTTTCACTTCATTATCATTATTCCAAAAATACTATTTATCACACAACTATGATTTAAATCAATATTATTAAGCAACCAACCCACGCAAATAAATACATCACAATTAAACTACGTAAATGATTCATAATAATATAAATATTCAACTACGAAATAAGGAGAGCGGGATCTTGCCTGCGAGACCGTGGAGTCTAATGATAAGGCGGTGGCGCCGATGCGGACACTGTACGTCGGGACTAAAACGGTGAAGCAGATCTGAGTTGATAGGCGAAAATCGGACTGTCGGTGGGTGGCGCCGAGGCTGTTGGTGGTGGCTACGCATCGGTGATCAAGGGAGTCGAAGATGGAGGACTGGAGGCGGAGGAGGGCTGTGGTGTCGAGGTCTCAGGCAGCGGCTCGGGTGAGGAGTGGCTCTGGTCGTCGGTGACGGGAGAGAGGGGTTGAGGCGTGCTGCAGATCTGGGCACGGGTGGTGGTCAGAAGGAGGAGGTGATGGTGCTGATGGTGTTGGAGGCAGGGAGATGGCGGAGAGAGGAGGTCAGGCCGGTGTGTCTCATGGCGGCAAAGTCGGGTCTGGGGGCGGTGCGGCGAGGAGGGGTTGTCGGGCGGTGGCTCAAGCGGGGTGAGGGTGGAGGCGGTGTGGCGATCAAGTGGATCAAGGGGAGCCGAAGATGGAGGATGGAGGGCGGAGGAGGCTGCGGTGTCGAGGTCTCAGGCAACGCTCGGGTGAGGAGTGGCTCTGGTGCGTTCGGTGACGCGGAGAGGGGGTTGAGGGCGTGCCTGCAGATCCTGGGCGGCAGGTGGTGGTCAGGGAGGAGGAGGTGATGGTGCTGATGGTGTTAGAAGACAGGGGAGATGGACGGAGAGAGGAGGTTAGGCCGGTGTGCCTCATGGCGGCGAAGTCGGGTCTGGGGCGGTTGCGCGAGGAGGGGTTGTCGGGTGGTGGCTCAAGCGGGGTGCAGGGTGAGGCTGGTGTGGCGGAGTGTTGTCGACGGTGAGGGGAGGAGGAGAAGGCGGAGGTGAAGGGGTGGTGATGTTGATGGCATTGAGAGAGACCGAAAGAGAGGATATTTCTTCTGGCGGCCAAAGAAAAGAATAAAAGAAGAGAACATGGAGGAGAGAGAGAGTTAGAGAAAGACGTGGCGGTGAATTCATGTGAAAAAGAAAAAGAAAAAGAGAAAAGACTATTTATATATAGGATAAGTTAGGGTTAGGGTTTAAAACAAAAATAATTAAAATAAATATTTCGGGTACTTAAAAATTAAACTAATTACATAATAATTATTTATAAATAAAAACGTACATGTTGAGATAATACAATAGTTGATACAAAATAGTCGAAATATACTCATATTGTATAATTAAACAAGAATAATTAATAATAAAAATATTTCTACTTAAATTTAAAATCAAATAATTATGGGATAATTACGTATACAGTAAAACGTACTAGTTATACTAATACGACGGATAATATGTAACAATAAAAATAATAAAATAAATTATATCAAAAACACATAATTAATAATACCATGTATTATATGAAATAATTTATAATAATATTAATAATACAATATATTATTTAAAATATTACGTAATAATACCGATAACACAACAAATTAATTCTAGAAATTTTTTGTCGCACAAAATAAATTTATAAATATCAAAATCATTTAAATAAATATATAATCAGATTTTTAAATCATAGAAAATCGAGAAAAATAAAAATACACTTTTAAAAATAATAATTAAATATTGTAAAATACTAAAAAATTATTTTAAATAGTATCAAAATTTATGGTCCTTACAGTATGTATATGAATATATATTTGTTTCATATCTAAGTAGTTAAACCAAATCACAACAATAAATATGAAATATGTAATTTCATATATGAAAACCAATATAATGTGTGTGTATAATATTATATTGAGCTTAAGGTACTAACACACATAATATAAATTTCTAAACTAAATTACCAAAGCTTAATCTTGATCTTCAATAGCTTGGCTTGGTAATCTTGCAGATGAAGCTTGAACTTGGATCTTTAACTTGAATTGTACAAAGCTTCACCTACTATTCCGCCAACCTCCATTTGATATGATCGTTATGGCGCAATCCATCCAACCTCCAACTTGTTGTTTGCCTAGAATAAATACGAAAATACAAACACTAGACAAACAACATTAAAAATAAATTGTTTGTTAAACATCATCAAAACAAGAAGGCCAACAGTATTATCGGAAGCGATCGCGGAGTTAGCGCCTAACATTTCATCCTATGAGGAGTGTCCTCTATCTGGTCTAGGTCGCCTAGTTCCTGATCATAACCAAGCAATGAGCTGAGATGCCTCCGAGAAAGAGTCAGGGCTGTAACGCCTTATCGGTTTCCTTTATCGGCCATATTAATGGTAACTTCTGGAACCTCGTCATTATGGTCGGCAGATTTGTTCTTGTAGAAGCGTCTTGATTTAGATTTGGATAATTTGGTGGAGATTCTTTCGAATACTGAGACCCTCAGTGGAGCGGTCTTGGGATAGCTGCACTCTGATAATACTGTCATGATTAACCTCTCATAAGGACAGTGAGAGTTCGATTCTAGGATACTTCTTTTTCAAGATTTCTTCGAACCCCCAGCCTTATAATACAACTCATCGGTGTTATGGCCGGAGCAACCTTTCAGATGATGACTTGAGTCTCCAGGTATAACGTTGTCGTTCGACGGACACGTTTTCTTCTGAATGGGTAATGCCTTATTGGTGTTCGCAGGAGTCGTGCGTTTGGGACCATGCCCTCATGAGGGTGTATCCTTAACAGGCTCCTGGTCTTCTACATGCAACCACAAGCGTGCGGTTATTAGAATTTTCCCTTCATGGGATGGCTTTGACTCGAAGGGAGTGTGCGTATGACCCCTAGCTGGAATAGCCACTCGGGATTCATTCACTGAACCCAAGCATTCTCTGATTAGAAGTTTGCCTCGATCCCCGTGTAAAGGACCAAGGCGATCAGTGATCTTCATCTTGAATCGGAAAAGATCCATGCTGTCGAGAGACTTCACCAAAAGTACTGGATCAACTTAAACAGGAACGGGAGGTGACGGGGACTCAGAAATAGCCACAGGAGGTGAATCAAATATGAGGCGGGCTGAGCTGGCTTGGTTTTGGCGTGGGCCACCATTTGGTGGCTCGGTCTTGACCGAACCACTCTTTGGTGGCTCGGCTTGGCCGAGCCAGCAGGAGGTGGTTTGCACTTTCTGACAGTTTCGGGCACTGATCGAGTTGTTTTCGACGCTGTTTTGGACTTTGGCCTCTAGATTTAGCATAGTTTTGGTGGTTGTTTGCGTCGAAAATTGTTGTATTCATTGCTGTATTCATTACAACTTTAGTCGTTACAATGAAATCAAAAAAAAGATTGTCTTTTTATAAGACTTTTACACAATGAAAACAAAAGTTACAACTCTCGTCAAAACAAATGCAGAGATCGTTTATCGGTCTTCTGCTTGCGTGGGTCTTTTGCCTGTGATGGTGACGTCAATATCCGTGGACTACCTGGCACTCAGATCTGTTCCGGAAAAATCGGACAGAGCTTCGTTGATCCGCGTGAGATCTAGAAACCTGAAGCGTCTATCTCAGCTAAAACGAGATATCTGCTCTTCTTAGTGATTACCGGCGAAGGGTAATACTAAGGAAAGGGGGGACGGGTGATGAAGACTCTGATGAAGACCTCTCCTCTCCTCTGTTGAAGCGCTTGACCACTCTTCACTACAGCAGGGCTTCGCCAACTTCTCCAAAAATCCAGCCCTTCAAAAATGAGGCATAAGGGGGCTATTTATAGGCAATGGGAGCACCTAGGGTGCCTAGACACCCCTGGGGTGTCTAGGAAAAGCCTAGACACCCCTGGGGTGTCTCAAAACATCTGAGACACCCCTGGGGTGTCTCGGAAATTCCGAGACACCCCTGGGGCGAGATATGAAGGGCATTGTCCTTTTTGTGAACATCGCCGGGTTCCCGATTGGTCCGGGTCTTCGTTGTTCCGAAATCCTATCAGCTCACGTAGTTCGTCGATTCACTTCAATCGTTCATCGACGTCAATTGGACTCCTGTGGATCGGATAGTGACGTTCATCATCGCTCTTTAACACTGAACCGTTCGTGGAGACCTATAGGCGATTTTCGATGCCTACAGTGGTTTCTTGACCACCTCTTCCCTCCGTAGTTTCTGTACCTCCTGCACAAGAATTCGCGTGTGCACAAGTAGGATGTGTTCCTCAAGAGTTGAATGGGTCCTTTTGACGCGGATCCATTCATCAGTTGATGGTCTGGAGGAAGAGTCATTTGCTTGCTGTTGAGATGCTTGGCACCCCCTGAACTTTAGAGCTGTGTGATAATGGATCCCGTCAACTAGCTCTAAGGCCTTAACAAGCTGACATGCGAGGTGTTGGCGTTGCCTCTGACGAGCCCTCTTTGTCAGAATTAGCCCGCCTTCGTTAAAAAACTCCTAGATTGAATAAAAGTCATGTGATCTAAAATCTCGGCTTCATTAGATACCAGAGGAGTGCTGCGAGGGGAAGTCTCAGCAACAATTAGGCGAGAGTCATCCCGAGCCTTCTTTGATGTTAATATCTTCCTGTACTTGCGGGACAAGGAAGATCTTGATGAGAATGAGGAGAGGTATTCCTTGAACTTGGCCTGGTCGAACTCGTACTTAACCTCTTCTTCAACCGGGATCTTGATCTGTTGGCTGCCACTATGATCACCAGTGTGTTTGCGTCAGAAATTGATTTATTCTTTATCATTGAACCTATTACAAACTTATAATCATTTATCGATTATAAACTCAAAAAAAAAGAGAAAAGTTGATCTTTTTATAAGATCTTCTTACACAATAAAAAATAAATAAATACAATCTCCTTAAAACACACACAACAGACGTTTATCACCCACTGCTTCATGTAGGATCTTTACCTATACTAGAGACGCGTTTGTCCGTGAACCATCGCTGATCAGATCTAGTTGACAGAAAAGGGAATTAATGCTCTTGCTTCACAAAAGAAACAATCAAAAAAGTGATAATCTCGACCAAGCTAGATTACGACTCTTCTCGAGATCGAAACCAAGTTTGATCCGGGGTAAGGGGAAACAAGCCTCGGATCCTTCGAATAGCTTCCTCTTTATGCTGAAGCTCGCCAAGATCTACTAGCCTTCCTCTAAAATTCATGCTCCACTCTTCAATTTGACATCACTTCACCCTCTGATATCAGATCTTTTTAAATGAAGATGATAAGCATATTTTATTATAATTTTATACCCTCATTATCTATTTTACATGAATAAATATACTACTAATAATTGTTTTTATCTTTAATTGCAGGTTAATAAAGAATAAATCTCAAAACCCTCATCTCTCAACAAAAGGCCCATAATTAATGAAGAAATGAAGCCATGAAGCCCAATGAATTCTTTCAAGTATTTAATGAAGAGATAAATCAAAGCCCAAGCCCAAGAGTCCAAGAAAAGCCCAATGTCCAAAGCCCAAAAGCAAACAACAAGAAGAATCTGCGGACAGCAAAAGGAGAAGGGCAGGCATCGATGCCTGCATCGATGGCGGCATCGATGCCTGCATCGATACCGACATCGATGCCTGCATCGATGCCTGTATCGATGCCTGCATCGATACGCTGGGCAGTTTGTTACGAATCTAAGGCTAAAATTTATTGTTTTTGGATAAGATTTCAATCCAATGGCTCTCATTCACTGATGTTTACTATAAATAGGGGTAGAGAGTGAGGGGTTAGAGGGGTGAAAATTTTTGTAACTCCTTTTAGAGAGGATGGCTACTCTTAATTGAGAAGGCCTTCCAAAATTATAACTTTAGTTGCAATTAATAATAATAATTTTTCACCACTTTAAATAATTCTCCATCTTCATCAAGCTGTGATTCAGACTCCTCACAATCCAGATCAGGATAAACGTCTCAATATCTTGGAAAGGGGTTTAGAAACCATAATTAAGGCCTCTACTCAAACCACGAATATGTTGACTCAAACGTCTAGCACGCTGAATTCCTTCATGCAATCAACCAGACAAATACTCAACTCCAACACGCAAGCTATAGCTAGATTAGAATCCCAACTTAGTCAACTAGCTAGTGCCATGAGTGAAAGAAAGAAAGGAAAATTTTCAAGTCAACCCGTGGTTAACCCTAATAACACAGGATGCAGTTCATCCTATGAAGCTCAAGTGAATGCAATCTATTCACTTCGGTCAGGTAGACAGGTCGATAATCAAGTGAGAACTCCTCCAAGTCAAACTCTTGATCCTGTACAAATTCCTTCTCCTTCTCCTTCTGATGAATCTATTCAACAATCACTCCCCTCAGATGACCAAGAACCTGAACCCGAACCTGAGCCTGCTTTTGATAGATTTAGACCGGTTGCTCCCTTTCCAGATAGACTCAGGTCTAGGAAACACTCTCCTCAGGAGGAGAAAATCCTAGAGACATTCAAGCAGGTTAAGGTCAACATTCCTCTCTTAGATGTAATTGAACAAATTCCATCTTATGCTAAATTTTTAAAAGAATTATGCACTAAGAAGAGGAGAATAAATGTTCCAAAGAAAGTCTTTTTAGCCGCCAATATCAGTGAAATGCTATCAAATCCCATACCTTTGAAACGTAAAGATCCAGGTTCCCCCATCATTTCATGTATCATTGGTAATACTCACATTGATAAGGCGCTTTTAGACTTAGGGGCCAGTGTCAATTTGCTTCCATATTCAGTCTATCAGCAATTGGGTCTAGGTGTACTGAACCCAACCAAATGCACCTTACAGTTGGCTGATAGATCTGTCAAGGTCCCTATGGGTGAGTTAGAGGATGTTCTGATTAAGGTTGGAGATTTTATTTTTCCAGTAGATTTTGTAGTCTTGGAAACACAGCCTGTTTCCAATCCCAAAGGACAGACACCTGTCATCTTAGGACGACCGTTCTTAGCCACTTCTAATGCTCTCATCAACTGTAGAACTGGTCAAATAAAACTGTCCTTTGGGAATTTGACTGCTGATCTCAACATTTTTAATCCAGGGGACCAACCAAATAATCAGCCTCTAGAAATAAACTACATTCAGGAAAGATCAGAAGAAGAAGAAGAAGAAGAAGAAGAAGAAGAAGAAGAAGAAGAAGAAGAAGAAGAGTGTGATTTGAGTTTTGAGGAAATCTTTGATGAAGAGTTAGAATTTTTAGAAGAAGCAGATCGGGTCCTTGAAAATAATAAAACTATGTTAAACATGTGCTGCTTTGAATTAAAATTTGAAGAACTCTTTCTTGATGAACTTAGATTCTTGGAGAATAATCAACAACCAAATTTTCAGAACTTCACAGAAGAATTGGTTGTTAGAAAAAAAAACTTTACAGTACAAGAGTCTAAGTTCATTAAGAAATATAAAGTGCATGACACCAATAATACCTACCTTACCTTGTTGCAAGAATTACTGAACACCCCGAAATGCTTGAAAATTCACATTATTGATTATATCATTCTGAATTTGTTTAGAATCCGGGGAAGAATTTTTAACAGTAAGGTAGGATTCAATGTAGAACAGGAACTCTTCATGTTGAATATTTCATTCTACATTGTTTATTTTGTTTATTTCAGAATAATAAAAAGAATTTATTCTTCTCTCATTTGATAGTTTCTTGTTCAGTTGTTAAAAAAAAGAAAAAAAGAAAAAAAAGAAAAAAAAGAAAAGAATAAAAGTTTGATTTCCTCCTCCTCAGACCAAAGGTAATTGCAAATTTTTATCAGTGAACCAAATGTAAGTGCTTCACTTCTTATCTGCTTAACTTTATGCATCATAGAGTTTGCATTGAGGACAATGTAAAATTTAGGTGTGGGGGTGGGAATTAGTTATTTTTTTCCTCTTTATTTTACAATTTTAGTGCATTTTTGTCATTTTTTTCCTTTTCCTTAAAAAAAATTATAAAAATATCGTCACTTGCCAAATTGATAGAGTTATGTAATAATTAATTTATTTGATAAATTTGAAATTTTCTAATCCCTAGTTGGTTATTTACTTAAGTTCACTTTTTATGATAACTCTAAATAAATTTCTTAAGAAATGATTTTCAAAGTAGTATACTTTACTTAAGCCTTAACTTGGACTTTTATTTAAAATAATGAAATTTTTACATGCTTAACTTAGAGTTGAAAATAATTCTTTCAAAGTGTCTTGATTTACATATTTTCAAAATATATATACATGTACAAAAAAAAATGCAAAAGAAGAGTGCGAAAAATGGGCACTAAAAAGAAAAAAAAACTCTTTAATTCAAGGTGATTCTATCTTATTAAGCCTAAGCTGACCGAGTAATTAAGCCCAAGGAGCATTTCCATACTTAATGACCTAAGCCCATTTGGGTTGGGATCCATTAGCCCAAAACTCGTTAAATGGTCACTTAGAAAGCCCATTAAAGTAGAAAAAAATCACCAAGGAAGAAAGAGTTTAAAAAATTTTTTAAAAAAACTAATAAATGTTTATAGTTGTATATATGGTCTTGGAAAATATTTTAAATCAAGCAACTTGAAAATTATTTAAAACAAAGAGTTGGCATGTTCTTTTCAAAACTTTTAAATTAAATTTCTAAGTTTGGCTTGGTTTTGTATTACTACAATGAGAAGATTTTCTTGAAAATATACCTTAGAGTTATATATAAAAATGTTTTCTTGAGTGATAACTGGCTCCAATTAGATTATCTAAAAGTTATCAAGTGAATTTAGTTATTTACTGACTTCTTTAATTTGGCAAGTTGACCGAATTTTGTGGGTATATTCACTGCAAACCCTCACGAGACTACAACTCGTCCACTAGGGTAACCTAGGGGTTTAAAGGCTTGTTGTATGCGCTAAATACAACCGCGATTCCTGCGAAAGTGAGTTAGGATTTTCTTTTTATTTTCTTTGCTAGAGGACTAGCAAAAGTTTAGGTGTGGGGGTATTTGATAATCACATTTTATTACAATTTTATACCCTCATTATCTATTTTATATGAATAAATATACCACTAATAATTATTTTTATCTTTTAATTGCAGGTTAATGAAGAATAAATCTCAACTTCCCATCTCTCAACAAAAACCCATTGATTAAATGAAGAAATGAAGCAAAGAAGCACATTGGAAAATCAATTTCCAAATTATCCAAAAGCCCAGAATGAAGTCGTGTAGCATGTAGAAGCCGGAGAAAATCAAAAATCCAATATGAAAAGAAATCATATTCAAAATGGTTGGCCACAAAGAAACGACGATATCTCCTAATCCGGAAGGCGGAATTTAACATATAATATATGAAAATCGCCTATCTCGACGAGACGAAGCTATCCGTGAAATCAGAATTTGAAAATAATGGGCATCGATGTCGGCATCGATGTGGGCATCGATGCTGGCATCGATACCTACATCGATGCCTGCATCGATACCAGATCACTGTAGCGCGCGTCAATGGCTGATTTTGCTTGTCTTGGGGCTCAAGTTTGATCCAATGGCTCTCATTCACTGATGTTTACTATAAATAGGGGTAGAGAGTGAGGGGTTAGAGCTTATTTCATTGGAAGGAGTCCGAGTTTTAAGGAAGAAGAAGATGGCTGAAGGAGACAATTCAACGAGGATTGATGCATTAGAGAAGCAGATCGAGACGATAGGTTCGACTCTCACACAACTCATCAGTCTTATCCATGGAGGTGGCAAACAAGGTGAATCTTCTTCAAAGAAATTATTGAGTCCGATGTGGAAAGGGTAGATTCAGATTCCGACGAGGAGGAGGAGACCATTAAGACTGTATTGCATCAAGGTAGTAAGAATTCTTATCAGAACCTGAAGATTGACTTTAAGGTGGAGATTCCTGTTTATGATGGGAGTGTTGACGTCGAGAGGCTTGATGACTGGATCGAGCGGATGGAGACGTATTTTACTCTTTATGGCTATTCGTCGAAAGAGAAGATTGTGTTCGCGACTTTGAAGCTTTCAGGGCACGCGTTGATGTGGTGGAAATCCTACTGCAAGCAGGAGAAGAAGACGGTGTCGTGGAACAAGTTCAAGGAGGGCTACTTAGGAAGCAGTTCTAGCCGCGGTGGGATTCCTTGAAAGAACGTTGGTAACAAGTGGTACGGCTTGCGGCCGAAAAGGGTCAATAAACCTGTTCGAAGAATATACTACGGAGTTGCACAGCAGCAGGCGAATGGTCTCAACAATTGCGACAGAGGAATATTCCGTGTTTATTGAAAGTATATGGCGGGATTGGAGGGCGATCAGCATCCGAAAGGAGATGAGGCTATTCACGGTGGAATCAATTGCAGAGGCGAGCGTGAAGACAATTGCCATTGAGGGTAGGCAAAAGAAGGGCAACGAGGCTAAGGGAGACTCCAAACAGACGGGAGGTGAGTCTAGTGGTTCTCAATCTAAGGAGGAGAAGAAAAAGGGTGATCCAGGGGAAGCAGGGCTGATTTGTAATCACTGCGAGAAGACAGGGCACGAAGCTGATCGGTGCTGGGAGAAGTATCCTCATCTGAAACCAAGAGGGTTGAAGAGGAAGGAGGAGAAAAAGGCATACATGATAGCTCAAGGTCCGAAAGAAGTCCCGCAGAAGCTAGGTCTGAAGACGGTCAAGCATCCGAAGCCCTATCTATTGGGGTGGATTCAGAAGGAGGAGAAACTGAGTGTAGTTGATCAATGCACTGTCAGATTTGCGCTCCACGAGTCGTATATTGACGAGGTCACATGCGATGTCGTTCCATTGGATGTTTGTCAGATTATACTGGGCAATCCGTACTTATGGGATAGATATGCGATCTACGAGAGGCGGGCTCAGAAGTACACCTTCACTAAGGATGGTGTAAAGTTCATATTTCGTTCGGCATCTCTTCCGAAGGAGATAAGCTTGGGAACAGTGACGCGAGCGAAGAGACTAGTGAATGCAAGCAAGAAGTTTGTCTCGTTGTGCATTAGACTTCCAGAAAAGCCATCGACAAAGGATTGCAACTTCGAGCGAACGGTGACTATGACGAGACGTGGGACGAATGAGTTGTTTTCGATCGGACGTCGAGACCGGATTCCTAGCAAGGTCAGGTGGTGCAGAAAAGATGGAGGAGCTCAAGAGTTTCCTCAGCTGAAGTTCTAACTTGAACGGGACTTCAAGTTCTTAAAGAGGGGACACATAATACGGGTGTATCTTCTCTTCGGAACTTAGCGATCCTCATGGGAGCTTGAGGATAGATGATTCTCATACTAGCATGAGAATAGGGGGTGTCAAATAGTATAAGGGAACACAGGAGGAAGCGTGGAACAAGACGACGAGCAGAAGAATCGAAGTACCCAGTTTTCAGCCTGTGAGTCGACTCATGACTGTTATGAGTCGACTCATCAGGTTGAGTCGACTCATGACTGTCATAAGTCGATGAGATTTCTCCAGTTTCTGTCGAGTCGACTCATCTCAGTCATGAGTCGACTCATCGATGGTTTCCTGGTTCGTTTGGGATTCTGTTCACGCGTTTTCCTGTTGGTTTTGGGTCTGGTTATTTACCAAACTGCCATCCACGTTTGTACACCTATATAAGGGATTGTTTTAGGGTTTCTAAAGATCTTCTTTTAGGTCAGAGAGTTTAATCAAGAGAGATTAGATTCTAGATTGAGATTTGGAGAGCTTGTTCTTCAATTCTAGAGTGAGATTGTGAGGGAAAGATTGTAATCTTTTGTTCTTCATAATCTAGAGAAGGTATTTTCCTTCGCCAAACTGAATTGTTCTTGTGTTTTGGTCGTCCTCTTCTCAACCCACCTTTTGGTAATTCCGCGACCAAAGGGTGCTCGCACGGCAACTCGTATCATATATTCACTGCAAACCCTCACGAGACTACAACTCGTCTACTAGGGTAACCTAGGGGTTTAAAAGCTTGTTGTATGCGCTAAATACAACCGCGATTCCTGCGAAAATGAGTTAGGATTTTATTTTTATTTTTCTTTGCTAGAGGACTAGCAAAAGTTTAGGTGTGGGGGTATTTGATAATCATATTTTATTATAATTTTATACCCTCATTATCTATTTTACATGAATAAATATACTACTAATAATTATTTTTTATCTTTAATTGCAGGTTAATGAAGAATAAATCTCAAAACCCTCATCTCTCAACAAAAAGCCCATAATTAATTGAAGAAATGAAGCCATGAAGCCCAATGAATTCTTTCAAGTATTTAATGAAGAGATAAATCAAAGCCCAAGCCCAAGAGTCCAAGAAAAGCCCAATGTCCAAAGCCCAAAAGCAAACAACAAGAAGAAGCTGCGGACAGCAAAAGGAGAAGGGCAGGCATCGATGCCTGCATCGATGGCGGCATCGATGTGCCTGCATCGATACCGACATCGATGCCAGCATCGATGCCTGTATCGATGCCTGCATCGATACGCTGGGCAGTTTGTTACGAATCTAAGGCTGGAATTTGTTATTTTTGGATAAGATTTCAATCCAATGGCTCTCATTCACTGATGTTTACTATAAATAGGGGTAAAGAGTGAAGGGTTAGAGGGGTGAAAATTTTTGTAACTCCTTTTGGAGAGGAGGGCTACTCTTAATTGAGAAGGCCTTCCAAATTGTAACTTTAGTTGCAATTAATAATAATAATTTTTTCACCACTTTAAATGAAGACCATAGGCTTGTATTTATAGGCTTCGGTTATAGTATTTTCGGATAAAAACTAATGATTTGACGTTATCCATAGTTAACAACCACTTAACCACATTCAATGATAGTATCAAAACAGTTAGGAGGCTTTGAAATGATCAAATCCTACAAAAACCCGTCAAAAATGCATTTTCGGCTCAAAAATGTGCGAGCCACCAAATGGTGGCTCACGCCCATGCGAGCCACCATTTGGTGGCTCGTCCTTGGGCTGAGCCACTGGCTTTGGCCAAGTCATTTTGACGCAACTCGGTCACCAGGGCCTTTTTCGGTTTGTTCCTATTCCATTATTATGCATATTTCATCACTTCATTGACTTGTACGCTTTATCGATTCACTTGATGCGTTTTATTAATTTAGAGATGGTTGACAAGTGAACGGGCCATATGGAGCTGGCTTATTGTAATGTCATCAGTGATTCATCGCTTTGTAGTTTCGACGGCTCATCGCCACATCATCTGACGGTTCGTCGCTCGATGGCTCATCGTCTTGAGCTATGTTCGGGACCTATAGGCAATTTTTTATGCCTACACCAAGTATCCAAAAAATCTTTCCACCTCATCAATCCAATAAAGAAAATCTTCTACATCGACTTTCCCATTGAAAGATAGTAAATCAACCCTTTTGTTTTCAATATCATAGATATCCCATCTTGAGTAGTTCTACAACCATGACTTCGGCGCATGACTTCATACTCATCGATATCGCTGTTGAATTCTTCATGCGTAGTCCTATCACGTCTTTAGCAACCATCGACATGATCTCAAACTCGTCTCAGGTTTAGACACTCTATAGACAATACAAGTTAGTCTGTATGAGTCTTAATCTGATTTTGGGTATTATGGGCCTTGTTGCCTATAATGGGATTGGAAACAAATCTCCAATACCAATTAACGTAGCGTAAAAGTAATAGACATTGGAATCGATTAAGGATTGTTCTTTGAATTCACAAAGAACTATCTCTGAATCCAGGAAGAACTTTAAATTCACAAGGAAAATATTAAAAAAGAAATTTTATTGATAAAAGTGATCTAATAATTTTCGGTTTATATGTATGCTCTTAGATAGAAAAATAAACTAGTCTCCTAATAAGACTAGAACTACAAAGAAATATAAAGTATCAAATCCTATCATAAGAAGAGTCCCAGTAATAGAGGAAATAAATCATGAATTAAAATTAAATTTATTTCTTGATCTAATTTTACTCCAACATTGAATTTATTTTCTAATCTAAATTGACTCCAACTTTATTACTAAAAAATAAAAAAATTGATTGTTTATAGATTTTTACCCAAAATCGGTGATACTGATGTGAATTCAAAAATCTATCAATCTAGATAGCTTTATCTCATTAAGATAGACGATTTTCATATATAATTTATTAGAATCCATCTTTTTTAATTAAGTGATATGGTTGCTTCTTTGCGGGCAAGTCAATAATTCATCAATATCTGTATTTGACTCGTGAAGATCCAACTTCTCTATGAATTTGCTCGTTATGCGTCCTACAAGATCAAAACTCGTGAAGATCCAACTTCTTTTGTTCTCTTTATCAAGATCAAAACTTTGGTCGACCAGTGCATTTTCTGTATTTGTTTCAGTTTGTAGATGATGATGATGGAAAAATGAGCTTTGCTACAGGGACCCAAAATATGGGACCAATATGGGGGACAAGTGAGGTGTCCCCCTCCTATTGGATAATGAGTTGGCCATCATTAATGATGGCCAACTCATTATCCAATAGGAGGGGGACACCTCACTTGTCCCCCCCTATTGATCCTATATTTTGAGTCCTTGAGGAATTTTTCTAGAAAAATATATCTGGACATCAGTGACTTCTTCGAGATCAGAAAGGATCGGGCATAGCCCTTTTCAGCGTGTCAAAAAGGTCAAGTTTCAAATTCTATCTGTTGTGATGAATCAAACGACATGCAGGAATTCTTTTAACTCATGGTATGATCTATGATCCTCAGTGCTTCAAATAGAAGCGGTTTTGTAGTGCATTTCTGGAGTTTGATTAATACCCTATGGCTCACTACTTGCTCGTAGGATAACAGCATTTGACTGGTATTCGCTACTTTTATCTAAAACTTTTATCATATTTTTCCTTTAGAGTCATAATTGATTATTATAGTTGAGTAACACCCCCCTATTTTCTAGGAGAATGACTGTAGAATCTGCCAAGAAGAACCACTAAGATGAGCTGCTTTGGTATGGATAGCCTAAATCCAAATAGGATATGGCATGTGATGAACTTTGCAATATAGAAAATTTTCTTGGTCAGATGTGAATTAATTTTTTGGTCTTTTTTAGATTAAAGTGAAATGCTAAGGCCATGTTTGGTTTGAAGGAAAGTAAAGAAAAGAAAAAGAAAGTGCAATAGAAAGTATCTTTTCCTTGTTTGATTTGAAAGAAAATAAAAAAGAAAGTGAATGTTAAAATCACCATAGAAGGTCTCGTATATTCTCAGTTCTCTTCCCCTTTCGCGACTCAAACAGAGCGAAAATGAGAGAGGGAGAGAAAATCTTGCCCAACGCCTCCTTGAAAATTCCCGACTCCTTCCCGACCTCGTCGACTCCATCCTTGGTAAGATAGTCGTAGCCCCCGCCGCCATGGCCGCCGCCGCCTCCCATCTCCTCTTCTACCCTCTCTCTAACCTTGCCAGAAACCCACAACACTGCTGTCACCTCTGCCTCCCCTCGATCTCCATCCCCACCTCCAACATTACCACCCTACCCCTCACCCGGTCGCTAAACTCTAACCCCTCCGAGACAATCCTCTCCGGATTTGGATCCGGATTCGATGACAATAACAACGAATCTGGATCCGGCGCTAATAACGGCGGCGGAAGCGATCACCCTCATGACGAATCCCATCCATCCAATAGTCCATTGGGACCCCATCGAAATGTTCCTCAGTGGATGGAGAGCTAGGGTTTCGGCTGATCCGCAGTTCCCCTTCAAGGTTCCAATGGAGGAGCTCATCGGCGTCTCCGCCTGCATGCTTGATGACATGGCCACTCGCCCTAACTTTGGCCTTAACGAGCTCGACTTCATCTTCTCCACCCTCGTCGTCGGATCAATCCTCAACTTCACACTAATGTACCTTCTCACCCCGACCGCTGTCGCCTCCACTGCCAACGCTGCCATATTCTTCCTCCCCTCCTACATTTTCGAGCCTGGATCCTACGCTCTCTCATCAAGAATTGCCACTTTGATTAATAAAGGAGCCACCTTTGTTGCTGTTGGGTTCGTCGTTGGGCTTGTAGGGACTGCAATTACAAATGGGCTGATTACTTAAGGAAGAGGATGGACCCAGAGTTTGTGTCCCCCAACAAGCCGCCACCCATATTGCTGAATGCGATGACTTGGGTTGTGCATATGGGAATCAGTAGCAATTTGAGGTACCAGATGCTAAATGCTTTGGAGTTTGTGTTAGGAAAAGTGCTGCCTCCGACTGGTTTTAAGGTTTTGATTGTTAGGTTAAGGTGCTTGAACAATGTACTTAGTGGGATGTCATTTGTGTTGCTTGCGAGGATGACGAGGTCTCATAAGGTGCAGGAGAAGAAGGCTGAGGTGGAGGAGAGATTGATTGTGGAGAATGCGATGGCGTATAGCGGGGTTGATGAGCGGTTGAGCAATTGAGGTTTGTTTTCTGAACTTAGTTTTAGCTTAGAAATAAAAATTTGGACATTGCAATGAGGAACACTTAGGCTCTGTTAGGGGAGTGTAGTGTAAAGAGCGTGCTTCTTGTGAGGGGTGTACTATAAGTTACATACTATATCTATATTGAGGGGTGTGAGGATGTAGGTTTGGTTTTATGCCATTGCTTTATGATTTGAACAAAAGTATTCATTTAAGAATAAAGTGAATTTATGTTACTTCAATTTTTATAGTGGTTATCATGTTTCGCAATGTTAGTAATATGACTGATATTTGGTAATTTGGAGTGATAAATGATGGCTTGTGATATATGTGGAGAAGTAGCATTTCCTTCATATCAAAATTTTTGTTTGAATCAGACAGATATAAAGATATATTGTTTAACTTGCATGTACACGCTTGCTCAGTCTTATTATTACCTGTTGTGCATATTGTTTGCAGTAAATTCATAGCTTTCTTATTTGCCCGAGTTTGATCTAGGCTTATTTCTATAAAGTACTGGTTGGGGTTCCTTCTATAGTACTAATCACATGAGAGTCTTAATTTTTAGTTCTTCTTATTAGTAATGAGGCACAAACTCTGGGAAGATTAAACCACATTCATATAACATATCAAAATTCTCAAGTTCATCCAAGTTGCTCATTTTGCTGACATAGTAAATGGATCCTTTAGTCCCTATCCCCATTAGTGCATACTGAAAGAGCTGTACATTTGGCCTACAGTTTTGATCTATTTTTATGTAATTCAGCTATAATCTCACTTCTCAAATTTCTTTTTTTTTCTTCCAAAAAAGACATGTTGGTTCATAAATTATGTTTAATCTCTAGCAAATTGCTGTCGGCCATGAAGTGAAACCTGCTACTAAAAGAACTAATTTATATATGGATTGGTATAGTGTATAATGGTATAATCTTCTAGCTGTGAAGTAGCATCACAAAAACATTACTAGCTCTATTGTTGCAAATCTCTGAAGTTTTGGTTAGTTACATACTTATAACACACACGCTAGCAAACTATACGTCTGAAAAAACCTAGAACTTTTGGTCAAAGAATTCTATTACGTTCCTAGAAAGGTGTTATAGATATGTAGCGTGGCATAGCCTTGGAATATTGTTACATTTGTATTCTTTTAAATAGTGGATCTAGGCAAAGGTGGTCAAAGAATTTTTAAAAAGGCCAGAGACCATCTCCATTTGAGAAGTTATTACCTCGATTTATTCATGCATGATTTAGGATAATCTCTTCTTCAAGCAAATATTCATTTCCTTAAAATTGTCCATATGTCCAGATCCTATAGGGTTTGGGCTTGTGGATACTTAATCATAGATATGTTTTAATTTGGACGAGTGGCTATCCTCTTCTTTCACATCTAAAAATTCACTCACATAGATATATCTGTTAAAGCAGTCACCTAGGTTGGTCTAGTCATCTGCTTCCCAACATGCACATATAGCCACATAGCATTTCTTTAAATGTAGATCTTTACCGATGTTTACAGATGGATGTAAAAGCAAAAAAAGATGCACTTTACCGAGGATGCGGCTCGAGGAAGAAACTTTATTGGGTTACCAATTCATCGGAGGAACAAATATCTACTCCATTTTGGTAAATTTGTTTTGATCTCGGCCTCCTACTGTTTTCTCTAAAATTTCTTGATTTTTCTATTAGTTTTTTGGTAAAGTTTGCAACTAAGCTTGGACCCAAATCAGATCTAATTGGAAAAATGCTTCCTTTTAGTGATTTTAGGGAATTTCAAGATCTTTGCTCACTTGGGTGGGGAGAAAGTTGGGGTTTTGATTGATATTTATGGTAAGATCTGAGTAATTTCTTCCAAATGATTGTATCTTCTACATTATTTGAGGAGAGATGAGCTGTAGGTTTTAGAGTATAATCATGTGTAAATTCTCAAACGGGTTCAGGTAGAGATATGGGTTCTCTTGCTGTTTTTGATAATTGTTCTGTGATTGTTAGTGGGTAGGCTGATCTCTTGCTATTTTTTGAAAGGAACTTAGCTTTAGATCTGAGCAAATATTGTTGTCTCACACCCTAGCCTTAGAAAGAATTGAGTCTTCATGCCATTTTCTACTATCATGACCTACTTACCTGAAGAGGTAGTTGGGCACATCTTCTCCTTCCTCGAATCCCACCGAGACCGGAATGCAGTCTCAGTGGTCTGCAAGATTTGGTATTAGGATTGAGAGGCTTAGCTGAAGATCGGTTTTCATTGGCAATTGTTATTCAGTGAGGCCTGAGAGGGCAATGACGAGATTTCTGGAGGTGAAATCATTGAGAGTTAAGGAAAAACCGCATTTTGCGGACTTCAACATGGTCCCACATGGATGGGGAGGGTTTGCAGGGCCCTGGATTGAGGTGGCGGTTAGGTAGTGCCCTGGATTGGAGGAGCTGATGTCAAGAGGATGATGGTTTCTAATGAGAATCTTAAGCTCCTTTCTCTCTCGTTTCCTAATTTTAAGGCTCTTGTGCTTGATAGTTGTGAAGAGTTTAGCGTTGATGGGCTTGCCTCAATTGTGACTCATTGCAGGTGAGATTGCTACTTCCTTTGTTTTCTTTGTCATGAGTTTGGATTGATATTTCTGTTCACATTTGGATTGAATTATTCTTGCTTTTATGCCTCAAGCTAGTAGTATCGTTGCAAGTTCATGAAAACTTTTGATGGTTGATATGTGCTTTTACTTGCAGCTTTTATTACAATTTGTAAATTAAAAAAAAACTGGAATTACTGCGTATCCTTGCTAAAGGGAAACTAGTTTTTGGGTTCAATGTTTTCTGGCCAGAACTTCTTTGTTTTCTTTGTCATGAGTTTGGATTGATATTTCTATTCACATTTTAGATTGAATTATTCTTGCTTTTATTCCTCAAGGTAGTAGTATCTGTTCGCGGGAAAAATCGTTGCTTTCTTCATTGATTCCATTGCTATCTTGAATAACAGTTTTTCGGTTACAGAAGATCCGGTCTTTTTTTAGATCCGGTTACAATGAAAATAAAAAATAAAGGAAATTAAAAATTACAACTTTTTCTCTTTCGTCGAACAAATCGCGAGCTCCTGTTTTGCGGTCGCTCGCTTGTGTGGGTTCTTTGCCTGCGCCGGGGTTTATCCATGGACCACCGCGAGATCTAGATCCGGTCAGATCTAGGCAGTACTATGGGTATTATTCCACGAAGGAAATAATAGCCGGGGAGGATTGATTCACCAAGGAAACAATCGTCCAAGTCTCGGGATCTAAGACCAAGCTTAGATCCGGAGTATGTCTGCGTAGATCTGAGATCCGGTCCTCTCGAACACCTGCATTTTTTGGCGTTGACGGTCGCCGAGCACCAGATCTGAATGAGCAAGTCCTCGAAGTCCCAAAGTTGAGATCTTTTTTAGATCTGAGTCTCCAATCCAGCAGGGCTTCGCCTCTCTCCAAAATTTCCAACCCTTTACTGTGCCCGCGCACGGAACAGTGTCGGCCACCTCTGGGTGGCCGGCACTGGGCCGAGCCACCCTGGGGTGGCTCGGTTTGAGCCGAGCCCCTCCGGTGTTTGTTGTTTTCCGTCTTCTTGCGCTGTATCCGTTTTGTCCGTGATTCGGTTCTGTGATTGATTCGGACTCTGATGCGTTGATCTGATTTGGCAGTACATCTGATTCCTGATTTGGCAGTAAACCCGCTTCTGAGTTTGAGTCCGAAACTGATCTTGATTCGATCGTGATTCGTCCGAGTTTGTCCTTGGTTGGATGACTCGTTGACTCTTCAATACTTGGCTTGATTCCGAACGCGAATGGACGTATTCCGTTGCTCGCGTGCGATTTGTCGATCTCGTCGCCTCGTTGGTTCGTCAGTTTGTGCCGAGCTGTATTAATGGACCTATAAGCAATTTTATATGCCTACAGATACCCCCTCCAAAGTATTTCAGCCTCGTTCTTTTATAGAAGAGTCTGGAATACTTTGGATATGATTGTCCCCACCTTCAGTCGGTGTAATGGGACCTTGGAATGACTTCCGTTCTTGATTCCTTCAATCTTCCAGGCTATTCGGTGCTTTGTCGAATGTCTGTAAGGGTTCCGGTGCTGCATTTATTGTCTGACCGTTGTCGGAAATTCGAACTTGAAGTCAATTCCTGGTTTTCTGATTTTTAGCTCGTGCTTGTTGGTTGAACACAGAACTGACCCTCGAATGTCGGCGTTGAGTCTTTATTTGCGACGCGTTGTCCGGCGTAGTGTTGTTGAGTTATCCTTAAGAATGAAAATATTCTCCAGGAACTTCTCAACCAACAATAGGGAATAGTTTATACTCGTATACCTTATTGGAGTATTAAGAAGCAGTTTATACTCGTATACTTTTCGGAGTATTTAAGAAGCAGTTTAAACTCGTATACTTTTCAGAGTATTTAAGAAGCAGTTTATACTCGTATACTTTTCGGAGTATTGATTCTTTCATCGCAACGCATTGATTGGCGTTGACCTAGGGTTACGCTTTGACCGGCGTTGACCCTAGGGTTTTGAACGTCGTACGTTGACCTTTTGATTGCAACACGTTGACTGGCATTGACCTAGGATTACGCGTTGTCCGGCGTTAACCCTAGGGTTTCGAATGTCGTACGTTGACTGTTTGATTGCAACGCGTTGACTGGCGTCGACCTAGAATTACGCGTTGTCCGGCGTTGACCCTAGGGTTTCGAATGTCGTTGGATGCTCAAGTCACGAGACCAACTAATGAAGCTGATGCGTCAGTGACTCTCGTATTTATAGGATTTTTGGCAAACCCTCAGCCATCAACGGGTTTGATAAGCCTTTACCGACTACCGTTTGAGTCGGGCTAGCATGCGGATTGTTTAAGTCCGTTCCGCATGTGACGTTACGCTAAAAGAGTTAACCCTTTTAGTGCTACGATATTGAATACGTAGACTTCGTCTTTCTTACGGGAATAGACTACCCGGCGACGCGTGTTAGGCATTGACTTTGGGATTTTTGGCTAACCCCCAGCCTTCAACGGATTTGATTAGCCTTTACCGACTACCGTTTGAGTCGGGCTAGCATGCGAATTGCCTAAATCCCTTCCGCATGTGACGTTGTGCTAAAGGAATGAACTCCCTTAGACTTGATGCTACGACTTCAAATACGTAGGCATGTGACGTTGTGCTAAAGGAATGAACTCCCTTAGACTTGATGCTACGACTTCAAATACGTAGACTTGATAATTGCTACGGGAATAGGCTACCCGGCAACGTGTATTAGACGCTGACTTATCCCTACTTAGGCTTCGGGATAAAATACCCCAGACTGGCATTCTGGTGTCTTTTTTAATCGGTAAAAGACTAAACCGGCGACGCGTGTTAGGCGTCGGCATATCCTTTCTTAGGATTCAGGATGAAATTCCCCATGCGTGTAAGGCATGGATTCTGGTGTTATTAATAACAACCTGTCACAATGAATATGTGGACGGGTGTTCTTTCTTTAACGGTTAAGAACTAACCGGCAGCGCATGTTAAGCGCAGACTTATCCTTGCTTAGGTTTCAGGATAGAATACCCCAGAATCGAACTCTGGTGTCTTTTTGTACGGAAAAAGACTAAACCGGCAGCGCGTGTTAGGCGCAGACTTATCCCTGCTTAGGATTCGGGATAAACTTCCTAGTACCTGTGAGGCACAAATTTTGGGAGTTGAAAAAGGTGGTGTCTTCTCTTGGGGCAAAGACGAACCCGAAACGGGAGAGGAAGAATTTTATATTCTATCTCCCGATGCTGAAAAGAAGAATTTTATATTCTATCTTCAGCTGGAAAGGAAACTCGAGGTGGGATCTCCACCCCCAGAATCCGGAAGGGTGAAACCAAGAGTGGAATCTCCACTCTGAGATTCGAAAAGATTTAGATAACCCTAACTGTCGGAAGGTTTGATTACTGAACTAAAGATGAATTTCTCGTTTACCGAGAGCGAATTATGGTTTTGACCCTAACTGTAGGAAGGTTTGGCCAAACAGGAGTTTGAGGTGACCCTATGTAGGAAGGTTTGGCCAAACAGGAGTTTGAGGTGACCCTAACTGTAAGAAGGTTTGATCACTCGATTTGAAAGTGGACCTCTCGTTCATTGGAGGAATCGAGAGGGGATTTTGACTGTGGTCCTAACTGTAGAAAGGTTTGACCGAATGGAAGACGATCCTAAATGTAGGAAGGTTTGATCGCTCGATTTGTGGACCTCTCGTTCATTGGGGGAATCGAGAGGGGATTTTGACTGTGGTCCTAACTGTAAGAAGGTTTGACCAATTGGGAATTTTATGTCCAGACTCTAACAGAGAGAGTGTTGAGTGCACAGACACGGTGAGAATGGGAGTTCTTATTCATTACATTGCTGTGGTTTTGGGAACTTCCTGTTACATAAATCGTCCACCCCCAGTTTCATCTGTGGAACTGGTTCAGACATTATTATCAGTTACCTAACCGGGTTATCCTTAAGAATATTAGCTTAATATTCTCCAGGAACTTCCTGTCAAAAGTGGGGAAACAGTTTAGACTCATATACCTATTGGAGTATCAGTGAGTAGTTTAACCTCTTATACCGGTCAGAGGATTGAGAAACAGTTTATACTCGTATACTCTTCGGAGTTTTGCCGTTCTCAATTGGCTTACCTTAGCGTTATGACGCCGGCTTCAACCAAGGTCTGAATGCTATTCTTGAGAGTAAAGCAATCCTTGGTGGGATGAACGACCCTCCTGTGGTATGCACAGTACTTTGGGTCGTAGTTGTTGTCAGCTTCCTCCTGATTTGTGATAGGTGGTAGCTTGATCTTGTTACCTTCAAGGAGGGATTCGAAGATGGCTGGAACGTCTTCGTCCTTGAAAGAGTACTCTTTTTGGAGTCTCGGACCCGAAGTCTTTTGCTGCCTTCGAGATTGCTGTTGTGACGCTTGATTAGCACCACCAGCAGCTGCAGGTGCCTTGCCCTTACCACGAGAGGCGAAGTTTGAGTTCAGCGGATTAACCGTCGGTTGGTTCCTCTCGGCCTTCTTCCTTCTAAGGAATCGCTCAGCCTGCTCCCCTCGGACCTTCAGATCCTTCCAAGTGTCAGACGGTGCTGTCCCCATTGCTTCCAATACGTCTAAGGACAGATTATTATGGCAGGTCTGGAGAATGAATTCCTCGGTGATCGGGTCCCGGCAATTCATCGCCTTGTTCCGGAACCTTTTGACGAAGGTGTCGACTAACTCCCCGTCCTTCTGCTTCTCATCGAGCAATGATCCGATAGATATCTCGGTGTCGTCGTCGAAGAAGTTAGCGAGGAATTTTGTCTCCATGTCGTCCCAGCTATTTACGCTTCCTGGCTTGAGGCGGCGATACCAATCGAAGGCGGCTCCGCGAAGAGTGCCGACGAATGACCGCACCATCAGAGGCTCATTGCCGGAAATAATACCCAGGTGCGATTTGAAATAAATCAAATGCTGAGTGGGGGAACCCTTCCCATCAAACGGCGTAAAGTTAATCAGACTGAACTTCGCCGGATAGGGGATCGATTCCCACTCTCTTGGGTATGGACAGGGAATGCCTGTTTTCTTCGTCTCTTGAGCGGAGATCAATGTGTTGATTTTGCTCTCGAGATCTTTGATCTTCAAGTCTTCACTTGTATCTTCGTTGGCATCCTCGTTACCACCCCCTGCATTGACGGGAGGGTTATTGGCATTGTGAGCTCCATCCCTATCCGTGTGCTCCTCTTCCTGAACAACCTGGTTACGGCGGCTTGGTTCACCTCGCTGGTTCGTCAGTGCCTGAATTTGTTGCTCATGCATCTCTCTCATAGTCTGCATGGCCATCTGCATCTCAAACTTGAAACTTTCTTTCTGTTTAGCCAAAGCGTCTTCAAGCATCTTGGCCATTTCTTCCGCGCTTATCATAAATGACTCGCGGGGTTGTCCTTCGCTGGACACTGTATTGTCCGATGCGACAGCAGAGCAGGAATCCGATTCTTCATCTTCCGAAGGCAATCTTGTCCGAACCCTACCATAAGTTCCTCGTGCGATGGCTCCGGACTGCAGACGGGTTACACGCCGGGATGCTTCCAGAAACGACTTGAGATTAACCTGTGTCGATGTCTCTTTGCTGGTCATGTTGGCGGTGACCCTCGGAAATTCTCCGTCTTTAACCACCGTTCTTCTTTGCCGGAAACGCCTATACCTTGGTTTTGGCGTTTCGGTGCCGAGCCTTTCGAACACTGAAATTCTCTCGGGGACTACCTTGATGCAGTTGCATTGAGACAGTACCGCCCGAATGAGCTTTGAACAAGGGCACTGAGTTTCCTGTTCTCGGGGACTCCTCTTTCTGGTTCTGTTCGTACCCCCAGCACGATAGTACAACTCGTCATTTTGACAGTCGGAGTAACCTATCGTGTGTGGGCACGACTTCTCAGGTATAACATTATCACTATCAGATGATAATGTTTCCATCTGAGGGCGAATTGCCTTCCTTGGACTTTCAAGAGTCACGCGCCTTGAGACATGCCTTTTTGGGCGTGAATTCTCAGCGGGCTCTTGGACCTCAATGCGCAAATTAGCGCGCGCAGTTGCCTTGAGCTCCTTGTCATGTTGGAGGTAGCGGTGACCCCCAGCGTGTTGATTCGTTCGGGGTTTTCTTAGTGGGCCCAAACGTTCTTGGATCGGAGCTTTGCTTCGCTCATCGGGAATTGGACCGAGGCGCTCCAAGACTGGCTTTCTTCTTCGGGAGGATTCTGCATGATCTCCCGGAGTAGCTATGGGAATTCTCGGCGACTTAGCTGGGTTCGCCGGAGGTTGAATTTTGGTTGGAGGCTGCAAAGGTTGCTCCTTAGCCTGAATTGCCGCTTCAGACTTTGGCCTCCAAACTTTGCGAGTTGGTGGCGGCTTCTTGGCCACTTCTTTCTGCAACTTTCTACGGGCTTCTTCGGCTTGAGCCCGTGCCTGCGCTGATAGTGCGCGGCGTTTGCGGATGCGTTCTTCCAGCGTCGAACGATTCCGTTTGACACGGACCCATTCCATTGTTGGCGGCTTGGAAGAGGCGCCGTTCATCTGTTGTTGAGGCTGTTTGCCTCTCTTGTTCTTCAGACCCGCGTTGTAGCGGACTCCGTCGGTGGACTCCATCGCTTTGGCGAATTGTTTGGCCAAGCGTTGGCGTTGCCTTTGGCGGGCTCTCTTTGAGAGAGTCACCGCTCCTTTGGTGACGGAGGAATTGGTTGGAACCAGCTTGATCTGGTTGGAGATTGGTGGAGCCTCATCTGACGCAACTTTGGCGTCAATCGAGATGAGGTCGTCGTTGGTAGCTTCAACTTCTTCGTACCAACGCACCTTTCTGTTGGAAGAGAACTTGGACTTCTTGGACTTGCGGGGGGAGGTTGATCTAGACGAGGATGAAAGGTATTCCTCGAACTTGGTCTGATCGAACTCGTATTCGACCTCCTCCACGACTGGGATCAAGATCCGCGGCTGCGACGCTCCGATCTCGGCAGCGAGATCGGTGGCTCCCACTGTGGTCGCCAGATTGTTCGCTGGAAAATTCGTGTCTTTCTTTGTTATTGATTCCATTGTCATCTTGAGTTACAACTTTTTGAGTTACAAAAGATCCGGTCTTTTTATAAGATCCGGTTACAACGAAAATCAAATAAAAATAAACAAAGATTACAACTTTTCTCCTTTTGTGTCGAACGAATCGCGAGCTCCTGTTTTGCGGTCGCTCGCTTTGTGGGTTCTTTGCCTGCGCCGGGGTTGTTTGCCGTGGACCACCGCGCGATCTAGATCCGGTCGGATCTACGCAGTACAACGGGTATTATTTCACCAAGGAAATAATAGCCGGGGAGGATTGTTTCACCAAGGAAACAATCGTCCAAGTCTCGGGATCTAAGACCAAGCTTAGATCCGGAGTATGCCTGCGTAGATCTGGCCTTTTTTGGCGTTGACGATCGTTGAGCACCAGATCTGGAAGAGTGAGTCCCCAAAGTCCCAAAGCTCCAATCTTTTTTAAGTTTCGAGTCTTGAATCCGGCAGAGCTTCGCCCCCAAAATTTCCAACCCCTGAACAAATGAACCAAGTGGCCTATTTATAGGCACCCTTTACTGTGCCCGCGTACGGAACAGTGTCGGCCACCTCTGGGTGGCCGGCACTGGGCCGAGCCACCTCAAGGTGGC
>NC_033803.1:53902986-53934977 GCF_001876935.1 Asparagus officinalis | reverse complement strand
TGGGCCGAGCCACCTTGAGGTGGCTCGGTTTGAGCCGAGCCCCTCCGGGTGTTGTTGTTTTCCGTCTTCTTGCGCTGTATCCGTTTTGTCCGTGATTCGGTTCTGTGGTTGATTCGGACTCTGATGCGTTGATCTGATTTGGCAGTACATCTGATTCCTGATTTGGCAGTAAACCCGCTTCTGAGTTTGAGTCCGAAACTGATCTTGATTCGATCGTGATTCGTCCGAGTTTGTCCTTGGTTGGATGACTCGTTGACTCTTCAACACTTGGCTTGATTCCGAACGCGAATGGACGTATTCCGTTGCTCGCGTGCGATTCGTCGATCTCGTCGCCTCGTTGGTTCGTCGGTTTGTGCCGAGCTGTATTAAGGGACCTATAAGCAATTTTATATGCCTACAGTATCGTCGCAAGTTCATGAAAGGGTTTGATGGTTGATATGTGCTTTTACTTGCAGCTTTTGTTACGATTTGTAAATTAAAAAAAACTGGTGTTAATGTGTATCCTTGCTAAAGGAAAACTGGCCTTTTGGGTTCCATGTTGTCTGACCAGGACTTCTTTAGTTATTTTGGTTCAATTTTGGACTGCTGAGCATGTTATATTTTCTTCCATTTCCTATGTGATCTACGTCTAATACTAGAAAATTAGTTTTAACTCGAGTTTGTCATACTGGTCTTCGGAATTTTTTATTTTTAATGTTTGATAAAAGACCCTTAGATCTTTAAACAACTTGCTTTATAATTTGTCGTGTGAAGCTTTATAATTCAATGTTTACCGAGTATGATATTATTAGGGGTGCACTCGGTCCGGATACGGCTCGGATATGATGCTTATCATATACATATCTGCTTACCCATCACGAATATAGATGCAGATACAGATATACATCGGTAAGGAAAATTCATAACCATATCTGCTAAAATCAGATACAGTTATGGATATACATGCGGATATATGAGCGGATATGCATGCATATATAAAACGGATATGAGAAAACTAGATAGTATGGAGAAAAACATAGTTCATGTGATACAAAAGAATTCATTTATATGTTCATTATAATTGAAAAGTTAAGATTAGACATCTTGATCATTAAAATTAATCACAAATCCATAATTTAAGAATCAAAATTATCGTAAGAGTATGACAAATATGTATTCGGATATTTCGGATAATGATACATATATTTCACTACAAAACCATATCTGTAACCATATCCTATCGTTATAGATTTGAATAACCATATACGTATCCTAACGGATACGGTTACAGATATTTACTCAGATACAAATACAGTTTAGCATCCCTAGATATTATAGTTCTTATCATTGACCATGTACAAAGTTACTTATATCACCATTATATGCATCTTTTTTTTGTGTGTGTATGAAATTTTTTCTAGTTTTGAGTTTATTGCTTTGAAATTCTTTTCTCCAATACTAATTTATATACAGATTTACAAGAAGCATGCCTTCAAATTATCTCTCCGTCAGGAAGTATTTAATAAATTTTACAAGATTAGAACATAAAGCCACATGTTTCTGAGACAAACTTAACATTACGATGATTAGTCACTTCCATCATTTCTGATGATTAGTCTTAAGAAAAGAACCATGATACGACGAGTGTTGGTTTCATTTTGCTTCTAAAAGAATGTTAATACTTCATTTTATAGGTTTTTGATGTTTATATTTTACTTATTTGATTTTTTTGAATTAATTTTAGGGGATGTAAGATGCGAGATTGACGTTTTGTTGAGCTCACTAAAGTCAAAAACCAAGGATTTTGGCATATTTCTCTCTCTCTTTGGTTAAGATTCTTTATATGAAATTGATTGTAATAGACTTTGTTGGTTAAGATCTTCTATATTCTCTCTTTGGTTAAGATTCTTTATATGAAATTGATTGTAATAGACTTTGTTGGTTAAGATCTTCTATATGAAATTGATTGTAATAGACTTTTGAAATTGATTGTAATAGACTTTGTTGGTTAAGATCTTCTATATGAAATTGATTGTAATAGACTTTGTTTGGTTAAGATTTCCATATGAAATTGATTGTACTTTATATTAGGAATATCATGACATTTACTTTAGATTTGTTTTGGTTCTTTCATTAACTTTTCTTTCTACAAATATTTTGTGTGAGAAATATTGTTCTTTAATTAGTGGAATTGTGATTGTGCTTCTGCTTGTTAATATTATGTGTGAGAAATATCGTTCTTTAATTAGTGGGATCGTGGTTGTGCTTCTGCTTGTTAATTATTTTTTGTAAATTATTTAAAATCTATATCTAATTCTATATGAATTAAAATTTTGTTGTGATAATTTTATTCTCTTTTTCTCAGAAAGGTAACCAAACAAGAGAAAATGATTTTTTATAAATTTTCTTCTAACTTTCCTTATAATATTCTTTCTAACTAAATAATAAAAAGAATATCATTTTCTTTTACTTTCTCTTACTTTTTCTTTTCTCTCACTTTCTCTCAAACCAAACATAGCCGAAACGACTCCACTTACATTTTCAGTTGAGAATGTATGAGGATGCTGATGCAGGTTCTACATTTAGTTATCAATCAATAAACAGATTAGAAAGTACATGAATGTATGGACCGAAAATTATCATACATTTACAAAACTGATCTATTCTCTCTTTTGCAACCATCATCTTGTTCTGTATGTAAAATTTGTACAATTTAAAAAATAATACTAAATGCCTAATGAATTTGCTGGCTATGCCTCAATCAAATTAGTTGCCAAACTAAGAATACAAGTTCATACTCCATTTCTTTGAGAACAGAACCTCATACTCTGTGTCAAAGGTTTCTCGAGCTACAGGAAAATGCTCGATAATTGAATGAACAATGACAAGTTGAATATTATAGGCCAATTTTTATAATGCTCTCAGGAAAGGTAAGAAAAAGCCTATTACATCAGTGGCGTAGTCAGATCGGCCCCCCTGCTCGCTGGTCCAGATAGAAGTGCATATCCCGCCCATCAAATTTGTAAAAGATGCTTATCTATCTCTAATCACATACCACAATTTGATATTAACTGCAAATCAAAAGGAATTAAAATATATTACGATACTAGGTTATGTATAACTAAAACTGTTGATTAATTATATATAACATTTTGTTGTTTTTCTGAATGAGATGCTTCCACGCCGCTTACTTTAATGGAGGCACAGCTTTCATGAGAGAATCATTAAGATTGTTTCTCGGTGTGCTTATTATATAAGGAAACTTGGGTGTTAATGATCTATTTATTTGAATTTTTTTTATGAGGTAGGTTTTTTTAACTTTTTTATTCACTTTTTTTGAAGGATGCAGCTTTTTCTCTAATCAAATTGGCTATAACATTTATTGCAAGTTTTTTCCCCTACAATTACAAGTCTATTTGCCTTTCTAAATTATAAAGTTGTAAAGAGATGTATTTAGAAATCCCTGGCTCTATTTACATTTACAACTCTATTTCTATCCAACAAAACAACTCGTAAAAATAAAAATCATTTTCAGAGACCCGACACAATGATTAAAAAATTAAAATAAAACATGGGTTCTTCGACCCATATATCCTCCAAAACTAGGGCTGTCCAAAAAGCCCGTGGCCCGGGCCCAGCTAGGTCGGAACCTGGCCCAGCCTAGGTTTTGCTCGGATACCCGGGCCAAGGTCCGGGCCGACAAAAGCGTGCCAGGTCCGGCCCTGGGCATGGCCGGGAACAGTGCCGGCCGGGGCGCCAAAACCGGGCTGCCAAAAATGACTGTTTTGGCCGGCCCGGCTCGGCCATAACGGCCATATATGGGTTTTGACCGTTTTACCCCTAAAAACGGTCAAAAAATGGTCAAAATGTGAGGGTTTTTTGGTCATTTGCCTAAGGGCTATCTCTATAAATACATGGGGGTTTTTATTTTTTCTCCTCACACCAAAACTCTTCTACTTCTCACTAATACTCTCTTATACAATATTATACTCTCTTATAATCTCTTATATTTTCTAATACTTCCATTAAATGGTTTCTAGATCTGAATATGAAGAGCAAAATCTATCTCCTACTGATCTAGAAATGAGTCCTCCTACAACAACTACTCCTCCTACAGGTATTAATCCTGAATCTAGTGGCGACGAATCTACATCAAGAGCTCCTAAAAGGCCGAGATCTTATGTGTAGAACTTCTTTGAGAATATAAATGTCATCAAGGATGAACACGGTAGGATCATCACCCAGAAGGCTAAATGTGCTTTGTGCGGCCAGATTTTCTAAGCTCATCATAAGAGCGACACCAACCATCTCAAACGCCATATAGAAAAACACAACAAAGACCAGAATCTTCAAGGTAATATCCGATAATCTATGATTTCCCAATCATCCTCTTCTGGTAGTCTCGGTAGTTGGAATTATGACGCTGCCCGAGCAAGAAAATGCGTAATCAGGTTTATCGTTCTTAAAAACCTTCATTTTAAATTAGTAGAAGATGATGAATTTGAAGATATGTTTATAGATGGTTTTTATCCCGTATTTATAAAATTTTCTCGTCAAACCTGTCAACGTGATATTCTAAAATATTATCAGGAGGGAAAAAGGAAAATAATTTCTTATTTTAAAAATTTAAACTGTAATTTTCTTTAACTTCTGATATTTTGATATCTAGAATGCAAACTGGTTATTTATGTATCACACTACACTGGATTGATAAAAAGTGACAAATGTTTTAAAAAAGTTATTTCTTTTATTGCAATTAAAGAGTCACATACTTGTATTAATATTGCAAATTTAATAATTGAAAAACTTATGAAACTAAAAACTGATCAAAGAATATTTTCTCTTTCACTAGATAATGCAAGTAATAATAATGTAGCTGTTGATTTTATCAAAATAACTCTATCATTACCATATCATAGTGAACTTTTTCATGTTCGATGTATCTGTCATATTTTAAATTTAATTGTTCAAAGTATATTTTCTGATATTAAACCCATGATAGAAAAGGTTAGAACAGTTGCTAATATGCGTAATGCTTCTGAAATGAGAATTAAAAAATAGAAATAATGTTGTAAAAGAAAAAATTATAAGCCCAGACTAATTCTAAAAGATGTTGACCATAGGTGGAATTTCACCTATGCAATGTTAAGTGTAGCAATAGAATATAAAAAAATTATAAATGATTTTATAAATTTTTATGCTTCTAGTTCTAGCTTTGATAGTACTTATGGAATATCTGAAGATGAATGGACAATTATAGGTAATTTAAATGAGATGTTATAAGTCTTTTATGATGCTACAATGTTATTATTTGGCTGTTATTATCCAACAATTACTTTAGCTGCTTTACAAATTTTAAATATTTAATTTTTTTGCCAAATATCACATGGATGATACTTTTGGAGCTGTAATTTTTCAAATGGAGAGTAAATTTATTAAGTATTTTAGACATATTCATCATATTTTTGGTTTGGGGGTTCTTATTGATCTATGTTTGAAGGATATTAGCCTTCGAAGTTTGTTACAATCATTATATGATGGACATATTATAGACCTAGATGATGGATCCATCCTTACCGCTACTTCTCATCATTTAGTTATTAGAAATTATTTTCAAACATTATATGATGAGTATGCAACTAGACATGGTGTAGCTGCATAACAGTCTACAGCTTCGGCGCCTTCGAGCACAAACCGAGGTAAAAGTGTAAGTTTTGATAGGTATGCAATTGTAGCTGAACTAACTGGTGAATCTGGACTTGGATCAGCATTAGAGGTTTCTGAAATAGATGAATATTTATCTGCTTCCTTACTTAAATGTCAAGGAAATGCTTTAGATAATTTACAATGGTGGAGAGTATATAGATCAATTTCATATCCTATACTTTTCACCATGGTTCGTGACTTACTAACATTGCAGGTTTTGATGGTAGCTTCGGAATTCGCCTTCAGCACAACAGGACATTTGATCGACGACCATATGACATGCTTAGGTCTGTATACTGTACAAGCGGTGATGTGCTTACAAAATTAGTGGAGGTACGAGAAGCGAACACAAGGCATCGATCGGATGGCTATAATTGAAGATAAATTTGAAGAGTTGGGATTAGCAGATAGGTATAAAGATTAGACAATATTTATCAAATTATAATTTTTATTTCTTATCTTTAAATTTGTAATGAATTATTTTGAAAAAAAGTTACAAATGATAGTGATATAGGTGAGTAGGTGCCAACCTAGTTGGGATGTACTCATCTATTGTGATGCGATGAATTCTGAAATAAATTTATACTTGTAAAGGATTTACTGATTATTAATAAAAAAGTTATTTTTATTATTTTATTATTTTTTATAATTTTTTATACTTGTAATTTATGTTATTTCAAGTTATTAAAAAAATTTATGTCATTTTCTATAATTTTTATGTATATTTTATGATTTATGAGGATTTTTAAAAATTTTTAAAAATTTTTAAAATTAAAAAAAAACGGACCGAACCGGGCTAAGGCCAATCGGGCTAGGGTTCGAGCTTTGATTTTGCTCGGGTCGGTCCGGCCCGGCCCGGCCCGGGTGGACAACCCTATCCAAAACTATCCTATTTTAAGATTAAGCAATTTCAAAGGTTTGAAGGACTTATATGCAATTATTGAAGGTGTGAGCGAATAATCCGCCATTTCAAAGACACGAAGGACTTATCTGCAAAACGCTATAGTAACTAACAATATATTCAGGATGAATCCGCAAACATGATATTATTCGTTTGCAAAGGCTCTCAGGGGCTGTTTGTTTCACCAGTTTATAGAATAGGATTAGTATTTGGGGTCTGACAGTGGCAATTTGGTAATTTTTGGATTCTCTGTGAATCCTATTCTGGGGTTTGGCTCAGCCAAAAATTTGGGATTACCATATCCATAAAGTAGCTACAGTGTCGGTTTTTTATAGAAACCCAAATCGGAAGAATAGGAGCGGATTTGGGCGAGATTTCTGACAGGGAGCTTCAACGTCGATTCCGATTCCTATCTCACGAATTCGATCCCTAGTCATGAATCACTGTTCTTCTCCCGCCTCATCGCCCTCTTCTTCGCGCCTCTTCTCCCGCGCTTCGTCTTTTTCTACTTGGGGTCGGGGCTCCAAATCGAAACCCTAGCTTTGTTTTCCACGAGCTTGTTGGTGGGTTTCTTGCCTTCGATTCTTGGTGATCCCTTCTCGATCTTGTTCTGCTTCGAGTGTGATTGTTGCCTACGGTGCTGTGATTGACTTCGGTGGGTTTTTTGGTTAGACGTCGGCATTTTGGAACTTCATCAGGTAGGTATAAATTTTGTTTTCTTATTTTGTCTTATTTCTGCAGTTATTTGAGAAATTAATTGTAATTTTGAAACAACCAAGAAATAGAATAGGATAGCAATTTCAATGATTTAAGAGATTAATTTCATAATATTACAGTAAAACAATTCATGCGGGTGTTTGTGTTCTGGATTTTGTTGTTAATGTGCAAGAATTAGGTTGTTAGATAGATAAACGACATGAAAATAGAATAGAAGTTATTTTTCTATTGTCGCTTTCTTGCACAAATCTTTCTAAAATCTAAATAAGGCCCTCAAATAATTAGTTAAAATTGCTGTGTACTGAAATTGCTGTTTTTTTTCTTTTATTTCCTTTTTTTTTGTGTGTGTGTAAATTATTAGTAATCTAACCATATAGTTTGTTTGTTTTTGGGTCTATATTACTTCTTGATAATTGTGTGAGATGGAATGCAACATTAGTTAAAATAAGTTTCATTTCAATTAGATTACTTGCTTTAAAAGAAATAAATATTATTATCTACTTAATTTTGATAAGAAATAAGTAGTCATCTTAAGCTGTAACTGTATGATAATTTTAAAACGGATGTAGATGGATATGGAAGATGAGGAAGAATTGAAGAGGATGTGTGCTAATACAGCTGTCTGCGCCGTGGTCACTTTGGTAACATGTATTTTGAGAATGCGTGCTAAGCGCAAGAGAATATCAAATAGTTCGCAGCAAGAAAGGGTCAGAAAAATATATTGTAGAGAGGCTCGCTTCAGACGTGTACTGGAGGGCTATCAAGATAGCTGCCAATCTTATATTAGAATGAGACCGATGGCCTTTTTAAAACTTGTTGAAGTAATGAAAGCAAACGGTTTATTAAAAGATACAAGACACGTTCAAGTTGAAGAACAGCTTGCTATGTTCCTGAGTATTATTGGGCACAAAACTAAAAATAGAATAATAAGAACTGAGTTCATAAGATCAGGGGAAACAGTTAGCAGGTATTTCAATAAAGTCTTGCAAGCAATGAATGGATTACGTGATCGGTACATGAAGCAAGCCCCAAAAGAAGTTCCCGAGGAGATTGCAAACAACTCAAATTATTTTCCTTACTTTAAGGTAAATTAAATACATACAACTTAATAATTTTCCAAATAAACTTTTTTTTATTTAACTATGTATAATTTATAATTTTTTATAGGACTGCATATGTTTGATAGATGACACGCACGTCGACGCGGTGTTACCTAGTGACCTAGTTGCACGGTTTAGAGGGCGAAAAGGGGTCACCCGAAACATCTTATCAGCCTGCACCCCCAATAAACTATTTACTTATGTCTTGGCTGGCTGGGAGGGGGCAGCAAATGATTACAGGGTATTACAAGACGCCCTGTCCAGGCCACAGCCTTATGGGCTCCGAGTTTACGATGGTATTCATTCTCACTTGTGCACATTATGAATAATATATTAAATACTTGGCAATATTTGAGATTTTAAAATACTGTTTAATTAATGTAGGTAAATATTACCTATGTGACGCTGGATACACCACAATGCCAGGTTTCATATCCCCGTATCGCGGTGTCCGATATCATTTAAAAGAGCACACCGGTAGGACACCAAAGAATAGGAAGGACTTGTTCAATTTAAGGCATTCATCTTTAAGATCAAAAATTGAGTGCACATTTGGGATACTGAAGAATCGGTTTAAAATTCTTGCGGGGAAGCCGAATTATCCATTTCCCACTCAAGTGGACATTGTACTAGCGTGTACTGTGTTGCATAACTTTATTGCCTTGGAGGATCCGGATGATGATATTTTAAATAAAAATGTTGAAATTGATGAAGATACTGGGGAAGAGACAAATGAGGACGATTCAAAATGTGGTGGACTATACTCAAAGTAGGTCACAAAGAGAGGATCGAGATGTTAGAAATGAATGGAAGGAGTTACGAGATCAAATTGCTTGGGCGATGTGGGTGGATTATTGTGCAAAGTACAATGGTGGTAACACAATGGAGAGCGGTTTAACTTAGTGTGGTATTTGTCCTATGGCTATGTAATAACTTGGTGAATTTTAAAATACTGTTCGCATCGATATCGTTTATTGTTTCTTTGCTTGTAACAAACCATTACTTCTTTTATCACTTGCTATTTTGTTATGTTGTTTGAACTAGAAATATCATCGTTTACTATATTCCCTGCTAAATGCATACATATCCCATATTGTTTTATATTTCTTTATTGTTAATATGGCTATGCTTACAAAATATATTAGGTATGGCTAACAATCCGGCAGATAAGCAAAGCGTGCCTTCTCATTCGAATGCAATGCCAAGTCCTACATCAGGGATTAACATGAACTACATGCCTGTTCGACCACAGCCATTCACCTCACCTCCGCATACTTTCTCACCATTCCCACCATGGGATGGTAATTATGGTGGGATGACACAGCCGCCAATGTCATACATGAGCTTGTTAGGCAGTCCACAAGGTTTGATGTTTCCCACAGCCAGTTCTTAAAGTAGTGGACCTAATCAATTTTCACCGAACACCGGTGATTCAGTTGGAAAGGATATTCATGACGTTGATGGTGCGGAACACACTTCGCCATTGAAAAGAGGGAAAAGATTAGCCCATAAAAAAAAGTTCCGTGTACCAGGTTGAACTCAAGAGGCGTGGCTAATAAGTTTTGGCTTCCAGAGCACGATGATGTGCTTATTCCTTATCTTGCAGATTTAGCATTGGATGGCATGAAGCCAGACAAGAACTTCAAGGCTGAAGCTTATAAAATGGCTGCCATGAAAATCAACATGCAATTCAGGACTGATTTCACTCACCTGCATGTCATTAACCACTTGAAATGTTTGAGGAACAAATTCAATGACATGAAAGCTTGCCTTGATATAAGTGGTGTTGGGTGGGATGAAACAAGTACAATGATTACATTGGATGAGGAAACCTTGAAATCTTGGGCCCAGGTACAACAAATTCAGCATCTATCTTGTCACATTCAATTTAATATATTTGATTCTCTGGATTTATAAGTATTTATTATTGCAGGACAAATCCAATTCTAAGTACAAAGCGTACATAAACAAACCTCTTCCTCACTTCAAAAATTTACAAGTTATCATGGGTGATGATCAAGCCAAGGGTGATTTTGTTAGACCCGTGTACATTAACATTGGGTCTAGTAGGTCCATACCTATTCCCGATGATGATTGCGAGATTCTAGAGGAGAGTGAAACTGAACCACAGTCTGATGCTTGCAACCAACCACGTTCTGGTGCTGTTAACCAACCACAACCCACTAGATATAAGACTAAGAGTAAAGACAACACGACTTCATCATCTAACAAAAAAACCAGAAAATCTAATCGTGAAGAGGAAATGCTATGTGCCTTTGTTGAGTCCATGTCTCAGTCAATGAGAAATCAACACGTTATACACTGGACTGAGCAGTTGGCTGCAGCGTTGAAGGAACATAGGTCTGAATATTCTGAGGAGTTCCTCGATAGGGTTTTAGACCATTTATATGACAATGAACGTGAAGCTAGGAGGTTTTTCATAAAATCCAAGGAAAGTCAACAGAGGTACATCACAAAATTAGTTAACGACCAAGGTTGGCTGGATAGCTAGTTTGTTGGGTTTCGATTATATTTTGATGGATATTGTTGTGTTAATTGCAAACTATTAATGTTGCAATATGTATTTTCACTATGAAGAACATCTATGTCGTTGTGGGATTGATGAATTGGTATATTTGTAATCTTTGTTGCAGGTAAGGTTGTGGAATGATCAATGAGTTCTTTGAATTTTGCCTTTGCTTTTGACATCAGGTAAGCTTTCTGCAGCTCATGCTGCTGCTGCTGGTTGGTTTGTGCTTGTTTTGAGCTTTGTGCAGCTCAAGCTGCTGCTGCTTGCTGGTTGCTGGTTTGTGCCTGTTTTGAGCTTTGTGCAGCTCATGCTGCTGCTGCTGGTTGGTTTGTGCCTGTTTTGAGCTTTTTGCAGCTCATGCTGCTGTTGCTGGTTGGTTTGTTGCTGGTTTGTTGCTTTGTGCAGCTCATGCTGCTGCTGGTGGTTGGTTTGTTGCTGGTTTGTTGCTTTGTGCAGCTCATGCTGCTGCTGCAAATGGTTGGTTTGTGCTTGTTATGAGCTTTGTGCAGCAAATGCTGCTGCTGCTGGTTGTTTTGTGCCTGTTCTGAGCTTTCTGCAGCTCATGCTGCTGCTGCTGGTTGGTGTGTGCTTGTTTTGAGCTTTCTGCAGCTCATGCTGCTGCTGGTTGCTGGTTTGTGCCTGTTTTGAGCTTTGTGCAGCTCATGCTGCTGCTGCAAATGGTTGGTTTGTGCTTGTTTTGAACTTTGTGCAGCAAATGCTGCTGCTGCTGGTTGTTTTGTGCCTGTTCTGAGCTTTCTGTAGCTCATGCTGCTGCTGCTGGTTGGTGTGTGCTTGTTTTGAGCTTTCTGCAGCTCATGCTGCTGCTGGTTGCTGGTTGCTGGTTTGTGCCTGTTTTGAGCTTTGTGCAGCTCATGCTGCTGCTGCAAATGGTTGGTTTGTGCTTGTTTTGAGCTTTGTGCAGCAAATGCTGCTGCTGCTGGTTGGTTTGTGCCTGTTTTGAGCTTTGTGTTTTCAGGTTGATGCTGGGGTTGTGCCTTTTGATTTCAGCTTGTGCAGCAATTGCTGCAGGTGGATTTTGGTGCTGTTTTGTTTGAGCTTGTGTATTTTTCAAGCTTTGCTAGGGTTGTGCCTTTTGATTTCAGCTTGTGCAGCATTTGTACCAGTTGGGGGTTGAGGCTGTTTTGTTAAGAGCTTGTTAAACTCGTGGTTGCATTTTGTGTTGCTGTTTTGGTTTTCCTTGCCTGTGGGTTACTTGCTGTTTTGGTTTGCCTTGCCTGTGGTTTTCCTTGCACTTGATATGTGGCAATGATGATGATCAACGTTTACTGAGAATGCAACCTAACTTACATCGTTTATTATATCCAGATGAGGCAAAAGGGGATGAGATTGCAGCCTACATTGAATTGACAATGTCTAGGCGAGGCAATTCATCCTTATAATGCAATCTGTAATAAACATGTTTAAGTTATAGGTGGGGCAATCAATGATGACAAGTTGATCTATTACTGAGCCATACAATATCAATTAGAATTTGTACCCAATTCAAACAACAGTTTTCATTACATCCTCAGTAGTTCTTGCAAGTACAGGTACATGACATGAAGTTTGAAATAATTAAAATAACACAAAAAATTGCTAAGAAAATTGCAGAAATCTTCCAAACTAGTAGTTGATTTTCCACAAGTCTCAATTCTTTCTTCAGCTTCTTTGATTGCAAAATATATTTTCCTCCGTACCTATTTTCTTTGACATATTGGCTTCCTTGGTTGCTCGATGACTCTCCTCTTTCTTCAGCCCATTCGAAAAAAATTACATTCTTTATTTGGGAATTTTGCACCCCAATAACACCTACCCTTATTTTTACCATTCTTGCACACTTTCATCGGTGTTCGGAGATGGCAGTCGCAATAAACTTCATAATCCTGCCAGCACTCTTCTGATATCATTTTCATGTCGGGACAGCAAATTGAAGACAATGTGTATTTTATAAATGCTGAAAATGAGAATGCTTGGAATAATTGTGAGGCCTCAAGGTGAATTTATAACCACTATGGCCCTCTTCTAGCCGTTGCTACAGTGATCTGACTATGTTTTTTGAAATCTGAATTTTGAAGGCTGAAAAGAGCCGTTGCTACAGTGCTTCAAGCAATAAATTTGAATTAAGGCCTCTTCTAGCCGTTGCTACAGTGGTGTTTTAATTGGTAAAGAGGCTAGCTGTTGCTACAGTATCTATTCCAAAAAAAAGAGACTTTTTGAATCAAACATGGTATTAGGAATTGGACCAATTCTATAAAAGTGAGATTCCTAATCCTTTGGGTGAAACAAACATAGAATACCAAAAAAATAAGATTCCATAAAACTAAAACTTGTCTATACAAATTTTATGGATTAGATTAGAATCCATAAATAAAATAGGATTCTTAATCCTATTCCTACTCTCTATTGAACCAAACAGCCCCTCAGCCTACTAAAAGCTTCCCATCTTCTCGAGTCGCCCTCAAGCAAACGTTCGATCAAATAATAAAGGGTTAGTATTCACTTCATCCGTCCATCGAAAAATGAAGCTCGTTCGCCGCGATTTCGTCCCCAATGGACCCGGCAGCGTTAAGGCAAAACTCCCAATTCATCGATATCAAAAAAGTCCCTTTTTTTATTGCTTTTGTTGAAACTAGTCCTCTTAATTCTTTATAATCGCAGATGATTCCTGAGGAGGATGATGATATGTGGCATGCCTACAATTTGATCGCCGCTGGCGACGCCGTTCTCGCTGTTACCGTTAGGTCAGAAACCTCATTTTCTGTGGTCAAAAGAGTTTTCCCCTCCTCTTGTTTTATAAATTAATTGCAGGATTATGATTTAAGTGATAACTTCAGCAAGACTGTGAGAAGAGATGGGGAAAAAAATAATTCATGTATAGACCAAGAGACATTAGGAAAACATGTTTGGAAAAAAAAAGGATAGTTGAAAGGTGGAATAGGGCTGAGTGATCCAAAAGAAAGTGGTGGTAACTTCAATAGAGGATGAAATTTGTGCGAGAAAATCAATCTAAACTCTGCTTAATTCATGATTCAAGATTAAAATTCCAGCGCTTGTCTTGTTATATGATGGTTGTAGGCTTGTGGCTAAGATTTAGTGTGAATTTCTCTCATCACGGGGGAGAAGGTATGTTGCCTGTAAATGGCAAATGACTAAATTGAGGGGTTTTTTTTCCTTCTCTCAAGGACATTTAGTTATTTTCCATTCCCGTGAGGGAAAATGTTAAGGGGATTATGTGCAAAACCTCTCAAATTTCATGGGGTAACCCCACATAGGATTATTAAACCCATATATGTATGTATATGTATATCTACATTTATGTATATACAAGTATCTATATGTATATACATCTAGTTGTATATCATAGATATGCACACACATGGACATGCATAAATATAATTTAATACAATATATTTACAGATAATGTATTCGTATACATGCATGCATATTCATGATTTTATATGTATATACATACATGGTGGTGAACCCGTCTTGCTAGGCGCATCAGAGCGGGTGGATCTCATTGCTACTATCTTTTACTAATTCATTTTACTAAATGAGGTGGCAACTCATTTTATTAATGAGCTACCATGGCTGCTCATTTTATTAAATGAGCTACCAAGAGAGAGTTGTGGTAAGATCCACCTCATGTCACATCTAAGGTGGTGGACCTCACCACTCATATCTCTTGGCAACTAATTTGGCTAATGATATGACAACCCATATCCAGTATCACACAAGCACACAAGCACACAAGCACACACGCTCACATACACGTGCACTTGCACTTACAGAAAACACCCGCCTACCGACACACAGATGTGCATGTGTGTCGTGTATGCGTGCATCTTGGAAACTGTTTAGATTACCTCTAATTTCCAGTGGATACAAATTCACTTCATTTTCTTTGGGAATGGAGTTCTGAAATTATCGTTTTGATTAAGCTTTTTGTATCTGGTTATCTATAGATAGTGTATAGCTAAATTATGATTTTATAACTCAGCGTGAATGTATACCATGCACATAAAGTAGTCCCTATTAGTAAATTATGATCTCATTTTTTCAATTGCATTTCAGAAAAGTTCTAAGGGAGTCGGCCTCTGGAGGAAGAGATGCTGAAAGGGTGAAATTAAAGCTGGAGATTAAAGTTGAGGTAAAAGTTGGTTATTTATCTTGAAGAAAGGTTTTTTCTACGCAAGCCTGTTTAAATTTGCTCCAGAGGGAGGTATCATATTAAGATGTAACTTCTGATAGTTACCTCTCGCTAGGTGTTTGTTTTCTTGTGTCAATGAGACCTTCTCTCTGGCAGTCCATTGAATCTTTAATTTATCTTCTTAGGAACTCCAATGACAAGAAAAATGTCTGAGTTGGAACTTGGTTTTCTTTCCTATTTTGTGTGCCTATGAACAATATGTTTCAAATTGGACACTTCACTATCTCATGAGATGTATTATGTCTTGTCTTTTTTTTTTTTGTGGTCTGAAGCTCTTGGTATCTGGGTGTCAAATAATGATAGGTTAACTTATTCTTGAAATAGAGTGAGCTTGCCTTTGTTTGCCCCTTATTTTCCTTGATGTGAAGTTGGACCAAAACTGTAGGTTAGGTTAATTGCTGATAGCAAGTTTGCCAAATTTATCCTTGGACAGTAACCAATTTACATTCTTTTATGTAGGCCTCAATATGATGAAACTGTTTATGTGCTGGTGGTAGTGTGATTGCTTCTGATGGATTTTACGCTCTTATGCATCGTCAATTTATTTTGCTGTCTCCACTGTTGGTTACATTGTTTATTTGGTTTAATAGTTCCTTTGGTAGTCCTTATTATACTAAGGCTGATTTTTCATATTTTCAAAAAAGCATTCTTTGTTTTTCAGCATATAGAAATTATAAGTATGAAATGTTGGATTCCTACATGGTATCAACTGTCACATAAGAAGAGTGTTAAACTTAAAAAAATAAGCATGAAGATGTATATTGTAAAATTAGAAAACCATATCCTTGTAGAGTTGTGATTTGATTGTACATTAAATGGTGGCCTAAATGATTGTAGAATTTGTCAGTCTGTAGATTATGATAAGGAGGGTTCTGTCCTACGTATTCGTGGCAAAAATATCTTGGAGTCTGAACATGTCAAGGTTAGTTTTATCTCCAGAGGATCACACATTATTAATTAAGAAATAGCAGAGCAGCAGAAACTCTGATCATTTGATTTGTTCCTTATACGCAGATTGGTCAATTCCACACATTGGAAATCGAACCACATAGGCCTTTTGTGCTAAGGAAGGTATGTTCAGGAAGCTTAAGAGTTTTCTTTGGAGTTCGAGTTAAAGTGTTTATATGGTAGTTACAACAACATAGCACTGATGCATGAATTTATGGTGAAATTTCAATTTCAATTTTTATTTGTTGTTAGTTAAGAAAATCAGTTCCTGTCTTCTTTTTTGGTTGCAAGCTCACGTATCATACTGAAAAATGATTTCATTGGCTTCTTGCATTTATTGTAACTTTTAAGTCATAGAATATCTCAATATTACAGTGTATAAATGATCACTTCCTTTCTGCTGTCATTTATCTTTAACATCATACAATACTGCTGTTTGTGAAAAAAAGTCGATTTTAGCTATAACTTTTTAAGTTAAAACTTTGTTTAATTTAAGTTTATCACAAACTTCCCCGTTGTGTTCTTTACTCTGATGTTTATTTAGTATTTACTTCCATATGCTAAGAAGTTTTTGTATTGTCTTTTTTTTTCCTTCCTTAGTGTAGGCCTGCTTAATTTTTTTAAATACTCTAAAAGCTTGCCTAATTTTAGCTCGAGGTAAAGTCAATTGGATTACAACCCCGAACTTTTATACATCTCAACCTATTCGGAGTCCTTGCGGATTAGGAAATGAATAGTGTCTGTTCGTTACATTTTTAGAAACATACTGAAGCATTTTACTTGATAACTTTTTAATCTATTGGCCATTTGTTTTTCTTTGAATTACTAGTAATATTGCCGATTTCATAAGTATGATGTTTAACTGTTTAAAATATATTAATTAGATCGAAAAAGATGACAGGTAATGGTGCAATGATAGTGCATGAGGAATTGTGAGTCTTGACTTTGAATGCGTATTTCATAATAGCTTAATGCAAAAACTTGTCCTATTATTGTGTCCAAGGAGAGGTTACCATGAATTTGTATGTCGTTTTATTGTTATTCTGACCATGAATGTTATCACATCATCAAGCACCTCCTGTATTTCTTCTTTTTCCTTCCAGTAGCTTTTTTTATTCCCCATCAACTTCCTGCAATGTATAATCACTAATGTTTTAAAAGGCTTTTTTGAAATTCGCTTCGAAACTTTTTGAAGGGTAAACGCTTTGAAACTAAACTCAAGTGAGAAGCTATTTATCCATTGAAGCTTACGCCTCATCGCTTAAAGCATAACTGAAGTGTACACTTCGTGCTTCATAAAGCGCTTCTCTTTTGAAGCACATACTTTAGACAAGATAGGAGGATATAAAAGGATTTTGGACTAATATTAAAATTCCCGGTGTATCAAGAAAAGTGACCATGTGAGTGTAAATAAAGTATGTAAGTTATGAATGTAGCTTAGTTTATTATGATTTGCGTCTATACTTAACATATTTATTTCTTATTTACTAATTAGGACATGAATGTATCTCTTTGTAAATTCCCATGCCACTGTATATCACATGTTCATACTTTTTATAACTTCAAAATCTAAATACTTAAACTTATGAGGCTTACACCACACCTGTTGAAGCTTATGCTTCACTTCATTAAAGGGTCTAACACTTCACCTTGCTCTTCCGTTTTTTTAAACAATTGATAATCACTTGACCCTAGTTCTATGTGATGTAGATAGTTTCTTGTTTATTACTTTAGGTTCAGGAAAACTGAAGAGGTTATGCACTTATGCTTTTAAAGTTTCAACCTTTATAAAAAAATTTATGGAGGATCTATCTCATTTGAGACTGAAAATTTGGGCCTGTAATTCCCAGTTCTACTGATGTGCTAACAATTGTTCATATTGAGTTCAGTGCAAACTACAGGTAAGTCTTCTTTCAAATGGGGCCTCGTCTTTTGATCAAGAAATGAAAATATCATTTTCGTCACTATTCTTGCAATGTTATTTCCATTTTTGGTCTCAAACTGTACAGGATTTATAAATGTTCAGAGTTCATTTCTGTAGATTTTCTATTAAGGAATTTGATATGATATTCCCAATTATTCTTTCTATTAATGCATGTTATACCACATTGGTTTATTCTATTCACAGAAGTTACAGAACCAATCTAGTTCTACAAGTTTATACAGCACATGTGTTACTTTCTTGTTTTGTACAAATTCACCTTTTGCTTTTGTCTATTTTTTAATATTTACATAGCATTTTTTCCCGTGGAATCATAACAGGAGGTTTGGGATTCAATGGCGCGAGATATCCTCCATCAAGCATGTGGTATGTGATCTTTCTCACAGTACATGCTACATCATGCCTTTTCATTTTTTTTGCCGATATCCCTTTTCCTTTTCTTAATGTTTCTTTGAGTACAACCCCATTACTTCCAAAACCAGACAACCTGCTTCTCATGGATACACTTATTTATTTCTCTAATGATAAACTGTAGCAAATGATTCTTTAGTTTTCACCGAAAATCAGAGTTGCCCCACCTCCTCATAGAGTATTTGTAACATCCCCTATTTTATATTTCATCTGAGGTTTTATGTGATTAATGACACTGAATATCAGAGACGTGACGAAATTTATGGAACTTACTAGATGATACATAAATTATGTTGTGTGAATATGTGGTTCTGAAAGAAAACAGATATAATCTTTCTTTGGATGAAAATCTGGGGTTTAGTAAACTTTATAATTTTCTTAAAGACACTGCTGCTTGACAAATGCTTTTTTCCTGTTAGGTTGCTATGATGTGAATTTGTACAGTGCCAACCCAACTTATGTCGTGTCATATTTGACACCATATTTGATACCTACTTAATCTCACAAAATTATGCTTCAAAATAGTTTGGTATTTGACCCACTAGAATATGAGATTTTTGTCTTCTTGTACCTTACTGGCTAGCAAACTAGAGAGTCATTGCTCCCACAAATAGTCAACACACTTTGCTAAAAGCTGTTGCTTTCATGGACCTTTGAGATTGTAATATAATTACAATATGTTTGATATCGCTGACAAGTGACAACAAACATATGTTTGATGTTGCTGACAACAAGGACATTCTTTTCCCAAATATCTTGTTTCAGCATAATGAATCTTTTTCTTACTGCCTATATTTGTATGTTCTACACTAGAAAAACATAATATATATATTTTAGTTTTTCATCATATACGGAGAAACCTTGATATTATCTTAAAATGCTTTGATATTATCCATACCTTCCTGATATCTGCGAAGCAGCTCAACAGGATTTTTTGAAGTAACATCATGTGCATGACATTCTTCAAATGATTCATGATAGCTTGGAGTTTCATTAGTCTTAAGTCCTTCGTTGTTCTGTACTACGGCGTTCATGGAAAATTTATTATTATTTGTCATTTTAAATATATTTTTATGGTCATCCTTTTCTTTTGCATTTTCATGGGAGTAAAAATTGAAGCATTTTACTAAATGAAAATCATATTACAGATCCTGCTGCAAGTGCTGATCTATCTGTCGTGCTGATGCAAGAAGGATTGGCCCACTTGCTTCTTATAGGCAAAAGGTAGCTTGAAACTGAAACCATCAGATTCAACATTGAATAACTAATAGGATTTTTTTAAGATGAATTTTTTTGAGATGTTAAAAAAGTAAAGGACAAAACTGTGTTAATTCTTATTTTTAAAGATATCAGACTTCTGCTCCTTGCTGTGTTATTCACTTGTGGGTTTGAAAAACGTTTCAAAACTAGCAGCAACTGCATGAGCAGCGTAGACTTTGGAGCGAAAGCTTGAATTTATTTAGTGTTATGGTTACAGCCTATATACCAGTTAGGTGCTAGACGTGAAGTGCTTTTTATTGTTATGGCTTTCCTTGCTTACAATGTTTTCTTCCTTAGGGCTTTCTAGATCACCTACAATGTGTGTGTATATAAAAGGTATTACCCTTTTCATTAATCAGTCAATAAGAAGTGAAATATTTTGTAATTCTTGACCTACGTTACCTGAGTACTTCAAATCAGAAGCCGTACCCGAAACTGGCAGCAGTTGTCGTGCTGATGCAGGAAGGATTGGCCCACTTACTTCTTATAGGCAAAAGGTAGGTTGAAGCTCAAGACATCAGATTCAGCATTGAATAACTAAATAGGATTTTTGTAAGATGAATTTTTTTGAGATGTAAAAAAAGTAAAGAAAAAAAAACTAAAAAAACTATGTTAATTCTTATTTTTAAAGATATCAGACTTCTGCACCTTGTTGTTTTATTCACTTGTGGGTTAAAAAACATTTCTAAACTAGCAGCAGCTGCATGAGCAGGGTGGACCTTGGACTGAAAACTTGAAATTATGTAGAGCTTTGGTTACAGACTATATACCAGTTAGGTGCTAGATGAGAAGTGCTGTTTATTCGTATAGCTTTCCTTGCTTACAACATTTTCTTCCTTAGGTCTTTCTAGATCACCTACAATATGTGTGTGAAAGGTATTGCCCTCTTCATTAATCAATTAAAAAGAAGTGAAATATTTTGTAACTCTTGACCTATGTTACCTGGGTACTTCAAATCGGAAGCCATACTCCACATGTACCTGTACGGAAACTTCTTGGACACTTATTGAATATATGCATACGTTTATTCAGGCATATACTCAATTATAAAATACATGTTGTCATTTAAAACAGTTCTCATATACTTTCTGGACTTATATTCTACATTTCACATCTATTTATTATATATTGATCTTATGTAAATAAAAAAAAAACAGTTTTGATCTTATGTAAATTATTAATACACATAACATATATAGTCGTGTCCTCGTACCCAACCTTTTACAAATTTACCGTGTCCCATACCCGTACCCGTACCTATATCCATGCAACTTAACTCTTGATATACTATCAGAGTAAGGCTGCTGACCCTAGAAAAGCACTTTTCTTCCATAAACCTCAGGACCATCAAAGGGGCCACCACCACGAGCTCTAACTCTGTGCTTTCACCCAGGGTGGCTCTGTTGCCTTCCTACCTTGGTGGCTCTCATGTTAAGGCATACAACATTTCCATCACCATGAATCCTTATTTGATCATAGTACCTTCAAGATCCTCTGCACAATGTGGCAATCTCCTAGATAGCTTGACTCCGTCCTCTTTTTCAGATCCCTCGCATCATCTATGCCCCATGACCCTCCTCTCCATGGCCATGATCGACCACGGGATATTTTCTCCATCAATGTTGCTGAATACCTGTCCTCATCAATCCTCCCCTAATGAATTTTTCTCCCTTGATATCATTGGATTCCTATCTCTTGCCATTGATGTTGCTGCTGAGTGTTTGCCAACTGTGGTGCTAGATTTAAATCCTGATTAGTTGATCTTGGCAACAATGAGTTTTTCTCCACTGTTGGATTCTAAATTTCTAATTCTTTGCATCTATATCATGGTTTTAAAACTTTCTCTGTCAATCTCATTGACTAACTTTTTCACCAGGGATCATATCAGGCATCATATAGTTAACATGAGAGCCATTAGCCATGAACGCATGAGGGGGTCACATGTTTGGAAGCTCAACCAATAATGATTAAATATTTAAAGCGTGAGTTAGTTTTAAGGCAGTGACAGTAATGGCTAGACTGTATGGACTGTTGGAGATTAAATTTTCAAGCTCTTGATGGAGGTTTGTGCTTTAAGGAGAGTGGAAACTACCAGATATAGCAGCCATTAATAGCATTTGCCATTTGTGGCTTGTTTTTTTTGTCGGCTGCATAGAAATGTCTCTTCTAGGTATATGCCATGAACAGTATGATTTCTTCTTAACATTTGAGCTCCTGAAAGTCTTGTATTCTCTTTGATGGAATGTCGAAGAGACAACATTAGCCTGTGCCCTATGGTGTCATACATTTTCTGTTGCTTTGTTAATGAAGCCCTTCCCTGCTGATGTTTCTGCTGGTGGTGGTTTCTCTGTGTTCCATCAGTAGCAAAGACTCTGAGAGGTTGCAGGGGAAACATTGGGTGGAACCAATATGAAACTATCACTTCTTTTCTTCGGACTGCTTATTTCTTTCTTCTCAAAATTTTCTATGCATGATAAACTGTGGTGCACTTCCAATTTAATTTCTTGCTTCTGTTTGAGCAGCATAACAACAACTCGCTCTCGAATAGAAACATCGATTCCACGGAAGCATGGTCCTGCTATTGCTGGCTATGAGTCGGTATGTTATGTTATAATTTATTCTCCTTCTTGAAGACCTAATCTATATTCTATAGAATTGTTTAAGTTTAATTTGATCCAAAACTTAAAAATTGCTTTCTTTGCAGGCTTTAAAGAAGTTTTTCGAGAATGTCTTACAGGTGGGTTTGTCTGGACATGATATTTTCCTCTTGCAAATATGGGATGTCCTTGATTTAAACTGCACTCCCTGTTACGTATTTTTGAAGCTTGCAGTTCTATGCATATGTTTTAGGCTTTATTGAAGCATGTCGACTTCAAGATTGTTCGATGTCTTGTGATTGCAAGCCCTGGTTTTACGAAGGTTGGTTTTTCTAATAATATCTGATGGTTTTCGGCCCTCGTATAAGTCATGTTGATCTTCACTGGCTATTTGCATCTTTAGCATCATAGTGAGATGTTTGTGTTGGAAGTAAAAGAGATTTGAACCGATTTTATGGACCAAATTTATTGACGTAGAATTTCAAAATTCTAAGTTAAATGAGTTCTAGGTTTTAGCAACCTATTTTAACTTATCATATATGTAGATACTCTATAAACTTGTCAAAAGTCTTTGAACATTTGAGAGTCCTTTTCTATGTTATATCCTTGACCCTCATTTTGTATATGAAAGGAAGATTTTGCAGCTTGTCCCACAAAGACTTAATTGACACTTATTTATGATTCACATAAAAAAGAAATTTTCAAAAAAGATACATCATTTTATAGTCCTTGAAACTTGAAGATCTGTGCAGTAATTGTCTTTTATATATTTTTGAAGTGATTAAAGGTGAATTATGAATTAGTAGTTATATGCATACTTTATCATTTTATTCTCATATTTCATGATATCATTTTCAGTAAAAAATAGAAGGGATTGGATAATATTTATCATTTTCTGTTGTCCTGACGTTTCTCATCTGTGGTTCAAAATAAGTTCCAGATGCCAAATCGCTCTTGTTAGCTCATCATCATAAAAGTCTAGATGATAGCCATGGAAAAAAAAGAGGGTATACGGATTTTATTTGGTTTCAAAGTGTTTCTGGGTTTTGAAGTTAATTACTTACTGTCTGATTTTCAAGCCTTGCTGAGATGCTGTTTGATAACTTTGTTATAAGCCCAGAGTAATGTACAATTGTCATGCTGTTTTATGCTGCATTCATGATAGTTTTGTTCGCCATTTTGAATCAACTGCTTTGACTATCATGTCATAAAATAGTTTGTTATGTATTTTTTTATAATGACTAATAGCTTAAGGATTAAATTGGAATATGTTGAAGGATCAATTCCGTGATTATATGTTGTTGGAGGCAGAAAGGAGACAGTTACGACCCATCATCGAAAACAAATCACATATCATCCTTTCACATTCAACATCTGGATACAAGTAAGCTCTCCCACAATTTTTTAAGCAGGAATTCTCATGGATTTGCTTTGGAATATAAATATTATGTTATTGATATCTTATATGCGTTTATACAAAGTTATGATGTTCTATTGTCATTTGTCACACAGCAACATCTTGCAGTAAAACAGTCTAACATAGTCCATTCCCATGGTGATAGTGGCATGATGTGGCTTTTATCATACATTAGTTTTCCTTTGCCTTGCTGAACTAAAATTGGAACCTTACCATATAGCTTGTTTATGTATTCATGATTTTAATTCTGATTCATGTATTGGCAAAATAAATCCTATGGCAGAGGTCTTTTTTGAGAATTTTTTTCTCTTTTTGCCTTTTGTTCTATCTTTTTTGGTGTTCACTGAGTAGCGGCTTCTGGTCTATGTGTGAGAATGCTGTGGCAGATTTTGTGTTCTTTGTAGCTTCTGTTCAATCTACATAAATTTATGTTTTCTGATTAGTTCTTTTTTTTGTTCAGCGAGTACATGGGCTCTGGTCTAAGTGTGTAATTTAAACTTCTTTTCAATCAACCTAGATGAAAATATAGCTTAAGGTTTCAGATCCTATATATGAAATTTCGGAAGAAATCTGCATTGGTGTTTGAAGGAGAAGTGGAAACTCGGTTATAAACTTCTTATTAAAGTGAAGACGATAAAGGCAGCAACCATTAAGCTTTATAATTTATGTTCAGCAAAACAAAAAAACTGTCCTAAATGTATGATAGGGGACAAGTTGATCCAAACAGTGCGTACTTTCATGCTGTAGCTTTTTTTTTCTTCTAGAAGTTCTTGGAACATTAAAGCATATAAGATTCTAAAGTTACTTACCAATATACTTGATCCGATAATTTGATGTTACAAAGATGATAGTTGAAGTTCTCTCTCTCCTGTAATCCAAGTCCAATTTGTCTCAAATATAATAAGAAGAAATATTTTTTTGAAGCATGAAGTATATTTGGGTAGATGCGATGCTGCTGCTTTAATTACTGTTCATTGTTGTCACTACATGGGACCTCTATGTGCCATACCGTACTTTGCACATAGCTTACTGAGTGCTGAATGTGTTATTCATTGATTTTTTTCCAGTTCCTAGCAAAGGATATATGAACATATTATTGATGGCATTTGGTATAGTTAACATTTAAACAATTTAAATACTAAATATTTCTTCAAAATTTTCTAGTCAGTCTACAATAACTCTATTTCTTGTAAATAAGGAAAAAACTTGTTTTTGATTTTTTTGGAGCACAGGCATAGCTTAAAAGAGGTACTGGATACACCTAATGTCATGGCTTTGATAAAAGATACAAAGGCAGCACAGGAGGTAATTTAGGATGAGGCTGCTACCGAGGGTTTTTATTATCTTGCTATACATATTGCAATTTCCCTGTCTGTATATCTTCCTACATCGTCCTTACTTTATTATGCGATCTCTGAGTATCTGTTATTCGCATATTTCTTTCAGGTTCGAGCTCTGAAGGATTTCTTTGATATGCTGTCAAATGTTAGTTTCTACACTGGATACAACTTCTATTCTATCTTATAATGTTTATTTATGTATTTTTAATGAGTTTAAGTGGGATATAATTGTATTAGGCTTAATTCCATGGTCCTTGTCTTCAATTAAAATTCTCCTTTTGTAACTATGTGATAACCTAGGATACCCTGACACGGCTAGTAGGGGGCCGTACCCGTGTCCGACACGTTTCAGGTAAGGATCCGCACCCAAACGGCGTGGACACGGGAAATTTTCACTAGCCATGAGTTTTCCTTTTTTTTTCAAAAAAACTGGCCATGAGTTTCTAAGGTTTGAGGCTGAGCAAAGAGATGAAGAAGATGCTCTCTGTTCTCTCTCTCCCCAACTTTTCTTAATTTTTTATTGCTTTAGTGGAACATGACATCATGCATCACATGGGGTAACTCTCTCTGTCTCTCACTTCTCTCTCTCACGTCTCACCCCCTTTTCTTAACTTTTTAAATTTGTTTAACTGGAAGATGACATCATGTGCCACATGGGTAAAGTTGGGGCTGTTTAACCATGATGTCTCATTAAATTTTGTCATTTTTTGGTAAAAATAGCAGCAGTATAGCAGTGGGTACCTTCAAAGAAGTTTGGTTTGTTTTCTTTTATTTTTCCCCCTTTTAAAGGACATAGTTCAAAGGGGCTTGTTTCATTTGGGAGATTGAGAATGAGTTTGAATACAATGAAAGAACCAAAAAATAAAAGAAAAGGTTGAGACATAAAAGATAATTGTTATATATATAGCTGATATTCCCTTGAAAGCCATTCTTGAAAGCCATTGATCTGCAAGTAGGTATGTAATTTACTATTGATCTAAAGTGATTTTTTTTATATATACACAGCCGTCCCCGTACACTACTTTTTACAAATTTTTTCGTGTTACGTACCCGTACTTGTACCCGTACCCGTGTCTATACAACATAGGTGATAACATATCACCTGGAAGTAGCTATTACAATGGCTTTTGCATGCTAGATAGTCAACATATTTCAGAAATAGTATGTCAAGATAACTGGAGAATTTGGATTGGTAGTCTAGGACCCCTTTTGTATGCATAGTTTCAGCTGGGGCAATTAGGTTTACAGAGTAGCAGAAACATTTTAGCTGTGCCTAGTTTAGGCTTCTTATAAAATTTGGTCAAGGTCACTTCTGAGAAGGAATAAGTCATAGACTTCATATACGTTGGGGAGTATCAACCATTCTGCTTGCCTTGTTGGAATTGCAGATTGAGAAATTATCTCACTTTCTAAAATTGAAGTGATTGTAGAAGCTCATGAAGTCCTGTTACATTTTAAATTATAGGTGCCTTGTAACAATCTGAAGGTTACAAATATATGACGTAGGGATGCAGTTTTAAGTTAAGCAGAAGTCACAACCAGATATTTAGGAGTCAGGTCATGAATTTAAGTCCAGTAACTTGGATTGGGTGCAGTATTGTTAATTACAATCATTCAGGTGTTTCTTATCAATCAAAATAACTGACCATTCCATTGACATCAATAATATATTAGCAATCAATTAGGATCAGAATTGCATAATAATGCATGAGCTTTATAAGTGACATTGATAATCAGATTTACCAACAAATGTTTCAAGTTTAAGTTGAGATGGAAAATTGAAATGAAAAAAAAAAATTGTCTGAAAGATGGACCCATTAGCTATTTCTTTTATAACTAGCATTAGTCTACGTGAAAATGCATGTACAACTGACATTAAAACTTCTTTACTCTAAATTATATATGAAAAGGGTCATGTTAATACCCTAAAACTATCATAGATACTTTAAGATCTTTTATGATATTTTTTTTCATTTAATATGCGATATTTTATCTTAGCTTATTCGAAATTGGTTATGACATATTTATATTGAAATTCTAATTGTTGTTTTTATTGCATTTATTTACTTGGAAAAAAACTTTATCATTTCAAACTTATATCTTTTTATAATATACAATGTAATAGATACTTATTTAGTATATGCTTCAGAAACTTCTAGAACTAAAGAAAGAGAGGAGAAGAAAAGGAAAAAAATTGTGTGAAATGACCAAATTGTCTTCACTTCTTTAGTGAGATGGACATTTTCCGATGTCCTTCGAACTTTTCCTACACTCACTAAGTTTTTAATATAGTAGTATAGATATGTCAACTATATTTTCCTTCTTTAGGATTTTCCTTGATTATAGTTTTCCTACCTTCCTTCAAGACTTTCTATAAATATCGGACAATATTTATATATGAAAAGGATTGAGGGACTCATATAGATGTAAACAAAATCTACTGTCACAAACCTGTTTTTTCGTTGGTTGATTTATTCCTGTAGTGAGTTGGGATTCTGGTAAAAATTTCATTTCTGACCTCCCTTTTACCAATTATATGGCATTTACGTTAGTCATCAGTTAAGTGAGACACAATCAATTGGAGAATTTCTGAGTTAGTAGGCTCAGGAATGTTGGTTAGCATTATGCAACAAAAACTCAGTTGTGCATTTTTTATTGTGTCAAATTATGAAATATTCAGGATGAAAGGAAAGGAGTTAAAGATCATTCCATAGTCATCTCAAACTTGTTCGTCTTGCTGTTTGAGCATATGCTTAATGAGCTTCTGCATTAATTTCCTTGTTCTCTATGCATGGTTATTGAGTGTTTAGGCATAAACAAGATATTCAATTTCTGCTTTGCATACTTTTCTTTATAATACAAGCTCTTCATGTCAAAGGCACAAAGCTAAATAATATGACCCCTTTGCAAGTGGAAGTACGAATCTTTGTAGTTCTTGCAAAATGTGAGAGTAGATGAGAACTTGAAATTTTGTAATGTGTTAATACCTAACACTTGGTCAATAATATCTATAATGTGTTTTTCATAAATTTATAACTAAATATTTATTTCTTTTTACATTGGAGAGTTGAATGGTGCTCGACTTGTCATAAATAGTGCATCATTAATCTTGTACATGATAAGGACAGATGTTTTAGTTTTTGGTTTGTTATGTGTATAGCTTAATCTTATTTCATAATGCTTGTTATAATACTGTGTATATATGTATGCGACACTATCATAATGTCGTTGTAGCTTCTACTGAAGAAATACTATCCGACTTGATTTTTTTTTATCTTAGAGTGTATTTAATTTCTTTCCCTCTGTCTCCCTCTCTATCTGATTTGTTAATATCGATATGCAGGATGCTGATCGTGCTTGTTATGGACCTAAGCATGTTGAGGTTGCACATGAGCGGTTGGCTGTCCAAACTCTCCTAATTACCGATAGTTTATTTAGGTCAGTATATAGTTGTTTCTTGTTGATGGTCTTTGATTCTGTATAAATAGATCGAAGTTAAAAAGAACTCTAAAATAGTTTTGGTATTTGTTTAGCCATTTTATTATGCACTTGCCTCCCTGCATTAACTTTTTGTTCGTTAAAACCAATTTGGATGTCGTAGTTTGCAGTAGTTTACTACTCATTTATTAAGGGAAAGTTAATTTGCAGCTCTTCTCTTGTTGTTACTGAAAAGTTATGAAACGCAAGGTTTAACCTTGGAGTACAATATTAGGCTGCACACACATACACATGTATATGTATATGTATGTACGTACGTACATATGTACTTACGTGTATATGTATGTATATGTATGTGCGTCAGTGTGTCTGCATGTCTCTCTGTGTGTGCGTGTGTGTGTGTCAGTGTGTTCGCGCGCGTGACACTAAAGTAACCAGTGATACTATTACTTGATAAGCATAGTTCTGAGGTAATGTTTTCTGGTTATTGAAAACACGAAAAAAAAGCATCATAAATGGATCATATACATTGTAAAACTTTATCAAAATGTGGGAGTATGTGTCTGATTTTGGGAAGCTGATTAGCACTTGCTGAAATTTTCTACATATTTTCATTTCTATGGTAATTTTCATAACTCTAATGTATTACTTTAAATTCATTGTAAACTATATACTTTTGTTTCAATGTCTATTAAGATGGAAAAAGTAGTCAATTTGCATTTTTTATGTTGACCCATATCGCTTCCCTTTAGGATTTATGTTGAGTTTAAAAATCCATGTAGTTTCTCTCAGAATTCTATACTGGTCTTATAAATCAGGTGGAAGATACATGTGCATGCAGCTCGGTAGCATGTACTTGCTGTGGCCAATCACCAAAATTATCAGATTTAATTTATTTATTTTCCTTTTTTGAACATTAAAAATTTACAATTAAAGATTAAACTCACCTCTCCAAATAATTTTGTAACCGTGCAGTAGTATCTGATTTGTACCATGTTACTTTCAAATATTTAATTTTTTTTGACAAACTATAGATTGAGTTCACTATTCTTACAATACCCACATTTGTTTCTGTATACTCTAAATGACATATATTCATGACGACATCTGTGTTTGGTCCACCACATTGTTAGCAACAACTTGCATCCACCTTAACGTGGTAGAGATTTATCTCTGCGTAAACTTGTTCTCTACTTTAGTGCACTTGCTTGCTTCATTTTTAGCGTAGCTTCTTTGATTCTTTAATTCTTAAGGCCAGGGCATGAGTATCTACCAAGCATGACAAAGTAGAGGATATAGTTACATTGTGTTGTCAAGTCATGGAACTGTTTAGGTAATTGCAGTAATCTAGTTCAATGACTCGTAACTTTATTGTGTGTGAATTCCCAATACTTTCTCATGTTTGGCTTATTATTCGGCTATTGAACAAGGATGGGGTTCTAAACAAATCTCAGCCATTCACAAATTTCATTAACGCCCATGGTTGTCTTTGTACAAATTTGAAGTGCACTCTCAACACCAAAAAAGTGCACCAACTACAGAATTATATCCCTAATTACATCAAAAAAACATACTGTAAACCCAAAAACTGCTGAAACAAACTATAACCCTCCAAGTTTCTGCATAAAAGCACAGCTAGATATGTACGAACAAAACATCAAAAAGAACATCTACAGCATCAACATGGAAGACAATTCCTGGACAGCAGCAGTAACTACAACTTTTGAAGATCCATCAGTGGTCCAGCTCCCCGAATTTCTATCTGCAATTTCTCCATCTTCAGCAGCAGACCCTCCTGTTGAACCTCCCTCATTAGCAATAACCACATTCATTCCCACATTACTCCCAGCAGTAGTAAAGTTGACAACAGCAAGATCTTCAGCTCCACTAGATATTAATCTTTTGTTGATTCATCGCCTTTAACACATTGTCTCACAAAATCTACCGGGCAAGTTACCTATCCAAAACAAAGCAAACTATTTAATCTTACTCCATAATTCCAAAACATGTAGCTTTTTAATCTTGAAAAACTCTCAAATTCCTCTCATGCCATATAGACCAAGTCAAAGCACACACAAAGATATCCCAACACAATCTTTTGTTTTTAGGTGTATTATCAACCCTTCACCCAGACCATAAGTCTGACATATTCAATCACTCCATTAATCTGAAAATAATACAGAAGTGATTTCCAAAGAGAAGATACAAAATCACATCTTAAAAAAAATATGAGTACAGGTTTCTTCCTGTCTGTTAAAAACATATTTATTATCAATTTGCAAATCTTTATTGACCAAATTACTTTTAGTATTCAATTTAGTGATAAAACACAGCCATAGCAATGACTTCAACGTACAAGGAAGAGGGACATTCCAAATACAGTCAAAATCACATCTTACTCCCCCATCAATATGAAAATGATAAAATGATCTAATGGTAAAAATACCTTTATTTTCCCATCTCCAAATTCTAGAATCCCTCCTATTATCAGAAGAATAACCTGTAAAAGTTTTAAATAAAACACCAAGTCCCCTTGAATTTGCCTGACAAAACTAATGTTCCTTTCCCAATTACCTTTTGTTCCATTCACAATTACCATTACTATAATTTCTAAGAGATTTAACAGAGGCATGAGATCTTTCTACTAAGTTGAAAGGGTCTGCGGATAGAGAGGATAATGAGCAATCAGTACATCATTTGTCAAGACAGAACAAAGTATGATCACCATAACCAACGTTCACACTAGTACTCAAAAGAAAAGTATCAAAGGACAAAAGAATGTTTTTTCCAAAAGTTAGAGATATTTATCCTTTCATCAAGGATAATATCCCCGCCATTATAGTAATTATGAGATAGTAAATGTTTCCATAAAGGAGAGGAACCATAATATCACCTCCAGAGCCATCTACCCGACAAAGCCTTGTTCATAATTTGTAAGTCTAAAATCCCCAAACCACCAGATCTTTTAGTTTGACACACTTTTTAGTTTGACATACTTTTTTCCAAGCTACAAGGTTACTTGCATTAGACTTATCATCCCCTCCTACCCAAAAGAATCTCCTTCTAATCCTATCCATTCTATCACAGACCCATTTTTAACTTGTAAGTCTGAAATCCCCAAACCACCAGTTCTTTTAGTTTGAGTCGTTTGACACCCTTTTTTCCAAGCTATAAGGTTACTTGACTTAGACTTATCGTCCCCTCCTACCCAAAGAATCTCCTTCTAATCCTATCCCTTCTATCACAGACCCATTTGGGAACGAAAACATAGACATCCAAAATAATGGCATAGATGTTAAACGGAATTAATCAAAGCAAGCTTCCCTCCCCTAGATGATGTTTTACCCTTCCAACTAGTTAGTTTCTCTAAATTTCCTCAAGGGCATCCAATCCTCCTTTAACAGTTTCCCTATCCTAAGAGGAATGCCAAGATAAGTAACTGGGAAAGCACCAATCTGACAAGTCATCATTCCAGCAAATTGTTGTTGCAAATTT
>NC_033803.1:53854343-53902356 GCF_001876935.1 Asparagus officinalis | reverse complement strand
AAATCACAGAAATCTTAGAAAAATTGATCTTTACGCCAGAAGTCAACTCAAAACACAGAAATTTCAAAAAGTCAACTGGCCTCTGTTAGACTTAAAAAATTTAAAGTATCATCAGCATATTGCAAGCATAAAACTTTTCTAGAGCTACTCTCGGGTCCTAAACCTTGAATCAAAGTGTTGATTCTCCTAGCATCATCAACAAAGTAAAAACATCTGCTGCAAGAACAAAACAACAAAGGAGACGAGGGATCACCCTGCCTCACACCCCTCCTAGAACAAATCCTGGGTTGCGATTAAGTAAAACAGCAGATTTTCCCCTTTCTAAACATGACCTAACCCATCCAATTTAAAAGATCATATGCCTGTGCGAAATCCTATTTTAAAAGAACTCCCCCAATTTTCTTTTTCTAAAAGCTCTTATTTATGATTTTCTAAGCTGCTGCTAGCCTGCTACCCCTTCCAACAATAATCTTCCTTGTATAAAACCTGATTGAACAGGGTCAGTAAGATGCTTTAGCTTATTATTAAGCCTGTTAGTCAAAACTTTAGTTATAATCTTATATACAACATTCAACAGACTTACTGGCCTATAATCTCCTGCTAAATGTAGGAATAAGAACAATGAAAGCGTAATTCAATCTTTCTATTTCTAAAGTGCCATCGTAAAACTCCTCAAACAATCTTAGAATATCATCTTTCACAACCTCATAATAGTAATACTCTTGAAAAAATATAGTGGAAAAACCATCAGGTCCAGGTGATTTATCCCCATTCATGTCAAACGTTGCTTGTTTAATCTGTTGACAAGAAAAGGGAGTTTCTAGCTCTTCAACCCCCCAATCATGGGCTGGATATAATTTTCCTCAATCCACCTCACATTTATTCTCATTCAACTGCCCAAAAATCTGTTTATAATGCTTAAAAAGCACCTCAGCACTCCCCTTGTCAGATGCTATCTCAACTCTTTCCTCAACGAAGGATATTTGGTTAGCCTTTCTCCTCCCCTTCGCAATATTATGAAACTATCTACTATTACATCAATCCCCCGGGCCGATGGACCTAAGATATTTGCTTCCATAAAATCTATTCTTGATACAAAATATTATCTAGTTGAGCTGATAGATCACATCTTGCCTCTGTCGATGTCTGTCAAATCTCTATTTTCCTCGACCACATTTTTTTTCCTTTTCATTATCTTGTTTCAATTATTCTTTCATATGCATGCTATTATTGAGTTTTACATGTATATTTAACAGGATATGAGGAGCAAGTGTTGTATCAAGCTTCCACTTTATATTATTTGTTTAGACCTAATTTTTAAATTTAAACCTAAGCAAGTTGGTTGTTTCTCCTTCCCAGAAATGCTGATATTTTGACGAGGAAAAAATACGTAAAGTTGGTGGAATCTGTCAAGGATGCGGGAGGCACTGTACATCTGTTTTCTTCAATGCATGTATCCGGAGAGCGTAAGTATTATTTCCTACTGTATTAATGCATTATTCAATGTTGTCTGATGGGATTTTGAACTAATCAATGCCATCTACAGGAAAAAGTGAAAAAGGGGACCCAAAAAAAAACCCTCAAGTTTATGACTTAATTTATTGTGTTTGAACAGAACTAGCTCAACTGACAGGAATTGCTGCTATTCTCCGATTTCCATTACCAGAATTGGAGGACATCGAGATGTGACAGAAGTTACATAGAAATAACAATGATAATTCTGAAAGTAGATGTATCATAGTTGTATACTATACAAGATCAGTATCCATGATGTATAATTATTTAGTTTTATTTTACATATCTTTTTTGTTCGGTGTCCATCCAGTAAGCTTGACCTAATTTTTGCGTAAATTCAAACATCGTTCTCTCATGTATGTGCCGGAGTAAAGCTTGCAGTCTTTGTTCCAACAAATAAGCATAATTGCAGTATATTATTTGGTTGATGCTTTTACGTTCTGATTTATGTTGAAATGGTAGTTTGAAGTAGGTTGTTCTTGTTTTCATATATTTGTAACAGCTGCTCCAAATTTTGTCATTAGTCCACTATATGCTCAAAAGTGATACAAGCTCATAGGCTCGTATAGAATCCAAAAGGAGGGGATAAAAACGTCTACATGATAATTTACACGAGAAACGTGCTCATAATTCACAGATACCCTATTCTCATCCGCATTAAAAGGAGTATGTATTAATGAATAAGTCAGTAGAGCTGAATTTCTTGGCGATGGTTGTGAAATATTTCTCTGAAGTATTAATAATTCTCAACTGTTAGATGTCTTCTATAAGTTTTATCAATGGGTTCTTGAGGACTGAATCATACAAGAATTGACCACATGCGACCGATTGGTCTGTGGCATGTGGCTTTTTGTTTCGTTTCGTTTCGCTTCGCTTTTTTCCCCCGGAGGTGGGGTGGGGTTTGTGTGTGTGTGTGTGTTTTTTTTGTGGGGTTTTGTGGGGTGGGCTCCCCTTTATTAAATCCTAGGATGCGTGTAAAATAATTGGAGCATTAAGGGGAAGCCTTTCCTCAAGAATTAGCTGAGTGTTAACATAACAGATTACCCAGTTTAGTCCTTTGTTCCCAATGTATTAACTAATTTAACCATTTTTTTTGTTGATTTCTCGTACTTCGTCAGATTGTCAATTTAGCAAAAGAGTGTTTGTTTTTCTGTTCATAGTATAAACTTTGGATGAAATATTTTGACACCTAGGTCAGGACATTTGACTTACCGATGTCTCTAAAGACGATATTTACACTAATATTTGCACATATATATGTTTTTTTTTTTTGCAAATTTGTCTTCTAAGATAGTTTAGGTCCAGGACACTCTTTAATGTTGACTGGTTGCATGCTAATAAATCATTCTAGAGCTTCAGCATTACAAAAATAATGGGAGATGGACTTTGAAGGTGATTTCTTACTTTGACTTGTCTCAATCTTCGTAGGTTTCCCCAGTATTTATAAAGACGATAAGAGGTGGTTTTCTGCAACTTTTCTTCAGTTGACTACAATTTTTATTGTAGCTTGACAACAGTTTCACTCACTTCTTGTGATTGTCATAACCAAGCAAATTGTCATGTTCGAACAATATCGAAAAGGTTTTTTCTAATGGTTGTTCATGTGCGCTAGTTAGGAAATGAGAGAGATAGGGATAAATGAATAATAAATAGTCCTACCTAGTTGGCACTAATTTCTTTCTAACTCTCCTTTTTTTTTTGTCTCTCTCATCTTCTAATGGGTGCCTAGGGGTGGGCGTAGACCGGATCGGGCTAAGTTTGACCCGTCAGCCAGCTCGATCGGGCTCTTTTGCTAAGCCAGTTCAAATCCGGGCCAACGCGGGCCTTGGTGGTCCAAGCCGAGTTCTCATATTTGGAGCTTGACCCAGCCTGACCCATGACTTGCAAGGGTCTAGGCCGGGTCCAAGCTAGCCCACAAGGGCGCATGAAATTCATGGGTTGGCATGTGCTTTATTTTTTTTTTTTTTAAAACTATAATTGTATTAAAATTTGACATAGACATCATTAGAAAAGAGTTGTTTTCTTTAAGTGTTATAGACTAATTGGGCGAACTTTGTTAGGAGTCAAAAATGTTAACTCAGGTGCCAACCTTGTATTATCAAGTTTTAAAATCGCACGCTGTAGTGTGGATGTTGATCGTTAATTATTAGCTTAGCCATAAGTTTTATAACATAAATCCTTTCGTGTCAACTTACATTGGCTATAGATAGGAAGAAAAGCTTTGGTAAAAGTCACCATTTTTTGGGTAATATTTGATGCGGGATGTTAACCAAGAGAGTAATCACAGCACAGTCCTCGTTCATCTCCTTAATTTTACCCATAAGATACATAAGGTTGAAATCAAAAGAAGAAACAAACATCATTTCACAATTACCTCCCTAAACATAGTAACACGAGAAACCAAAAGAAGAAAGAATAGGACCTCCCCTATTATCTCCCTAGACATAGCAAAATGAGTTTTTGGTTTTACAGATTTGTAGCGATTTGATTATAGCTTTCCATGTAATTTTATGTGTATAAACGGAGCTCTGTACAAATGATAAAGGAAGTAATGAAATACAACTTCTAATATTTCCGTCAACCTTTCCATCTTGACTGGTTTTTAAACCTGGGCCGAGCCGGCCCGGGTGCAGGCCGGGTGAAAGCTGGGTCGTGCCAAAGTTGGGCTAGGCATGGGGGTGTTAACGGTTCAAATACTGTTCGGACATGATGCTTATTATATATTTATCCGCTTAACTGTCATGGTTACATATACAGATATGTCTCGGTAAGGAAAACTCATATCCATATCTGTTAAAAATTAATATGAATACAGATATGCATGTGGATATATATGTTGGATATGTATGTGGATATAAAACAAATATGAGAAAACCAAATGATATGAAAAAAATCATAATCCCTTTAAGTGGGAGTTTGGGAACACTTTCGATTGTCAAAAATATCCTTGACCCCTTTAAATAATTATATTATTTATCATATTCTATCCTAATTAATCTTATTTAATGGGTATAAGCTTTAATTATCCTATTCTATCATAATTAATATGTATATAAGCTTTGATTTGATTTACGTATGTTCAAAATTATATATTAAGTTGTAGGCAACTGCTCCTCCACGTTCAAGCACTTCTCTAGAAATTATAAAATAGAAAATCTCAGAAATTACAAAATTTATTTACTAGATAAAATGGATAAAAAAATTTAACATTTTGACAATTTAAAGATTAAAATGTCGTACCTAACAAGTAAAAAAGTAGAACTCTCTATCTTAGCATTCGTTTCTTATATTTAAATTTAAAACTAAAGAAAATAAATGATATGATGAAATATGCTCACCTCATAAACTATTTTCATAATTAAGGAGACAAATGCCAATTTTGCATGAGTGACCAAGATAGAAAAAAAAAAAAATCCCAAGATCCATAGAATTTGCACAACTCGTAAACCGAAAGGCATAAGTTGGAAAAAAAAAAAAAAAAAATCCCAAGATCCATAGAATTTGCACAACTCGTAAACCGAAAGGCATAAGTTGGAAAAAAAATCAACCTACAAAAAAATTAGTAGAAATATCCAAAAGAGTTTCAGAAATTGAACATTTTGAGCCCAAATTCACTTTAAAATATTGAAAATTTTATGGAAAAGGCCTAATTTTTATGAAATTTGCAAAAAAAAATCTAAAGAATTCCTTACATTTCAAATCATCCTAATTACTAGAAATATTTTTAATATGGTTTCATTGTGACCATATTCTAATAAATTGAAATATCTTTAATGAGATACGAGCTGTAGATAATTTTTCAATCTTCATGTTCAACCATTTATCAAGAAATTATAAAATAGAAAATTTCAGAACTTAAAATTTATTTACTAGAGAGAATATACAAAGATTTAAAATTTCGACCATCTAAAGATTAAAAATAGGACTTTTTATCTTATCATTCATTTCTTTATATTTCAATTTTAAAAGTGTGAATCAAGAAAAATCTATATGTGATCAATATTGCTCTTGACCATTGGGATATTACATTCTATTATGGTGTTTTAAGTCGCCAAAGTATGACCATTTGCCAGCAATGGACAGATGTCCCCCTACATGCACCGCTCAAATCAAAGTGACAGTTAGGACCAGCAAGAATCCCGACTTAGTCGACTCGCTGAGTCGACATCTCCTTAGATCGACTCGAAGGGCAGTACTTATCGGTTCTCTTGTCGAAGACAACTCACTACAAGCCCACTCGACAACCGACCAGTTATTCGACACCTTACAGGGTCGACTCAAAAGACATTCCTTCTCGACACCCCTCGCTATAAGCCAAAGAACGACTTCAATCTTGAGCCTTTCCCGCTGACAGCGCACCGGTGTCACATTAAATGCTTAACAGATGTCATCATTCCTCTAGCCCCGATAGTCCTCATGACACATCGGACCACGTCGGCACTGCCATGACTCCAATCATATTAAATACCGAGGTGACATCTCCTCCACTCGTCGACCGACACCAATAAAGCAGGTCCTGACGTAGCCGCCATCCCATACGTGATCGAAATTACCATTCTACCCTTTTACCATCACTATAAATAGAGGTACTATTCCAAATATTAGGGTAAGCAAGCAATATCTCAGAATTTTTCTCCACTATACTTTAGAACTCACATAGTTGATCACATTCTCACTCAAGTCCATCATTGACCTGATCGTCGGAGGAACAACGAGGGAGTTAGTCCCCGTCCTCTTACGAGTTGCTATTTGTGCAGACAAAAACTACTCAACTCAAAACCAGATATTCGGAGAAGTAAGCGGCCCCTAATCAACCTTACCCTTATTATATTATCTGTGTGATTATTAACATTAACAGTTTGGCACCCACCAGGGGTTTCTTTCTTTTTCGAGCAAGTATGTATGGTTTTGAGGATATGGCTGATCAGTCTCACTCTGGAGGACCACACCAGAGCTACGTTACTCAAGCTCAGCTTGAAGAAACGGCTCAAAAGATCTCTCACTCCCTCCAACAACAGATCTCTACCTTCATTAGCGAACTCCTCAGCCGCTTTCCACAACCACAACAAGCCACTTCCACCATCCCTTCGCCTTCTGAAGACTAGCAATCGGGGACTCACCCCCCTTTTGGAGCCTAGTGAATAGTTCCACCTCGGACTCCTCATGCTGCAGCCAAGCAGTAGAGGGATTGTGTCGAGTACGTGACCCCACCGCTACATCGATCGACTCACCCCGAGGAACCTCGTCAACATCTCCTTCCTGATCCTAAAGTCACCGGTGAGAGTCCCACCCTGGTCACCCTGGGGACTGCACTAGGGGAGCAGTCTCTAAGACTCTCCCCTACCACCTTACCTCTCCGACCCCCTCTGTTATTGTTGGGGCCTCTGAATATGATCGGGTGTACAGACCAATCGCAAAAGCCATCGGAGGGAACACCCCCCTTTCTGATGATCTCATGAACGCCCCATGTGAAAAGTTCAAGATGCCTCACATGGAGAAGTACAAGGGTGAAGGAGACCCTTTCGAGTATGTCCAGAACTATTATGATGTAATGAGCATACTCCAAGCATCGGAAGCAGTTATCTGCCAGTGCTTCCCCATCATTCTGTCAGGGAGCACCAAGCTCTGGTGGAACGCCTATGAGAAGAAGTCCATTAGCAGCTTCCATCAACTAAGCCGAAAGTTCATCCACCACTTCTTGCCTGACACCAAACAGAAGCTACCCCCTCATGTGTTAATCTAGATGGGGCAAGATCTCGGGGAGAGAGAGAGCTTTCGAGCCTACTTCAAGAGATTCTAAGCAAAAAGGTTGGGGGTTAATGACTCGGGGAGTGCGGTTGCTATGTTCGCTCTTGTGGCCGGCTTGCAGAACAACGAATTGGCCGACTCACTTGCCAAGAAGCTGGTCGCTAATTATGAACAAGTGATGGTCAAAGCTCATGGGGATATGGACAAGGAGGATGCTCGAGCTTATAAGGCGGTAGCCAGGGCCACAGAGACCTCCACAACTATGACCTCAGCAACAGTAGTAGCCGCACCAGTAGCAGCACTAGCGCCACCCTCACCACTGATACCTACAGCAGTACTGGTGGGGACGCCGACACCGGAGTTAGCGAGAGCCCTCCCAACGAGGCAGGGGTGTCCGAGAGACCCCCAAAGAATCAACTCTCGCACAAATCGGTCAGACAGGAGGGACCGACGGAGGGACCCAGTACCGAGGCCCACTCTCACTATCCTCAACACCTCCCTCACAGATGCTCTCACCATGGTCCAAAAGGAGGGGCACCTCAATGAGCCTGCTTCCAAGATGAGGTCGGATCCACGTAGCTGAGATACCTAGCAATATTGTCGCTATCATAGAGATTACTTCTACCTCAGCAATGATTGTCACATGCTGAAGAGGGACATTAAGGACCTGATCCAGAGAGGATACTTGAAGAAGCTTGACTCTTAGAGAGACCGAAGAGAAGCTACCCTAGCCAAGAAAGATAGGAGATCCCTCTTGTAGTCTCCTTGTCCTTGACCATGCCAGGATAGCCGACCCCCAGAGCCTAGCCATAAGGGGGTCATCAACATGATCGGTGGCGGCCCCACTGCTGGAGGGTCATCCAACAATTCCTGGAAGAGGTGTGCTAAGAGGGCATTATGGATCGACCAATGTGATAAGAGGTCAAAAGCGGGGGAGCCCATCTCTTTTGGAGACGTCGACCTGAAGGTCATCGAGATGGCTCATGACGACTCTATTGTCATAACAGCCAGGATTGACGGCTTCCAAGTGAAGAGGATTATGGTTGACATGAGAACCTTGGTGGACATCCTGTATGCCAATGCCTTCAACCAGATGGGCATCGACAAATCTTGGCTGCTCCCCTATAGAGGGCCCCTCATTGGATTCATTGGCCACTCTCCCTTACCGGAAGGAATGATCATTCTCTCCCTAATGATTGGAGAGTACCCCAGGCAATCCACCATCCTAATCCAATTCCTAGTGATGAATCTTAAGTCGGTCCATAATGTCATTTTAGGTCGAAGCGCCCTACACCTTTTGCGGGCCATCCCTTCACCTACCACCAGATGCTGAAGTTTTTGACTCCTAATGGAATCGGGGTCGCCATGAGCAACCAACAAGAGGCCAGGTCCTATTACCTGCTCTTGGCCAAGGATAAGAGTGTGCAAGAGGCCTTGCCTATTGAGAAAACTTGTCTCAAGATGGAGAAATCAATGGAGCGGTAGAGGACGATGTCGGTGGAAGAGCTCTAGGAGATACTAATCGATCGGGAAGGGCAAAAGACAATCAAGATTGGATTCAGCCTAGTGGAGCCCTTGCGAAGAGCGTTGACAGAATTCTTGCAGGCAAATACTGATGTGTTCGCCTGGGGGCCCAAAGTTATGCCGAGGGTTCCCCCTGAGGTGATAAGCCACGAGCTGGTTGTCGACAGGGACACTAAACCTATGTGATAGAAGAAGAAACATCTCAGAATGGAATGATGGAAGGCTGCTGCCGACAAAGTCGAACAGTTCCTTAGTGCTGGTTTCATTCAGAAAGTCCAATACCTAGAATGGCTGGCCAACGTGGTGTTAGTAAAGATGGCACTGAACAAATGAAGGATGTGTGTGGACTTCACCAACCTCAACAAAGATTTCCCTAAGGTTGGCTATCCCCTAACTCGAATCGATCAGTTAGTTGATAAGAGTAGGAGGCACGAGCTACTTGGCGTCCATGATGAGAGTACGAGGCACGAGCTACTTAGCGTCATGGACGCCTTCTCCGGCTACAACCAAATTTTCATGGCGGAACATGACCAGGAGAAGACCTCCTTTATCATCAACGACGGGACCCAAAAGATGATGCCATTTGGACTGAAGAACGTTAGAGCCACTTACCAGAGATTTTTTAATAAGGTCTTCAAGCACCAGATTGGTCGTAATTTGGAAGCTTATGTGGACGACTTGTTGGTGAAGTTAAAACAAGCATCGGCCTATATATTAGATGTGGACGAGACCTTCTCTATCATCCGATGCTAGCACATGAAGCTCAATCCCGCCAAGTGTGCCTTTGGGGTACAATCGGGAAAGTTCCTAGGGTTCATGATTACATAGAGAAGCATAAAGATCAACCCCGAAAAGATAGCCACCATAGAGTGACTGCCTAAGCCGCGCACCTTGAAGGATGTCTAGAAGCTGATCGAGAAGATAGCGGCGCTAGATGGATGATGCGGCATAATTATGTACCAAAATTACAAGTGCACAATTGATCAAGTTATAGTATAAAAAGTTATCGATCCCACGAGGAAGGTGATTTTAAGAGATTATTAGAATAGGTTCTTATGTTGTGTACGTGACAAAATAAGATTAAAGAATAAGTGTGATTGTGATGAGTGATTGTTGTGAATATATGCAATGGACAATAAATTGAATTTTAGAGAAAAGAAATAAGAATCAAAGAATAAATAAAATCAAAGGCAAGAAAGAAGAATGAATAAAATCAAGAAATAAAATCAAAAATGAAAAAAAAAATTCAAGAAAGTCAAGATGGAGGTTTCAATTTAAGATATGAGAAATCTAGAATTTAATCCACTAACTAATCTCAATTACAAAATATAAACTATTCTCTTTTACCATATTTCAACTTAGATTTATTAAGCATAAACTATCAAACCATTTAAGGAAAGTATAACCTATCAAATTATTATCTAAGTCAAAATTACTATTCATGATAAAAACAACAACAAGATAGTAATCCTAGAATTCATAAAAACAAACTATCAAACCATTTAAGATAAGCATAGATTATCAAATTCTTCTTCTACCGATTAGTTTTTTAGTTGATTATCCTAAACATGAATATTTTAAGTGCAAGAGAATAATTTGCATAATGTAAAGGAAATTAGACTAGCATCATACAATTCTAAGATTCCTACAAGAATTAATTTCATATCTTAAAAAATAAAAACAAGAAGAAAAAGAACTAATTATAAAATTAAAAAGAAAATAAAAATCTAAACTATGAACAAGAAATAAATCTAACTACAAAGAATTAAAATCTAAACTACAAAATAAATTATAAAAATTAAATACAAGACAATAAATCTACTCTACAAATTAAAGTGCAAAAAGAAATAAAAAGACAAGAAAATAAATCTATACTACAAACATAAATGTAAATCTAACTAATAAGCAATAATAAAGAAATTACTAAAAAGAAATAAAAGAGAAAAATAAAAGAAATGCAAACATTCAAATTGCTCTTCATCTCCATCCTCATCATTCAACAAAGAGGAGAAAAGACAAATTTAAAGTGGAGAAAAATTATTATTATTAATTGCAATAAAAGTTATAATTTTTGGAAGGCCTTCTCAATTAAGAGTAGCTCTCATCTTCAAATGAAGTTACAAAATTTTTCATACGTCTAACCCCTCACTTTCTACGCCTATTTATAGTAAACATCAGTGAATGAGAGCCATTGGATTAAAATCTTATCCAAAATATTAATTTTCAGCCATAGATCTGAAACTAACTATTCTTCGTATCGATGCCAACATCGATAGGGGTATCGATGCTGGCATCGATACGGGCATCGATGCTAGCATCGATGCCCCCATCGATGCTGGCATCGATGTGAGCCACTCTCCAATTGTTATCCGCAGAACTTTCTTGTTGTTTGCTTTTGAGCTTTGGACGTTGGGCTTTGCTTGGACTTTTGGGCTTGGACGTTTGGGTTTTGGCATTTTCTCTTGATTTTTCCATTGGGCTTTGATTTATTTCTTCATTAAATATTTGAAAGAATTCCTTTGGCTTCATGTGCTTCATTTCTTCATTAAATCAATGGCTTTTTGTTGAGAGATGAGAGTTTGGGCTCTTATTCTTCATTAACCTGCAATTAAAGATAAAAGTAATTATTAGTGGTATATTTATTCATATAAAATAGATAATAAGGGTATAAAATTATAATAAAATGTGATTATCAAATACCCCCACACCTAAACTTTTGCTAGTCCTCTAGTAAAGAAAATAAAAAAAAAATTCTATCTCACTTTCGCAGGAATCGCGGTTGTATTTAGCGCATACAACAAGCCTTTAAATCCCTAGGTTATCCTAGTGGACGAGTTGTAGTCTCGTGAGGGTTTACCGTAAATATACCCACAAAATTCGGTCAACTTACCAAGTTAAATAAGTCAGTAAATAACTAATTTCTTTGATATATTTAGATATTCAAATAGAAGCTAGTTAATAATCAAGAAAACGTTTTTATATATAACTCCAATGTAAATCTCTTAGAAAATCTTTTTCATTATAGCATACAAAACCAAGTGAAATCTTAGAGATTTAATTAAAAAGTTTTGAAAAGAACATGCTAACTCTTTGTTTTAAATAACTTTTAACTCTCTTGATCAAAAATTGTTTTTCAAAACAATATATATATAAAAAAATGGTTAGTGTTATATGCATATAAATTTTTTTTCACTCTCTAATTCTTGGTGATTGTTTTCTATTTTAACGGGCTTTCTAAGTGACCATTTAACGAGTTTTGGGCCAATGAATCCCAACCCAATTAGACTTAGGTCATTAAGTATAGAAGTGACCATTTAACGAGTTTTGGGCCAATGAATCCCAACCCAATTAGACTTAGGTCATTAAGTATAGAAATACTCCTTGGGCTTAATTACTCAGTCAATTTAGGCTTTATAAGATAGCATCACCTTGAATTTAAGAGTTTTTTTTGTGTGCCCATTTTTCGCACTCTTCTTTATAAGGTTAGTTTTTTTATTATATATATACGTGTTTAAGTATATATAGTCTGAAAAAAAATGTGTAAATCAAGATAACTTAAAAAAATATTTTCAACTCTAAGTTAAGCATGCAAAAATTTTATTATTTTTAATTAAAAAGTCTAGAGTAAGACTTAAGTAAAGTATACTAGTTAAAAATTTATTTCTTAAGAATTTTATTTGGAGTTATCATACAAGGTGAACTTGAGTATATCACTAACTAGGAATTAGAAAATTTAAAATCTATCAATTAGATCAATTATTACTTAACTCTATAAAATGCAACAAAATGATAAAATAAAGAGGAAAATATGTACTTCCCACCCCCACACCTAAATTTTGCATTGTCCTCAATGCAAATTCGCTGATGCACAAAGTAAAGCAGATAAGAATTGAAGAACTTACATTTGTTCGGTCGACAATGATGATAAGGATCTGCAATTACTGTTAGTATGAGGATGAAAAAATCAAATAAGAGAAATTTATTTTATTTTATTTTATTTTATTTTATTTTTATTGTTAATTTTTTAAATTTTCTTTTTAATTTTTTTTACAAATAATGAGGTTCATGAAGAACCAACACCTCTTCCTCTCCGAGCGTAGAAAATTCTAAAAATAGTTTCAGACGTTGACCATTTATTTTAAAAATATTACCATTTTTAGGATTTTCTATCTCGACAGACCCATGTGGAAAAACTTGTTTGATAAAAAATGGACCTGTCCATCTTAATCTCAATTTTCCAGGAAAAAGATATAATTTTAAATTGTACAATAAAACTTTCTGTTCTGGAGAGAAATTTTTTCGTAAAATTGATTTGTTATGAAAAATCTTGGTTTTCTCTTTGTAAAATTTTGAGTTTATGTATGCATGATTTCGAATTTCTTCCAACTCATTTATTTGGAGCAATCTGTTCTTACTTGCCGAGTCTGAGTCAAAATTTAACTGTTTTATTACCCACATTGCTCGATGCTCCAACTCCACTGGTAGGTGACAGGCTTTTCCAAACACTAGTCTGTATGGTGACATCCCCAAATTAGTCTTGAAAGCTGTTCTATATGCCCACAGAGCATCACATAATTTTACAGACCAATCTTTTCTATTATGATTAATTGTTTTTTCTAAGATTTGTTTGATCTGCCTGTTTGTGACCTCTACTTGTCCACTGGTTTGGGGGTGATAAGGAGTTAACAATTTGTGTGTGATTGAATATTTCCTCATCAAAGATTCAAAAGAACGATTAAAAAAATGTGTACCGTTGTCACTGATGATCGCTCGGGGTACTCCAAACCGTGCAAAAATGTTCTCTTTTAAAAACTTGACAACGACCTTGTTGTCATTAGTTTTGCAAGCTACCGCCTCAAACCATTTTGACATGTATTCAACGGCTACTAGAATGTAAATATTTCCAAAGGAATTTGGAAATGGTCCCATGAAATCGATACCCCACAGATCAAAAACTTCAACAGATAAGTTGTGTTATAAAGGCATCATATTTCTCCTAGTGACATTCCCTAAAAGCTGATAGCGGTTATAGGCTTTGTAAAACTCATATGAATCCTTGAAAAAATTAGGCCAATATAGCCCAGATTGGAGAAATTTTTCAGCTGTTTTTCTTAGGCCAAAGTGGCCCCCACAGGCTTATTCATGACAAAAGGATAGAACACTCCTAGTTTCTTTAGTGAGAACACACCTCCTAAAGATCTGATCAGAATAGTATTTGAACAGATATGGATCATCCCAGTAAAAGTATTTTACTTGAGAGAGAAAACGGGATCTATCCTGTTTGGACCAATGAGAAGGGATCTGGTTCATGACTACGTAGTTCACAATGTCGGGGAACTATGGAACATATTAGATTTCTAAGAGTTGTTCATCTGGAAAATGTTCATTGATTGAGACGGTTGATGTTGGTGCATTTGGGAGTCGAGAGAGGTGATCTGCTACGGGGTTCTCTGTTCCCCTTCTGTCAAGAATTTGGATGTCAAACTCTTGAAGAAGGAGAATCCATCTAATGAGCCGTGTTTTAGCATCTTTTTTGGTCAAAAGATACTTTAGTGCGGCATAATCTGTGAAAACTTTGGTTAAGGAACCGATGAGGTAGGACCTGAATTTTTCTAAGGCAAAGACTACAGCTAAAAACTCTTTTTTCGTGACAAAATAATTTTGCTGGGCATCATTCAGAGTCCTACTGGCGTAGTAGATCACATGCGGTTTTCTATCAAACCGTTGTCCTAAAACAGCACCAATCGTAGAATCAGATGCATCACACATCAGTTCGAAGGGTAAGGTCCAGTCCGGTGCATGAATGATAGGAGCTGTGGTTAGCTCCTTTTTTAGATATTCAAAAGCTTTGAGGCAGTCGGGAGAGAAGACAAATGATGTATCCTTGGCTAAAAGATTAGTCAAGGGTCTAGCAATTTTGCTGAAATCCTTAATGAAACGTCTGTAAAAACCAGCATGACTAAGAAACGATCTGACATCTTTGACTGTTTTGGGAGGAGGGAGATTGAAAATGAGATCTACCTTAGCTTTGTCCACTTCGATTCCCCTATTGGAAACTACATGTCCTAAGACAATGCCTTGTTTGACCATGAAATGACATTTCTCCCAATTGAGAGTCAGATTTTTCTCCCTACACCGTTCTAGGACCAGTTTAAGATGATGCAAACATTGGGAAAATGTGTCACCAAAGATGGAAAAATCATCCATGAAAATTTTAAGAAATCGCTCTACCATGTCGGAAAATCATGCAATGTTGGAATGTGGCCGGTGCGTTACACAGTCCAAAGGGCATGCGTCGGTATGCGAATGTTCTATACGGGCAAGTGAATGTGGTTTTCTCTTGATCTTCCAGAGCGATAGGGATTTGATTGTAACCTGAATATCCATCCAGGAAACAATAGAACTCGTGTCCTGCTCGACGCTCTAACATTTGGTCAATGAAAGGAAGAGGGAAGTGATCTTTCCAAATGGCTAAGTTGAGTTTTCGGTAGTCAATACAAACTCGCCATCCAGTTTGGATTCGAGTGGGAATCAGCTCATTAGCCTCATTTTGGATCACGGTGATCCCAGATTTTTTTGGAACAACTTGGACCGGACTCACCCATGAACTATCAGAAATAGGATAAATGATCTCATGATCAAGACATTTCAGAATGTCTTTTCTAATGGCTTCTTTTATTACTGGGTTTAACCTACGTTGAGGATCTCTAGTAGGTTTGATATCATCTATCAAATGGATTCGGTATTGAACAATAGTTGGACAAATCCCTTTGATATCAGCCATGGTCCATCCAATGGCTTCCCTATTCTCTCTTAAAACATTTAAGAGAGCTTCCTTTTGACCGGTAGTCAAATCAGAAGAAATGATAACTGGTAAAGACTTGTTCTCCCCTAAGCAGGCATACTCTAGATTTTCAGGTAGATGTTTGAGCTCTAACTTAGGGGGTTCCTCAACAGATGGGCGAAGCTGGACTCGGGGTTCTATCTCCAAAGATTCTCATTGCCAGCCAATAGTAGAAACATGATTGACCAGCGGTTCTAACTCTAGTTCGTCATCAGAAAACTCCTCAATCATTAAGTCAGATGTATTTGAATCAGACTCACACTCTCTCTCTTGTTGTTCACTGGATATTCCTTGAATAAAATTCACTTCCATGGGTTCATCAGATAGATCACTAGGCTGCCTTCCCAGGTTGAAGATATTAAGGTCAACAGTCATATTCCTAAAAGATAGTTTTATCTGACTGGTTCTATAATTGATCAAAGCATTTGAGGTGGCTAAAAACGGTCTTCCTAGAATGACGGGGATTTGACTTTTGAGATTAGAAACGGGCTGCGTTTCCAAGACAATAAAATCAATAGGGAAAATGAACTCTCCAACTTTGATCAGAACATCCTCTACCTCTCCTTTGGGAATTTTTACAGATCTATCAGCTAACTATAGAGTGCATCTTGTCGGTTTAAGTTCTCCTATACCTAGCTGTTGATAGACTGAATAAGGAAGGAGGTTGACACTGGCTCCCAAGTCTAGAAGTGCCTTATCAATGTGAGTGTTACCTATGACGTATGGAATTGTGGGACAACCAGGGTCCTTATATTTTAACGGCATTGGTTTCAAAAAAATTTTACTGAGGTTGGCAGCTAAGAAGACTTTCTTGGGGACATTGGTGGTTCTTTTCTTAGTGCATAAGTCCTTCAAGAACTTTGCATAAGAAGGGATTTGTTCGATTGCATCTAGGAGAGGGATGTTGATCTTGATCTGTTTAAACGTTTCTAGGATTTTCTCAACCTCGGGAAGTTTTTCCTAGGTTTGAGTCTATCTAGAAAGGAGGCAACAGGCCTATACCTATCTAGATCAGGCTCAATCTCAAGTTCAGCGTTTTGGTCATCGGAAGGAATTGCTTCATCGGAAGGAGTGTGTTGGATGGGAGAAGGGGTTTGATCCGGTGGCATTCTAACTTGGTTGTCTATTTGTTTTCTTGATCGCAGTGTGTGAACTGCATTCACATGAGCTGGATGGTTTGAACTGGATCCATTGTCTTTAGGGTTTATAACAGGTTGACTTAGGAGTTTTTCTTTTTCTCTGTCACTCACGGCAGTGGCTAGTTGCCCAAGTTGGGTTTCTAACCGGGCTATGGCTTGAGTGTTCGAGTTGAAGTTGGGTTTCTAACCGGGCTATGGCTTGAGTGTTCGAGTTGAGCACTTGGCCTGTTGTTTGCATGAATGAATTTAGAGTGGTGGATGACTGGGTTAACATGTTGGTAATTTGTGTAGAAGCTTTGATCATAGCTTCTAAACCCTTTTCTAAGACACTCAATCGTTTGTCATGATCAGAATTTGAAGGCTGGTGAGGATGAGGATGTTGGGTTGGAAAAACTGGGTTAGCTTGTTGAAAATTATTTGGTGCATTAAATGGAAGTGTATTTCCCCTAGGGAATTGTTGGTTCGACGTGGGAATGAAGTTTTGATTTCCAGGAGAATTTCCTTGGTTCCATGCAAAGTTGGGATGATTTCTCCAACCTGGATTGTAGGTTGGAGAAAATGGATCATTTCTAGGACGCTCGAATGCAACGTTCATCTATTCTAAAGCATGGTTGTTTCCTAGGAGAGGGCATTCCTCTGAAACATGGGTAGAAGACTGTCAGTTATGACATCCCGGGACAGAAACATGATTGATTTAAGCTGGAGCTCGTTTCTTAACTTCTAAGGCTTCTAACCTCTGCAGAATCATCGCCATCTTTGCTTCAGAAGCAATGTTTGACTCCAGGGAAAGACCACTAGACTTAGATTGGGGAACTGATGAAACCCTGTCATCACAGTGTTCCCACTGCATTATTTTCTCGGATAAACTCTCTAGAAATTCCCAAGCTTCATCTGTGTTTTTCCTCATAAAATCCCCCTGACACATCGATTCTAAAAATATTTTTGAAGAATAGTCCAATCCTTCATATATGACTTGGCACAATCGCCATTTTTCTAGACCATGATAAGGGTGTAGTGTTAACGTGACAAGAAGAATATTGCTATAGGAGTAATTTTGAGGACTTATCGCTCTATTGGAAAGAGTCGATAAGTGGATTTTTGCCAGAGGTATAGTGTTAACGTGACAAAAAGAATATTGCTATAGGATCAATTTTGAGGACTTATCGCTCTATTGGAGAGAGTCGATAAGTGGATTTTTGTCAGAGGTGTAGTATTAACATTTTTCTAGACCATGATAAGGACATTGGATTAAAAGATCTTTGAATCGGTCAAAATATTTCCAGAATAGCTCTCCCGGAATAATTTTGAAGTTTTAAATGCTGTTTCTTAGCTTTACCGTTTTGTGAATAGGGAAAAATTTCTTAAGAAAAACGGTTACAAATTCATCCCAAGTTGAGATGGAATATGTCGGTAAGCTATACAGCCATTTTTTAGCTTTATTCTTAAGAGCAAATGGAATAAATCTAAGCTTAATCGCATCTTCGGTTAATTCTCTCATTTTAATCATAATACACACTTCTTCAAATTCCAAAATAAAAATATATGCATCTTCTGTTTTATTTTCTAGGAATTTGGGAAGCATGTTTATGTAATACGGTCTAAGCTCGAAATTTGCTCTATTTGCTTCGGGGAGCCTTATGCAAGATGGAATTGCATTTCTGATGGGGGTAACACATATCCTGCAGAATAGGTTGATTTGTCATTTCTTGGATTGGTTCAACACGGATTAAACGATGAGAATTATCCCTAACCCAAGTTTACATATACCAAAACAAATATTTTTTTAAGGAAAGAAAGAAAATTAGTTTTTTTTATGAGAAGAAAATAAAAATCTTAACTAAAACAAATCAAAGCAATCACTTTTCAATCACTCTAATTCTAGGGTTTAGCCTAACTTAACTAGACCAGCTCCTAACCAAAAACTCATACAGTGAAAAGATTAAAGTTTACCCAGGTAGTTAGTGAGGTAAGGATAGTACTAGAGAGTGATCAAAGATCAATTAAGTACATCGTTCCTTGCGGAGCGCTTTACGTAACCCCTAAACCTTGTCTTAGACACCAACTAATCTGAGAAAATTTAAACCGATTCACTTAAGGATTTCTTATTCCTTATTGAGCTCAAATCCTTAAGGGCCAACGTCTAATGAGTTTTAGAAGGCTTAGGTTTGTGAAGTGAGGAATTAGTGATTTGTGGGCTAAGGAAAGGGTGATGAAATCCCTTACCTTATCTTGATTATGGGTTTTGCCCTTAAGAATGTTTTAAGTGTGTGTCAAATCAAGTGCTACAATCACTTTGGTGAATTCCTACAAGCTATATGAAATGCAACCCTAGAAATTAAAAGCGACTAAAAAGGATGATAAAAAGAAAATCTTTATATTTTTTAATTATGGTTAACAACAATTAAATGTGAGAAGAGAGCTCTTGTTTGAATCTTGTTAGTTAATGTCCAAGTGAAAGGTGGATTTTATTATGGTCAAAAAAAATAAAATCTTTTTGTTTTTTTAAAATCCTAATTGTCTCTAATTGTGAAGCTAACTAAAAAGGATGGAATTGAAAACGTTAGAAAGAAGACTTACCCGAAAGCAATTCTCCAAGTTCTTGATCTTCAATCTAAGATTTTTAAGCTCCAAGCGGTTCCTTCACAAGAAAAACACACAAGTTAAAGAACCAAAATAACAAAATCCTATTTTAGCACCTTCCCCGGCAACGGCGCCAAAAACTTGATGCGGCATAATTATGTACCAAAATTACAAGTGCACAATTGATCAAGTTATAGTATAAAAAGTTATCGATCCCACGAGGAAGGTGATTTTAAGAGATTATTAGAATAGGTTCTTATGTTGTGTACGTGACAAAATAGGATTAAAGAATAAGTGTGATTGTGAGGAGTGATTGTTGTGGATATATGCAAGGGACAATAAATTGAATTTTAGAGAAAAGAAATAAGAATCAAAGAATAAATGAAATCAAAGGCAAGAAAGAAGAATGAATAAAATCAAGAAATAAAATCAAAAATGAATTTTTTTTTCAAGAAAGTCAAGATGGAGGTTTCAATTTAAGATATAAGAAATCTAGAATTTAATCCACTAACTAATCTCAATTACAAAATATAAACTATTCTCTTTTTATCATATTTCAACTTTAAACATGATCATTTTAAGTGTAAGAGAATAATTCATACAATATAAAGGAAATTAGACTAGTTTCATACAATTTTAAGATTCCTACAAGAATTAATTTCACATCTTAAGAAATAAAAACAAGAATAAAAAGAACTAATTACAAAATTAATAAGAAAATAAAAATCTAAACTATGAACAAGAAATAAATCTAACTACAAAGAATTAAAATCTAAACTACAAAATAAATTATAAAAATTAAATGCAAGAAAATAAATCTATTCTACAAATTAAAGTGCAAAAAGAAATAAAAAGACAAAAAAATAAATCTACACTACAAGCATGAATGTAAATCTAACTAATAAGCAATAATAAAGAAATTACTAAAAAGAAATAAAAGAGAAAAATAAAAGAAATACAAACCTTCAAATTGCTCTTCATCTCCATCCTCATCATTCAACAAAGAGGAGAAAAGACAAATTTAAAGTGGAGAAAAATTATTATTATTAATTGCAATAAAAGTTACAATTTTTGGAAGGCATTCTCAATTAAGAGTAGCCCTCATCTTCAAATAGAGTTACAAAATTTTTCACACCTCTAACCCCTCACTCTCTACCCCTATTTATAGTAAACATCAGTGAATGAGAGCCATTGGATTGAAATCTTATCCAAAAACATCAATTTTCAGCCATAGATCTGTAACTAATTGTTCGTCGTATCGATGCCAGCATCGATAGGGGTATCTATGCTGGCATCGATACGGGCATCGATGCTAGGATCAATTCTCCCATCGATGCTGGCATCGATGTGAGCCACTCTCTAATTGTTGTCCGCAGAACTTTCTTGTTGTTTGCTTTTGGACTTTGGACGTTGGGCTTTGCTTGGACTTTTGGGCTTGGTCGTTTGGGCTTTGGTATTTTCTCTTGATTTTTCCACCGGGCTTTGATTTATTTCTTCATTAAATATTTGAAAGAATTCCTTTGGCTTCATGGGCTTCATTTCTTCATTAAATCAAAGGTTTTTTGTTGAGAGACGAGAGTTTGGGCTCTTATTCTTCATTAACCTACAATTAAAGATAAAAGCAATTATTAGTGGTATATTTATTCATATAAAATAGATAATGAGGGTATAAAATTGTAATAAAATGTGATTATCAATAGATTCCTCTCCAAATCTGCCGAGAGGAGCCTTTTATTCTTCAAAATCTTGAGGGGAAGCAAAAACCTGACGGAGAGCATGATTTGGACGGCTGAATTTAGTGCAGCTTTTCAGGATCTCAAGGCCTACTTGAGTACTAGACGATTGCTAAGCCAGCCCATAGAGGGAAGACTTTGTACCTATATTATGTCCATCTCCTCCGAAGCCGTTAGCTCCGTCCTTGTTCAAGAAGAAGTGAACGTCCAGAAGCCTGTGTACTACATGGGCTAAATTCTGAAAGCGAGCGAGCTCAAATACCCCCTCATAGAAAAGGTTGCTTTCACCCTTATCACCACCACGAGGAGACTCTACCCTTACTTCCAGGCCTATACCGTAATCATGCGGACAAGTCTGCCTCTAAAGAAAGCACTGGGTAGCCCCACAACTTCCAGGAGAATGGTTGCATGAGCTATCGAACTCAGTGAATATGACGTGCAGTTCGAGCCCCGGACGATGATCAAAGCCCAAGTATTGGCCGACTTTCTGATCGAGTCATCCTCATCAAGCAAAGAGCTAGACACTCCCTCAACATCGACTCGCCAAGAACATTCAGTGCCCCCAATGGTCTGGGCACCTACCCCACAGATACGTCTCACTCTAGAATATGATTCGCCTGAGTTCGCTTCATGGTGGTTGTTGAACATGGACGGGTCCTCCGGAGAAGTCGGTAGTGGAGCAGGAGTGGTCTTGCACAGTCCTGATGGGTTGACGCACAAGCACTCCAATTCTTTCGATTTCTTGGCCTCAAATAATGAAGCCGAATATGAGGCTCTTCTTGCGGTCCTTCGAGCAGCACAAGTGCTAAAGGCAGAACACCTCTACATATTGGCCAACTCACAGTTGGTCGTGTATCAGATGAACATGCAATATGCGACTAAAGACCTGAGGATGGCTTTGTACCTCAAAGCGGTTAAGGATCTATTAGCTAGCTTTATAGACTTCAAGGTAGCCCAAGTCCTCCTTGATATCAACACCCAGGCAGATTCCCTCTCCAAGCTCAGGTCAACAAGCTCGAGAATTAGCTCAGGGCCTGTTTATACCGACACCCTCGAGCGACCCAGGATTTCTAAGTCACCGGAGACCATCATACAGTCAGAAACACCTATGATGCCCTGTTGGCTGGATCCCATTACTATCTACCTAACACAAGGCACCTTGCTTGAAGATTCCACCGAATCTAGACGTATTCAGTGGAATTCCTACCGTTATCTCATGATCGATGGACAGCTCTATCGGATGTCATACTTGGGTAACGGTATAGGACCCTATCTATGGTGCCTTTGGCCATGAGAGGCCAGCTATGTTCTCAGGGAGATCCATGAAGGAATGTGTGGGAACCATCACAGAGCCAGAACCCTCATGCAGAAAGTCATCTGCCAAGGGTACTACTGGCCCACTATATTGGCTGAGTCAAGGCGACTCGTCTCTCTATGCAAAAAGTGCCAATTTTTCTCATCCATCCCATGAGCAACGACTACCGAACTAACCTCCATCCTGAGTCTTATACCATTTGCTCAATGGGGGCTGGATTTGCTGGGTCCTCTCCCCATAGCTTTAGGACAGAGAAAATTTATCATTGTGGCGATCAACTACTTCACGAAATGGATTGAATCTGAACCCCTGGCCAAAATTGGTGAAAGTAACGTCATAAATTTTGTATGGAAGTCTATCCCCTATCGCTTTGGTGTGATCCTTTCCTTCATAACTAACAATGGCACTTAGTTCGACAACGAAGGCTTCCAAAGATTTTGTGAAGAGTACAACATTCATCTCAAGTTCTCCTTAGTCACCTACCCTAAATCCAACAGACTTGTAGAGGACGTTAATAAATGCATCCTCCAAGCATTAAAGAAGAAGGTGGATGCAGTGGTAGGGAACTGGGTTGAAGAATTACCTGATATCCTTTTGTCTTACTGCACAACCCATAAGAACTCAACCGGGGAGACTCCGTTCAAGCTAGCCTATGGTGCCGAGGCGGTTACTCCAGCCGAAGTAGACATGCCAACCATCTAACTGCAACACTTTGACGAGGACTTAAACTCAGAAGGACTTTGGGTCGGGCTCGATCTCCTGGATGAAATCTGAGAGAAAGCGCTGTTAGGAATCATGTGGTGAGCCTAATTCTCTAATCTTGTTTTGATAATTTAACAAACAATTTATAACATGTTTTCTAGTGTTTGGTTTTAATTAATTAACCTAGGTTAAATAATTCAAGAGCCATATTGTTAATGGAGCATATACAAGTCAAGTTAAGATCCTCGATCGAGCTTCATTTGCAATCTATATGGTATAGTGTATGATATGTATTTTGTGTATCAATACTTTTAAGCTCAATTATATACACATACACATTTCTTACTTTCATCACAATTTGGGTAATTTTTGTATTATTGACTTATGAACAAAATAATCTTTGTATACATCTTTATATAGTCCATAAATTAGTTCAAAATGTTTTTACAACTTTGTTTAAAACATATGTCAAAATCAAGTGTTCATACAAATACATATTTTTGAGTTTTTGCAAAATGACAAGTTTTCACAAATGGGAAATGAAATTTAAAAATTTTCTTTTGTAACATGTTCATTTTCATGTTTATAAACATTTCCCCAAATTTTACAAATTTTAGAATTTATTTTATATTTTTAAAAGATGTTTTAAATTTAGTTTTTCAAATAGTTTTATCATATATCAGTTTTTGGTCGACCGCACAAGGCATGCCGGTCGACCGACCAGAACAAAATTATTCAGTTTTATTTCTTAGGGTAGTTTGCTCGAGCAATCATGACCTTCTGGTGGACCAACCAAAACTCATATTTTAGCTAATTTTCTCAGGGTGTTTCAGTCGACCGACAACTTGTATTCGGTCGACCGAACTAGTAGCCGTTGACATAACAGCTAGTTTTCCAAATTTTGTGTTTTTTATTATTTTGTGATGGTTTCTTCTACCCTATATATACCCTATTGCATTTAACACTACTATTAACAAAGAAAGTTTTAATCAAGTTTTACAAGGGTTTAAAGTTTGTTTGAGTGTTGTTTTACAAGTTTTTGTGAAGAAGTTTTCACAAGAGAAAGAGGAGATTGATTCTATCGGTTTGAGCTTAATTTTCATCCATCTCTCTTTCTTAAATTTCAGAGAATATTCTTCTAAACTCAATCTCTAGCCTTATATAATTAATTGTTATTTATTCATTTTATTAAGCTAGAATTTACATTGAGTTTAGTTTTGATTATTGCTCTTTGTTCACACACATCCCTATTGAGCTTTTAGTATTTTTATATACTATATTATTGAGTTGTAGTGAGTGATACATTGAGTGTGAGCTTCATTGAGTTCTCATCTTGTTAGAGAACAAAATCTTTGTATTTGAGAATATTTGTGAGGATTACTTTGTAATACACAAGTACACCGATTGGAGTGTGTGGTGAGAGACATGGTTGATTTCAAGAGGAGTGGCGCTGGTAGTAAAGCCTAATGAGAGGTTGTAAATTTGAACACTTGAGGAAGGTGACACGGGCTAGGCCAACACTTAGAGGGTGTTGTGTGATTGCATTGTAAGTATTATAAACGTTTGTCAGTGAGCGTTGAAAACCGATTGTGTAGTATCTTTTGAGATAGTGGATTTTCCTCAGGAGTGGGGAGCGGAGACGTAGGTCGGAAGGACCGAACTCTATAATCATATTATTTGTTTGATTGTCACATTGCGCACTATCTCATTTGTTTAGTAGTTCATGTTTATATCGCCCTTGTTTATTTTCATATACTTGCTCATATATCCTTGAATATCATACTTGCAAGAGTTCTTTAATTAATAAGTTTTAATTTTGCATTAATATCAGATTAGATTAGCATTTATCCTATTCACCCCCTTTAGGGTAATTTATTTGGTATCAGAGCTTGGTGCTCTTGATTTGTGGCTTAATCGCCTAGAGTCAAAGATCCAAGTTTTCATATTTTGCTAATCTTGTTTTAAATTTTTTTATCTCTTGCTTGCATATATATATCATGGATATGCACGGTGAACCTAGCCTTGATTATGCCATTAATATTGCTCCTAGGATTGATAATTTACCATATGCACAATGGTATGTTATATTTAAACTCTTTGTTAGATCTAGACACTTTGATTTATATGAAATAATTGATTGTGCTTATATTGTACCCACTTCGGAGAAATTCAAGTGGAGTAAAAATGATCATAAAATGTTTACCATGAACAAGCTCTTGTTAGAATTTTTACACAATGCCTTTGACTCATCTTTATCTAACAAGCTTGATCTTTTTGATAGTGCTTATACATTGTAGAAACTTATAAAAGCACGTCAAGAAAACTTGGAGGCAATTCGACAAGCTTTAGACGATTCTTCTTCAAGTTCATGTGGAGCATTATCTTCATGTACACGGCCACTAGGCAATAGCCCTAGTGAGGTATGCGAGTCCGATAACAATGATGAACTTACTATTGATGAATTCGCACATGGATATGAATTATTAATGCACGACTATAAAAAATTGCAACGTAGCTTTATTGATTTAAAAAATAAGCATGTTAGTTTGAAATCCGATCATAAGACACTAGTATCAAAATTTGATATCATTTCTAATGAAAATGTAAATCTTAAAGAGAGTAATAAAAAATTAAAATTAGAAAATGCTAGTTTGTTTTATGAGAAAGATAATGCCATGTTAGAAATAGAAATTAGTAAAAATGATGTTAGTTCTTTTGCTAACGATTATATATGTTCTACTTCTAATAACAATGTATATGTGGAAGTAGATGAGTTGAATCATGTTAAGGACCGCATGTCATCTTTATATTCAACCCTTAAAACATGCATTGTAAATAATAACAAGCTTATGGACTTGCGTGCAAAGTCCTGTGTAAATTCTTCAAGAAACCAACACACTATGCACACATGTATAACAAAATTTATAAGTGTTCTATTTGCGTTCGTAAAGGCCATCTTGACAAATTTTGTTATAACGCACAAAAGTTTACCAAGTCTAAAAATACTGATCCTTGTGCATCTCATCAAGCTTCATCACATCATATGCATGTACACGCACATAAGGCTCATCATAAACATGCTCATGTTATAAGTGTGATTATTATGATCGTTTTGGTCATTTGGCCAAATTGTTGTGATTTAAAAAGAGTTTCTCGTTTGCAAAATGATTTTAAAGAACAATCTATTTTTGCAAATGATTCCCGTGCACAATCACATGGTCAACGGAAATCATTTCAACCCTTTCAATACACATATTACAATCGTAAAGGTCATTTGCATAACTATTGTTTTGACCGTATTCGTGCACCACGTACGTCCAAATGGGTTCATAACCCAAGAACTTTGAGCTTAAATGATAGGAGTCATGTCCTTAAGTGTTTCGGCACCAAAAATGTTTGAGTGCCAAAAAAAAATTAATTTTATTTATTTCATGCATTTTTGTTTGATTTTTTGTTTTCATATGTTTAAAATGATGAATTGTGTTTAAATTAACTTTTAATTTATGAATATACTTTATATATTATATAAATAAAATATTTTGTGTTGTTTTGGAAGGTTTTGATTAAATTATTACTTATTAAAAATCATAACAAAGAAAAATTGATGTTTTTATCAAGTTTTAAGGTATGAGCTCCAGGTCAATGGCAGTCGACCAAACCATCAGTTTCGGTTGACCGACCCTTAACTTTCAGTCGACCGACCACTCCTATTCGGTCGACTAGCCAACAGGCAATCCTAGACTTTAAATTTTTCTGCTTCTGATTATTTTGGATTTCAGACCTGACCTGTTTAGAGCCCGTTTTCACTTCTTTTGATCTCATCAATTGATTGATTTTCTGAATTCATCATGACCATTCAAATCATTTCATAAGTTTCTAGACCCAACCCATTTCTTTCATCCCTCTCTCCCGTTCCAAAAACCCTAGTTCCACGCTCTCCTTTTGTTCGGGCGATCGCAGGATTTCTCCAGTCAACTCCAAGATGTTTTGCTGCTGCCAAGCTTCTCCTCAAGTCCATTTCATCGTCCATTGCTCAGTATAGCTCTCTCTCTAGTTGTCTTCATTTATCACTTAGGGTTTCATAATTATTTTGTTTCCAATTCTAGGGGTGCTTAGATTTATTCTCTCCTTGTCATAATGTCTGTGCCAAAGCGTGCTAGAGTTAGTAGGGGTAGCTTTCCTGAACCTGTTCCCTATAAAAAAATATCTTCGAAATGTTACATTACTTGAAAAGTATCATAATATCTGCAAATTGAAAATTGTTCCTGGTAGATTGGTAAATTTTGAGGATCTCTCTTGCTATCAAATTCATACTTATTTTCAAAATATAGGACTACATAACATTCTATCTCATAAAAATAAAGTACCACATTATCCTAAACTTGTTTATCTTTTTATGCCAATCTAACTCTCATGGAAACTGATGATGGTACCCCCTTATCTGGACCAGTGTTAAGGATCGTGATATAATTTTTCATCTGTAGAATTAGCTGATATTCTTAAAATTCCTGTTGGGGATATTCTTCTTTATGATGCTCAGCATGATGATCCTTCAGTAAATTCCTTAATATTCATTCATGGTAAGACTATCCCATGTCAAACAGCTCCATCAATCCCACTACAAAGTTAATTGTCAGAATCATAGCTTACAACTTAATCCCTAAGACTGGAAGCTATGATCACTTCTCTCCCAATAAGGTGGCTGCTATTTATTCTATCTTTGCTAAAATCAAGGTCAATTGGGGCTAAGTCTTTTTTGACATCATGTCTGTCTCCCACACTAAGTTCCTCCCTTTTAGATCTTTTATCACCAAAATCATCACTCACTTTGTAGTTGACCTCTCAGATGAACCCTGTGTTGCACCAGTAGTGAATTCTTTGATCACACAGCTCTTATCGAGATGTGACTCTTAGAATCCTATCTATCTCATCCCCAGGTCTTTGCTCCTTCAGGTGGTGCATCTTCATCTCACCCATCTAGTTCTAGGGCTCATCCCCGTTCTTCTAGTGCACCCTCCTCTATCATTCCTGATTATTCAACTTATCGTATTGATAGTTTAGAAGAGGGAGTATATGAGCGCTTGACTAATTTTGAGAGAAGGTAGGAAGAGATTCGTGCTGAAGCTCAGGGATGACATGGTGAGGTTTTTAGGAGAATTGATAGGTTTGAGAGCAACTAGGATATAGGTTTTGCAAGTCTTGAGAGTAGGCTTGATGATCTTTTTGGAATGGTGTAGCGCCCTCCTTCTCCTCCGGGTCCAGGGTCATCAAATCTTTGAAGAAAAATTTTATTTGGACCGTGCGCTTTTATTTTTTATTTTGGCTTGTAATTTTTAAGTTTGAACTATGTAGTTTGGATTGTTTTGGTTTTTGTGTGTGTGTGTATATATATATATATGTGTGGCAAATGTATAATCATATGTTTGAGTTTCTTTTTGGCTTTTAAATAGGGGGAGCAATCCCTATTTCTCTGTATACTCACCCATGCTTATTGGTAGGGAGAGATTTTAGCTCTCATTCTATTATGTTCCCCTGTTTGATGTTGCCAAAGGGGAAGAACAAATCTGTGAGTATATGTTGATTATTGTGGTCTATAGTTTATATGTTTGTTTATTGGATTTATGAATATATTGAGAAATTATTTGTCATCATCAAAAAGGGAGAGATTGTTAGGACTCATGTGGTGAGCCTAATTCTCTAATCTTGTGTTAATAATTTAACAAATAATTTATAACGTGTTTTCTAGTATTTGGTTTTGATTGATTAACCTAGGTTGAATGATTCAAGAGCCATATTGTTTATGGAGCATATACAAGTCAAGTCAAGATCCTCGATCGAGCTTCATATGCAATCTATATGGTATATTAGTGTTGGGTATATATTTTGTATATCAATACTTTTAAGCTCAATTATATACACATCACTACCAAATAATGGGTCTACCGGGACGGTTTATAACCGTCCTGCTAGACAATAAAACCGTCCTCATAGGCCTAAGGGAATGGTTACTCATCCGATACCTTTGCTGCCGTAGTCTTTGGTCTAAGGGGACGGTTCATGATTGATAGTCATATTTTATTATAATTTTATACCCTTATTATCTATTTTATATGAATAAATATGCCATTAATAATTGTTTTTATCTTTAATTGCGGGTTAGTGAAGAATAAAGCCCAAGATCTCTTATCTTAACAAAAATTCATGAATTAAATGAAGAACACAAGCAAGAGTCAAAAAGCCCAAGCCCAGAATCAAGCCGAGTAGCCTGTAGAAGCCGGATAAAATAAATTAATTAAATATGAAAAAAATGTATTCAAGATAGTTGGCCGCAAAGAAACGACGATATCTCCCAATCCGGAAGGCGAAATTTAACATATAATATATAAAAATCGCCTATCTCGATGAGACGAAGCCAACTGTGAAGTTAGAATTTTTATTGGAGCATCAAGACCAGCATCGATGCGGGCATCGATGCCTGTATTGATGCGAAGTCATCCAGATTTCATCAACGACCGAAATTGCATTCTTGGGGCTCAAGTTTGATCCAAAGGCTCTCATTCACTGATGTTTACTATAAATAGGGGTTGAGAGTGAGGGGTTAGAGGTGTAAAATTTTTTGTAACTCCATTTGGAGAGGAGGGCTACTCTTAATTGAGAAGACCTTCCAAATTTATAACTTTTTGTTACAATTAATAAAATAATTTTTTCACCACTTTAAATTTTTCTCTTCTTCTTTTTGTTGGATGATGAAGATGAAGATGAAGATTAATTTGAATGTTTATTTTTCTTATTTCTTTTTTATTGCTTATTAGTTTAGATTTATTTTCATGCTTGTAATTAGATTTTATTTTCTTGTTTAAATAGTCAAGAGGCTAGAACCCTCTTGCCTTAGATTTATTTCATGCTTATAATTTAGATTTATTTCATGCTTATAAAGTAGATTTATTTTCTTACATTTAATTCTTACAATTTATTTTATAGTTTATTTATTTTCTTACATTTAATTCTTACAATTTATTTTATAGTTTAGATTTTGTAATTTATTTTGTAGTTAAATTTTAATTTTTTGTACTATTCACCTTGAGGCTAGAACCCTCTTGGGTTTAGTTTTTCTTTTTGTTCATTTTTATTTTTTTTGATTCGCCTTTAGGCTAGAACCCTCTAGGGAATCATCTTTTTTCTAAGAAGTGGATTCAATTCTAGATTACCCATATCTTTAATTGAATCCACTATCTTTACATTCTTGATTTTTATTTGTTCTTGATTTTTCCTTCTTGCCTTGTTGATCACATTTATATTATCACTTCCACTCTCAAATATATTCATTTACACAAACATTTTCATTCTCTCCATCTCTCCACAATCACATTCACTCATCACTCCTTTTTGTCACGCACATAACATAAGAACCGATTTTATATTTTCTCCTATAAAACATCTTTCTCGTGGATCGATATCTTTATACTATAACTTGACACGGTTGTGCACTTGCAACATTTTTGGTACATGTTTATGCCGCATCAAGTTTTTGGCGTCGTTGCCGGGGAAGTTGCTTAAGTAGATTTTAATTATTTTGGTTCTTTAACTTGTGTGTTTATTGTGAAGGAAACGCTTGGAGCTTGAAGATCGCAGATTGGAGAACTAGGATTTGAAGATTTGCTTGTAGGTAATTCTTCTTTCTAGAATTTTTAATTCCACCATTTAGCTACTTCTTCATAATTAGAGACAATTAGGACTTTAAAAAAAAGAGATTTTATTTTTGTTGACCATAATAAAATTCACCCTCCACTTTGACATTTACTAACAAGATAATAAATTCAAATAATTTCCCCATTCTCATTTGTTTGATTGTTAACCCTAATTAAAAAAAAGATTTTTTCTTTTCCATCCTTTTTAGTTGCTTTTAATTCATAGGGTTACATTTCATATTGTTAGTAGAAATTCAACAAGTGATTTGAGCATCTTGATTTGGCACACACTTAAAAATATTTTTAAGGGCAAAACCCAATATTTAAGATAAGGTGAGGGATTTCATCACTCTTCCCTTAGCCCCAAAATCACTAATTCCTCACTACACTACCCAAGCCTAATAAAACTCATTAGATGTTGGCCCTAAGGATTCGAGCTCAATAAGGAACAAAGAATCCTTAAGTGAACCGGTTTAAGTTTTCTTGGATTAGTTGGTGTCTAAGGTAAGGTTTAGGGGTTGCATAAAGCGCTCTGTAAGAAACGAGGTACTTAATTAATCTCTGATCACCCTCTAGTACTATCCTTACCTGGCTAACTACCCGGATAAAACTTTAATCTTTTCACTTTAGGAGTTTTTGGTTAGGAGCTAGTCTAGTTGAGTTAGGCTTAACCCTAGAGTTAGAGTGATTGAAAAGTGATTGATTTTGATTTGTTTAGTTAGGATTTTCCTCTTTTTCCATTCTCTCCTCATTAAAAAAAACTAACTTTTATAATAAAATAAAGTATAAAAAGAAATAGTTTGGTGTATGCAATCGTGGATTAGGGATAATACACATCGATTAATTTGCTTTGAACCAATCATAGAAATGGCGTATCCTAATCCACCCGTTCTTCAAGATATGTGCTATCCCATTAGGAATGTAATCCCCTCTTGTATTAGGCTCTCCGAAACAAATGGAATAAATTTTGAGCTTAGACCGCATTACATAAACATGCTTCCCAAATTCCTTGGAAATAAAACAGAAGATGCATATATTTTTATCTGGGAATTTGAGGAAGTGTGTATTATGATTAAAATAAGAGAATTAACAGAAGATGCGATCAAACTTAGATTTATTCCATTTGTTCTCAAAGACAAAGTAAAAAAATGGCTGTATAGCTTACCCGTAAATTCCATCACTACTTGGGAGGAATTTATCACTATTTTTCTTAAGAAATTTTTTCCCATCCATAAAACGATGAAGCTAAGAAACAGCATCATGAATTTTAAAATTGTCTCAGGAGAACCTTTTTGGAAGTATTTTGACCGATTTAAAGATCTTCTCATCTAATGTCCTCATCACAGTTTAAAAAAATGGCGATTGTGCCAAATAATTTATGAGGGATTAGATTATTCTGCAAAAAACTTCCTTAGAATCAATGTGCTACAGGGATTTTATGAGGAAAAATACTAACGAAGCTTGGGAATTTCTAGAGAGTCTATCCGAGAAAATAATACAATGGGAACACTGTGATGATAGGATTTCATCAGTTCCCCATTCTAAGTCTAGTGGTCTTTCCTTGGAGTCAAACATTGCTTTTGAAGCGAAGATGGCGACAATTCTGCGGAGGTTAGAAGCCTTAGAAATTAAGGAACGAGCTCCATCTCAAATCAATCATGTTTTTGCCTCAGGATGTCATAATTGTCAGTCTCCTACCCACGTTTCAGAGGAATGCCCTCTTCTAGGAAACAACCATGCATTAGAACAGATGAACGTTACATTCCAGTATCCTAGAAATGATCCATTTTCTCCAACCTACAATCTAGGTTGGAGAAATCATCCTAACTTTGCATGAAATTAAGGAAATTCTCCCAGAACTCAAAACTTCACTCCCGCTTCGACCCAACATTTTCCTAGGGAAACCACAGTTCCTTTTAATTCTCATACACAATTTCAACAACCCAATCTACCGTATCAAAATCAGTCTCCGCTTCATCAAGCTGTAATTCAGACTCCTTACAATCCAGATCAGGATAACGTCTTAATGTTTTGGAAAGAGGTTTGGAAACCATAATTAAGGCCTGCACTCAAACCACGAATATGTTGACTCAAACATCTAGCAGTCTGAATTCCTTCATGCAATCAACTGGACAAATGCTCAACTCCAACACTCAAGCTATAGCTAGATTAGAATCTCAACTTGGTCAACTAGCTAGTGCCGTGAGTGAAAGAGAGAAAGGAAAATTTTCGAGTCAACCCGTGGTCAACCCTAAAGACACAGGATGCAGTTCATCCTATGAAGCTCAAGTGAATACAATCCATTCACTTCGGTCAGGTAGATAGGTCGATAATCAAGTGAGAACTCCTCAAAGTCAAACTTTTGATCCAATACAAATTCATTCTCCTTCTCCTTCTGATGAATCTATTCAACAATCACCCCCCTCAGATGACCAAGAACCTAAACCTGAACCTGAGCCTGCTTTTGATAGATTTAGACCAGTTGCTCCCTTTCCAGATAGACTCAGGCCTAGGAAACACTCTCCTCAGGAGGAGAAGATCCTAGAAATATTCAAGCAGGTTAAGGTCAACATTCCTCTCTTAGATGTAATTGAACAAATTCCATCTTATGCTAAATTTTTAAAAGAATTATGCACTAAGAAGAGGAGAATAAATGTTCCAAAGAAAATCTTTTTAGCCGCCAATATCAGTGAAATGCTATCAAATCCCATACCTTTGAAAAGTAAAGATCCAGGTTCCCCCATCATTTCATGTATCATTGGTAATACTCACATTGATAAGGTGCTTTTAGACTTAGGGGCCGGTGTCAATTTGCTTCCATATTCAGTCTACCAGCAATTGGGTCTAGGTGTACTGAACCCAACCAGATGTACCTTACAGTTGGCTGATAGATCTGTTAAGGTCCCTATGGGTGAGTTAGATGATGTTCTGATTAAGGTTGAAGATTTTATTTTTCCAGTAGATTTTATAGTCTTGGAAACACAGCCTGTTTCCAATCCCAAAGGACGGACACCTGTCATCTTAGGATGACCTTTTTTTAGCTACTTCTAATGCTCTCATCAACTGTAGAACTGGTCAAATAAAGCTTTCATTTGGGAATTTGACTGCTGATCTTAATATTTTTAATCCAGGAGACTAGCCAAATAATCAACCTCTAGAAATAAATTACATTTAGGAAAGATAAGAAGAAGAAGAAGAAGAGTCTGATTTGAGTTTTGAGAAAATTTTTGATGAAGAGTTTGAGTTTTTAGAAGAAGCAGATCAAGTCCTTGAGAATAATGAAACTGTGTTAAACATTTGCTGCTTTGAATTAAATTTTGAAGAACTCTTTCTTGACGAACTTAGATTCTTGGAGAATAATCACCCAAAATTTTAGAACTCTATAGAAAAATTGGTTGTTAGAAAACAAAACTTCACAGTACAAGAGTATAAGTTCATTAAATGCAAAATGCATGACACCAATAATACCTACCTTACTTTGTTGCAAGAATTATTGAACACCCTGAAATGATTGGAATTTTACATTATTGATTATATTATTTTGAATTCATTTAAAACCCGGGGAAGAATTTTCAACAATAAGGTAGGATTCAATGTAGAATACAAGCTCTTCGTGTTGAACACTTCATTCTGCATTATTTGTTTTGTTTATTTTAGAATAATAAAAAGAATTTAAGCTCTTCGTGTTGAACACTTCATTCTGCATTATTTGTTTTGTTTATTTTAGAATAATAAAAAGAATTTATTCTTCTCTCATTTGAGAGTTTCTTGTTTTGTTTTGTTTATTTTAGAATAATAAAAAGAATTTATTCTTCTCTCATTTGAGAGTTTCTTGTTCAATTATAAAAAAAAACAGAATAAAGCAAAAAAAAGGAAAAAAAGAAGAGAATAATAATTTTTTGATTCTATCCTCCTCAGACCAAAAATAATTACAGATTTTTATCAGCTGATTAAATGTAAGTACTTCACTTCTTATCTGTTTTACTTTGTGCATCATAAAGTTGCATTAAGGGCAATGCAAAATTTAGGTGTGGGGTGGGAATTAGTTATTTTTTCTCTTCATTTTATATTTTTAGTTGCATTTTTGTCAATTTTTTCCTTTTCCTTAAAAAAAAATTTATAAAAATATCGTCACTTACCAAATTGATAGAGTTATGTAATAATTGATTTATTTGATAAATTTTAAATTTTCTAATCTCTAGTTTGTTATTTACTCAAGTTTACCTTTTATGATAACTCTAAATAAATTTCTTAAGAAATAATTTTCAAAGTAGTATACTTCACTTAAGCCTTAACTTAGATTTTTATTTAAAATAATAGAATTTATGCATGCTTAGCTTAGAGTTAAAAATAATTTTTCAAAGTGTCTTGACTTACATATTTTTCAGAATATATATACATATACATATAAAAAAATTACAAAAGAAGAGTGCGAAAAATGGGCACCAAAAGAAAAAAAAACTCTTAAATTCAAGGTGATTCTATCTTATAAAGCCTAAGTTGACCGAGTAATTAAGCCCAAGGAGTATTTCCATTCTTAATAACCTAAGGGGCTGTTTGGAAAGGTTTTTTTGGGTGGTAAAAAAGGACAAATCTGCCAAAAATGTCAGCTTTTTGGCAGCTTTCCCCTAAAATCACCTTTTTAAGGGGTGATTTTAAGGGCTGTTTGGATGGGTTTTTGGGCGGTAAAAGAGGGGAAAGCTGTCAAAAATGTCAGCTTTTTGGCAGCTTTCCCCTAAAATCACCTTTTTAAGGGATGATTTTGGGAGAAAGCTGTCAAAAAGCTGATATATTTGGCAGCTTTCCCCACTTTTACCACCAAAAAAAAAAGGAACCAAACAGCCCCTAAATGATTTGTGAGAGAAACGGCGGTTTTACTTATTTGAGGAGCTAAATTAAAAAATATGAAAGACTAAGGGAGCAACATGTAAAAAGTTCACACAAAAACTAATGAACAGAAAAGGTGTCAGTGCTCACGTTCGTTCCGCTCCCTCTCTCCCCTCTCAAAAACGATCTCTCTCTTTTTCTCCTCCCATTTTATAAATTACTACCCATTAAAACCCTAATTTAAATCCCCCCCTTCAATTTCTCTCTCTCTCTCTCTCTCTCTCTTATCTTTAATTGTAGGTTAGTGAAGAATAAAGCCCAAGATCTCTTATCTCAACAAAAACCCATGAATTAAATGAAGAACACAAGAAAGAGTCAAAAAGCCCAAGCCCAGAATCAAGTCGAGTAGCCTATAGAAGCCGAAGAAAATAAAAAAAAAATTAAATATGAAAAAATATATTTAAGTTAGTTGGCCGCAAAGAAACGACGATATCTCCCAATCTGGGAGGCGGAATTTAATATATAATATATAAAAATCGCCTATCTCGACGAGACGAAGCCAACCGTGAAGTTAGAATTTTTATTGGAGCATCCATGCCAGCATCGATGCGGTCATCGATGTCTGTATCGATGCGAAGTCATCCCGATTTCATCAACAGCCGAAATTGCATTCTTGGGGCTCAAGTTTGATCCAAGGGCTCTCATTCACTGATGTTTACTATAAATAGGGGTTAAGAGTGAGAGGTTAGAGGTGTGAAAATTTTTGTAACTCCTTTTGGAGAGGAGGACTACTCTTTATAACTTTTTATTATAATTAATAAAATAATTTTTTCACCACTTTAAATTTTTCTCTTCTTCTCTTTGTTGGATGATGAAGATGAAGATAGAGATTAATTTGAAGGTTTGTTTTTCTTATTTCTCTTTTATTGCTTATTAGTTTAGATTTATTTTCATGCTTGTAATTAGATTTTATTTTATTGTTTAAATAGCCAAGAGGCTAGCACCCTCTTGCCTTAGATTTATTTCATACTTATAAATTAGATTTATTTCATACTTATAAAGTAGATTTATTTTCTTGCATTTAATTCTTGCAATTTATTTTATAGTTTAGATTTTGCAATTTATTTTGTAGTTAGATTTTAATTTCTTGTACTATTCACCTTGAGGCTAGAACCCTCTTAGGTTTAGTTTTTCTTTTTGTTCATTTTTATTTTTTTGACTCGCCTTTAGGCTAGAACCCTCTAGGGAATTATCTTTTTTCTAAGAAGTGGATTCAATTCTAGATTACCCATATCTTTAATTGAATCCTCTATCTTTACATTATTGATTTTTATTTGTTCTTGATTTTTCCTTCTTGCCTTGTTGATCATATTTATATTATCACTTCCACTCTTTTCCTTCTTGCCTTGTTGATCATATTTATATTATCACTTCCACTCTCAAATATATTCATTTACACAATCATTTTCATTCTCTCCATCTCTCCACAATCACATTCACTCATCACTCTTTTTTGTCACGCACACAACATAAGAACCGATTTTATATTTTCTCCTATAAAACACCTTTCTCGTGGATCGATATCTTTATACTATAACTTGACATCTTTATACTATAACTTGACACAATTGTGCACTTGCAACATTTTTGGTACATGTTTATGCCGCATTAATGATCTAAGTGGTGCGATTCTTGAATTGTTCCCGTAGATAACATTTGGGGACAGTTTAACTATGGAGACAGTTTATATTTTTGCAGATGGTGATGGTTATTTGGCAACGGGAACAGTTATATTTTTACGCTACCGTGACGCTTACACACCAAGGGGGACGATTTTGAGTTTGATATAAGAGGACAGTTTTATTATCTATGGGAACGGTTTTGTTCGTGATCTATGAAGATGGTTGTTATACCAAAGAAGATGGTTAGCAATGGGGATAATTTTTAGCAATGGGGACGGTTTTCAGATGTAAAGATATAAGAACAAGTATATATAGCAAAGGGGACAATTTTCAATTTAGACCGTGTAAAAGCAAATCATCCAAATATATCACACATTTTTTTAACATGCAGTTTCAAAATTAAAAGGAGCAAAACAAAATAAAAACTCCATGATTTATACCTGCTCATGTCACAAACAAATAAATGAAACTTCAAATGATGTTGGTAGCAAACAACCAAACATAAGGAACAATTCATTGGTTCATTACAATGACTTTAGTACAAGTTTTTTCTTTTGTTCAAAGTACATGACTAAAATTCCTCTTTCATTAAAACAAAAAGTGTCTTCTGTTTAAATGTCTCCATTGGTATACATAATTTGTAAATTGTCTGGATAGAGCTAATCTCACAGTAAGTGAAAAGCACGCATGGATTAACCTGTTTTAGCCACCATCAATTATCCTGCAAAAATTTAGATAAAATATAAAAATGAGATTATATTCATTGAAAGATTCAGTCACTTGAATATATGCTTTAAAATATCAATAAAAACTCAACTAAACTTACCTTAAATAATCTCTTGTTTTGAAGAGGTTGACACAGATTTTTTTTCTACTTCCATGTTTTTGTCTGCTCAACTAAATCATAGCAAGTGGGTTTGTGTATATCTAACTCTACAAAATGTTAAATAAATTTTAATAAATCTTACCACAAATAACCTCCTCTATTTTGAAGAGGTTGATCCACAAAGGTTTCCATCTTCCTTGTCTTTGTTTGGTTCATGTTCATTCAAAAAAACATTTGTACATAAACTTGGGAATAGCCAAATACAGAAAGAAGGTAAGCAATTAACAATATAGAAGTGTGGTTTACAATAGGCTTTTGTCATCAACTATTTGGTCAATAACATGATACAAAATTTAGATACAGTATATATCCCTATCCTAGTACAATTATATAGATCATGCAATGCCTTGAGGGTGAAAAAGATACATAAATCTTGTTGTTAGTATCTAGGGGTGTCCAAAAAGCCCGCGGCCCGGGCCCGGTCGGGCCGAAACCTGGCTCGGGCCCGGGGTCGGCCCGAAAACCCAGGCCAAACTCGGGTCCGGGCCCGGCCCGGGCAACAACGATCACCTTAGGGTGACTGTTGTCCAAAAAAACCGGGCCGCACCGGGCTGGGCTGTTGTGACCGTTGGTGAAATTTGGTTGGGTTGGGCGGGGCCAGCCCGACCCGGCCCGGTCATTTCTGACTGTTTATGCTGGGTCGGACCGGCCAAACGGTCATATTTGGCCATTTGACTGATTTGCCCCTTAAAACGATCAAAAAACGGCTAGAATATGAGGGTTTTTTGGTCATTTGCCTAGGGGGCTGCCTCTATAAATAGAGGAGGGGGGGGGGGGGTTCACTTCATTTCCTCACAACAAAACTCATCTACTTCTCTCTAATACTCTCTTATACTATCTAATACTTCCATCAAATGGCTTCTGGATCTAATTATGAAGAGCAAAACCTATCTCCTACTGATCCAGAGATGAGTCCTCCTACAACAACTCCTCCTCCTACCGGTGTTAATCCTGAATCTGGTGGTGACGAATCTACTACACCAAGAGCTCCTAAAAGGCCGAGATCCGATGCGTGAATTTTTTTAAGAAGACAGACGTCACCAAGGATGAACATGGTAAGATCATCTCCCAGAAGGTAAAATGTGCGTTGTGCGGCCAGGTTTTCCAAGCTCATCATAAGAACGACACCAACCATCTCAAACGCCATATAGAAAAACACAACAAAGGCCAGAATCTTTAAGGTAATATCCGATAGTCTATGATTTCCCAATCCTCCTCTTCTGGTACCCTCGGTAGTTGGAATTATGACGCTGCCCGAGCTAGAAAATGCGTAATCATATTTATTATTCTTAAAAACCTACCTTTTAAATTAGTAAAAGATGATGAATTTAAATATTTGTTTAGAGATGGTTTTTATCTTACATTTATAAAATTTTCTCGTCAAACCTATCAACGTGATATTTTAAAATATTATCAGGAGGAACAAGGAAAAATAATTTCTTATTTTAAAATTTAAACTGTACATTTTCTTTAACTTCTGATATTTGGATATCTAGAGTGCAAATTGGTTATTTATGTATCACAGCACACTGGATTGATGAAAATTAGTAAGTGTTTAAAAGAGTTGTTTCTTTTATTATAATTGAAGAGTCACACACCGGTAATAATATTATAAATTTAATAATTAAAGAACTTATGAAACTAGAAATTGATAAAAGAATATTTTTTCTTTCACTAGATAATACAAGTAATAACAATGTAGCTGTTGATTTTATTAAAACAACTCTGTCATTGCCTAATACAAGTAATAACAATGTAGCTGTTGATTTTATTAAAACAACTCTGTCATTGCCATGTCATGGTGACATTTTTCATGTTAGATGTATCTGCACTCTGTCATTGCCATGTCATGGTGACATTTTTCATGTTAGATGTATCTGCCATATTTTAAATTTAATTGTTCAAAATGCATTTTATGAAATTAAACCCATGATAGAAAAGGTTAGAACAGTTGCTAATATGCATAATGCTTCTGAAATGAGAATTAAAAGATGAAACAATATTGTAAAAGAAAAAATTATAAGCCTAGACTAATTCCAAAAGATGTTGATCATAGGTAGAATTCCATATATGTAATGTTAAGTGTAGCAATAGAATATAAAGAAATTACAAATGATTTTATAAACTTTTATGCTTCTAGTTCTAGCTCTGGTAGCACTTATGGAATAAGTGAAGATGAATGGATAATTATATGTAAATTAAATGAGATGTTACAAGTTTTTTATGATGCTACTATGTTATTATCTGGTTGTTATTATCCAACTATTACTTTAGCTGCTTTACAAATTTTAAATATTCAAATTTTTTTTTACTAAATATCGTATGGATGATATTTTTAGAAATATAATTTTTTAAATGGAGAGCAAATTTAATAAGTATTTTAGGTCTATTCCTCATATTTTTGGTTTGGGGGTTCTTATTGATCCATGTTTGAAGGATATTGGTCCTCAAAGTTTGTTACAGTCATTGTATAGTGGACAGATTATAAACTCAGTTGATGCTTCCACCCTTACTACTACTTCTTATCATTTATCTATTAGAAATTATTTTTAAACCTTATATGATGAGTATGCAGCTAGACATGGTGTAGTTGCACAATAGTCTACAACTTTAGCGCCTTCGGCTTCGAGCAAATGTCGAGGTAAAAGTATAACTTTTTATAGGTATGCAATGGTAGCTGAACTAACTGGTGGATCTGGAATTGGTTCAGGATTAGAGGTTTCTGAATTAGATGAATATTTTTCTGCTTCCTTAGTTAAATGTCAAGGAAATGCTTTAGATATTTTACAATGGTGGAGAGTATATGGATCAATTTTATATCCTATACTTTCAACCATGGTTCGTGACTTACTATCACTACAGGTTTCGACGGTAGCTTCAGAATCCGCCTTCAGCACAGCAGGACGTTTGATCGACGTCCACAGGACATACTTAGATCCGTATACTATACAAGCGGTGATGTGCTTACAAGATTAGTGGAGGTACGAGAAGAGAACACAAGGCATCGATCGGATTGCTATAATTAAAGATAAATTTGAAGAGTTGGGACTAGCAGATAGATATAAAGATTAGATAATATTCATCAAATTGTAATTTTTTATTTCTTAGCTTTAAATTTGTAATGAATTATTTTAGAAAAAGTTACAAATGATAGTGATATGGATGAGTAGGTACCAACCTAGTTGGGATTTATTCATCTATTATGATGCGATGAATTTTAAAATAAATTTATATTTGTAAAGGATTTACTGATTATTAATAAAGAAATTATTTTTATCATCTTTTATTTTTATAATTTTTTGTACTTATAATTTATGTCATTTTAAGTTATTAAAAAAATTTATGTCATTTTCTATAATTTTTATGTATATTTTATGATTTATTATTTTTTTAAATTTAAAAAAAATTAAAAAATGAAAAAAACCGAGCCGGAGCCCGGCCGGGATCACCCGGGCCGGGTTGGGCAGGGCCGGATGGACACCCCTACTAGTATCCACCCTCAGACAAGTAAATTGTGCATAACTCTCTAGCCAACCACAAAGTTATGCATAGCCCTCTAGAAGCCACAAAATCCCATAATTATCATCAACTAAGCAAAGAATCAAAATTTATGCAGCACCATTTGTTTGAGTTGCTAAAAATTAACCGCTAAACTCCACAGGTATTTAGTAGAATCAATAGTTCATCTACCACTTGAAAAACAAGAGAAGATACCGTTTCAATTTTCTGAATTCACTAAGAACTTAATGATATACTTTACAAAATTATTTGCCACATTCTTTTTTATCAAGTTTCACAGTTCACCTATTTTAAAAATTCATGAAGCTTATGTAATTATCACCACAAACAAAAAAATCGACAATCAGCAAACAAAAGAGTGAGCAAAATTCTAGTCATTGAAAAGTTTCAATATTTCCTCCACAGAATCCTAAATTTTCGTGAAATACTAAAATACATACTAAAATTAACCCAAATTATACCAAATTGTTGTTGTGCGTAGCGAAAATTGAAGCAGCAGTTCGAAACAAAAGTTACCTGATCGCAGCTTGAGAAGATCTAGCATCACCCCTTTGGAGATCGAGCTGATTCACCCTGATGAAGGTACTATCGCTCGCCGGATGGTGGCCGTGACGGAGGGAGAACCACCGGTGCTACCGTTGGTGGAGGTGGACTGGCAGCCGGAGATCGCCGAAGACCCCCACGACTACCGGAGATCACCGAAGTACCCTACGACGACTGGAGCTTCGACGAGTTGGCGGGGCTCCCAAGGTTTGATGATTGAAAAGGAAAAATTAAAACCCTCCTCTGCCGCATCCTCCTTGTCCTCCCCGTCAAAATCCAAGAACAGCCTGTCCATCATCGTCGTCCTCCCGCTATCAAACACAACCTCCTCCACCTCCTCGACCACCTTCACCTCCTCCTTCTCCCTCTCAGCCGTCTCCACCGCCGCCTCATCAAGAATCTCAAATACCTAGATCAGATCTAGGTTTCGACGGAAAGGGGAGAGAGAGAAGAAAGGGGGAGACCTAAACCCTAGATCTGATCTAGGGTTTCGACAATAGTGGGAGAGGAGAGGGAGAGAGAGAGAGAGAGAGCGAGGGAGGAGAGAGAGAGAGAGAGAGAGAGAGAGAGAGAGAGAGAGAGAGAGAGAGAGAGAGAGAGAGAGAGAGAGAGAGAGATTACCTTAAAAAGTGATTGGTTAAAGTTTTGGGCTAGAACTTAAAAAGCAAAACCGTCCCTTTAGCCCATAATAAACCATCCCCTTAGTCCATTATAAAATTTTAGACTAAGCTTAATTCAAACCCCAACACTTTAGTTTAAGGCGTTGTCTTAAATATATTTGTGACAGTTGGAACCGTCACAGAACCGTTTCCTTATGTAGCAACGGGAACGGTTTTAAACCGCACCCCACGAACCATCCCCATAGACCCAATATGTAGTAGTGCATACACATTTCTTACTTTCATCATAATTTAAGTATTTTAAAGTAATTTTTGTATTATTGACTTATGGACAAAATAATCTTTGTATACATCTTTTATATAGTCCATAAATCAGGTCAAAATATTTTTACAACGTTGTTTAAAATATATGTCAAAATCAAGTGTTCATACAAACACGTATTTTTGAGTTTTTTTTGCAAAACGATAAGTTTTCACAAATGGGAAATAAAATTTGAAAATTTTCTTTTGTAACATGTTCATTTTCATGTTTATAAATATTTTTCCAAATTTTACAATTTTTAGAATTTATTTGATATATTTAAAGTCGTTTCAAATTTTGTTTTTCAAATAGTTTTATCATATATCAGTTTCTGGTCGACCGCACAAGACATGCCGGTCGACCGACCAGAACAAAATTATTCAGTTTTGTTTCTCAGGGTAGTTCGGTTGAGCAAACATGACCTTCCAGTTGACCGACTAAAACTCATATTTTAGCTGATTTTTCTCAAGGTGTTTTAGTCGACCGACAACTTGTATTCGATCGACCGATGCACAACCTTCGGCCGACCGACCATTGTCATCCGGTCGACCGAACTAGTAGCCGTTGGTATAATAACTAGTTTTCCAGATTTTATGTTTTTTATTGTTTTTATTATTTTGTGATGGTTTCTTGGGCTGGTTTCTTCTACCCTATATATACCCCATTACATTTAACACTACTATTAACAAGGAAAGTTTTAATCAAGTTTTACAAGGGTTTAAAGTTTTTTAAGTGTTGTTTTATAAGTTTTTGTGAAGAAATTTTTACAAGAGAAAGAGGAGATTGATTCTATCAGTTTGAGCTTCATTTTCATCCATCTCTCTTTCTTAAATTTCAGAGAAGATTCTTCTATACTCAATCTCTAGCCATATACAATTATTTGTTATTTATTCATTTTATTAAGCTAGAATTTACATTGGTTTTCGTTTTGATTATTGCTTTTTGTTCACACACATCCCTATTGAGCTTTTAGTATTTTTATACACTATATTATTGGGTTGTAGTGAGTGATACATTGAGTGTGAGTTTCATTGAGTTCTGATCTTGTTAGAGAACAAAATCTTTGTATTTGAGAATATTTGTGAGGATCACTTTGTAATACACAAGTACACCGAGTAGAGTGTGTGGTAAGAGACGTGATCGATTGCAGGAGGAGTAGCATCGATAGTAAAGCCTAGTGAGAGGTTGTAAATCCGAGCATTGAGGAAGGCGACATGGGCTGGACCAACACTTAGAGGGTGTGTTGTGTGATTATATTGTGAGTATTGTAAACGTTTGTCGGTGACCATTAAAAACTGATTGTGTAGTATCTTTTGAGATAGTGAATTCTCTCTGGAAGTGGGGAGCGGAGACGTAGGTCAGAAGGACCGAATTTCGTGATCATATTATTTATTTGATTGTCATATTGCGCACTATCTCATTTGTTTAGTAGTTCATGTTTATATCGCCCTTATTATTTTCATATATACTTACTCATATCTCCTTGAATATCATACTTGCAAGATTTCTTTAATTAATAAGTTTTAATTTGGTATTAATATCGGATTAGATTAGTATTTATCCTATTCACCCCCGTATAGGGTAATTTCAAGCACTTCGGACCAATGTCATCAATCAGCTATGAATTGCCCGGTACTACAACAGCAAGGTTTGACCCAGGAGGTTCAGCATCGGTGACCTTGTCCTCTGCAAAGTCGCTTTTGATAAAGACACCCGAAGAGGCAAGTTGGCTCCTAACTGGGAGGGCCCGTACACAGTCCTTGAGGAGTTGCAAGTAGGCACTTATTGGCTAAGAGCCACGGATGGAAGAATCCTACAACACCATTAGAACTGCCAAATCTATGTAGGAATCCTAAGCCCTTGGTGCCTTCTCCGGGTAAACCCAAGGCACACTCACCATTCGATCAGCTCCCGCATTTATAACTCGACCACCATAGCAGGGTGAAAAGACCTAGGCGTCCTCATTAAATCCTAGGCACCCAACCTCCGGGTTGTTATTTTTCTGAAAAAACCTAGGCGTCCTCATTATGACCTAGGCACCTAACCTCCAGGTTGTCATTTTATCGAAAAGACCTAGACGTCCTCATTAATACCTAGGCACCCAGCCTTTGGGTTGTTATTTTGCTGAAAAGACCTAGGTGTCCTCACTAAGTCCTAAGCACCTAACCTTCAGGTTGTCATTTTGTTGAAAAAACCTAGGCATCCTAATTAAGGCCTAAGCACCAAACCTCCGAGTTATCATTTTATCGAAAAGACATAGACATCCTCATTATGACCTAGACACCCAATCTCTGGGTTATCATTTTGCTGAAAAAACCTAGGTATCCTCATTAAGACCTAGGCACCAAACCTCCGGGTTGTCATTTTGCCAAAAAGACCTGGGCATACTCATTAAGACCTAGGCACCAAACCTCTAGGTTGTCACTTTGCCAAAAGACCTAGGCGTCCTAGGCATTCTAACTTACCGATCAATCTTGACAAAAAGACCCGAACATCTCGCTAACAAAAAGCATAAAAAGAGCCGATCGTCTCGACCTAATTGACACTCGGGTCACCCAAGTGACCGACTCATGACAATCAACACTTGTTCTTTCAGCTAAATTAGAATTGCAGGCAACCAAAGAAAAAAAGGAATAATTAGAGGCAAATTCCAGAGTGAGAGTAAAGTCTAAATCTTTATTCCAAACACTGAACAAATTTTATTACATTGTTTGCACTGATATTTACAAAAAGAAAAGAAAGAAAAGATACAAGCCCTTAGACTTCTAGGCCAGATCCGGGAGTAGGGCTTGGGAGGTTCTCTGTAGAGGCTGTAGGGGCGGGAGCGGCAGAAGAGGAAGTGGGAGAGACTTCTCCGGGGTCACCCCCTAACTCATCGTTGTCGTCGTCCAACACTAATTCTAGCCCCCTCCACTTGCCTCGATCTCCTTTAGGAGGTTTTGACAGCAAGAGACGTAAGGAGGGTAGAACTGGTCTGGTGCGGGTCAAGAGGCGGGAGGAAGCAATGAGGCAAAGTAGTTAACACCAGCCTTGCAAGCCAAGGCCACCTCCGATTTTCCTAAGGGGTCCTAGCGCCAGTCATCGACCACTTTTGCCGTGTACTGCTCCAAGTCCAAGTGAGCAAACCTATCTTCTAGGTCCTCAACAATTACAGTGAATGTCTGGTGAGCTGACTGCTCCTCCTCAAGGTCCCGCTTCAGTTGCTCGGTAGAGAGATGACTCGATTGAGTATCCTCCTGAGCCGTTACCTTAAGACACCTCTCGAACTTAACCTCCCCCTCCATAGAAGATAATTGGCCATCCCGCTCAAAAATTCCTTGCTGGAGGTGGCCAACCTCCTCCCTCAGCTGGGCCACCTTGCCTTGGACCTTCTCAATGGAGACTGTCTGCTTGGCACCATGAGATCTATACCCCTTGATGAGTTTCTCTCTCACGTCTAGCTCTCTATGCTAGTTAGCTTTGTTGTTGTGTAGCTCGGACTCCAAGGCAGTGACCCTCTTCTCCGCTTCTTCCCTGGTTGACTTCTCCTTAGCGAAGTCCGTCTGCTATTCAGGAGGTGAGTTGTACATGTAGGAGAGCTGGCTGAACAACTCTGCCTCTAATAGCACCCCTCGAACCAAGTAGCCCTTGAGGGCTAACAACCGAGCTCTCTCTATCGAGAGGCACCTCCACGACAAACCTATCACCCTTTGGAAACTCCCTCCTAGGTTAACAAGGGCACGACGGTACTCAAATCAGCATGCCCTTGGATTTCTCCCAGATTTGGGTGTCAAGCTCCAAAACCTAATGGTGAAAAGCCCACTAGAAGCTATCCTCTTGCTCCTCGCTGGCCTCGCCTGCCAAAGATTTTTGAGGGGGCACCACTTGCTCTTTAGCACCTCCCGAAGTCCCAGCAGGCACCTTGCCAGGCCTAATGGATGGTTCGGGCCTAGGACTTGGGCTAGCTACCGGTCTTGAGGCAGGAACCCTAAATACGACAACACATGACGCCGTTGGGCCACCCCCACAAGCTAGAGGGCCGGGGGGGGGGGGGGGAAGCATCATCGATTGAATAAGACTTCAGCTAGCGACAAGCTGGGATGGCGCGGTCTGCTGCTCTTCAGTTGAGTTCGAGCCACGCTGCGCACATCGGCCCACCGTGCCCTTGGTCTATATCCTGCCTCCTTTTCTTTGCGAGCGGCCTCTCCTTCTTAGCTTGCACCCTCTGTCTCACTAGCTGGATAGCGATCCCGTCCACTCATGACCTCAAGATGCCCACATCGTCGAGGTCCAAATTACCCCTCAACCTCTTCTGAGGCCTCATGACTGAGCCCGACTCTCCCCCCTCGAATTTCTTTAGGGCTTTTCTAAGAGGAGGACCAACAATCTTGACCTCTCACCTCAGTGGGGGGGGGGGGCATCGATATGCTCGCACGCGCGAATGCGACCTGAAGGATTTCCTCTCTCCCGAGACTCGACATAAGAACGAATCTTCTTCAGCTATAGCCTCTCCTGAGCAGTAAGGATGTACAGCTTCAACGCATCCTTATTAATCTTAGGCTAGTTGGGGGAGGACGGGACACAATCAGTCTCAAAGACCCATACAAACCTCTCCTTCTAGACTCTATTAGACTCTAGAGCGCCTGATACCAACTTACAACCCCTAATGTATTAGAGGAAGTAATAGGGGTCCTTCTTCATAGACTTTACACTGACTAGGTTTCCTAACTGGCGCATGCTTGGTAGGATGCTAACCTGGTAGCAAATCACCACAAAGCCCACCATCCTCCAAATCGTGTTGGGGGTGAACTGAGAGGGGGATACCCCCAGAGCGATGCACATATCCCTGATGAAGGGATGGAGCGGCA
>NC_033803.1:53821339-53854333 GCF_001876935.1 Asparagus officinalis | reverse complement strand
AGCCCATACTCAAGGTGGGAGATATATAGTGGTGACTTTTTCTGGCCATGGTGGTACACCAGCTCATCCCCACTCGGCACTGAGAGTGTGAAGGATTTAGGGAGGTCATAAAGCTCATAGTACATCTTGATCTCTTGGGTGTAGATCTTCAAGCAGATAGGCCAGAGAAGATCGATTCTCCCCTCGCTACGACCAACGGTGAAAGTTTGAGCAGCCATGGAAAATGGTTAAGATTACAAGGAGATTTAGAAACAATCTAAGAGACAAACACCAAAAATCCACGGTGAAAATTTGTGAAGAAGAACTCTCTTCACCACCAGTGGATTATATAGTGCCCCGAGGAGACACGTGGAATAATCTGAACGGTCGACTCGTTTTAAAATGAACAGACGAGATACACCTCAAAATCCAAACGGTTTTTATAAAACTCGAAGTGCCGCCCCCCATTACTCCACGCCTCTCCGCTCGAAAATCAAAGCGACAAACTATCCTCTGGCTTTTGATAACATCATCATATTATTTCAAACAGTGATATTTCACCTTCCTAATGAAGGCATCTAGAAACTCACCAAACAATGTCTATTCAATGAACAGTTAGCCAGACCTAGTCAACCTTCTAGAGTCGACAACGGACTTCAAAGAAAAACTCTCAGACACTCACCCTATGGAGTTCAAACGCCAATTAGCAAAGGTTGTCGACTCGATTGGCTCCAAACCAAGATAAAAATAACACAGTAAAAACAACAACTACTCGAGTTTGAGACGCATTTTCTCATTGAAGAATGAGCCCCCTTGAGCCCTTGAGTTAGCAGTCAACTTCACAAGCCCATGGTAGAGTTAAATCTGTTGGCCTTCTTCTTTTGATGATGTTTAACAAACAATTTACTTCTAATATTGTTTGTCTAGTATTTGTGTTTTCTTATTTATTATAGACAAACAACATTGTTGGAGGATGGATGGAATAGAGCTTCAACGATGATATCCAATGGAGGTTGGCGGAATAGTGGAGTGAAGCCTTGCAATTCAAAGTTAAAGATCAAGTTCAAGCTTTATCCGCAAGTTTACCAAGTCATGCTCATTGAAGACCTTCATCAAGCTTGGGTATATTTAGTATAGGTTTATATTATGTGTGTTTAATACTCTAAGCTCAATATCATATACACACACAATATTGGATTTTCTCACAAAATGAGCTATTTTGAGAAAACTTTGTGATATTATTTTATTAACCATGTTTACTTTATATTCATGTGCTATAATGTTTATGAAGACATTTTATAAAGTTTTAATATGCGTTTAAACTCTTTTTGTCAAAAACATGTTCTTAACAAATTCATATTCATGCATGTTTTTACAAAATAATGAGTTTTCACAATTGAGAAATGAAAATTGAAAATTTATTTTTTTAACATGTTTGTTTTCATGTTTATAAACATTTTGCAAAGTTTCATCAAGTTTGGAATTGATTTGTTATGTTTAATGGAATTTACAAAATCATGTTTTTGTTTGTGCACATGTTCGTGCATGTTTTACAAAACATATGAGTTTTCATAAATGGGAAGTGGTATTCAATAAATTCTTTCTTTGACATGTTTATCTATATGTTTAGAAACTTTCCTCAAAATTTTACTATTTTTGGAGTTGATTTACTATGCCCAATTGATTTTACAAAATCGTGTATGTCTGCGGTTTTTCAGAAACTGTAAATCTGTGTTCAAATATTTATTTCTCTCAACTGGGAAATGATTTTTCAGAAATTCTTTCTCTAACATGTTATTATACATGTCTAGAACCTTTCCACAAAATTTAATATTTTTTGGATCTGATTTACTATTTTTAATTAATTTTACAAAACTGAAACACAGTGCAACAGTACCCGCGGTCGACCGCCCAACTCTCTGGACGTGGTTACTGTAGCACAGCGGCTATATTTTCCAGATTTTGATATATCCGTTATTTTGTCTTTTTGCTTGGTTTTCTTGGGTTTTTGGGCTTGTTTCATGAGCCTATATATACTCCATGCCATCATACTTCTAAGGGCACTCAAGAAATGTTTTAAACAAGTTTAAAGAGTTTTAAACAAGGGTTTAAGTGTGTTTTAGTGTTTGTTTGGTTTGAAGATTGTTTTCACAAGTGGAGGAGATCATCTTCTTGTTTGGGCTCCAATCTCCATCTCTCCATCTTGTCATCTATTGGAGAAGTTTTCTAAACTCTATCTAGCTTTACATTTGCTTAGTTATTTGATTATCATTCTTTAAAGCTAGTTTTTATATTGAGTTTAGATTTGATTATATTATCTCATTGTTACACACACCCACTTGAGCTTATTGTATTTGCATACATAGTATATTAGGGTTGTGAGAGATTGTAACATTGAGTTGTGCTTAATTGTGTTCTCATCTATTGTAGAGAACAAATTTATATTTGTTACATTGTGAGTGGTGTAAGGTTTTCGGTGAGCTAGAAAACCGAGTGTGTTGTGAAGTTTTCGGTGAACTAGAAAACCGAGTGTGAGGAGTGAACGTTGTTCGGTGAGCGTTGAAAACCGACACTGTGAGGTGTAAACGTTATTCGGGTGAGCGTAGAAAACCCGGTTGTGATAGTGGATTTCTCCCCGGGAGTGGGGAGCGGAGACGTAGGACGGAAGGTCCGAACTCCGTGATCATATAGTGTGTTTGAGTGTGCTTTGGCGTTCATTTATATTTATGTTCATATCTTATATCGCCATTGTCCATAGCTCATTATTTATATGATCCACTATCTAGTTCATATTGTTTACCCCTTGTGTTAGTTTTATATCCTTGCATATACATATATCATATTGTATATCTCTTTGATAGGATATATCATCTTGTGTTAGTTTATATATCCTTGCATATATATATTCATCATATAGGATATGTCTCATTGTTTACATTGCTTATCCTAGCTCATATATCTTGTGGTATTTCATTCTTGCTAGGATATCTTATTAATTAATTTTAATTGGCATATAATCGGATTAGATTAGCATAAGACCCTAATCACCCCCCTCTAGGGTCCAACAATTGGTATCAGAGCTTGGTGCTCTTTGATTTAAGGTCTAATCGCCTTGAGTTAAAGATCCAAGTTATATTATTGTGCTAATCTTGTTTTGATTGCATTTGCATCTTGCTTGCCGTTTATATTATGGATATGCATGGTTTAGGTTATGCCATCAATATTGCTCCTAGATTAGATAATTTTCCCTATGCCCAATGGTGTGTTAGGTTTAAACTTTTAGTTCAATCTAAACATTTTGATTTATGGGAAATTATAGATGATGCATATATTGTGCCCATTTTGGAGAAATCCAAGTGGAATAAGAATGATCATCGTATGTTTACAATGAACAATATTTTGTTAGAATATTTGATAAATGCTTTTGATTCATCTTTGTCTAACAAGTTTGTTCATTTTGATAGTGCTTACACCGTATGGAAATTTATTAAAGTACATCAAGGAGACTTGGAGGCGATCCGACAAGTTTTGGAGGATCCCGCTTCAAGTTCTAAAGGAGTTTCATGCACACGTGCACTAGGCGATAGCTCTAGTGAGGTTTGCGAGTTCGAACCCGATAATGATTTATCTAGTGATGAACTTGCTTGTGCTAGTGAAAATTTGTTGCATGCCTTTAACCAATTGCATAAAGATTTTGTTGATTTACAATGCAAGCATGATAATTTAAAATCCGATCATGAGAAGCTAGTGTCCAAATTTGATGTCATTGAAAATGAAAATACTATGCTTAAAGAAAGCAATGACTTATTAAATTTGGAAAATGAAAATTTGATCTCATCTATTGCTAGCCTATCTCATGCTAAGATTGATGCCATGTTAGAAGTAGAGAACATAAAGAATGATACAACTTCTTTTATAAATGACTATTTATGTTCTACTTCTAAAAATGCATATGTGCCTAAAAATGAATATTTGAATCTTATCAAAAATTGCATTTCATCTTTAGATTCAACTTTAAAAACATGCATTAATAATCATAAGAAGCTTATGGATATGTGTGCCAAGTCTAAGTCATCATCTATTCATTATGCACACATGTATAGCAAAACTTATAAGTGTTCTATTTGCGGCCGTCAAGGTCATTTGGCTAAGTTTTGTTATGATGCACACAAACATAAAAATGTCAATGCTCCTTGTGCATCTCATGTAGCTTCTTCATCACATGTACACACACATGCACCCATTGTTCATCATAAGCATGCTCATGTGTATAGATGTGATCATTGTGGTCGTCTTGGTCATTTGGCCAAATATTGTTTTGATTTGAAAAATAAAGCTAATGGTCCACAAAAACAAATGGATCTCTTTCATTGCACAAATTGCAATCGGAAGGGTCATTTGAATGAATATTGTTTTGACCATGTTAGTGCACCATATGTGCCTAAGAGGGTTCATAACCCTAAGGCTTTGAGCTTTAATGATAGGGGTCATGTCCCTAAATCTTTTGGTACCAAGAGTTCTTGGGTACCAAAACAAATTTGATTTTCAAACTAAGAATTTTAATGTTTTTATCCTTCTTTATCTTGGTTTTGAAAATTATGCTTTGAAATCTTTTTATATGAAAACAATTTATAATTGATAAAATCTTTTGTTTTCATGATTATTTGTTTTGTTTTGATGAGAGGTTTGTACTTATATAACCCTCCGGATTTATTGCGTGTTTATTCCCAAATCATGTTTACCGGATGCTAAAATGTTCATATGGGTTAATACTAGCTCAAGAGCTAGATAGAGTTGCCTCTCTTGATTTTTGAAAATCAATGATGATTTGGTTTTATGATTTAAACTTTGATTTATGAATTCAATTGGTTGATTTGTTCTCATTTGAAAACTTTTTACATGATTCTCATGTTTCTCTTCTTTTGATTTCATAAATCTATTTTATACATTGGCTTTTATGATATGAGACAATATGTTCATCTTGATATATTTATATATGTTCTCATTATCTCTTGAATGTGAGTGATTTTTGGCATATTATTTATGCTTGCTCACATGTTTTGCCATGATCTTTATTGCATATATTCAATATGGCTTTTTGATAGGGGGAGCTATTCCCTATATCTGTTTTATACTCACCTATGCTTATTGATAGGGGGAGCTTTCGCTCTCTTAATTCTTTTGTCCCCTTTTTGATGTTGTCAAAGGGGGAGAAAATATGTGAGTATATTCTTTCTTGTTTATATGCATGTGAATTATAAATTATATATTCATTTACTTCATGCATATGTTTCTTTTTGTAAATTGTTTGTCATCATTAAAAAGGGGGAGATTGTTGTTCTTCTTGTTTTGATGATGTTTAACAAACAATTTACTTCTAATGTTGTTTGTCTAGTATTTGTGTTTTCTTATTTATTATAAACAAACAACATTGTTGGAGGATGGATGGAATAGAGCTTCAACGGTGATATCCAATGGAGGTTGGCGGAATAGTGGAGTGAAGCCTTGCAATTCAAAGTTAAAGATCAAGTTCAAGCTTTATCCGCAAGTTTACCAAGTCATGCTCATTGAAGACCTTCATCAAGCTTGGGTATATTTAGTATAGGTTTATATTATGTGTGTTTAATACTCTAAGCTCAATATCATATACACACACAATATTGGATTTTCTCACAAAATGAGCTATTTTGAAAAAAAATTGTGATATTATTTTATTGACCATGTTTACTTTATATTCATGTGCTATAATGTTTATGAAGATATTTCATAAAGTTTCAATATGCGTTTAAACTCTTTTTGTCAAAAACATGTTCTTAATAAATTCATATTCATGCATGTTTTTACAAAATAATGAGTTTTCACAATTGAGAAATAAAAATTGAAAATTTATTTTTTTAACATGTTTGTTTTCATGTTTATAAACATTTTGCAAAGTTTCATCAAGTTTGGAATTGATTTGTTATGTTTAATGGAATTTATAAAATCATGTTTTTGTTCGTGCACATGTTCGTGCATGTTTTACAAAACATATGAGTTTTCATAAATGGAAAGTGTTATTCAATAATTTCTTTCTTTGACATGATTATCTATATGTTTAGAAACTTCCCTCAAAATTTTACTATTTTTAGAATTGATTTACTATGCCCAATTGATTTTACAAAATCGTGTATGTCTGCCGTTTTTCAGAAACTATAAATCTGTGTTCAAACATTTATTTCTCTCAACTGGGAAATTATTTTTCAGAAAGATTTTACAAAATCGTGTATGTCAGCAGTTTTTCAGAAACTATAAATCTGTGTTCAAATATTTATTTCTATCAACTGGGAAATGATTTTTCAGAAATTCTTTCTCTAACATGTTATTCGACATGTCTAGAACCTTCCCACAAAATTTCATATTTTTTGGAGCTGATTTACTATTTTTAATTGATTTTAACATGTCTAGAACCTTCCCACAAAATTTCATATTTTTTGGAGCTGATTTACTATTTTTAATTGATTTTACAAAACTGAAACACAGTGCTACAGTACCCGCGGTCGACCGCCCAACTCTCTGGACGTGGTTACTGTAGCACAGCGGCTATATTTTCTAGATTTTGATATATCCGTATTTTGTCTTTTTGCTTGGTTTTCTTGGATTTTTGGGCTTGTTTCATGAGCCTATATATACTCCATGCCATTTTGTCTTTTTGCTTGGTTTTCTTGGATTTTTGGGCTTGTTTCATGAGCCTATATATACTCCATGCCATCATACTTCTAAGGGCACTCAAGAAATGTTTTAAACAAGTTTAAAGAGTTTTAAACAAGGGTTTAAGTGTGTTTTAGTGTTTGTTTGGTTTGAAGATTGTTTTCACAAGTGGAGGAGATCATCTTCTTGTTTGGGCTCCAATCTCCATCTCTCAATCTTGTCATTTATTGGAGAAGTTTTCTAAACTCTATCTAGCTTTACATTTGCTTAGTTATTTGATTATCATTCTTTAAAGCTAGTTTTTATATTGAGTTTAGATTTGATTATATTATTTCATTATTACACACACCCATTTGAGCTTATTGTATTTGCATACATAGTATATTAGGGTTGTGAGAGATTATAACATTGAGTTGTGCTTAATTGTGTTCTCATCTATTGTAGAGAACAAATTTATATTTGTTACATTGTAAGTGGTGTAAGGTTTTCGGTGAGCTAGAAAACTGAGTATGTTGTGAAGTTTTCGGTGAACTAGAAAACCGAGTGTGAGGAGTGAACGTTGTTCGGTGAGCATTAAAAACCGACACTGTGAGGTGTAAACGTTATTCGGGTGAGCGTAGAAAACCCAGTTGTGATAGTGGATTTCTCCCCGGGAGTGGGAAACGGAGACGTAGGACGGAAGGTCCGAACTCCGTGATCATATAGTGTGTTTGAGTGTGTTTTGGAGTTCATTTATATTTATGTTCATATCTTATATCGTCATTGTCCATAGCTCATTATTTATATGATCCACTATTTAGTTCATTTTGTTTACCCTTGTGTTAGTTTACATATCCTTGCATATATTATATTGTATATCTCTTTGGTAGGATATATCATCTTGTGTTAGTTTATATATCCTTGCATATATATATTCATCATATAGGATATGTCTCATTGTTTACATTGCTTATCCTAGCTCATATATCTTGTGGTATTTCATTCTTGCTAGGATATCTTATTAATTAATTTTAATTGGCATATAATCGGATTAGATTAGCATAAGATCCTAATCATCCCCCCTCTAGGGTCCAACAAAATCCCCCAGGGGACCCAAAATAAGATTGCATAATATAAAGAGAGTAATTCTGGCTTAAAAACATATCTCTATTCATTTATAAGGAGTATCTACAATGTACATATGCACATGTATACAGCGTAAAAGTGAAAGACAGGAGATTTCTAGGAGACTAAGAGAGGTCCATTCCCGCTCCCGGGTCAAAGGCAAGGAGCCGCTAACAGTCACCTCCTTCGTCGGTCTTCCCACCTAGAGCCCTGAGAGCTTCATCGTCCGACTCCCCCTCTTCGTCACCAAGATCGAGTCCCTCCAAGTGATTCTACCTCCACTAACTCATCCAAACACTTGGCTATGATGGGAGGATAGTGGAAGCGATCGGGTGGGTTCCTCATCTCAACTGGAAGCTGGGCCAAGAGGTAGTTGTACCCAGCCTTGTAGGCCATCACCACCTCTATTTTTCTAGTAAGACCATGGCGATACATCTCTATGATTTCCTCATGGTAAGGTTCAGACTCGAGGTAGGCGTTGTGACTTTGGGCCACTGCCAGGGACTCTTGTAGGCATGCGACCTCCTCCTAAAGTTTGACGAGCACTACATGCTTCTCGTCCAGCTAACGCTTTGCATGTTGCTTCTCGGCTTCAACTTGTACCTTAGCATGATCCCTCTCATGGAGAGCCTCATCTAGTCTTCTAGCTTTCCTATTCCTCTTGTCCAGCTCTCACCTGAGCCTGTCGATCTCGAAAGTTCTTGGGGCTGGAGTGTCCGCAGCCCGTTTTGAGTCGACCCCTTTGCTAGGCCTCATTGAAGCTACCTCCCCTAAGAGCTTGAGATATGAAGTCCAAATCTACTCCATCTAGCCGAATATCTCTTGCTCCACTATCGCCCTTTGAACCAAGTAGCTCCGAAGGCTTTGGTGGAGGCGGGCCAACCCCCGAAGACCCAATGAGGTACTGCCTCATCCTATCACATTTTTCCTCCTCAATCTTAGCAACACGATGAGGATAGGGATACTTCAACCCTATGGGAGGCACTATTTCCTCCCCAACTAGCTCTTTTCCCTGGTAGGATGACTCGCTACGATAGACGGATGACCCGCCCTCATTAGCAAAGGCTCTTTCCTCGGCTCCAACCTCTTCCTAGGGAGCCTCGGCCTACTCTTCTGAGGTTGAAGGCTTTGGTGGAGGCGGGCCAACCCCCGAAGACCCAATGAGGTACTGCCTCATCCTATCACATTTTTCCTCCTCAATCTTAGCAACACGATGAGGATAGGGATACTTCAACCCTATGGGAGGCACTATTTCCTCCCCAACTAGCTCTTTTCCCTGGTAGGATGACTCGCTACGATAGACGGATGACCCGCCCTCATTAGCAAAGGCTCTTTCCTCGGCTCCAACCTCTTCCTAGGGAGCCTCGGCCTACTCTTCTGAGGTTGACCAGTCCACATGGATGACATCGGTCTCGACCACCTCGGCCGCCGCCCGAGGTACTTGCTCCTCATCCCTCTGCCGCCTCCTCCTCTACCTATGTATGAGGGTGTCAGAAGGCTCCGCCTCGATCGTCTTGACCTCCATCGGGGATAAGTCACGGTGGAGACACTTTTCTTACCTTGTTGATGGCCCTTCCTGGGGCCGGCCAGAGGAGCAGACGGTGCCAACGCTACTTCTACCATTCCTAAAATTAGAGCTGAATCCCTCTCCTGGTCCTTGGCGGAGGGAGGCATAATAGATATATTGGAAACCCGTAAGAACGAGTTGTCAAGCAGGTGCTTGACTCGGCGAGAGCCAGCATATGCTTTGATTTAATCTAGCACATCCCTCTCAGCGTTAAGTAGGTCACCGGCCAGCAGCGCTTCCCTAGTTATCTCGGGCCAGTTCAAGCAGGCTAGATCCAAGTCATCTCTCGTGACCTAGACGAACTTCTCCTTACAACCATTGTTTGAGTCAGGGAGACCAGTGATGAGCTTGTACTTCTCCACTATTTGGAAATAGAAACGGGGCTCAGTCTGGTTCACTTTAACACTCACCAAACGACCTAAGACTCATAAAGATGGATTTATTACTAACCAATGGCAAATCACCACGAACCCCACCAGGTTGCGATGGCGTTCGGCTTTATTTGGGCCGGCGATACCCCTAGAGCCATGAAAACTTATTGAAGAAAAGGGTTCAAGGGCAGCCGCATGCTAAATTCCAAGCGCTTCAAGTAAAGTGGAGCCCGATCTGGTCCATGATCATAGACTGCCTCTGACCTCGTCAGGGCTATCAGCTCATACCCTTGGGGGATATCAAACCTCATGTGGAGTGTTCTCATCTGTGCCTGGGTCACCTTGGAGTGGAACTCTGCCAGAAGAGCTTGTCGATCTATGCGATCTGATGCCATCATAGAAGGGAGAAGAAATCACCGAAAAAAGTTAGGCGGGAAGGATCTTGAGTTCTCAAAAGGGAATTTCAAAAAATAATAACCAATATTTCCCTGGCCCTGGCTTATATATAGGCAACTAAATCCGTAGCTTTTAGAATCTGATTGGCCGGATCAAGTTTTGGCCAACTGCTAATATTAACTCTCAAAATACGAAGCGGCATATTAAGGATCAAGGCGCAACCCACTAACCTTGAATAACTGACAATCTGGCATAAAAAGCAAAGCTATGGTAGTCAAAAGGAATGTGTGGTAACGTCAGCCATGTGAAATCTAAAAAGACTTTTCAGTTCCCTTATTTAATGCACACCCATGTCTGTCTAGGGCTGCTCTCATTTCACTCGGATCCGGCCCAAGCCGACTCCAAGTGAAAGGGGCTAACTGTTATAGTATTTTTAGTCACCAAAGTATAACTCTTTGCTAGCAACGGACATGTGTCCCCCTACATGCATTGCTCAAATCGAAGTGGCAGTCAGGGCTACTAAGAATCCTAACTTATCCGACTCATCAAGTTGACATCTCCTTAGATCGACTTAAAGGGCGGTACTTATCGGTCCTATTGTCGAAGATAACTCGCTACTAGCCCACTCGACCATTTATTCGACACCTTATAGGGTCGACTTGAAAGGAGTTCCTTCTCGACACCCTCGCTATAAGCCAAATGACGACTTCAATCTTAAGCCTCCCTCGCTGACAGCAAGTCGGCATCATATTAAACTCTTCATAGACACCATCATTCCTCTAGCCCTGATAGTCTTCATGATACATCGGACCATATTATCACCGCCATGCCCCCAATCACTTCGCATTAAATACTAAGGTGACATCTCCTTCACTAGTCGACCGACACCTGTAATACAGGTGCTGACGTAGCCACTATCCCATATGCGACTGAAATTACCATTCTACCATTTTACCACCACTATAAATAGGGGTACTATTTCAAATACTAGGGTAAGCAAACAATATCTCAGAATTTTTCTCTACTATACTTTAGAACTCACATAGTTCATCACTTCTCACTCAAGTCCATCAGTGACTTAATCGTTAGAGGAACAACGGGGGAACTAGTCCCCATCCTCTTACGAGTTACTATTTGTGCAGGCAAAAGCTACTCAACTCAAAACCAGATATTTGGAGAAGTTAGCGGCCCCTAATAAATCTCGCCTTCTGTTTGCAGGAAAAATTGCAAGAAAATTAAGAAATAAGTTAGTATTAATCTCTCTAACTAACTTAGGAAAATAATGAATATAATCTCTCAAAGTATTCTCTCTCTAACTGACTTAGAAAAAGAAATTATAATTTTCTTATCAGTTTCCCGATTTATAAAAGAGAGAAGAATCGACGAAGATCCTTCCCTTTGTTTAATATTGGTTTCTTCTTGGTGTCGATGGGAGTTTGATTCTTTTATCCTATTAATGATCCAAACATCTCGCTTCGTGAAACTTTAAACTTTGCTTCCGACTTTTACATCGGGATGAAATTGCAAGGCAAGTTTCAAACTTTGAACGAGTTTGGAACTCCACAAGAGAGTTGATTTTAGAAAGGAATTTCACCCCTTTTAACCGAAGTGAGCCGATGGCTTTTTCTCTCTAATGTAATAGCCAATCTCCAAGATCTTTAACCAAAGATAATCTAAAAGCCAACCCAAATGATCTAAAAAGCTCCAACCCTTTTTCAGTTGTAAAACTAGCTATTTATAGAGTTTAATGGGTGTAACTAACCCCTTAATTTACTCCATAATGGGGCTTAATTGCCCCAGTAAGTGGAGAACGGTTTTAGAACCATCAAATAATTTGAAACGGTCAAACGCGAAGTCTGCGAGGATCGACCTTCGCGAGGGTCGACTTCCGTGTTTAGTTGTTGAAACATGAGGGTCGGCCTCCACGTTTGGCTGATGAAATAGGAGGGTCGACCTCTACAGTTAGTTGTTGAAACATGAGGGTCGATCTCTGTGTTTGGTTGATAAAACGGGAGGGTTGACCTCCGTATTTAGTTGTTAAAATGCGAGGGTCGACCTCCGCATTTGGCTGATCAAACGTGAGGGTCGACCTCTGCGTTTAGTTGTTGAAACGTGAGGGTCGACCTCTGTGTTTGGCTGATGAAACGCGAGGATCGACCTCCACGTTTAGTTGTTGAAATGAGAGGGTCAACCTCCTTGTTTGGCTGATGAAATGTGAGGGTTGACCTTCGTGTTTAGTTGTTAAAACGTGAGGGTCGACCTCTGTGTTTGGCTGATGAAACGCGAGGGTCGACCTCCGCGTTTAGATGTTGAAATGCGAGAGTCAACCTCCGTGTTTAGCTGTTGAAACATGACAGTCACGTTTGTCTTAGGAGACACAAAGATCGTCAATATGAAATTGCAAAGAAGCCCTCTTAAATATAAGAATTGCAAACAATAAAAGTTTAAAAATTACAAATAATCGTGGAAAAACTTTAGTAATTACATATATTCTTACTTCCTTTATAATGCGAAAATCACACACAATCTCCTTAAAGATCTGAACATTATAATAAAAAAAACCCTTTAAAGAATTTGAACATTATAAAAAAATTTATTGGGGGTTTCCTACCAAAGTTATTGGGGGTTAAATGATAAAATTTAAAACTTATTAAGGGCTCTCTGTTAAAATTTAGTTTTTTTTAGGGCGGGGGGGGGGGGGGGGTGGGGGTTTGTTTTGTTTTGTGTATTCAACTGTACATAATTGCAAGGTGTTAATTTTGGAAGGGTTTTATAATAGTATTTATTGAGATTTTAGTGAGTTTCAAAGATAATTGATGTTTAGTGTCAAGCACCCACATCGATTCAGGATATAGTGAAAATTTACCCAAAATGTTTTTAATTTTTATAGAGAGGATAGATAGACAACTATTAAAAATATGTAAATCCAATATAAATAATCAAAATATTTGATCACTACATTCGAACCAGTTCCTACAATATAACAGAGCTCATTACTATGTTTATTATATTTGAAAAAACTAAGGTTATATCTTTTCATCATCAAAATAAGTGTAAAATCCATTTAGCTAAGGATTAAAATAGTTTCAACTATATAATCAACATATAATAAGATATTTTGGATACGAATCTAGATATTTCACTACATAACCATATCCTATCAATTATAATATTTAGTAACCATAACTGAATCCTATCGAATGCAGATACAAATATACCCCCAAATATGGATATGTCCTCTGCTATTAATATGTTTTGGCACCCCTAACTAGGCCTAACTGTTTGTTCCCGAGCCAAGGGCTTGACCCCTCCTAGCTTGAGAACCATGTAAGAACCTGGCTTGGTTAGACCTGGCCTATGACAGGCCAAGCTAGATCATAATATAACAAATTTTTAAAATAAACACATTCAAACTTTTAATCCCAAAAATCGACTCACTCTAAACTTTTTTTTTACCAAAATCGACCCACTTTCTCACCACATTAGTTTCATGGGTAGAAAGTGCACGTGGAAAGAAAGTGGATCATTTTAGAAAGAATCACGATTCTAATTAGTCGGGGTTGCCAACCCCGACTAATTAGGGCCTCCGCCTAGCCCTCTCGTGATTAGTTGAGAGTAAATATTGCACAAAATGATCGGGGTTGGGAAACCCAACTATTTTAAAACGCCTTAACTCGAAATGGTCAGGGTTCCCAACCGCGACCATTTAGTAGAGAGTGGGTAGCCCACACAAAAAATGATCGGGGTTGGGAACCCCGACCATTTGGCAGAGACGCTCCAACCCACACTTTGCTAGAAAATATCATCTCATGCTAACACATATCAATCCATAAGTTTAACACCGTCTCTTGGTACACATTTATCAATCCATAATTAATTTCAAACATAAATAATTGTTACATCTATAACATATATTTAACAAAAACATAACGTTCAATTCACTTACTAAAAATCCAACCATAATCAAGTCACAGTAGCATTTCAAACATAAACATCATAGCATTTTAAACATAAACATCGTATGAAGTATATCAAAATTTAACAAATATTTAGAACTCGTTTTTCTCACCCTCTCCCTCTCCCTCTGACTCTTCTTCCTCTCCCCTTTTTCCATTCACCTTCAACATTAGCTCGGATGATCTCAATGTTCGGTTGTGTGTGAACTTGTGATGACATCCTCATCGACTTGAACCTATTGTGAACATCTAGCTTGAGCTTGCTGTGAGCCTCCAGCTTCATCGTGTGCATGACTTGAGCCTGCTCTCGTGTGTCCTCGGACCTTTCGACACTTATACCCTATGAGTCATTCCTCACGTCCATCTCGATTCACATTATGCATCCTCCTTAGAGCGGACTGAATCTTTTCTATGATGCGGACAAACACGTTCCTCGGCTTTGACTCGGTAGTCATTCTCAATGCATCATATGCAATAGAAGCAACGTCATCGAGTTCTTGTACCTATAAGATAAAAAGCAAAAGAGGATTATTATCAAGTGGATGATAATAAATAATAATCACAAAATAATTGTATATTTTGCATATACACTTACCAACTCTCTCTCAATTGGACCTCTCGATATGTACTCCTTAGGTTCTTTATTCTCCTGAAATATCCATCAGTGAGTAATCCCCCAATACCACCGTAAGTACACATATAGTTCTAGTGCATCAGCCCTCTCCATCACTACAACATCCTAGCTCAACTCCCAATTCTCAATATAAGCATAACAAATTATCTCCCAATTTGCATGATGTGCTCTGTTTTGGGGATTTTTCTCTATTCTTTCTACAAGATCAGAAATATGTTTTTTTAATCCAAATTGTTGGAGCACATGGTCAGGCATGTGCATTTTGACAATCTCAAAATATATAATCGGTACTCGAGCACACCATATATCTTCGCCTTCTCTGCAAATATCTGGTAGTGAAGCTAAAACCAGTTCATAGGGCATCCACTTGACCTATAAAGAAGATTATATAAATTTACATATCAGTAACAAATAATGTATTGATTGAATATATTTAGATATTATGATTTTATACCTGTTCATCCTACATTTGATCAAGCTCGTTCCTGTAAAAGTTTTCGTAACCCTTTTGGGAGGTTTGCTAAGATCTAAAACATTCCATTTATTTGATATACAAAGGGTTAGTATAGATTGAAATAAATATATAAAATTACATGTAATCATATCTATTAGGAACTAATATACCTACATCCTAACGGAATCTGGCCATCGAGAGCGCGGGTCTTGTTGGGTCATTTTGTTTTGATGATGTTTAACAAACAATTTATCATTAATGTTGTTTGTCTAGTATTTGTGTTTTCATATTTATTCTAGGTAAACAACATGTTGGAGGATGGATGGAATCAAGCATTCACGATCATATCCAATGGAGGTTAGCAGAAATAGTGGAGTGAAGGCATGCAATTCAAGTTAAAAATTCAAGTTCAAGCTTCATGCATAAGTTTACCAAGTAGAGCTTATTGAAAACCTTCAAGCTTGGGTATATAGTTTATAGTGTTTATAGTATAGGTTTATACTTGTGTGTTAGTACTTTAATATATATATATACACACACACACACACGTTTTGGTTTTTGGTTCTCACGTTTACATAAAAATGAATTTGTGAAAATATTATTTTATTAGTTTATAGACTTCAATATTAGTTTATACATCTTTTATTAAGTCTATAAAATTACTTTATGAAGTTTTAAAACATGGTGTAGTCAAAATGTCAAAACAAGTATGTTTACATTTTCATGTTTTGGAATATTTTAAAAAATAATGAGATTTCTCAAATGGGAGATGATTTTTAAAAACCAGTTTTTATAACATGTGTATTATCATGTCTACAATCATTTTCCAAAATTTTATAATTTTTGGAATTTGTTTGCTATTTTTAAAGGTAGTTTAAAAATAAGATTTACTGTTTCAATCAGGCTGATAATGTGTTATCAATCGACTGATGAATATGTTCGGTTGACTGAAGAAATCACCTAGAATAATAAAAGTTTCTGTTTTGTTTTGGTCGACTGACTAGCCGACTGATGAGGTCATTAGTCGACTGATAAGGTCGTCAGTCGACTAATGAGCTAGAAAATGCCTCTAATGGTCAGCTCATCAGTCGACTGATGAAAGCCGTCAGTCGACTGATGCTGTAACGACTAGTTTTTTTTAAGCCTTGTCCTGTTTTAGATTTTTGGTCTTTTTTCTTTGTTTTCTCTTAGCTTTGGTGTTCCTATAAATACCCCCACACATCCTCAATTTTATTAATTAAGAGAATTGTTTAAAACAAGTTTAAGTTTTTTTAGTGTTTGTTTCAAGTTTAGTTTGTGAAGCAATTTTCACAAGAGCAAAGAGGAGATCATCATTTGGTGTTTGAGCATTCACTCTTCTCCCTCTCTCTTGTTATCTATAGAGAAGTTTCTCTAAACTCAATCTAGCTTTATATTTATATTGTTTGATTATCATTTTATTAAGCTAGTATTTATATTGAGTTTAGTTGATTTTATTTACTCTTTGTTTACACACACAACCATTGAGCTTATTGTATTTGCATATATTGTATAATTGGGTTGTGGGATTATGTGACTTAGAGTGTGAGCTTATATTGTATTCTCATCCATATTAGAGAACAAACATTTGTTGTATAGAGCGCTAATTATGAGTTACACTTTGTAATACACTTGTATATCGAGAGAAGTGTGTGGTGAGAGATGGGGTCATCCTAAGAGGAGTGGGATAGGTGGTAATACCTAGAGGTAGGCTGTAATTCCTAATACTTGAGGGAGACACAGGCTAGAGACCAACACTTAGAGGGTTTAAAGTGTATTGCAAGAGTGTGAGATTGTAAAGTTTTTGGTGAACTGGAAAATCGATTATGATGTGTAAACGTTATTTGGATGAGCGTAGAAAACTCGGTTATGATAGTGGAGATCTCCTCAAGGTGAGGAGCAGAGACGTAGGTCATGGGGACCGAACTCCGTGATCATATCATTTGTTTGTGATTATATTATCGCACTTATTTTTGTGTTTATATCTTATATCGCCTTTGTCTATTGCTTATTGTTTATGTTCCTACTATCTTGTTCGTGTTCATATTGCCCTTGGTTTATTATCCTTGCACATATATTGTTCATATCTTATTTGCTAGGATAATTTGTTAGTAAAGTTTTAATTTGGCATAAAATAGATTAGATTACCATAAACCCTATTCACCCCCCTCTAGGGTTCTTTCCTAGTGACACTAGGGTGCTTTCAATTAGTATCAGAGCTTGGTGCTCTTTGATTTAAGGTTTAATCGCCTTGAGTTAAAGATCCAATTTATCTTTTATGCTAATCTAGTTTTGATTGCATTTGTCTTGTTTGCATATACATATAGATATTATGGACATGTATTGTGCATCTTGTTTAGGCTATGATGCTAATGTTGCTCCTAGAATAGATAATTTTCCCTATGACCAATGATGCTCTAGATTCAATATATTTGCTAGATCTAGATATTTTGATTTATGGGAAGTTATTAAAGATGCTTATATTGTGCCCACTTTGGAGAAATCCAAGTAGAGTAAAAATAATAAGAAAATATTTACAATAAACAAGATTTTGTTAGAAAATTTGCTAAATGCTTTTGACTCATCATTTTCTAACAAGTTTGTTCATTTTGATAGTGCTTACACTTTATAAAAATTTATAGAAGCACATCAAGAGGACTTGAAGGCGACCCGACAAGCTTTGGAGGCTTCCTCTTCAAGTTCCAATGGAGCATCATGCACACGGCCACTAGGAGATAGCCCTAGTGAGGTTTGCGAGTTCGAATCCATTAATGATCTTTCTAGTGATGAACTTGCTTGTGTATTTAAAAAATTATTGCATGCCTATAACAAATTGCATCATACCTTTTTAGAGTTAAAAAGTAAACATGTAGAATTAAAATCCGATCATGAGGAGCTAGTGTCAAAATTGAATGTCATTGCAAAAGAAAATACCATGCTTAAAGAAAACAATGACATGTTAATTTTGAATGTCATTGCAAAAGAAAATACCATGCTTAAAGAAAACAATGACATGTTAATTTTGGAAAATAAAAAACTAACCACATCTATAACTAGCTTACTTAAAGAAAACAATGACATGTTAATTTTGGAAAATAAAAAACTAACCACATCTATAACTAGCTTATCTCTTGAAAAAGATAATGCCATGTTAAAAGCATAAAAAATGATACTGCTTTTTTTTTTATAAATGGCTATTTATGTTCTACTTCTAATAAAAAATACATATGTGTCTAATAATGAAGATTTGAATCTTGTAAATAAACTCATTTCATCTTTAGATTCAACTTTGAAAACATGCATTAATAATCATAAGAAGCTTATGAATATGCGTGCCAAATCTAAGTCAAAATCATCCCCTCATTATGCACACATATATAGCAAAGTTTATAAGTGTTTTATTTGCGATCGTAAAGGCCATCTAGCTAAATTTTACTATGATACACACAAACATAACAATGCTAATGATCATTGTGGATCTCATCAAGTTTCTTTATCATATACACATGCACATGCTCACAATGCTCATCATAAACATGCATGTGTGTATAAATGTGATCTACGTGGTCGGTTTGGCCATTTGACAAAGTTTTGCTTTGATTTGAAAAATAATTCTAGTTTGCCAATTGTTTCTAGTAGACCATATATTTTTAAGTGTGATGTTTGTGGTAGGTTGGACACTTAACAAAATTTTTCTTTGATTTACAAAATATTTCAAAATCACAAGTTGTTCCAAAAAAACTACCTTTGTTTAATGATTTTTCACATTTGCAAAGAGCTATAAATAAATTTTCCTTGTTTGCAAATGGTCCCCGTACACTTCCACATGGTCATCATAAACAAATGCATCTTTTTCATTACACTTATTGTAATCGGATGAGTCATTTGAGTGATTATTGCTATGACCGTATTAGTGCACCACATGCGCCCAAATAGGTTCATAATCCAAGGGCTTTGAGCTTAAATGATAGGGGTCATATGTCCCTAAACCTTTTGGTACCAAGAACACTTGGGTACCAAAAAAAAATTAATTTTTTAAATAAAGATTTTTAATGTTTTTATTTTTCTTGGTTTTGGAAAACTTTTGTTTTATGATTTAAATCTTGATTTATGATTTCATTTGAGTGCTTTGTTTTCATCTGAAAACTTTTTTCATAATTCTCATGTTTTCTATTCTCTTGTTTTCATAAATCTATTTTATACATGGTTTATAGGTTTTTACCATGAGACACTATTTTATAATGACATATCTAATTGTGTTCTCATTGCCTTTTTGAATGTGAGTGATATTTAGCATATTTATGCTTGCTCACATATTTATCATGATCTTTTATTGCATATATTCATTAAGGCACTTTGATAGGGGGAGCAATCCCTATACTTGTTTTATACTCATTTTGATGTTGTCAAAGGGGAGAAATATTATGAGTATATTCTTTTTATTTATATGCATGATAATTATAAAATTATATATTCATTTATTTTCATGCATATATATCTTTTTGTAAATTGTTTGTCATCATTAAAAAGGGGGAGATTGTTGGGTCCTTTTGTTTTGATGATGTTTAACAAATAATTACCACTAATATTGTTTGTCTAGTGTTTGTATTTTCTTATTTATTCTAGGCAAACAACGTGTTGGAGGATGGATGGAATCGAGCATTCACGATCATATTCATTGGAGGTTGGCGGAAATAGTGGAGTGAAGCCATGCAATTCAAGTTAAAGCTTCATCCGTAAGTTTACCAAATAGAGCTTATTGAAGACTTTCAAGCTTGGGTATATAGTTTATAGTGTTTGTAGTTAGGTTTATACTTGTGTGTTAGTACTTTAAGCTCAATATCATATACACACATATTTTATTAGTTTCTATGTATATGATATATAGTAATATATATATACACGTTTTGGTTTTTGGTTCTCACGTTTACATAAAAATGAATTTGTAAAAATATTATTTTATTAGTTTATAGACTTCAATATCAGTTTATACATCTTTTATTAAGTCTATAAAATCGGTTTATGAAGTTTTAAAATATGGCGTAGTCAAAATGTCAAAACAAGTATGTTTATATTTTTATATTTTAGACTATTTTAAAAAATAATGAGATTTCTCAAATGAGAGGTGATTTTTGAAAACCAATTTTTGTAACATATGTATATCATGTCTACAATCATTTTCCAAAGTTTCATAATTTTTGGAATTTATTTACTATTTTAAAGATAGTTTAAAAATTAGATTTACTGTTTCAATCAGGCTGATAATGTGTTATCAGTCGACTGATGAATATGTTTAGTCGACTGAAGAAATCATCTGGAATAAGAAAATTTTTTTTATTTTGTTTTGGTCGACTGACCAGCCGACTGATGAGGTTATCAGTCGACTGATAAGGTCGTCAGTTGATTGATGAGCTAGAAAATACCTCTAACGGTCAGCTCATCAGTCGACTGATGAAAACCGTCAGTCGACTGATGAAAGCCGTCAGTCGACTGATGCTGTAACGGTTAGTTTTTTTTTCATTCTTGTCTAGTTTTGGATTTTTGGTATTTTTGCTTTGTTTTTCTTGTGTTTTGGGGTCTCTATAAATGCCCCTCGTACCTCAGACCAAAAACAGCTAAGAGAATGTTTTAAGAAAGTTTGACAAGGGTTTAAAGTTTGTTTAGTATTGTTTACAAGTTTTGTTTGTGAAGATATTTTCACAAGAGGAAGAAGAGAGGTTTAAAGTTTGTTTAGTATTGTTTACAAGTTTTGTTTGTGAAGATATTTTCACAAGAGGAAGAAGAGATCATCCTTTGGTGTTTGAGCTGTTTGTGAAGATATTTTCACAAGAGGAAGAAGAGATCATCCTTTGGTGTTTGAGCTTCAACTCATCTCACTCTCACTCTTGTCATTTATTGGAGAAGTTTTCTAAACTAAATCTAGCTATTTTATATATTTGATTTTTATTTCCATAAGCTAGAATCTATATTGAGTTTAGTTTGATTTTGTTTATTAAATCTCATTGTTACACACACCCACTTGAGCTTTTAGTATTTTCATTCATAGTAACTTTGAGTTGTGCCTAATTGAGTTCTCGCCTTGTATTAGAGAACAAATTATTTGTTGTGAGCTAAAATCGTGAGGTTCACTTCGTATTACGCTAGTACACCAAGAGGAGTGTATGGTGAGAGACGGGATCATCCCAAGAGGAGCGGGGTAGGTGGTAATAAGTAGAGAGAGGTTGTAATTCTTAACACTTGAGGACACAGACTAGAGACCAACACTTGAGGTGGTAGTTAGTGTGTTTACATTGTGAGTGATTATAAAGTTTTCGGTGAACTAGAAGACCGAGTGTGAGGTGTAAACGTTATTCGTGTGAGCGTAGAAAACCCAGTTGTGATAGTGGAGATCTCCTCGAGGTGAGGAGCGGAGACGTAGGTCATAGGGACCGAACTCCGTGATCATATCGTTTGTTTGTGATTGCATTGGCATACTTATTTTTGTGTTTATATCTTATATCTTCTTTGTCTATTGCTTATTGTTTATATTCCTACTATCTTGTTCGTGTTCATATTGCCCTTGGTTTATTATCCTTGCACATATATTGTTCATATCTCTTGTGCTAGGATATATTTGTTAATAAAGTTTTAATTTGGCATAAATCAGATTAGATTAGCATAAACCCTATTCACCCTCCTCTAGGGTTCTTTCCTAGTGTTATTAGGGTGCTTTCAGGTCTCCCTCAAGAATGAATCCTCGGGGGGGGGGGGGGGTGGTTCTTCGTACTTAACATATTCATTATTAGCATAAGCCTCATCAGGCCAATACGGATTCTGGTCAACACATTCAGTCACAAATTGCATGCTATCAAGTGGGGCACTATCTTGCTCTTCACCTTTAGAGTCGTTGTTTCTTTCATCTTCTTCAATTGTTTCCCCTCTTAACGACCTCATATTTTCATAAGGGACGTCATTGTTCAAGACATTTGACGTTTTTCCAAATGAATGTGCACTTAGATATTGAAATTGAGTCCGTTCTATTTCACTCAAAGAAGAAAGAAAACCATCAGACTCAACTCCCAAATATAACATGTGTGAGAATTCTCCTGGAGATTTTGAATGTTTGGCACAAACTATATGACAACTTTTCAATAAACAATTCTATCGTTGGTTGCGACTTGCTCAAATTAAACATAATACTCATATGATGATCGTTTGAGATCTCAACTTCGGAAGTTCTATAAAAAATTATGGGCCAATTGTATATTATTTTTAGTCGGTACTCTCATGGGTCAATTCCCGTAACTCGTTGTAATTTCTTAATCAAGTCACAGTAACTATATGATTCCGAGATCATTAACGGCCCTCCGATGTACATTGGCATATTATTCATTCCTTAATTAATTTTCCCACCATAAGAGCATGCAATAAAATTTATATTATTAAACCTATGCACAAGAAGATTATATCATTTAAATATAAAAAATTTAAAAGTTTATTAGTGCATTGAATAAGAGACGAAAACCCAAGATGCAAATAATCTCATATAATTTTGACCAAAAACCCTAAACCCCAAAATGAAAATCCGAAACCCTAGTATTGAGCATTCTATGCCCTAGAAGTTTAATTTCAATTACAACAATCAACACACAGAGCATTCGAACCACTACAAATATAGTGATTGATAATAAATTTTAAACCCTAGAAATTGGATTTTGATAGAAAACCCTAGATTTTTACATGTTAAAAGAGGAAAGAAGGAAGAGAAATTACCCTATAGATCTTAAGCAAATTTTCACGATGAATTTCGGCCAAAAAATAGAGTTGGGAGAAGTGGGAAGGCGACTGGACGAGAGAGACCGGAGTTGGAGAGGAGAAAAATTGCGATTTGGGGGAGAAAATATGGGTTCGGTCAGTATATATAAGGGGAAGGGGACCACCAGAAATTGTCGGGGTTGACAACCATGACAATTTCATGACTTAGTCCCTCCCTTATTTCGACTTAGTCCCTCCACGATATGAGTTTTTGCTAAATGGTCGGGGTTGGGAACCCCGACCATTTCGACTTAGGCATTACGAAATGGTCGGGGTTTCCACTTCCGACCATTTTATGCAATCACCAAATTAGTCGGGGTTCCGAACCCCGACTTGTTTAGCTCCCTAACAATGAGAGGGATGCGAGCAAGGTCCTAATTAGTCATGGTTGGCAACCCCGTTTAAATAGGACCACCGTTTTTTTTTTAAAAAACAACCTATTTTCTGGGCACGAAACTGACGTGACGAGGAAGTGTGTCGATTTTGGTAAAAAAGTTTAGAGTGGATTGATTTTTGGGATTAAAAGTTTGAAGAGGTTATTTTGAAAATTTGTTCGGTCCCACGGTGGGATGGGGCCCGGACGGCTCGTGGGCCAACCTTGGCACACGCCCACCCCTATGGGTGCCCATTGACATCCGTTACAAAAACCCCTATTCAAAATTTAAACAAACGAATCACTGATTTAAGTGGAAATGTTGCGAACAAACGGAATTTGCCCTTTTCAAGTTTTAGCTGGCTCATTCAAAAGCCAGCAACCAAACACGTTGGTGCGCTCTATGATTCTTTCTCTTTCCGCTCTCATATATCTAAAAGGGTAAGCATCAAGCAAAGGTCTTAATTTGCCAGCTCCTAAACTAATATTTCTCCCCCGGTTCCATCCTCATTTATAAACTTATACTTGACTTTTGCTTTTTAAAATGTTACAATTTGAAGACCCATTTATACTCTCAGCCCAGGTAATCATCCATCTCTTATCCGCATAGGGTGGATCCTCGCCGAGTCCGAATGAAAATGGGGTATTTTATATTTATTCTTGGTCCCCTATTGATGATCCCTTTTAATCATTTCCATCACACGCTTAAGAAAAATTAGTATAAACAATGAAAAATGTACTCTCTAAATAACATTTAGCTAGTATTATTTCGTGGGATTAAGTGTACATACCCTTTTTGAATTGTAAGTCTGTTTGTTTGTTTGTTTTATTATAGTGAGGGAACTATTTTAAAATAGTCCCGACTTACCTCTTTAGCTTATGTTTATTTTTTATCTGGTCCACACTATTTTAAAATAGTCTCGACTTACCTCTTTAGCTTTAAGTCTGTTTGTTTGTTTGTTTGTTTTATTATAGTGAGAGACTCAACTAAACCTACCCCACCCCCTACATTTATAATCAGGTACTAATCATCTAGGATGATTAAGATTTATTTAACAAAATTGCCTTTTTCTTTTATTTTTTAAGCATCTTTTCCATTATTTTTCTCTGCTCTCTTTTTCGCAAGCAGGAAAGAAGAGATTCTCAGGAAAAAATCACAAGTAGCAGAAAATAAAAAACGTGGGATCAAATTTTAGGAATATCAAATATATCAATATTTTCTTGCTTAGTCACTGAATTGGACATGTCAAACCACTGTATTGATGCTATGTCCATATTGCGCTAAATGCTCTTGATGAAAATGTATAGAGTAGACATTGAACAAACTGTTTACTAACTCTAAACTTTTAAATCCGACAATACATCAAATTGATGACAAGGTTTTGGTAAATTTGAATTTGTATTCATGATAATAGGTATTTGTCAATACATCCATTTTCCAAACAAGATCATGCACAATATTTTTTAAATTACTAAACAAGTACATTAATACAATATTAGTTGACTAGAGGATGATACATGGCTATGATATTAGTTCGAACATTCATAACCCCCCTAAAATCAAACACCAATATGGATAATCTTTAAGCTAGTCCAAATGTTAGTCAGTGTAAAAATAAATATTAAACTAGGCTAAAATAGTCCTAGAATAACATAATCCGAGGGGTATAGTCTCAACACTATAATACCCCCTAGTCCGGGGATAAACATGGCCTAAAAGTACTCAAAACAGCTGATGTCTAAATGGAGTTAAATCTCTTTATCTGTACTAGTAATTTTTTGCGGTGTATGTTCAACACCTAGAAGAGAATATGGTGCTTCTTTGCAAAATATCAGAAGATTTATCTATAATAAATTGACATTTGATGACATCTAAGTGATATGTCAGATACTCTCCCCGTTTGGCAAAGGGTTAAGGAAAAATGGTTAAAGAGAAGAATTAATGTACTTAGCCCATTCGATGATCTGAAGGACAAAATTATTAACCCGATAAATAAGTTTTATTTTAGTCATTATGATCAGCTTTAGCTTTAGTGTTTGGGAATAACAATGATTTTAACTATTTTTTATAATTAGAAGGGTTAACTCTTAATCCTTCTAAGTAAGAGTGTTAGTAAACCCCTCATTTTGAGGGGTTAACTAATTTTAATCCCTCTAGAAGGGTTTGTTTAACCATTCTATATTTTTGATGTTTGGCAAATTATGAATGGTTAACTCATTTTAACCATTGTATAATTTTTTTATGTTTGACGGGTTAAGAAGTGGTTAAGTCTCCTTAACCCCTCACTTAACCCTTTACCATACGGTACCTTAAGTATTAATAAAAATATGTTAGGTCCTACGAAAGCAAAAAAAAATAAAAAATAAGTTAGTTTTACTAAGTGGCTTCTGTAACTAACCCTATTTAATAATACCAATATCATCACTGTCATCATGATATACCCATCATCACCACCAAATTAAAATATTCCTCTCCATTATCTATATAAACAAACCAACTAACAACACTAACACTCATCAACTTGCTACATCCACAATGGGAAAGCTAGTTCATCTGGCAATGGCTATAGAATATTCCGGCAATGTGGCGCGAATGAGGCGAAAGCCGAGGAGGCCAACCCGGAGCACGATTAGGCTTGGCAACCGGAGGAGGAGGCTGACACTGAGGAGGCTCGTGCGGTGGTCACAGTCACGGTGGAGAGTGGTGGTGGAGGAGATATTTAGATCTCTCAAGAGAGCGGTGGTGAAAATGGCTTCATCTGGTTCGTTGGTTGTTTCGCCTATTGTGCGTAATTCCTTCCCATTGCCGCTCATGTAAATAAAATGTTGGTGATGGATGAAATGGGAAACAAGTTCTGGAGCTTGGCATTGGATGTGTAATAATTAAACTTGTTTGGGTTTGTATGGTATCGTTTGAAGACGGTTAATTGAGCTTCAAATGATGTATCTACATGGTTTTGTTTTATATATATGTATATCATTATGGGGAAATGTAGTCTGATTCTTGTTTCAAATTTCTTCTTTTAAACACATTGCATTATGTTGATCAGCAAATTGTTACTATTGATGACAATATATAAATCTTTGAGTTATATATAAACTTATAATTAGGAAAAGTATGGAACAATTTTTTAAGATTAGGATGAGGCCCTACGTACCTCGGCCGTATGAATGGAATATATAGCATATGTTTGGATAAAATTAAACAATATATTTTGCCAACTACATTCGAATAACAAAATACATATGCTTGATTGCATGTTGCTGAAATTAGTACTACAAGATTGTTTCACAAGATAATTGAGAAACTTATTTCACAACTGTAATAGGCTAAAATCCGTAGGAGTTGGCACTTTCAAATTGAGGAGTGTTTCAAGAATAGAAGTTAGAACTACATCTTTTAAACGTATACTTATTGTTCCAAGTGCTCTGAGTTTTAAGCATACTTATCTTAGCTTCTGCACATATTTCACGTCTTGCCCTCGATGTGAGCACGTACGTGTGACCTTACTTAAATTAAATATTTATTTTGAGTTTAAATGGTCCTTTCTGTGAGTACGTTTTAGTAAGAGGTTTGTACCATTTATATAATTATTTATCTATTAGTTGTATGTTCTTGTTAACCCGTTTTTTAGTTCTCACCAATATATAGCAAGTCTTCACTTCTTTGCGCACGTGCACAGGACACGCAAAGACGAGCATACAGCTTAGACATAATATGGATTAACAAGATATCTTAGACTTTGTTACACCGACATCTTTTTGTTTCTAATTAAATTATATAACATTTGGAAACTTAACGGCTATAAAATAAACTTACCTTAAAAATTTTGGGTTCAAACAAATTTTTATCCTTTGCAAAAATAGTTCTACATGTTCCCAAACTGATCGTAATCCACCACCCGTGGGCGGGACTTCTAGCTAGCGTCACGAAGACTGAGGGAGGAGATCTCCTTAGTTGTACAGGGGTTCAAATCCCCGTTTCCGCATTCACCTGGTTTGGTCAGTTAACCCAAGCCGTTGTATGCTCACCAGTTCGAGGCCTTTAGGGTCCCACACTGATCACCCATTCACGTGTGGATGAGCCCCTGATAGCAAGGGTAGCTCCTTTCAGAAGGTGGGAACCTGAGGGATTCGAACCAGGGCCGCTGGCGGACTCCATAGGAGTTATTGCACGTTTGCTATATCCACTCCCAAACAGTAACTTTGGGAGTGGGATTGTCGAAAATGCTCTTTTGTGTGTGCAATAAATTTTTCCTTTTGTGTGAGCATTAAATTGGTGTGTTCAAAGTATCTGGTTGGCTTCGAAAAAATTTTCCCCTCCCACATTAAATTTTTCGGCTGTGTGTGCATTAAATTAATGTAATTTTGTGTGTGCATAAAAATCTCCGTAGCAGCACTGCCGAAAAAAATTTCCGGTGGTGAAAACGGTAGTGCAATAAATTTTTCCTTTTGTGTGAGCATTAAATTGGTGTGTTCAAAGTATCCGGTTGGCTTCGAAAAATTTTTCCCCTCCCACATTAAATTTTTCGGCTGTGTGTGCATTAAATTAATGTAATTTTGTGTGTGCATAAAAATCTCCGTAGCAGCACTGCCGAATAAATTTTCCGGTGGTGAAAGCGGTAGAAAAATTGTTGAAAATGTGGTGAAAATGTGGTCAAATCGATTTTATGGTGTCCAGTTGGCTTCGAATTCCGATTTCGAATTTTTATAACAATTTTCATTTCCAATACAATTTACACAAATTACATAAAATCGTTTTTTTCAAAAATAAATTACACCACTCAGAATTTTTTACTAATTTGATTTGAGCACTCAAAATGTCAAAATTGATTTTGACCTCTTAGATTTTTACCTATAAAAAGGCCAACAGTTTAAGTTTTTCAAATCACAATCACAACTCAAACACTCACAACTCAAACACTTACAATTACAATCACAAACAATATGAATTCTGGAGATTACAACTCCATAAATCTTGATGAAGTTGAATTCGTCATCGACGAAACACAAAGTGATCCATTCCAGGATCATAGTTCATATGTAGAGTTTGAAGACATTTCAACCGATTTCGGTAATCCGGAAGGAGGTTTTGCTAGTAGAGAGGACATGGATGCTCATGTAAGATATGTTGCTGGCTTGAGGAACGTTACTTTGGCAATTCGTGATTCGAAGGGAAAAGACGGCCGACGGCCCAAAGTTCGATATTTATGTAGCCAAGGTGGCGGATACAGACCAAAAAAGGTTACTGGAACTAGGTCCACTAAAACGACAAAAAATAATTGTCCATTTTGGTTGGACGGAATGGAGTACCCTGGAGGGCGCTGGTACTTTGAAGTCCGGGAGGGGAGACACAACCATCCATTCCCGTCTCATGCTGTGGGATCTCGTTTAGGTAAAATATCCCCTATTCAACTTGAAGTTATTAGGGAGCAAGAGAATTTTAATTTAAGCCCGAGTAATATGTTGGCGTCCATGAAAAGGGCTGATCCGGAGAACAAATCGTGTACAAGTTTACAATGCTGTCAGTAAGGTGCGTGCCCAGAAAAGAGAAGGTCGGACCCCGATAAATAATTTCATCCATTTACTCAGGCAATTGAACTACATGTACGACGTTCGGACTGCTGATGAATCTTCCGAACTTGGAGATATTGTTTTCTGCCACCCGACTTCTTTTGTGATGGTGAATGCATATCCGGAAGTCATGATGGTTGATTGTACGTACAACACCAATGAGTATGACATACCTCTACTAGAAGTGGTCGGTGCAACAAGTACGGACAAAACGTTCACTATCGCCTACGCATTCATGCGAAATGATAGACAAGAAAACTACAGGTTTGTGTCTTAATGAATTTTAATTTTTGTCATATGTTTAAATTTAAAATTGTTAATTAACATTATTTAGTACAATTGTTTGTCAATGTTATGAATAATGTTAAATTGAATATTTAGGAGGAGTTAATATTGTTATGAACATTATTAGTATTGTTTAATTAGGAGTTATTATTTTTATGAACATTATTATAATTGTTTAATTAGGAGGAGTTATTATTTTTATAAACATTATTAGAATTGATGAATTAGGAGTTATTATTTTTATTGGAACATTATTAGTATTGTTTAATTAGGAGTTATTATTTTTATGAACATTATTAGAATTGTTGAATTAGGAGGAGTTATTATTTTTATGAACATTATCAGAATTGTTTAATTAGGAGGAGTTATTAATTTTATGAACATTATTAGAATTGTTTAATTACGAGTTATTATTTTTATTGAACATTATTAGTATTGTATAATTAGGAGTTATTATTTTTATGAACATTATTATATTGATATTTTTGTATTGTTATATTGTTTAATTAGAACTTATTATAGTATTATTAGGAGTTGTTACTGTTACAAAAATTATTATATTGTTTAATTAGGACTTATTATAGTATTATTATTGTTATTAACATTGTTATTGTAGTATTGTCATTAATATTGTTATTATGTTAATTTGTTGTTATAAATTACAATTGACAATTATTTAGTACGGTTATTTTTTCCTACGTTTAAATTTCAAATTATTAATGTTATATTATTTTGCAGGTTTGTGTTACAGTTTATCCGTACTTTGTTCGTTAGCCAAGTGACACCTAATGTCATTGTAACAGACCGAGATTACGCCTTGATGCATGCTGTCGAGTATGTTTTCCCAGAATCCAGGCATCATTTGTGTCGCCGTCACATTGAGCAATGCGTGCTACAACGAGCACTGCAGCAACCTGGTTTTTTAAAAGAGGCGGCAGAAGGATTTAAATTTCGTTGGAATTGGGCGATAAGTGCACCGACCATAGATGACTTTAATGATAGATGGGGACGTCTGGCAGCACATTACTCGAGTTGGGGAGCATTGCTGAACTACTGCATTGACACATGGATTAGTCCGCATTCCCAAAAAATCCTGTCAGCTTACATCGACCATTATTTTCACTTCGGAAGCTACACAACAAATAGGTAAGCCTTGTGAGATTTACGTGACTAAATAATCGTTACATGTAGTCAACATTAATAATTAATATTCAAGTTCAATTGGTAATACAGGGTCGAAGGAGAACATCATCGCGTCAAACGACATTTAGATGGTGGTCGGTACCCATTCGATACCGTACTGGAGAAACTTCACAAGGTGATGGAAGGCCAAATCTGTGAGATTAAGAAAGTAGCGAGAGTTAACGCTACTAAATCCAACACAGACACCCTTGGAGATACGTTGTTTGTTAATCTGAACAGATCAATCACGTTTAAAGCATTCGGCCTCATAAGGAAAGAAATGCAAGTTTTACAAGAAATGGGTCAGGATCCAACAACGTGTGGTTGCTACCTAAGGAGAACTCATGGTCTACCGTGCGCACATGAGCTTCAGTACTACATCATAAATGGGTATAGCATTCCGTTGGATCAAATACATGATTATTGGAAAAAGTTAGATATTCAGTTTCCAATATTTCCTAATGATGCCGCGGATGGATCCCCGACTCCACCAAATCCAGTGAGGAGGGCGTTGTTCGAAGAAGTCCCTGATATTACTGCACCTCCTACTGCTAAAAAGAAAACCAAGGGTAAAAAGCTCTCTAGTCTCCGTGTACCTTCGGCGTGGGAGAGGGTTGTGAAACAGTACGGATTTAAAAAGTCTCCAAACAAAAAGGTAATACTACATAACTTATGAATTTCTATATTTGAAAATTATGATTTATATTAGTTACTAATTTATTATTCTCAATTTAACATTGTCAACCTATGCATTTGTAAAGGGCCCTGGACGTGTTGCTTCTATCTCTGAATCACAGGGGAGTCCAATGAGCACATCCCAACGTACGGGGCCACCAGTATCACCATCTTCTCCAAATCCTCCGTGCTCAAGGCCTCCAATGTCAACCCCTTCTTCCAAAGGCACCACGTTCATCTTTAAGAATTCTGTATTTGAGAGAGAATTCCCGCCCTACATTAGAAAATACATAGATCAATGCACAGATGTAGCGGCAGACGGAAATTGTGGATTTAGAGCGGTGGCTCTAGCAATTTACGGAACAGAAGATGATTGGGTTAAAGTTAGACAAGACTTAGTAGCAGATCTACAGAATAGAAGCGCCTTGTACGCTCGAATCTTAGGTGGGAGGAGTGCGAGGAGTTCTAATGTGACTAATCTCATCCAATCGATTGCTCACTACCATGGACCAGCGGATGATGATTACTGGATGGCGGTACCGGATTGCGGTCACGTAATTGCAACAACATTTAATGTTGTTTTTATGACATTCAGTGAACATGGAGGAAATACTTGTCTGCCAGCGATATTAGATGAAACACAAGGACCTCCAACCCGAAAGGTGGTGTGCGGACATCTTAGCAATGATCATTGGATTTTGGTAAGAAAATTACACTAGTCGACGATCATATAAACAAGTTGAATTTTAACTTTAATTTTTTATATAAGAATATAACTTCAATATTTGTACATTTTTTCCAGTTGCATATGAAACCAGGGGATCATCCGGTACCACCCATAGCATTTTACTGGAACGACCATCACGACAAATCTGCAGATGGTTTAGATGCACAATTTGCATTCTCGATCGGTCACTTTAACTGTCTCCACAATGAAGATGGAGAACGTCGAGCAGCAACAAGAAGAAGAAAGAACAATTAATTAGGATCGAAAAAACAATTGATGTATTTCGTTGAGTAGATTAATACTTTGATTTTATTATTATCCTTCATTATAGTCTAACACTTCAAACATTTCAAACACTTAAACAAATTTTATTAACGATTTTAAAAATTCAAATTATATTAAAATTAAACCAACATTTATATATGTTCTCAAAAAAATTTAATTTTTTTTAATAACACTTCAAACATTTTTAACAAATAAAAATCATTAATAGTTTTCATAAAAAATCAATTAACGATATAGTTCGACGCGATGATGTTCTCCTTTGAAAAACATCATTCGTTAAACAACATTTTAATTCGAAAAAAAAACAGAGAAGCAGCAATTAATTGTGTATTGATTGCTGTCTTTTATTCGAAAAACCGGACACAAAAAAAGATAGCAATTAATTGTGCATTGATGGACCCATGGAACTGAACAATTAATTACCCACAAAGACAGAGCAATTAATTACCCACAAAGAGAAGGGCAATTTAGTCCATTTACACCCCCAAAGTTACTGTTTGGGAGTGTAAATAGTTGGACCCGAGTTATTGTTGGGAGAGCTGACCGGGTTTCCCTTGTCATAAAAAAATATTGTAATCCAAAAATTGAACTTAATTTGACCCGTCACATACATTTACAATGCTGCAACCTTCTTAAAATTTGTATACAGTCCTACTTGTTTTGGATCTTATATATATTCTTCACACGCTCACACTAATTTTTATTATATTTGAATATTGAGCCGTCCACACACTGTTCCATAATTTGAATATTGAAGGGGACCACAGCTTAAATGTGTACATCACACTTTAATCACATGCAAACATAAATGCAAAATACCATTAAGAAAGCCATTAGCTTAACAACAAATAATCATAATAATATAACATATTGTTGGTACTTATATATAGACCCTTAAAATAAAGTTCATCTCCATCATCACAAGCACCTTGA
>NC_033803.1:53780491-53821324 GCF_001876935.1 Asparagus officinalis | reverse complement strand
GCCCACAGATACAATGACGCTTGGTAGACTCATAAAGCCACAGCAAGACCCTCGCTTAATCAATAATCTTCTCTCCATACAATATACGTAAATTATTTATTAAAAAAACTATAGATTTTGGTATTATCATTCCCAAATATTTCAACTTCAATATGCAAAACATAAGCCAAGTCAAAACGGTAATTCGAAACAGTTGCATGAAGAGACATGAACATCATATTTAAATTGCAAAAACCGAAAAAGAAAAATAAAGAGAGAAAGAAGGTCAATATAATTATTCTTCACATTTTGCAAGGACAATTACTACTCTAAATGCTATTACCCATTAAATTAAAAGAACCAACTTTGAGAAATAGCCTCAAACTCCTAGAGCAGTTAACTGAAACGAAAGGTTCACCTGGACAATGTTAAAGGAAAGAAGGAGACTCTCAATATAGTTCAAAAATAAAAAAATCGTTATTGATTATTCCTTTATTTATTCATGAATACATATATTTATAATATGATAGGAGACTTTATATAGAAAGCCTCAATAATATGTATCAAAACATGAAAGACATGAACACTATCAAATACAAAAGATATGGAATAATTTAGATCATATCGTAGCATATTTAATGTACATCCTACTATACCCAACACCTCCCCTCAGAATCATGGTGGGATGAAAACCATGAGTTTGAATATGATGAGTGCAGATGGTTAAAATATATTCTCTCCTGAACCAATGCTTAGTCTAAGTCCAAGAAGTGAACACTTATAGGCTAAACGCTTCGCATGGTTATAAACATAAGCCTCTAACATAACTCAACCAAACCATAGCGAAGCTCGTCTAAGTTTCACACAAACTTTACTTAAAAGAACCACATGGGCCACATCATCCATCTCCTAAGGGGAGTGGACTGCCCACGTTCTAGCGAAGTTAGCTAGAACAAACTTCGTCAATGACCGCTTAGTGAGCGTTGCCCCCATCGTTATTGGCGAACCTCGCCATTTATCATTTTAAGAGCTATTTTTGTGAAAATGACTAGTTTTTAAAAACGCCTACTAAACCCACATTTAATGGCCACCAACGCTCTCTCTTAGCATATAAGAGGAGGAAAGCTTGCTCATTTTTTAGGCACTTGGAAATTCAACAATTCAGAATAGCTATCTACTTGAAGACTTTGACATTTTCGAAAGAGCCTCGACAATCTTCAACCAACAAAAGATTTAACGCCTTAGTAAGACTATCAAGAAGTACAAGATCGACACTCCATTGGCACACAGAAAAGAACCTGGCTCTAAACAAAATTTTCTCATTCTTCTTAAAATTTGTAATATTGAGTCACTTATAATTTTAAGACCCAAAATAGGATGGCGAATATGTTTGGGACTTCCTTCTCAACCGACGAGAAGATTGCGTTGCAGTCTGAAACTAAGGTTTTAGAGTTTTTTGCTAAATCGCTAGTCATTGAATTTGACCAAGTGATATTCAAGGAATTCATTTTCTCAGACAAGTCATCCATGACCACCTACAGAAGTTGCCATATGATTTTCTATAGTCTGAAGACAGGGTCAAATTTCACCCTCCCCAAAAGAAGGTGACACTTTTCGACAACAGTCTTAGCTTCGCTAGAAGCTAGACGAACATTGCCCAGAGCGAAGAGATAGCGACCCTCATCTTAACTGAGGGTCAAGAAGTAAGTACATCTCCTGGTTTTAGAATTCAATCCACAACTCCCCTCGGGGTTCACTTTAAAGCATCTCACGATCCTCGCTATGCTTTTTTAACATGAGCTAAGAATGTGGGTTATCCTTCATCTAAAATCTAGTAAGGGAAAATATCATCCTTTGTGATTCTTCATCCAAATCACATGATCTGACTTATGATAAGGACTGAATTGACTACACTAGCTAAGGGTCAAAATAACATCGTCATAGGCCATGCTCATGTGCCAAAGTCCGATCAGGTTATGTTGTTCTCAAGGTAAGCAACTGCAAAAGCCAAGTCGAAGCTCCCACTAATCTAAGGTAGTTTATTTCTCTAAAGAGGACGTGCCAATGTCAGCACTCTTCACCCTAAAGGAAATTGTCACGGCAGCTTAAAGAAATTGTTAGTAAAAATCCATTCTTGCGAAGGAATCAATATTCAATCTCCTCAGCCAACTTCCTGAGCCTTCGGGGGCTACGACAAAGAGGTGATGGCGTACCCAAAAGCGTAAAGGTAATATTGAAGAATTCACAGTCAATATGACCAGTGTGACCATTAGAGAAGATGAATAAGAAGATGTAGATTGTCTTTCTAATCCCAGATATTCTCCCAGTGTTAGAAGCATATTTCTAGATATTGATGTTGTTTATCATCACACCAGGTCCATGCAAGCGGTAACACTCCCTTGTGATTATTCCCTTCTTTAGATGCATGCTCCACGAGCCTCCTCTCAAATTGATAGGCTCTTTGATAGTGACACCAATTCTGCTATAGCGTTAAATGTAACCCCTAGCTCAAGTCAAGAGTGTTGGCCTTCTTGTTTTGATGATGATTTAACAAACAATTTATATCTAATATTATTTGTCTAGTGTTTGTATTTTATTATTTATTATAGACAAACAATATGTTGGAGGATGGATGAAATAGAGCTTCAACGATCATATCCAATGGAGGTTGGCGGAATAGTGGAGTAAAGCAATGTACATTCAAGTTAAAGATACAAGTTCAAGCTTCTTCTGTAAGTGTACCAAGTTGAGCTACAATGAAGATCAAGATCAAGCTTGGGTATATTTAGTTTAGATTTATATTATGTGTGTTAAGTACTCTAAGCTTAATTTTCTATACACACATGTATTGGTTTCCATGTATATATATAGTTATATATATATACATATATAGTTTGGTTTGATAGATTTCAAGTTTTACTATGAAACAATTGAATACAATTGGAAAACATAATTTTTTTCATACTTATATGCATTTATATGATTTCATAAATATCAAATTTATTTAGTTCCATGAAATCATGTTTTAGTGCATTATATGTGTATTTTTATAAAATACTATATTCATTTTTTATAGACTTCATAACAATAGTATATATCCTTCTTCAAGTCTATAAAATTATTTTGTATTGTTTCAAAATATGGTTAAGCTAAAATGTCAAAACTCATGTGTTCACATTTTCATGTTTTGGACTATTTTATAAAATAATGATATTTTTTATTTGGAAAGTCCTTTTAGAAAACTAGTTTTTGTAGCATGTGTATTATCATGTCTACAATCATTTCCTAAAGTTTCATAATTTTTAGAATTTATTTGATATTTTTAAATAGTATTTAAAAATCAACAAACTGTTTTTAAAACCTAAAATTTCATATATCAGTTCACGGTCGACCGTCACGGTCGACCAAGCCCATGTTTTTTCCTGAGAAGTCAGCAGAAACTTTCACGGTCGACCATGGTGGTAGACCGTCAGTCATTAAGTTCTCACAGTCGACCGTCGCGATCGACCGTAGCCTATTTTGTTTGTTTTTTTAGTTTCAATGACATTTTCGGTCGACCGCGATTTTCCCACGGCCGACCGCCGATCGCCCAACGGTCATATTTGGTACACAATCATATTTCTGATTCGTTAGGGTTTTTGGTCTTTTGTTTTGTGTTCTTGGCTGAGTTTTTGGGAGGCTATAAATACCCCCTTAATCTCAGTTCTCAACCCAATCCAAGAAATGTTTTAAAATAAGTTTTAAAAGAGTTTAAGTTTGTTTAGTTTGTTTTTGGGGTTTGCTGTTACAAAGAGGAGTTTGCATCATCTGTTAAGGAGTTCATCTTCAATATCTTCTCATCCTCTCTTTGTGTTTATAGAGAAGTTTTCTAACTCTTTTCTCTAGCAATATTATTATTGATTTTTATATTCTTATTATTGCTAATTTGCTATTTGAGTTAGATTTGATTTTACTCATTGTTTACACACACACCCACTTGAGCTTATTGTATTTTCATACATAGTATATTTGGGTTGGTGAGAGTTGTAACAATTGAGTGTGAGCTTTAATTGTGTTATTATCCATATTAGAGAACAATCATTCTTTGTAATACACTTGTACACCGAGAGGAGTGTGTGATGAGAGTCGGGGATCGTCCCAAAAGGAGTGGCGTCGGTTGACGAACCTAGGGAGAGGTTGTAACCGAGCATTTGAGGGATACACGGCTAGGTCCAACACTTGTGAGGGTGTAGAGTGGGTTAGCAAGAGTGTGAGTTATAGAGTTTTCGGTTAGCTAGAAAACCGAGTGTGTAGAAGTTCCGGCTTCCAAACCGGATTGTGATAGTGGATTTCTCCCAAGGAGTGGGGAGCGAAGACGTAGGACGGAAGGTCCGAACTCCGTGATTATTTGCTTGTGTTTGTGTGTGCCTTGGCGTTTATTCTTATTTGTGCTCATTGCTTATTTCGCCATTGTCTCACTATTTAAATTGTCCACTATCTAGTTTAGATTTTTTACCCTTGTATTAGTTTATATATCATTGTATATATTTTTATCATATAGGATATATCTCATTGTTCATATTGCTTATTCTTGCTTATAACATATTGTATATCTATCTTGCAAGAATAATTTATTAATTAGTTTTAATTGGCATAAAATCGGATTAGATTAGCATAAGACCCTAATCACCCCCCTCTAGGGTCTAACAAAGAGCAGGGTGGCCGATGGATATGATAGATAGAGAAGCTCATGACAATCCGACAAATGAAAGCTCAGAAGAAGGCATCTAACGAGTGCTTTGAGCTCCTTGAAGCTATGCTTAAACAACTCATGGTAGTCTCTTAGTAGCAGCGTGCAAGCTCCTCAAAAGGGAAATGACTGATTGTTAAAACCCCTTTGAAAAAAGAGCAGTCACATCATGAAGATGCTAACTTTGTTCATTTAGGATCAAAGTCAGCTCTGCCTAAATAAAGCTATGAGGTGAAGATCCTTGAAAATCTCCAAACCTAGTTTAATGCTTTTACACGGCAGATGAAACTGAAGAAGGTTGTAATTATCCGACCCTACCCAATTGAGTGGTTTTTCGGTCCCAACCCAATGAAGTTTAAGCCGTCAATGTTACATATATTCAATGGTAATGGATCCCCCAACTATCAAATCTACTACTTCCATCAACATACATAGAATATAGTAGGAAATGATACCATCAAGGCAAGGTTGTTCATTGGCACCCTAAAGGGGAGGTGTAGGCGTCTAAAATTGTCTATGAGAGCCCGCACGAAACTCAAAGCAATGAATGGGTGAGTCAAGAAGATTCACCTAATCAGCTCGTGCGCGTCGCTCAGCGCACACACGCCATTCGACCCGTACGCGTCGATCAATGCACGCATGTCAAACCAGCTCGTGCGTGTCGGTCAACGCGCGTACGTCAAATCACCTCGTGCACGTCGGTCAGCACGCGTACGTCAAATCATCTTGAGCATGTCATTCAAACACGTGCATGTCAAACTAACTCGTGCGCGTCCGTCAACACGTGCACGTCAACTAGCTCGTGCGCTCCGGTCAGCGTGCGTACGTCAAATCATCTCGTGCACGTCGATCAGCGCGCGCACGTCAAATCAACTCGTGCGCGTCGGTCAGCGCGTGCACGTCAAACTAACTCGTGCGCGTCGGTCAATGCACGCACGTCAACTAGCTCGTGTGCGTCGGTCAACATGCGTACGTCAAATCATCTCGTGCACGTCGGTCAGCGCGCGCATGTCAAATCAACTCGTGCGCATCGATCAAACGCGTGTACGTCAAACCAACTCATGTGCGTCGGTCAACGCGCGCACGTCAACCAGCTCGTGCATGCCAGTCAGCACGCATACGTCAAATCAACTCGTGTACGTCGGTCAGTGCGTTCACGTCAAACCAACTCGTGCGCGTTGGTCAACGCGCACACGTCAACCAGCTTGTGTGCGCCGGTCAACGCGCGTACGTCAAATCATCTCGTGCACGTCAGTCAGTGTACGCACATCAAATCAACTCGTGCGCATCGGTCAACGCGCGCACATTAACCAGCTCGTGCGTGTCGATCAACATATGCACGCCAATCAGTTTGCGCACATTGATCAACACGCGTATGTTAACCGACGCGGGTTCGACAGTCGGTCTCGCGGCAAAGCATACAAGTCAACAAATTGACCAAACACGCGAAAAGAACAAGTCTCGGAAGAAAGAGAATAGGAAAAGAAAGAGTCGACAAACCTGCACGAGCGTGGGACGGAACAAACCGACCCGCGCAAGCACGGGTCATTTGCCGCACAGTCTAGAACTCGAAACACGTTTTGACGGTTTTAAAGCTATTTTCACATGATTTATCTATTCCAGGGGTTCCTAACTGACTTGATATCATCCCCAAATGTGGTTAGACTATTGTTAACTGAATATAGAGCCAAATCACTTGTTCTCATCTAAATAACCGCATCCGGGGCCTATAAATACGAGCCAAATGCCTCCATTTTTGAGTTCTAGAATTTTATCAAGAGGACGAGGTGCTGCTAGATTGAAGAGTCAAGGAGCATGAAATTTCAACGAAGGCTAGCGGGATCCCGGTGAACTTCAGCACAAAGGAGAAGCCGTTCGAAGGATCTGAAGCACGTACGTCCGTTCCTTGAGATTAGGCTTGGTCTTAATCTCGAGAAGAGTCCTGATTTCGCTTGGTCGATCTCAGTGCTTCAAGCAAATACCCCCTTGGTGAGGTAGGAGCTCTGCCTGATTTTCTAGCAACCGGATCTAATTCGTGGTCGTCCACGGATAAACCCTGGCACCGACGAAGAACTCACGCAAACAAGAGCCGATAAACAGATCTTGCGTTTATTTTCAAGAGAGTTATAATTTTTATTTTGTTATTTGAGTTCATTTGTAAATGACTAAAGTTTAATGAAATCAATGACGAAGGCAACTTTCAATGAAAACAAACTGGCGATCACAGTGGGAGCCGACAGCCTTTCTGCGAAGGCTGACGTGTCGCAACCTCGGATCTTGATCCCGGTTGAAACGGAGGTCGAATATAAGTTCGACCAGCAAAAGTATGAGGAATACTTGTCCTCTTCCTCCAGATCGGCCTCTCCTTGCAGATGCAGGAAGGCCTATTCCAGGAAGACCCGTTAGACTTCAGCTGCAGAAGCCCAAGAAGAAGATCTTCCCGCCACCGCTGCACTTGTGGCTCACAACACCTCGCCGGCATCCAACGAGGCCAAAACTACAGATCTGAACCCCTTGAGAAAGGGGTCGACTGTTGATGACGTTCCAACTCTATCAAAGAGAGCACGTCAGAGGCGACGCCAACGCTTCGCGCGCCAACTGGCCAAAGCCTTGGAGCCAGTTGATGGAATCCACTACGAGGCGGATCTAAAGTATAGGAGGCGCCAACCACCACAACAGAGATTGAAAAACCCCTCCTCTTTCAAACCAGTGAAGAACGAATGGGTTTGTGTCAAAAGGACCCGATCGACTCTTCAAGAGTGGATTCAAAAACGCCGCGTATTGCTTGCACATGCAAGAATTCTCATGCAAGAAGCTAAGAAATTGGAAGATAAAGGAGTGGAGAAGAAGCCACAAAGACTGCACCAAGTATGGAGAGGCGCCAGCCACTACAACAAGGAGTGGACAACCCCTCCTTCTTCAAACCAGCGAAGAACGAATGGGTTCGTGTCAAAAGGACCCGATCGACTCTTCAAGAGCGGATTCAGAAACGCCACGCATTGCTTGCACATGCAAGAATTCTCGTGCAAGAAGCTAAGAAATTGGAAGATAAAGGAGTGGAGAAGAAGCCACAAAGACTGCACCAAGTATGGAGGCCAAAGTCTAAGATGACGGCCAAAAAGATCGAAAAACACGGGTCATTCAGATCTGACCCACCGATTTACAGGTCACTCAGATCCGACCTACCGAAACATGAGTCACTCAAATCCGACCCGCCGATTTGCAGGTCACCCTGATTCGACCCACCGATTTGCAAGTCACCCAGATCCGACCCGCCGATTTGCAGGTCACCCATATCCGACCCTCCAGTTCACAGGTCACCCGGATCTGACCTTCCAACCCGCGGGTCACTCAAGTCTGACCCGCGTCAGAGTCAAGACAGAAGATCTCCTGCACTTGTTTCTTCGATTCCATCAAGTTCCACACATTCGGTGGAGATCCGCGACAATGTGGATATATCCCATTTTAAGATAATCATCAAAGATCGTCTTGGCCATTTACACGATGATCGAGGCAATGCTCTAGTTAGAGAGTGCGCAAGCCCGTTGAATGGATCTCGAGCGGTTTTTCAAGCGGAGGTCGTGATCGTCCTCCAAAGCAATGGAGGAGAACGCATAACGGGAAAAGTCCTATAACCGACCGCATAGGACTGCGTGTCGAAGTCCAGGAGCCTATTGAAAGCCTACATTCACAAAAATGTAACTTCAGACATGCGACTCCTGAAGACGCTAACAAAGCATTGAATTCCTAGAAGAAGACGTACTCGTCAGACAAGGATGTTACACCTAGGGACTCATGCCAACACACGATGGGTTGCTCCGGTCATCCGACCGATGAGTTATACTATCAATACCGAGATACGAACAGGTCTCAGAGAAGGAATCACCAAGAACCAGACTCCCATTGTCCGTGTTCCAAAATTATCAAGGCAATGTTGTCAGAATGTTGCTGTTCCAAGGCCACCCCGGAGAGAGTTTCAGTATTTAAAAGAATCTCCATGAGAACGTATGAATCCAGACCAAGACGTTTCTGCATGAAGAGAATCGCTCTTTAGGATGATGCATTTCCAGAAGTGTCTGTTAACATGACCGGGAGAGGAAAGTCAACACGACACTTTAGTCCAGATCAGTTTGCCGCAGTATCCCGACGTATAACCCGATTACAATCGGGAACCATCAGACAAAGGGATTACCAAAGAATACAGAAGGGACTTCCTTCAGAAGACGAGACATCAAATGCTTGCTCAGATGCTTGCTCAGTAATAGCTTCCGATGATACAGCATCCAGCGCAGGGCAATCCTACGAATCATTTATGATCAGCGCTGAGCAAATGGCTAAAATTCTCGATGACGCTTTAACTAGGGCAATCCTACGAATCATTTATGATCAGCGCTGAGCAAATGGCTAAAATTCTCGATGACGCTTTAACTAAGCAGAAGGAGAGTTTCAAATTTAATCAGCGCTGAGCAAATGGCTAAAATTCTCGATGACGCTTTAACTAAGCAGAAGGAGAGTTTCAAATTTAAATTGGAAATGGCTATGCAACAAATAAGGAAAATGCATGACCAGCAAATTGCGGCACTAATAACTCATCAAGGAGAATCTAGCCATCGTAATATTCCCAACCAAGATGATAACGAGCGAGAAGTGGATGAGAATGCTAATATGAACACTCCTCCCGTCAACAACAATAATGGGGGTGGTCCCTCGGATGATAATAATACGAAGGAGGACCATGTTACTTCTCCCCGAAACCACTCGAAGACAGATACGAGTGATGATAAGAAAATAAGAGATTTAAAGAGCAAAATCAATGCGTTGATGAATACTCAGGAAGTAAAAAGGTTCGGAATACCATGCCCATACCTAAAAGAGTAGGAGTCAATCCCGTATCCGGCAAAGTTCAACTTAATCAACTTCACACTGTTTGATGGAAAGGGCTCCCCTACTCAGCATTTAGTATACTTCAAGTCTCACTTGGGGATAATCTTCGGGAATGAACCTTTGATGGTACGGTCATTCGTTGGCACTCTTCGCGGAGCAGCCTTCGATTGGTATCACCGCCTCAAGCCGGGGAGCATTAGCAGTTAGGACGACATGGAAGACATGTTTCTCACAAATTTCTTCGATGATGACACCAAGGTCTCAATCGGAACATTATTTGACGAGAAACAAAAGGACGGAGAGTTAGTTGAAAATTTCATCAAACGATTCCGAAACAAGGCCATGAACTGTAGGGATCCAATCAGTGAGGACTTCATCTTGGAAACTTGTCACAACAATCTTTCATTGGATATTCTCGAAGCCTGGGAATAGCACCGTCTAAGACTTGGAAAGATTTGAAGGTCCGAGGGGAAAGAGCCGAATGTTTCCTCAAGAGGAAAAAGGCCGAAAGAGGTCAAACGACAGCACCAGCCCCGCAACAGAATTTTGTTCCTAAGGGTAAAGGGAAAGCGCAAGTGAATGCAGTGGATGCAAACCAAACATTTGAAGTGCAAGCGTAACCACAACAACAACAACAGAAGGTGCCTCAGCAGTCACGGTGGCAACAACAGCCTCAAAAACAGAAGACTTTGGAGCTGAAATTCCTGAAGGTTTACTCGTTCAAAGAGGATGAAGTCTCCGGTATTTTCAAATACCTTATAGAAAACCATAAGATTAAGTTGCCTCCAGTCCAAGATCAGGAAGACGCCAAAATGGTTAATGACCCGAAGTATTGCGCATTTCCCTACCAAGTCGTGTTACGCCCTTAAAGATAAGATCCAAGCTTTGATTGATGTTGGGGTCATCACTATGAAGCAGCCTAAAGAGAAGAAGGTGGGTGCGAATGCAATGTCAATTAGCTTCGGATCTGTCCCGTTGAACTGGTTTCAGCCCGAACCCGTGATGAAAGTTGCAATGAACACCGTGAACTATGATCCTCACAAACAACATCAGAAAAGACTTATGCTACACATAGCCCCGAATGGTGAGATTCTCTGGGTTCATCCTGATCTAGTCAAAGATGAACAGTGGGTTGGATCGTCATCCAAGAAGAAATCGAAAGGCAATGGAAAATCCTGTTACGGAGCCTCTGCTATTCCGGGAGAAGATAATAAAAGAATTCCTGCTTTCCCGCTTTCTGAAGATGAACAAGAAGTCTTTGCGACCTGGAGTGGAAATGAATATCACTTCAAGTATCCGGATGCTTCCGAGCAATTGGCTAAGCAGGGGGTAACCAAAACCGTTCCTTCCAAGATGTTAGCGGAAATGGGAGTGGTCACAACTCCCCCAGTACCCGTGGTTGTGGAGAAGACCCAACAAAAGCAGAAAGGGAAAGAACCCTTATACCAAGAGGGTCAGAACCCGAAGCAGTCTCGATTCAATCACCCGATTGGAAAGGACAAACCGGGAAGCTCGAGCGCTCCACCCTATTTTGATATTATGACGCAATTAGCCAATATGCCGGCTAGAATAACCTTATATGAGCTGTTGCGTCTTTCAAAGAACACAAGGGAAGCGTTACAAGAAGCCTTAGCCAATTCCGAAGTTTTTCTAACTCGGATCAAGTCATCTCCTAAAGAACCAGAGCCGCTAGTCCAACATTGCAACCTCACGGCGCACCATTTCCCCTGCATTTCTTTCACCAAAGAAGACATGCAGACGAAGAATTCGAAGCATGACCGACGACCCCTATATTTTACTGGGCACATTGGCTCCAGCGTTGTCAACCGGATCCAAGTCGATCCGGATTCTGCTAACAGCATCATGCCACTCCGATTGATGTATAATCTCGGAATACCAGTTAGTAAGCTAGCCTTCATAAGTACTACAATCTACGGATTCAACACCAGTGGGTCCAGACCATTGGGAAAGATTCGAGTAAAGTGCCAGATCGGGGATTTGAAGTCGGAAGTCACATGCTACATGATTGACGCAGAGACCTCCTATAACCTACTGTTGGCTCGACCCTGGATCCACAGTAATCTTATAGTCCCATCAACTCTTCATCAGTGCCTCAAATATGTGGACACCAATAACAAAGTCAAGATAGTGGTCGCGGATAAGCAACCGTTTAAGGGATTGAAAAACTATTTTACCAACTCCCTTCTCTACGGTGCCGAATCCGATACTGAACCATCGGCCCAAGGAACGGACAGCGAGGACGAAGCTGATACCGAAGCTGGGTTTGATTATGATGGTGGTTTTGTACTTAATGATATTGTACCCATTGTAATCAATCTTGACGACGAAGAATCATCGGAAAGTAGTTGTAACTAGCAACTTACCGAAGATATTATAATAAATGATGATTTAGAGTACTCGTTGTGTCTTGATAATATCACAAAGGGGCTGTATGATAACCCTAACTTGTATATGCCACTTCAATCATTTTGCATGATAAAAAAGCAGATACAAGATCCATTCGGAACGACACTTGTCATCCCTGCAAAGACAGGGGGTGAAAAGAAAGTTATCTATGGTAAAGGAAGAGAATCTCCGATACCAGACCACTTTTTGGAAGAAGAAGACGATGATGATAAACTTGCCCTTCATCTATTTAGATATAACACAAAAGCGCGTAATCTCATGGAGAAGTATGGATATGACTTCACGCTCGGAGAAGGTCTTTGCTTTGGTCGAGGCCCATGAGTTCCGCCTCGAATGGCCTATGTACCAAAAGGAAAACCCGATGATTATTATCACCACAGAAGAGGTTTAGGCTATGTCTCCTCATCCGACGATGAGTGTTACTGGCAAGCCATTTGATCAAATTTCTAACAAAGGTAAAAACGGATATTCTTGGGATTCTTCAGCTTGGGATTTTGACGCTAGTCTTGGAGAAATATTCAAAAGACTAATGTCGAACATGGCTACGGTCGACCCTACCACAATAGAGAAAGATGATCAAATGCTAACTTGGGAAGACCCTTGGGTTCACCACTTGAATATACAGTACGGTGATAGGTTTGAACAAAGAGAGCCCCCCACCGAAGATCAAGTAATCCAGGTGAATATGGGTAACGAGGATAATCCAAAGCCAATATTCATTAGCGACAGTCTCCCGCCAAATGAGAAAGAAGAACTAATTGCTCTTGTTAGGGAATACATTGATATTTTCGCATGGAATTATGAAGATATGCCAGGGCTCGATCCAAGTGTGGCAGTGCATCGCCTTAATATTAAACCGAATGTCAAACCTATCAAACAACAACAAAGACGGTTTCGTCCACAACTTATAGAGGCAATCGAGTCCGAGGTCAAAAAGCTTATCGACTCGGGTTTCGTTAGGGAGGAGCAACATCCTGAATGACTTGCTAATATTGTCTCAGTCCTTAAGAAGAATGGGAAGATCAGAATTTGTATCGACTTTAGAGACCTGAACACTGCATGTCCAAAAGACGATTTCCCTCTTCCCATCACGGACGTTATTATTGACAACACGTGCGGATTCGAAAGAACTTTCATGGATGGATTTTTCGGTTATAACCAGATAAAAATGCATCCAGATGATGAAAAACATACCGCATTTAGAACACCCTTTGGTGTTTTCTGCTATATGGTTATGCCCTTCGATTTAAAAAACACAGGTGCCACGTATCAGAGAGTCATGTCGAAGATTTTTCAGGAGCATCTCCGGAAGACTATTGAATGCTACGTGGATGATCTCATCATGAAAAGTCATGACAAAAATGATCACATCAAAGACTTGAAGACAATGTTCGATCTGATACGAACTCATCAACTGAAGATGAATCTTACCAAATCTTTTCTCGGAATGTCCAGCGGCAAATTCCTTGGATTCGTCGTCACAACTAGGGGCATTCACATTGACCTTGATAAAGTAAAGGTAATTAATGAGTTGCAACCCCTGAGAAATCTCAAAGAACTCAGAGGGCTGCAAGGACGATTGGCTTATATCCGTCGGTTCATCTCGAACCTCTCAGGAAAATGTAAACCATTCTCCAAATTTACAAAGAAGGGCGTATCATTCGTATGGGATGACGCTTGTCAAAAGGCGTTCGAGAGTATTAAAGAATATCTCGGGATGACGCTTGTCAAAAGGCGTTCGAGAGTATTAAAGAATATCTCTCAAAACCTCCTGTACTCGTTGCACCGAAATCGGGCAAACCGTTCTTGATTTATGTCAAGGCGACGAGCCACTCATTAAGTGCACTACTTGCACAAGATGACGATAACGGTCATGAACAGGCAGTATATTATCTAAGCCGGACATTAGTAGGTGCCGAATCTCGGTATCCCATGATTGAAAGGGAATGCCTCGCCTTGGTGTTCGTAATTCAGAAGATGCGGCATTACCTGGTTAGACAGACTATTTATGTTATCTCCAAAGTTAACCTAGTCCGAGTGTTCATGACACAGTCGGCTTTCATGAATTGGTGGTTAGCAAAATGGGCCTTGCTCCTGTCTTAATATGACATGCACTTTAAACAACAGACATCGGTAAAATGACATGCCATTTGCAACCTCCTGGCAGCTAACCCAACTACGAATACTGCCGAGATATATGACGATCTGCCAGATAAAACCCACGAAGTCAACGTAACTTCGCACCAACAAGTGTGGCGCTTGTACTTCGATGGCGCTTCTCAAGCAGCTAATGTAGCAAGTGCTCCTGGATGTTCTAAGATTTCTTCTGGTGTTGGGGTTGTCTTAGTTTCCCCAGGAAAACATGTCATGCCTCGAGCATACTCGTTGACCGAGCCATGCCCAAATAATAAAGCCGAGTATAATGCACTACTCATAGGACTCAGTTTCGCTAAAGAATTGGGGGTTGAGTATCTCAAAGCTTTTGGTGATTCTCAACTAATAGTTAAGCAAGTTCAAGGGGAGTATGAGGTCCGAAGTCAGGACTTAATACCATATCATAAGATGGCCGTAGAAATGGCAGAATCATTCGAAGGATTTTTCATTGAACACATTCCGCGGTTACAGAACGCTTACGCTAATGCGTTAGCAGCATTAGCCGTATCCCTGACGCAGCCTCCTGAAAATGAACAATTTGTTACAGTAAGGACTCACCAACTCTTCGTCCCAATCTACGATGAAGATGACAAAGAAGAGGATGTTAAGGAGGTATATTCAACTCAAGTCGAGTTTGAACCCCGAGATTGGCGTTTCCCTATCATCGATTATGTCTTGCATGGAATCTTACCAGAAGACGTGAAGGAAAGGAATTCAATCCGACAAAGAGCACCGAGATTCTACTATAATACGGAGAGTTGAACGCTATATCGCAGGGGATGCGATGGTTTGCTACTACGTTGCTTATCTACTAAAGAAGCTGAAGAAGTCCTCAAGGAAACACATGAAGGGGGTTTGTGGTGTACACCAACCCGGTCCCAAACTTTATGACTGCATCAGAAGGATGGGATATTTTTGGCCTACCTTGATGAATGACGCAGTCACGTATGCCTGAAAGTGTCATGCGTGTCAAATACACACGAATTATATGCACCAACCTCCGGAGCATCTGCATCCTTCGGTTACATCATGGCCATTTGAGACTTGGGAAATGGATATTATCGGTCCTATAAATCCCCCATCAGTCAAAGGTGACCGATTCATCATAACGATTACTGATTACTTCTCCAAATGGGCTGAAGCGATTCCGCTCAGAGAAGTTAAGACAAGCAATGTCATTGCATTCATCAAACACCATATTATCTACCGACATGGTATCCCAAGACGAATCATACATGACAACGGTCCTCAATTTGTCAGTAACGCCTTCATCATATTTTGTGAGAAGTTCAAAATTTAAGATGTCTCGTCAACAGCTTATAATCCCATAGCAAACGAATTAGCTGAAGCCTTTAACAAGACTATCATCAAGCTTTTATCAAAACTCATGAAGACTAACAAACAAGATTAGGATGATAAACTCGGTAAATCCCTATGGGCTTACCGCATCACAGTTCGTACACCTACTGGCACAACCCCGTATTCTTTGGTATATGGATGTGAAGCCATCCTTCCGGTAGAAATACAAATTTCATCTCTTTGAATCGCTCTTGCAACCCAGATGACGACCGAAGAACAACATCAGAAACGTCTCGAAGAACTCGAGATGCTCGACGAAAAGCGCTTAGAAGCTCAACAGCATATTGAGTTCTACCAAGCTAGAATTTCCCGAGATTTTGATAAAAAAGTTCAGCAACAGAGTTTTAAAGAAGGAGATTTAGTCTTAACTTGGAGCATGGATATCATACATGCCCAACTTGCCAAGTAGAAGTAGAAGCATGTCCTTGCCTAGAGCTTTTGTAAATAGATCGGCCAACTGACTGTCAGTGGTCATGTATGAAGGCTTGATGAGCCCATCAGTGATCTTTTCATGAACAAAGTGGCAGTCTAATTCAATATGTTTGGTCCGTTCATAAAAAACAGGATTGGTGGCAATATGAAGCGCGACTTTGTTGTCACAATAAAGAGTGATAGGCTCCGAATGGGAAATATGGAGATCCTGTAGTAAGGATTTCAACCAAAAACTAATTCACAACAAAGCAAAGTCATGGAGTGATATTCGGCTTCACAAGATGAACGAGCCACAGTAACTTGCTTCTTTGTTTTCCAGGAGATAGGGCAAGAACCTAGCATAGTAAAATAACCACTAGTAGAGCAACGAGTCATCGGACAGCTCGCCCAATCAGAGTCGCAATAGCCCGTGAGATGAAGTGAACCAGTGGATGGCAAGAGAAGGCATTTACCTGGGGTACCTTTAAGATAGTGAAGCAAGCGAAGAGCAGCATTATAGTGAGGTTAAAGAGGTGTATGCATGAACTGACTCAAGATGTGAACGGAGTAGGTTATGTCAGGATGGGTGATGGTTAAGTAAATGAGACGTCCGATTAAGCGATGATAAGTAGATGGATTTTCCAAGGGCGTTCCATTAGTGGCAGAAAGTTTGAGGTGTTGTTCCATTGGAAAAGCCACTGGTCGTGCTCCAAGAAGGCCAGAATCATTGAGTAAATCAAGGACGTATTTGCGTTGGTTGAGAAAGATGCCTTGAGAGGAACGAGCAATCTCAATGTCGAGGAAATATTTGAGGGTGCCTAAGTCTTTGATATTGAAGCTTGAGTGAAGGGAGCATTTGATGGCGATTATGCCATTGGGGTCATCCCCAGTGACAATAATGTCATCGACATAAACAAGAACATGGATGCAACCTGCCTTGGTGAAGTTGCTGAAAAGAGAGTAGTCTGCCTTAGAGGGGACAAAATCGTGTGAGATCAAGGCAGTAGATAGTTTAGGAAACTAGTTGCGGGATGCTTGTTTTAAACCGTAAAGTGACTTTTGTAGCCGACATACAAGTTTGGTAGAACCAATAGAAAGGCCAGGAGGTGGTTTCATGTAGACTTCTTCATGTAAGTCGCCATGTAAGAAAGCGTTATTTACGTCCAATTGGTGAAGAGGCCAATGTTTGATAGAGCCGATGGCTAAGAGACATCTGACTGTAACAATCTTGGTAACGGTGGCGAAGGTCTCATGGTAATCTAGGCCTTCGAGTTGGGTAAAACCCTTGGCGACAAGTCGGGCTTTGTAGCGTTCAATTGATCCATCAGGTTTGTATTTGATTTTATAGACCCACTTGCAACCAATGGTGTGTTTTCCTGGAGGTAGAGTTGTGAGATGCCAAGTTTTATTGGCTTCAAGGGCTTGGAGTTCATGTGCCATAGCTTTGCGCCATTGTGGAGATTGATTGGCCTGAGCAAAGGTAATAGGGGTGATGGAAGAGGTGATAGTAGCAACATAGGACCGGTGCACAGAGGAAAGGTGCGAGTACTTGAGGTAAGAAGAAATAAGGTGAGATGTGGATTCTTTAGCTGCTGGTGTACCAATAATGGAATTGGCAAAATCTTTCAAGTAAGGAGGTGGTTTCGAGATACGACCAGAGTGTCGAGGCATAGGAACAATTTCATTACTGACTTGCGAGGCAGGGTTAGGTTGATCAGGAGTTGTTTGTTCGCAATGAGTACTGTCAGTGCTAGGTTGGCGGATGGCAACCTGGTCGGGTATGGGTGGTACTCTGGTGTCGACGTTAATGTTGGTTGGGGACTGAAGTTTAATGAGCTCGGTATGACCATTGTCATAAATGATAGGCAGTGGTAACGATGGGGATGTAGCTGTTTCAGTGTCTCTAAAAAGAAAAACGGTCTCATGAAAGACTACATCGCGACTGACATATGTTTTCTTGGAGGCTAGGTCATAAATTTGATATCCCTTTTGACCAAGAGGGTAGCCAACAAAAATCCCGGATAGTACGCGGGCATCGAATTTATGAGATATGTAAGAGTTCCAGACAAAACAAAGACATCCAAAGACTCGGAGGTTGTGATAGGATGGTGCAGATCCGAGGAGAACCTCTTAGGGACTTTTACCAGATAATAGTTTTGTTGGTATCTTATTGATGAGATACGTTATAGTAAGAATATAGTCACCCTAAAAACTGAGAGGTAGATGGCCTTGAAAACAAAGGGCCCGAGCAACATCTAGTAAATGGCGATGTTTTCGTTCGACTACGCCATTTTGTTGGCTGGTGTGAATACAGCTACGTTGATGAATGATGCCATGAGTATGGAAAAAATTTTGAAGGTCATTGCCAAGGAATTCTTGGCCGTTGTCTGTGCGAAGAGTTTGGACAAGGATATTAAATTACGTCTTAACATATGAAATGAAATTGCATAGAATGGATTGAGTTTCCGATTTTTGACGCATTAAAAATATCCAAGTGGCATGAGAAAAATCATCTATAATGGTTAAAAATAATGGGCTCCTGATAAAGAGGCTACACGATAGCCACCTCAAATGTCACAATGAATTAGACTGAAAACATGCTTACTGGAAATAGAACTGTTTGGAAAAGGAAGCCTGGTTTGCTTTGCCAAGGGACATATATTGCAGATACAATATGTATAAATGGAAATGCTAGGAATTAACTTGGAAAGGAACTTTAGTCGTTCAGACGAGGGGTGCCCCAAACGCCAGTGTCAGCGATCAAAAGTAGGAACGAGGCTGGTGGAGACAGCGTTGACTCGGGTCGAATCAAGGATGTAGAGGCCTCCATGGAGTTTACCCCGACCAATCGTCTTCCTCAATTGAAGGTCCTGAATAAGACAATGATCAGTGTGGAATATGGCAAAATAGGATGTTACCCTGGTTAATTGTGGAATAGATATAAGATTAAGGTTGAAAGAAGGGATAAAGGACATCATCTAGACGAAGTCCATTGGGTAGAGCCACAGTCCCTGTAAAAGAGATGTTAGCAGTCTGACCATTGAGAAGGGTCACTGGAGATATGTTGGACTGTGGTTTAAGAGATGTAAACAAAGATTTGGAACACGCCATATGATGGGTAGCTCCAGTATCAATAACCCAATGAATAGAAGGAGAAGTGGTAAGACAAGCAATATTACCAAAGACAGTGGTAGTTGAGGCAGGTGAGTTGGTGGGCATCACCGTTGAGAGTAATTTCATCAGTTGTTGATACTGTTCAGGTGAGATGACTGAATGTTGTTTGCATTCTTCTGAACTGTTAGCAGATCCAGCAGTGGGAAGAGTGCATCCATTGTGTTGAGTATTGTACTGATTACCTTTGGGCTTTCCCTGATGTCATCGACTGTTATTCTTCGGTGGAAAACCATGAAGGAGAAAGCATCGATCGATTGTATGATTGTCCTGCTTGCAATGGTCACAATGCAGGGGAGCTTTCCCTTTAGGGCCAGAGTGGTTGATAGCGAGGGCTGGAGCTTCATGAGAGGGAGGAGCCACACGAAGGTCACGGTGCCGTTCTTCCTAAAGTAACAGTGAGTATGCACGATTGACAATAGGTAAGGGTTCCATCAAGCGAATCTAACTGCGTATTGCATTGTAGCTTTCGTTTAAACCCATGAGGGACTGCATGACTTTCTCTCTTTGATGAATGTTCATGAGTTCTTTAGTAGATCCACAGGTACAGGGCGGTACGACATTATAGGAATAAAGTTCGTCCCATAGTGCATGTACCTTGTTCATGAGTAGCGATGGCACGAGAAAGTTGGAATATGCGGGGTGCGTTTTGTTGAGAAAAACGATCACTTAGCTCGAGCCATACCTCCTGCGCCGTCTCTGCATACATCACACTATTAGTGATGTCATTGTGAACTGAGTTGAGAATCCAAGAATACACCATTTTGTTCCACCTCTCCCATTGAGATGCTTTGGGATCTGAAGAACTGGGCTTCTCAATGGTTCCATCAATGAACCCATATTTGTTCTTGGCAAGAAGTGTCATTCGAATGGCACGAGACAATGTCGCATAATTTTCCCCAGTCGGATTTTGAGTGACAATGGAGACTCCTGGAATGTCAGAAGAATAAAGAAAGTAGGGTGAATCGGTGTTGCTGAGCTCTTTGTTGGCTTGCGTTGAGTCACCCATGACGAACGGAGGAGATCAGCAAAGAAAGAGTTGGATCATTAAAACTCAATGAATGATGAGATCTCCGGCATGACCATCGACCCTCAATCAATCATCGAGCTTCAGAACCATGCTATGATACCATGCAAAAGAACGAAAAAGAAAGAAAAATAGAAAAGAGGACAAAAAAATGTATCGTGGTTTGGCCAAAGAAAACCTACGTCCACACTATCTTACTCACGGTTTTCATTAGAATACTTGGTTATATATACACATAGGGATAGCTAAAGAAAGCATGTGCCTACAAATTGTGGAACAGATTGAATCACAAACTAACCAATCACCAATAACAAACTCCATGGCTGGCATTAACAGAAACAACAAATCATTTGCTGGCATTTGGTTGACAGGTTTTTTTGAAACTGAAGATATGCTTGCATCCAAAACAGGTTTCTGTCTTATGTATCTGTTGGTGCCAACTTAATAAAGATTGAGAGGGATTCTTGTGGGTGCGTCATTAAGAACCCGAGAATAGATTATCTTGTAATATCTAGAATAAGACAAAACTCATCGTCTCCTTATGGATATAGGTGATTGCCGAACCACGTAAATCTCATGTTTTTGTTTCTTGATCTATTTTTCTACTGTATATTGATATCCTCTTTAGTTCGAACAGGTTTTATCTAGTGTTTCCAGATCGCCAGTGATTGATTGGTCTATAAAGAAGAAGGATATCTAATTAGGGTGTTCAGTGACACTTTCATAGTCTATGCTGCCTCATAGATCGACGGTTGGTGGCCAACGATCACTATCGAGTTGTGGGTGGTGTACACCAACATGAATTGTTTTCAATTAAAACACCATAAAACATGAAAGCAAATATTAGTAACCTAATAGCTTAATGAGTGATCATCATAGTATCATAATCAGACATGATTACGATAAGGATTATTTCTTTGTCCTTGGAGAATCCTTTAATCCTCCATGATAGCTTATATCCAATGGGAAGTCTCTTTCTTCCTTTATGCCTTTCAACTGCTAGAGTGAAAGTACTTTTCTTTCCTCTTGCAGGTTTTTATTTTGTTGTTTTTCACCCTCTCATGAGTGGATTTTGATACTCTCTAGTAGTGGAATTGCATGTTTTTGTTTAGTAGCTTTTCACCCTCTCATGAGTGGATCTGGATACTCTCCACTATCGGAAAGGATTCAAAACCCTCATCATGTCATCACTCATGTGTAAGCCTAAGAGCCTTTGTATAAACAAAATAATAAAATTTATTAAATAATTAAGTATTAGCATTTAGAATTTTAACTACTAAATTTATGCGTTACAGACAGCTATCATAATTCCTTCTTAAGACTCTGCAATAAGTTGATGCCGAAGCAATCACGAATGCTTTTTGGGAGAAATCTAATCGTACCAAGCCCGGACAAGCCAAGAAAAGAGGGGGGTTTTTGACCAGGTTTTTACACGCAACTTTTACAGATTTGTAAGTTTTGATTCTCTTTCCATAGAATCACTATTATTATATTTTATTAGAAAGATCAATAGGTGCCCAAGGTCTTGAATCGCTTTGCTATCCGACCGAGTTTCAAGTTCAAAGGATTTTGTTTTCAGGCTCAAATTACATGTCGAAGAGTTTTCATTTACTTTAGTGTCTCCTTTTATGGTAAGTTTTTTATTTTATTTTTTTTATTTTATGAAGTCTTTTCTTTTAGCAATGGCTAATTTGGTACTTTTGCATTGTTTTGTACCCTATATAAGGGTCACATTTATTTAGATACTTTATGTTGGCTTTTATATTATTCTAAAGTTTGGGTTGGTGCCGTTTTGTGCGTACAAAACCGAGTAGTTATTTTTTCGATTATGCTACATCACAAGTTTAAAACTAGTAAAACCACTGATAAGTATAATCCTTTGCCTCCTAATGAAGCAAATTGCAAGGGCCGTTTCCTGCTCTAATTGTTTCTGTTCCATTGCAGGTACAACTCTGATTCATAAACAAGCATTTTACAAGAGGAGCCTACTCCTCAGTATATGGCTTTTCTGAAATTAAAGAAAAGAATAGCAACACATAAAAAGCCACTTATGACCATGTTTTATTTGACCCATATACAAACACTAGAGGTTCGGTGACCTCAACTTAAAATTACAGTCTGTAACACAATTTCTCACTGCAAGAACTGGGAAAGTACCGTAAACAGATAAACATATAATAACACACATTATCCTTGCAAGGTCATAAGAACTGAATAGAGTATCACCGCCACTAAAATCTTCTGAAAGAAAAAGAAAACCTATCAATAGGAATCACAGTTGCAAGAGGATTCTTTGGAAGATTTGTGTCGTAAGTGGTCAATTGCTGGATTCTTCGGTTGAGGAAAGACGAGGAACTACAACGGGTGCGCCCCTGACTCTTTCAAGAGCATAGCTTATCCTTAGAGGCCGGCCCAGAAATGCCTACAAAAGAATACTGATTTTCATTATCTTCTATTGAATATACTTATTCTTCAGTTTTTCCATAGGATACTTGAAAAATCCAATGCACCATAATTTTTTTGTACCTTTCCATCCATAGCATCTTTGGCATGTTTAGCTTCCTGGTCTGTGGAAAAGTTTATGAACCCGAAGCCTCTTGACCTCCCAGAGTTCTTATCATACAATATCCTCACTGAGACGAAAAGGAACCGCAACCTTGATCATCTTAATACAAGATATAAAGAACGGTCGAAGTAAATATAATTTACAACATACAAGTACTGGATGATAAGAGAAGCACCAATCAGGCCATCAACTGCTAAATAAAAACACAAGATACAAACTACCATATCCACTATCTTCATCAAGACCTTACAACTTCCATTGAAGTTTTCTTTTCTTTAATCATTCCATAACAAATTAAATCAATCTTGAACTATTACTAATTAACAATGTTTTTGGTAATTATAGCTGCACTACAGAAATTCGGATAGTGCATTACAACTTATTGAAAGTTTATTTTGCGCATGCATCTTTGTTATCCATCTAAGTTGCATAAAAACGGGTACAGATGCCGGTATAGGTACGGTACGGAACACGATAAATTTGTAAAAGGTACAGTACAATGACATGGCACATACATACATATACATCCATCCATACATACATGTATATATATGTATACATATGTGTGTATGTGTGTGTGTATATACATGCAAACATACATATATTATATATTGAAATTACTCATTTATATGAGATCAATATTGTCTTTTATTCACATGTTATAAATTAGAACATCATTTTTAAATTAAACAGCCAAACGGCCCTTTAAAATAATAGCTTGAAACCCGACCGATGTCCAATGAGTTTTAGGAAGTGGATGTGAAGTGTAGAATATTCGTCCAAGAAGTGTATGAGAAGTGTTTTTAACTTAAAACATATATCGCATAAGTGAGTACATGCCCGAATAAATGTATGCATGTATGCACGGAGTGTCCGAGGAGTTTGGGTATGGATACAGTTACATGTACGCGTGGGGTATGGTTACAACTTCAGTTAGGAGTATCCAGGTAACATAGTTATCCATTCAGCTCCATTGAAGGCCACCCACAGCTCTTAAGCCAGTATCAACCAAATCCATTTGATCGGTTGTTCACTTTGAATCTAGACATACTCATCTCCTTCAATCGAAATCCTATAGCTCCGAAAGGCACACTAACTGATATGCATTAGGAGTAGCCAAACTATAGAGCTACATCCAAATTAACGGGCATTGCTGATAGGCAAACAAATATGATTTTATTCAATTGTATTATGATCCACATTCAAAATGTTAATATGGTAAACATTTTGCTATGGTATTTGAACATGTATACAAATGTGGTTTCCTTTTCTAAACCTTTGCACGATCCATATCCTAAGCCATATTAATGTGAATCTAAATAAAAACTAGGATTTGAGTATACAGCGGGCTCTTATATCAGTTACATTTATAGGAAGTTATCACATATTTTGAGTTCTGAGTTAACCCGATATAGAATGAAGACCACTTGTGAATAGATTAACCCGATATAGAATGAAGAACACTTGTGAATAGTTAATATAGGGATATAATCTCTCAATTAGGCATGGAAGATTTACATATGAAATTTGTACAATGCTGATTGATGATGTATTTATTCATCATTATAGTTTACTGATCTGAATTCTCATAACGAATTTATGAAATTGTCCTTTTTGAGTTAGTAGTCATATCTGTTTCCATAAGTATCATATTATATCCGTCGACTTTAGCGAATATTATGATGATATTCATTATCACCAAAGATCAGGATATGAATTCATATTCAAGTTATGAAATTACTCTGAACATAGATACACCAAATCCATTTTATATTTGTTCCATTTGTGCCCCTAATTGTCAGTCATCCATCTCAAACACTCATCTCAACCACTCCTATAGTAAAGACGAGGTAGCACAGCATTATGGCCATTGTTCAACATTTTTTGTTTATTTGTGTAGTTTACGAACACAAAGTTCTCTAGATACAGTTCACCATTTCAATGCTTTGATAAATGAACAACATTCTCATCAATCCCAATATCATGACAAATGATTGAACCTATGTAAGAAAAACTGATTTCTCTTAGGATAATTTCTTAGCCATCAATATAAAGTACAGTCTAAACCTTTGTTCCAAGTACTCTTACGACCATGACATTCTATTTTTCTTATTTCCATCTTATTTTCTAGGGTTTTTCCTAGAAACCATTTTCAATTTAGGGTAAGTACACACCAACCACATTTTATTTCTAATTTATACAGAAACCGCCTACAATTGTGTTTTTGTTCTAATTAACCACATGAACCTGCATATTTATCATTAAACCCAATTCTCCCCTTACAAAACTCGCGTGCTTTGCACATGCCTCTCACCCTGACCCACCCTTAGCTAGAACTTAACCTTTGGAACCAACCTAACTAAAAAAAAGTATAATAAATTCCAAAAAATCCAAATCCCTCCCTAAATTTTTTGAGAAGAAGAAATCTCAACAAATCTTTGATTTTTACTACATACTGAAGAAGATGGACATGATTTCTCTTTCTCATGAAGTTATTCTTGCTTCTTCCTCTTCCTCGACATATGGAAAATTAAAGGTGAAATGCAAATATGAATTTAGGAAATTCCAACAGAGAGATTCCTTACTAATAGAATAAGAAAATGATGGAGGGGGAGTGAATTTTTGGGGGGTGAGGCTCGAGACCACAGTGTTGTCTTCAACCTCCCCTTATGTGGTTTTTCTCCTTTTTAATTTCAGGGTTTAAGTTATGTGGGTGGGTGGGGTTAGTTAAGACTTGGGTTTCGTTTAGGGTTGGGTCGGTTAAGGGTTTAGGGTTTGGTCAATAGGTTAACAGTTAAGGGTCTAGTTAAGGGTGGGAGGCACGTGCAAAACAAATGAGTTTTATAAGGGTAGAATTGGATTTAATGATAAATATGTCGGTCCATGTGGTTAATTAAAATAAAAACACAAATTGTAGGTGGTTTCTATTAATTTCTATATAAATTAGAAATGAAAGGTGGTTTGCGTATAATTACCCAAAATTAAAGGTGGTTTCCAGGAAAAAAAACCTATTTTCTAAATTAATTATTTTAAATCTTTGTCCTCCACATTTCTAACTTATAGTGAGTTAGGATACATTTTTTAAGGAGGGGAGGGGAAGGATTAGAATGGTTAGGACGTTAACCTCAAAAAGTTGTGTTTTTTTAGATATTTAACTAGGAAGGAGAAGGGACGAGAGCGCTAAAAAGAAGCAAATCCATCACTTTCCTAGCCCTCCTAAAATGGACGAATTGCAAGGGAGGAACTAAGTTTAAGTGAAACTTTCTCATTATTCCAAAATTGTCCTTAAAGGGGAAAAAACATTTAATTGTATAATTTCTTCAAATGGGTATATTGGTTATGTACCTTCCCCTTTATTTCCTTGTCAACTCTAAACAAGTTAAAATTGCATTGTGCTCTCTCTTCCTCTTCTTCTCTATCCAAACACAATTAATTCTATTTTGCTCCTTCCCCTACCAACCCATTCCCTTAAGGCTTATTTGGATTTGCACCTAGTGAATGGAAGTCATGGGAACATAGGATAAGTTAAGGGAAGTTAAGGGAATATGTAAAACTTGTTTGGGAAATTAGTAGGAAGAATCAAGGGAAACTTATTTCACCTCATTTGGGAAGTTTAATAAAGTGAAGGGAAGAGAATATATGTAAACTTATATAAATAACATTGCATGTTATTTAGTCATTTTATTATTAGAAGTTAGATAGAGGATAAAATGGTCTCTTCATAATTGTTTTTTATTAGAAGTTCCCTTACTTTCCCTTCACCCTATTTACACCCCAAATTGGAGGGTAACAAAAACTTGATTTTTCTACTCCATTACCTAGCATAAGTTTACTCCCAAAGAAAGGTAAAGATTCCCCTAACTTCCTGATGAGGACATTCAGACGCGTGTTCGAGATTTTTGTCGGGTTTATCAGCGCAGGAGGCGCAATATTTCAGCATTATGGTTTTAAATTTAGATGTAATAATTAATTTGAATTTTAGATTTTCGAATTTTGAATTTCAAATTTTGATTCTTATTTGGTAGTTATGAGCTGATTGAATGTAATTTGTTATGGGAGTGATTTGAGGGATTTAGGAGATATTTCAAAACTGTAAATCCTACTTAAGAACTCTTGTATTCAGAAATTTGATATTGATGAATGAAATTAATTTGCTTAAACATGGTGTGAAACCTAAGCGTGATTAATTTCTTTGTCACCAGCCGTCACTCCTCCTCCTCACAAAAGAAAGCAAAAGAAAATTCGAAAATTGCACTGTTCATCTTCTTCCTTCATCTCAATCGCAGAACCCATCACATACCCCTGCCCCCTCTTCAAACCCATTAACCCAATGACCTCCTCAACCGCCTAACCCCCACCTCCGAATCCCCTACCTCCGGCAACCGCCCAGCACCGCCCTACCTCCGCCTATCGATCCAGTCAAGTGTGGACCAGACCCACTTGACCCAGTTGTTGAAGCTAGTTGAGTCAGATTCAACCCACTTGATCCCTGACTTTGCAATTGATGGTGTATGGCAGATCCTGACGCTGAAGACGGACTCGTGCTAGATCCAGAGACCGGCATCGTTGATTTACTGGTGTCCCCGTGGTTTGATTATCAATCGTTCGAGAGTGTGTCCGAGTACGTCGAGCGTGTGACTCATCAGATCGTTGACAGCGTAGAGAGTAGCTTGGGAATCAGCTCGTGGCATCGGCGTTTCCATCCAGATACACCGCTCCATCCGAATTACGTCGCTCTCGGAGGAGAACTTTCTCCCCTCATTTTTGGCGTATACGAACCACCTCCAGAGGAGCCTCCCGTCGAACCGGTTCAACCCGACGAAGGTTTAACTTTCTTTCGCTCAAATATTTTCGGAACTGCTATTGCTTGCATGTTGCTATCAATATTATTATCGATCGTACTTGTGTTGTATTCAGCTTGATTAAGTGAGCGAGCGAATCTGTTGCTAAGTATTTCTACTTATCTAAATATTACAATTTGAACTGTATTGAGAGAACGAATCATTACATTTATTTTTCTGGATAATTTACAAAAGATTTGAACTTAGTACATTGCAACGTTTGCTTAAAACTCATCGAAAGCTACACTTTATTCTTGAGCTTCCTGCCTAGATCGATCGCTGATTTGGCGAAGCATTGCTGCCGTTAATCTTCATACCTGCATCACATTGTTTCGCGTCATTTTTGGTATCAGAGCACTGGTTCTAGGTTAGGAAATTTGTGGAGTCTTTAATTAAAAAAAAAATCAGTCATCTCATTTAATTTTGTGCACCCATACATATCAACTACTTGTTAGCGCATGCCCACTCGCACGGGTCTACACTATCGATTAGGAGAGTCCAGTGAGCCAATTAGTGAGTCCAGTATGTCAGGCAGTGCAAATCCCGAGTTCGCCGAAATTCTTAAACAAATCGCTGAGCTAGCAGAAGCAGTAGGTAACTTAGCCCAAGAGAGTAGAGCTACCAATGAAAGGATCACTAGGATCGAGGAAACACGTGTTGCAACCCCGCCGCCGCAAGATCAAGGTTATCAACACATCGCCCCACCGCTGCAAGGTCAAGGCTATGAAAACATCGTTTAGCGGCCCCCACATCAACCGGCACCTGATTCGGATGCGCAATATTTGAGGAGTATTAAAGTCAACGCCCCAACCTTTGACGGCAAGCTCGACCCACAAGCTTTCTTAGACTGGCTGAAGAGCATGGATCGTTACTTTGATTGGTACACCCTTACGGAACCCCGAAAGGTCAAGTTCGTCGCAATGAAACTTACCGGACCTGCCTGCCAATATTGGACCAACCTCGAAACGTTGAGGCACATTAGAGGTGAGTTACCGATTACAACTTGGCGAGAAATGACCAACGAACTTAAACAGAAATACCTTCCGCCATCATTTTATCATCGATTGCTAGATAAGTGGCATCGTCTCACTCAAGGAACCAAATCTGCGAAAGACTACGTCGCACAATTTGACGAACTGTTCACTCGATGCAACACCATTGAACAAGAGGCGCCAATGAAAGTCTTGTCAAAATTTAGAGCTGGATTGAGAAATGATCTGCAAACCGAACTCTTTGCTCGGGGAGTAGACACCCTTGAAAAAGCTTACGCGTTAGTTCAGGATCTAGATGAATCAAAATCCCATCAATCTTATAGGAGTCAGGATTTTAGAAATCATTCCTCTCAACCTTCCCGTGCCACTAATTCTAGTCATCCTCCGAGCCGATCTAACCCCAGTTCTTCCCAGTCTAAAGTCGATCCCAAAGGCAAGGAACCAGAGAGAGATTCTCCAAGATTGGCGCTCATGTCAAGTGCTACAAATGCCAAGGGTATGGGCATGTTTCTGCGAACTGTCCGACCCGTCACAAGGTGACTATCATCGATGGACAATACGAATATGAACCTGAGCCTGACAGTGATGAGTTTGTCCATCAAGTTGACGATGGTAGCGATGATTTCGAGGATGATGCAGATGATACTATCTTAGGTTGTCTTAGACAAATTGAAACTCCTACTGTCGATGATTTCGAGGATGATGCAGATGATACTATCTTAGGTTGTCTTAGACAAATTGAAACTCCTACTGTATCAGTTGTCAGATGCGCCATCTCTCAACCCAAGGTTGTTGATGATTGGAGACGTACTTCTATTTTCCATACGTTCACAAAGATTGGTGATAAAAATTGTAAGGTGATCATGGACAGTGGAAGTTGTATCAACGCGGTCTCCTCAGCTGTGATCGCTAAGCTTGGTCTTAAGGTTGTACCCCATCCTAATCCATACAAGGTATCATGGATTAACGACACCGCACTCAATGTCCAAGAGAGATGTCTAGTCCATATTCAATTTGCAATTTATAAGGACAAAGTTTGGTGCGATGTTCTAAAAATGGATGTGGGTCAGGTTATTCTTGGAAGACCCTGGTTATTTGATAACGACGTTCATATCTTCGGACGATCCAATATGCTATTGTTCGAGCACGACGGAAAGAAGGTCAAGATCCTACCGGTTCAACCAAAAGGAAATGACAAGAAGTCTGATCCAAACAAGTCTTCCCAAGGCGTTAACCTGATTGGAGCCAAAGAGATTGATCGTGAACTGGCCAATGGAGCTCCTATTTTCGCCCTCGCCGCTAGAGAAGCTCCAAAGGATATTTCTAATGTGTTTCCCCCAGAAGTTGCTACTGTGTTGGAAGAATTCTCTGACGTCTTCCCTGAGGACCTCCCGGACCAATTACCTCCGATGCGTGATATCCAACACGTAATCGATTTAGTCCCGGGAGCAACCCTTCCCAATTTGCCTCATTATCGGATGAACCCCAATGAGCATGCGGAGCTGAAGAGGTAAGTTGATGAGCTATTGAAGAAGGGCTTTGTGAAAGAAAGCATGAGCCCTTGTGCGGTTCCCGCATTACTGACGCCCAAGAAAGATGGCACATGACGTATGTGTGTGGATAGCCGTGCAATCAACAAGATCACAGTGAAATATCGTTTCCCCATTCCCCGGTTGGATGACATGCTTGACTTAATGTCTGGAGCCACCATCTTCTCTAAGATTGATCTTAAGAGTGGCTACCATCAGATTCGCATCCGTCCCGGTAACGAATGGAAAACCGCTTTCAAGACGAAAGATGGATTATACGAATGGATGGTCATGCCCTTTGGGTTGACTAACGCTCCGAGCACTTTTATGAGAGTGTTGACTCAAGTACTCCGCCCCTTCACAGGAAAATTTTTGGTTGTGTACTTCGACGATATCCTTATTTACAGTAACTCTCGTGAGCAGCATGTGGACCATCTGCGTCAAGTCTGTGCCGTGTTATGAAAAGAGCAACTTTATGTTAATCCTAAGAAATGTACTTTTCTTACACAGCAAGTCATTTTTCTAGGATTCGTGGTCTCGTCTGAAGGAGTATCCGCTTACCCTGAAAAGGTTAGAGCTATCGAAGAATGGCCCGAACCCAAGAACATTAGAGACGTTCGAAGCTTTCACGAGCTCGCTACTTTTTATCATCGGTTTATCAAGGGCTTCAGTACTATCATGGCCCCTATTACCGATTGCTTGAAGAAAGGTGAGTTCGAATGGTCAAAGGCTGCTACCAAGGCATTTGAAGAGATCAAGCAAAGGATGTCGCAGGCTCCTGTTATGCGCCTGCCTGATTTTTCTAAAGTCTTCAAAATTACGTGCGATGCCTCTGGTATTGGAATAGGTGGCGTCCTATCTCAAGAAGGACATCATGTTGCTTACTTTAGTGAGAAGCTTAATGACACTAGGCAACGTTATTCCACCTATGATAAAGAGTTCTATGCGGTAATACAATCTCTTCGACACTAGCGTCACTATCTGCTACCACAAGAATTCGTCATATATTCTGACCACGAAGCTCTTCAATATATTCACTCCCAAAAGAAGTTGAACGCTAGGCATGGTCGTTGGGTTGAGTTCCTCCAGGATTATACCTATACGATCAAACATAAAGCGGGAGTAGAAAATAAGACCGCCGACGCACTCAGCCACCGCATGCACCTCCTCTCCACTTTGAGTGCAGAAGTAATCGGTTTTGAGAAAGTCAAAGACCAATATGAATCGTGCCCTGATTTTAGCGAAGTTTATACTTTGCTAAATGATGGAGTGATCCGTGAAATTGATGATTTTCTCCTGAAGGATGGATATCTTTTCCATTTTCGCAAGTTGTGTATTCCTGACACCTCCCTGAGAGAATTCTTAATTTGGGAATTACACGCTGGAGGCCTTGCAGGACATTTTGGAAATAACAAGACTGTCGAGGCAGTGGAAAGTCGCTTTTATTGGCCCAGCATGAAACGAGACGTTGTTAGACTAGTGAGTAGATGTCACATCTGCCAGCTGGCAAAACAACGTAAACAGAACACTGGTTTGTACACTCCTCTCCCTGTGCCAAATTGTCCATGGCAGGATGTTAGTATGGATTTCGTGTTGGGACTTCTGAAAACGATTAGAAAATATGATTTTGTCTTTGTAATTGTGGACCGTTTCTCCAAAATGGCCCACTTCATACCATGCTTCAAAACTTCTGACGCTTCTCATGTGGCCAAGCTATACTTCAACGAAGTTGTTAAACTGCACGGACTTCCGAAAACAATCGTGTCAGATAGAGATGTTAAATTTACAAGTTATTTTTGGAAGACCCTTTGGCACAAAATGGGAACTAAACTTCAATTCTCTACGGCCTTTCATCCCCAGACCGACGGTCAAACTGAGGTAGTTAATCGGAGCTTAGGTAACCTATTAAGATCGCTAGTTGGTGAGAATCTTAGGAGTTGGGATCAACATTTGCCTACTGCTGAATTTGCTTATAATAACTCTGTTAATAGGTCTACAGGTGTCAGTCCAGCTGAAGTAGTGTATGGTTACAAACCTAGACAGCCTATAGATCTTATCCCCGTGTCTGCACATCATAGAGTATCTGAGTCAGTATCTGCATTTGCATCTCGCATTCATGACTTGCATAAAGACATTAGTAAGAAGATCAATGACAGTAATGCTAACTATAAAATGCGAGCAGATCTAAGAAGGAAGTTTAAAGAATTTAGTGTTGGTGATTATGTGATGGTTCGGATACGTCCGGAACGGTTTCCTCCGGGAATTGTTAAAAAGTTGCATGCGCGAAGTGCAGGACCTTTTAAAATTCTTAAGAAAATTAATGATAATGCTTATGTTCTCGACCTTCCCGAAGGTTTTAATATTGGTTCGACTTTTAATATTGAGGATTTAGTAGAGTACAAAGGCCCACATTTTAACCCTGACAACCCACTGGTTGATGAGCCTACCCCTGAGCCTATTTCTGAGAGCTCCCCTTTACCTCCACTTCCCCAGATATCACCCACATATACAGCACATGACATTGATATTATTATTGATGATAACATTATTTCTACTAGCAATGGTGGTATCCGCAGGTACTTGGTACGTTGGAAAGGACGACCTGAGTCAGATGACACTTGGCTCGATAGGGATGATTTACAGAGGCTGGATCCAGATCTTCTTGAGCAGTATGACGGCCGTTCTGATTTACACTCGACAAGGTCGAGTTCTCTCCCACCCGGGGAGAATGATGAGGACATTCAGACACGTGTTCGAGATTTTCGCCGGGTTTATCAGCACAGGAGGCGTAATATTTCAGCATTATGGTTTTAAATTTAGATGTAATAATTAATTTGAATTTTAGATTTTCGAATTTTGAATTTCAAATTTTGATTCTTATTTGGTAGTTATGAGCTGATTGAATGTAATTGGTTATGGGAGTGATTTGAGGGATTTAGGAGATATTCCAAAACTGTAAATCCTACTTAAGAACTCTTGTATTCAGAAATTTGATATTGATGAATGAAATTAATTTGCTTAAACATGGTGTGAAACCTAAGCGTGATTAATTTCTTTGTCACCAGCCATCACTCCTCTTCCTCACAAAAGAAAGCAAAAGAAAATTCAAAAATTGCACTGTTCATCTTCTTCCTTCATCTCAATCGCAGAACCCATCGCATACCCCTGCCCCCTCTTCAAACCCATTAACCCAATGGCCTCCTCAACCGCCTAACCCCCACCTCCGAATCCCCTACCTCCGGCAACCGCCCAGCACCGCCCTACGCCTACGCCCTCCCTTGATCGACCCTCGCTTCCCTCCGCCCCATTTCCCGCGTCAGCCCCTCTCTGCAACACGCCGCCCAACACCAGCCCACTCCTCTTCCAAAAACCTCCAGCCGCACCACCCACACACGTGCGCCACCAGTCCCCTAAGGCAACCGCACAAACCGACGGCCTCCCGTCCCCTCCCCTGCCGGCTACGAACCCAAACACCACCCTCCCATCTGCAGTCGTCATCTCCTCGCCCAAACAAATCACCCGAGTTCGCTACAGCCACCACGAACCCCCACAAACCCAAAGTCATTCCCCCTGTTCGACGAACAGTATTCCCACATAGACGAATTTGTCTCCTCTCCTTATTGTTGTTGAGATTGGACCTGGTTTATGTGCTTTGTCAGTGTATGGCCGACCCCGATGCTGAAGACGGGCTCGTGCTAGATCCAGAAACCGGCATCGTAGATTTACAACTTTCTCCGTGGTTTGATTATCAGTCGTTCGAGAGCGTGCCCGAGTACGTCGAGCGTGTGACTCATCAGATCGTTGACAGCGTAGAGAGTAGCTTGGGAATCAGCTCGTGGCATCGGCGTTTCCATCCAGATACACCGCTCCATCCGAATTACGTCGCTCTCGGAGAACTTCCTCCCCTCATTTTTTGCGTATACGAACCACCTCCAGAGGAGCCTCCCGTCGAACCGGTTCAACCCGACGAAGGTTTAACTTTCTTTCGCCCAAATATTTTCGGAACTGCTATTGCTTGCATGTTGCTATCAATATTATTATAGTTCGTACTTGTGTTGTATTCAGCTTGATTAAGTGAGCGAGCGAATCTGTTGCTAAGTATTTCTACTTATCTAAATATTATAATTTGAACTGTATTGAGAGAACGAATCATTACATTTATTTTTCTGGATAATTTACAAAAGATTTGAACTTAGTACATTGCAACGTTTGCTTAAAACCCATCGAAAGCTATACTTTATTCTTGAGCTTCCTGCCTAGATCGATCGCTGATTTGGCGAAGCATTGCTGCCGTTAATCTTCATACCTGCATCACATTGTTTCGCGTCACTTCCTTTGCCCCTTATTATCCCCAATCCAACCAAGCCTAGGTTTACTTGCATCACTCCCCTTCCTTACCGTTCTTTGTATCCAAACCAATTGTAAAAGTTTATCTATTTTTTTGAAGTAAACTAATGCAAATCATCAATCTCATCCTGAATACGCAAAGTTCATCCATAAAATTCAAAGGGTTAATGATTCACACGTAACCCTGACGTAAACACATGGTGACGGGGAATGAGCGCGTGTCTCCACAGTTGTGAGGCCTGTAGGTACTCTACAATATGTGTCTTTAATTACATCAGTATAGCTCAAAATTTTGTTCTATTTCAGACCAACTATTTCTCTTAGACTCTAACGCAGGTACCTTCTAAATAATGGGAACCATATACAAGTCTTTTTTCCTTCTTATCAATATTTCCGACGATAAAACCATATCTACATTCTCAAATTGTTAGGGTCCCTTGCCCTTCACTCCGCTCAAAACCTATGCTACAAAGACATATCTCTACTGCGGCACTGCCATCAGTAATCATGACACTATTATGGTGCTACGCCTTCATTGTTGCCGGTAACTGGGCAATGGGGGCCCTAATTAGCCTATAGGCAACAACCCTCACCAGAATAAGGCCTGCCAACAGGATGGATCTGGCAACATGTTTCTTGTATCAAGATAAGGGAATAATTACCAGGACCAAATGACGCTTGTGTCTACCTATTCTGGATCAATTTTGGACCCAACCCTCGTAATAATATACTAAAGACATACTTAGATATGTATGAAATGTTACGATCAAATTAAGCCTGAGCCCTGAGGGTCAAATTTTGCTCCGTCTATCACATAAGGATGCTACTTTCCAATTCTAGTCGCCTCGCTTTGGGGGAGTCTTGTCAATTTCAAACTTAAATTTCTTTTAAGGACTCCCCAATTCTCTTAAGCTGACAGAACATGATCTGGCTTAATTCACCCCTCATCAATAAATGGAATCACTACAGCTTGATTCTTCCTAATAGGACAGATAGATGCATTACTACACAGTACTTTATAATTTTTCTTGTAATTACGCAACTCAATTCCATTTCCAATAAATGGAGTGGAGCGTATTTCAAGCCATTGCTTTGGAGGTGGGAAGCATTCTGGATATTAGGTACCAAGTCTGCTAGACCCTAATTACATAGCTGAAAACTCTCTCGTTTCAGACAGATGAAGCCCATTACTTCTGGATTTCATACTACTTTCCCTTTTCCCAATTGTAATTGCACTGAGTTACTTTTGAATTTCTCTCTAACTAGTCATCTAAATAAAGTATCTAGATGTCTACATTTCTTTGTTGTTATATTTCCAACACTCTATTTACTTTTAATTTTCCTTCATCACTGCCTATTGGAGGGCGGGGCGGGGGGGCGGGGTGAAGACGAGAGCGAAGTTGTTCGAAGATGCAGATGCTTCTAAATGAAGGGAAGTAAAATCAATGGATTGAGTGATCGTACAACAGGGAAACAGGTGATCTTAATGCAAGAGAATAGAAAAATGATGAGTTACCCTTGATAGAAGAGGGAAAAGTTAGTCTCAAAGATTTGCTAGAGAAAATAAATAGGCCAAGTAAAATTCCAAATCCTTGATCTCGACCAAGACCAAGATGACAGCTTCATACCCTTCAAGAATGCATTGTGCGTGTTTCCTATCTTGACGTTGACAGCATAAACCTCCTCGAATGTGAGAACCTCAATTTTGGCCTCGCCACACCATCTCTGGTGCTATTATAGTGCAAATTCTTTGTCACAAGCTAATGCCCAAAAAAATAATGGGTAAAAAAAATTTGACGATATCAACTTAATTTTTTTTTAAATGTAAAATTACTGATAAACTAAGACCCAAAAAAAAGAAGAAGAGGTCTGAACCAAATTAAAATGGAACAAAATTGGATGAATTGATAGACGAATTTACCTTCAGTGACTTGTCCAAAAGAGGAGAAAGCGTCTTTGAGAGACTTCTCGTCCACCGACCAAGACAGTCCTTTGCATCATCAAAACAAAAAACACAAAATGGGTACTTCACATTATTAGTAACAACGCGGAAAATATGGGGGGGAAAGTGAGAGAGAGAGAGAGAGAGAGAGAGAGAGAGAGAGAGAGAGAGAGAGAGAGAGAGAGAGAGAGATAAATCTCTCACCTCCGACGAAGAGTTTGGAATTGGTCGGAGGAGATTGAGAAAATGAAGAAGAACAGAAGGAGCGCGGAGCGACGCGGCGGAGCAAATGCATCGCCATTCCCAACTCTCTTCAGCACCCAAGGAGTTTTACTTCACTTGTTATTGGATCCAGTTATAACATAAGCCTGGCCCATTTTGTTTGCTGACGAAAAGGCCCAATATTGATAAGCAAATGAAAAAGGCAAATAAAGGGTTAATTTCATAAAACTCCCCAAACTTTGCAGGGTGTTGCACAAAACCCCCATGAACATTGCTTATCGCACATTACCCCTTCAGCTCTGCGGTGTCTCACTAGATCCCCTGACACTATCCCAACATAATTTGCAAATAACTAAAAATTCACTGAAAGAAGAAAAAAAATTAAAATTTTAATAGACAGGAAAAATCTAAATTTTAATAGAGAGTGTATGTGGCATGTAGATGACAAATAATACAGTTTAGATTTGTTTTGAAGAATTTTCATTATTTTTAAATAACATGGGAGGGGTTTGGTGGGAAAAGTTAATAGTTTAAGGGATTTTATTGTTAAACCCTAGAGGGGGGTGATTAGGGTCTTATGCTAATCTAATCTGATTAAATGCCAATAAAAACTAATTAACAAGTTATCCTAGCAAGTATGAAATACAACAAGATATATAAACTAGGATAAGCAATATGAACAATGAGATATATCCTATATGATGAATATATATATATATGCAAGGATATATAAACTAACACAAGATGATATATCCTATCAAAGAGATAAACAATATAATATATGTATATGCAAGGATATAAAACTAACACAAGGGGTAAACAATATGAACTAGATAGTGGATCATATAAATAATGAGCTAATGACAATGGCGACAAGAAATATAAACACAAGTATAAATAAACGTCAAAGCACACTCAAACACAAGATATGATCACGGAGTTCGGACCTTCCGTCCTACGTCTCCGCTCCCCACTCCCGGGGAGAAATCCACTATCACAACCGGGTTTTCTACGCTCACCCGAATAACGTTTACACCTCATAGTGTCGGTTTTCAACGCTCACCGATCAACGTCACTCCTCACAATCGGTTTTCTAGTTCACCGAAAACTTCACAACACACTCGGTTTTCTAGCTCACCGAAAACCTTACAATCACTCACAATGTAACAAATATAAATTTGTTCTCTACAATAGATGAGAACTCAATTAAGCATAACTCAATGTTACAATCTCTCACAACCCTAATATACTATGTTTGTAAATACAATAAGCTCATGTGGGTGTGTGTAACAATGAGATTCAATAAGTCAAAACTAAACTCAATTTAAAATCTAGCATGTAGAAATTTATGAATAAAACAATAAATAGCTAGAAATAGAGTTTAAGAATTCTTCTCTGAAAATCAAGTTGGAGGGGAGGATTAAAATGAAGTTCAAACACTGTAGATGATCTTCTCCACTTGTAAAACAATCTTCACAAACAAAACAGTCTTTGAACCCAACTAAAAACCCTTTTCAAAACTCTTTAAAACTTCTTTAAAACTCTTTAATGGGTTACCAAAATAGAAGGGGGTTTGGGAGTTTATATAGGAAAAGAAACAACAGCTAAAACCCAAAACCAAATCAACAAAAATCCCAGAAAATCAGGAAGCAGATTTCTGTACAATATTACCGTTGGGAGTCCGACGGTCGACCGATGAAATTATTCGGTCGACCGACTAAATCATTCGGTCGACCGATGAAATTTTCGGTCGACCGCGATCCAGATCGAAAACGAGAAAAACAAACAGAGACTTCATCGGTCGACCGGTGCGGTCGACCGACAGAAAAATCGATCTCTCGGTCGACCGCATCGGTCGACCGACAAACTCTCTGCTGCCCACTGACGAATGATCATATGAGCGGTCGACCGGTGCGCTCGACCGCATTCTGATACATTTCAGATAAACAGTTTTGACTCAAACTAAAATATTTGGAAAATATTTATTTGACCTCTGAAAATTATGAAACTTTGTAAAATGTTTTTAATACTAAAAACAAACTGTTTGGAAAAAGAATTTTGCAGATAGGTCCTCATACTTGTGAAAAATAGTATTTTGTGAAAAACGCTTAAAAACATAAGTATGAAAACGTGTGTGTGATATTGTATATATATATATATATATATATATATATATATACACACACGAAGAAACTAATAAATGTGTGTGTATAGATATTGAGCTTAACGTATTTAACACACATAATATAAAACCTAAACTAGATTACCCAAGCCGATCTTGATCTTCAATAAGCTTAACTTGGTACACTTTGCGGATGAAGCTTGAACTTGATCTTTAACTTAGAATTGCAAGGCTTCACTCCACTATTCTGCCAACCTCCATTGGATATCATCGTTGTAGCGCATATTCCATCTAACCTCCAACTACGTTGTTTGTCTATAATAAATAAAAAAACACAAATACTAGACAAACAACATTAGAGGTAAATTGTTTGTTAAACATCATCAAAACAAGAAGGCCAACAATCTCCCCCTTTTTGATGATGACAAATAATTTACAAAAAGAAATATATGCATGAAGTAAATGAATATATAATTGTAGGCGTATAAAACTGTCTATAGGTCCCTACGAACGGCTCAGTGCTAAGAAAAGATGATGAACGTCATAATCTAAGTCACAAGAGCTTGATTAATGTCGACAAACATATGAAGTGGGTTGACGAACTATGTGAAGCAACGGAGTTTCAGAATAATGAGGATACGAACGGATCGGGAGCCCCGTGTCACTTATAAAAGACGAAATACCCTTCGTGTCTCATTTATTCCAAAGATGATCTAATCATTGGAGCTTATAGAACTCCTCATCGTCTTTCCAACGCACTTTGAATCGCTTAAATCCGAGTTCGGATGAAAAAGTTATGGCGAAAATGGACAAGTGTGCAAAACAAAATGTCTCAGCCCGAGCCGAGACACCCAAAGGTGTCTTGAAACTTGTAGAACTATTTTGACCATGATCCCATTTGAATATGAATAAACTCAAAACATTATAGTTGTAGATATTTTTGTCAACTTTCCAACCCATCTGGAATCAGGTCATTTGGAGATCATATGAGGAAGTTATGCCTAAAATAGCGCTAAGACACCCAGAGGTGTCTCGGACCTGGCCAAGACACCCAAATGTGTCTCGGAACTTGTGGAGCTGTTTTGACCATGATCCCGTTTGAATCTGAAGAAACTCAAAACAGGAAAGTTGTAGATATTTTTGTCAACTTTCCAACAAATCTGGAATCAGGTCATTTGGAGGTCATATGAGGAAGTTATACCTAAAATAGCTCCGAGACACCCAGAGGTGTCTCGGACCTGGCCGAGACACCCAAAGGTGTCTCGGAACTTGTGGAGCTGTTTTGACCATGATCCCATTAGAATATGAAGAAACTCAAAACATGAAAGTTGTAGATCTCTTTGTCAGCTTTGCAATGCATCATGGATCAGATCATTTGGAGATCATACGAGAAAGTTATGTTCAAAATACCCGAGATACTCACAAGTGTCTCGGCCTGGCCGAGCCACCTGGCAGAGCCAGCTCGGATCTGGGCCCAGATCTGGGCCCAGATCCACTTTCAATGCCTATAAATAGAGGGCTGTAGGCTCATTTTTGAAAGGTTAGATTTTTTGGAGGCGAAGCCCTGCTGGATTGAAGACTCAGATCTAAAAAAGATTCAAACTTTAGGACTTCGAGGACTTGCTCATCCAGATCTGGTGCTCGGCGATCGTCAACGCCAAATAAGGCAAGAGTTTGAGAGGACCGGATCTCAGATCTACATAGACACACTCCGGATCAAAGCTTGGTCTTTGATCCCGAGATTTGGGCGATTGTTTCCTTGGTGAACCAATCCCCCTCCGGCTATTATTTCCTTGGTGAAATAATACCCGTTGTACTGCGTAGATCCGACCGGATCTAGATCTCGCGATGGTCCACGGATAAACCCCGGCGCATGCAAAGAACCCACAAAAGCGAGTGACCGCAAAACAGAAGCTCGCGATTTGTTCGACACAAAAGGAGAAAGTTGTAATCTTTGTTTATTTTTCTTTGATTTTCATTGTAACCGGATCTAAAAAAGACCGCATCTTTTGTAACTCAAAAAGCTATTATTTAAGATGACAATGGAATCAATTACAAAGAAAGACACGATTTTTCCCCCGAACAATCTGGCGACCACAGTGGGAGCCACCGATCTCGCTGCCGAGATCGT
>NC_033803.1:53697390-53779745 GCF_001876935.1 Asparagus officinalis | reverse complement strand
CCTCGGTCCACGTCCCGAGGAGCGAAGCGAAGCTCCAATCCAAGAACGTTTGGACCCACTACGAAAGCCCCAAACAACGCAACATGCTGGGGGTCGCCCCAAGCGCACTACTTTGCGCATTGAAGTTCAGGAGCCCGCTGAGAATTCACGCCCAAAAAGGCATGTCTCAAGGCGCGTGACTCTTGAAAGTCCAAGGAAGGCAATTCTCCCTCAGAAGGAAACGTTATCATCTGATGATGATTACGTTATACCTGAGAAATCGTGCCAACACACGATAGGTTGCTCTGACTTTCAAACTGACGAGCTGTACTATCGTGCTGGGGGTACGAACAAAGCCAGAAAGAGAAGTCCTCGAAGGCTAGAAACTCAGTGCCCTTGTTCAAAGCTCATTCGGGCGGTACTGTCTGAGTGCAACTGCATCAAGGCAGTCACCGAGAGAGTTTCGGTGTTCGAAAGGCTTAGTATCGAAGCGCCAAAACCAAGGCATAGGCGTTTCCGGCAAAGAAGAACGGTGGTTGAAGATGGAGAATTTCCGAGGGTCACCACCAATATGACCAGCAAAAGGGCATCGACAAGGGATAATCCCGAGTCAATTCCGCCGATACCCCAGTATCTAACTCGTTTGAGGTCTGGAGCCATCATACGAGGAACTTATGGTAGAGTTCGGACAAGGTTACCATCAGAAGATGAAGAATCGGATTCCTGCTCTGCTGTCGCATCAGACAATACGGTGTCCAGCGAAGGACAACCCCGCGAGTCATTCATGATAAGCGCGGAACAAGTGGCCAAGATGCTCGAAGAAGCCATGGCTAAACAACAGGAGACCTTCAGGTTCGAAATGCAGATAGCCATGCAGAATATGAGAGAAATGCATGAGCAACAAATTCAGGCACTGACGAACCAGCAAGGCGAACCAAGCCTCCGCAACCAAGTTCATCAGGAAGACGAGGATACAAATGAAGCTCGTAATCCCAATAATCCTCCTGTCAATGCAGGGGGTGGTAACGAGAATGCTAGCGAAAGCACAGACGAAAGTCTGAAGATCAAAAACCTCGAGAACAAGATAAATACGTTGATTTCTGCTCAAGAGGTAAAGAAAACGGGCATTCCTTGTCCATACCCAAGGGAGTGGGAATCAATCCCATATCCGGCGAAGTTCAACTTAATCAACTTCACGCCGTTTGATGGGAAGGGTTCACCCACTCAGCATGTGATTTATTTCAAATCACACCTGGGGGTAATATCCGGTAATAAGCCTCTGATGGTGCGGTCATTCGTCGGCACTCTTCGTGGAGCCGCCTTCGATTGGTATCGCCGCCTCAAGCCAGGTAGCGTAAACGGCTGGGACGATATGGAAACCAAGTTCCTCGTTAACTTCTTCGATGACGACACCGAGATATCCATCGGGTCGCTGCTCGACGAGAAACAGAAGGACGGGGAGTTAGTCGACACCTTCGTCAAAAGGTTCCGGAACAAGGCAATGAATTGTCAGGACCCAATTACTGAGGAGTTTATTCTCCAGACCTGCAGATAGATGTCGACCAGGTTTGTCATCATCTTCATCTTCGCTTAAGAAATGGTGTGGTAATGGAGAGCTTTTTCCTTTACCGTAAGTCTTCGGAGCCGAGGTTTCCTAAAGTGTACTCTTTCAAAGATGATGAAGTTCCTGGCATCTTTAAGTACCTGTTGGAGAACAACAAAATCCAATTGCCGGCGATTGTGGATCAAGAAGGGGCTAGCAAAGTGACGGATCCGAAGTATTGCGCATACCATAGAGCGGTCCATCACCCTACGAAGTCGTGCTTCCATCTCAAGGACAAGATCCAGGCATTGATTGATGTAGGTGTCATAACCCCAAAGCCGTCCAAGAATGTCAGAGCCAATGTGGTGTCAATCAGCTTTGGATCAGTGTCCACAGCGTGGTTTGAACCAAAATGCATCCCCAAGGTAGGAATGAAGACAATAAATGACAACCCATACGGACAATGCCAGAAAGGACTTGTGCCACACACAGCCCCGAATGGTGAGATTCTTTGGGTTTATCCAGATTTGATTGGAGATGAACAATGGACTGGAGCCCTTTCCAAGAAAGAGTCAAAAGGAAAAGGTAAGTCTTGTTATGGAGCCTCGGCCATCCCAGAAGAAGACGACGAAGCAATCCCTACCTTCTCATTTCTTGATAATGAACATGAAACTCTTATAACCACCGGAGAACCAATACTCGCCACCAGAAACGGGAATGAGTATCGTTCCGAATATCCAAGTACCTCTGATCGACTAGCTGAGGTAGAGACGATTACAACACCTCCCGCACCTGCTGAGAAGACACAGCAGGAACACCTGCACCAAGGTGTTCAAAACCCGAGGCAGTCTCAATTCAATCAACAGTTTGGAAGAGACAGACCGAAAAATTCAAGGGCTTCATACCACTTCGATGTTATGACCTAATTGGCTAACATTCCTGTGAAAGTAACTCTACACGAGTTATCACGTCTTTCCAAAAACACTAGAGAAGCGTTCACCATTACTCCTGACCAGCTCACTCAAATAGTTTAAGAAGCGTTAATCAAGCAGAAAGAAGAATTTGAGAGTAAGATGGAATTGGCTATGCGACAAATAAGAGAGTTGCAAACTGAAAGGTGCAAATCTGATCAACAGGCTGGGTCTAGCTGTTGCGCCATACCAATCACGCCTATTCCAAACAAGACAAATGACAATGGTCCGAATCTGAATATGGTCATCAGGACTGATTCACCCCTCGATAACACTGGGGGTGGTACGATCACACCTTTCAATTACACTGGGGGTAGCCCAATTCCTATTTCTCGACATCACTCAAAGAAAAATGAAGATGAAGATGAAAAGCAGAAAGAAGTCGAGTCTGTCACCACCTCGACCAGACGCTATCACAAAAGAAAGAAAGTTGAGGAAAGCCAATCAGAGTTCATACCCAGGTTCGCTGATGATCAGACGTCACAACGACAACCATGGGAGCAATCGCCACAACAGTTGCTTCAGATGCAACGATACTCTTTCAAGGATACTGAGGTTCCAGCCATCCTCAAATACCTCCTGAAAAACAACAAAATTAAACTGCCACCTATTAAAAATCAGGAAGAAGCTAACAGGAGCTCAGACCCAAAATATTGTGGGTACCACAGGAGGGTTCTTCATTCCACTGAGGCTTGCAACATTCTCAAAAATACAATACAGGCCTTAGTTGAAGCCGGCGTCCCAATAGCAGGACAAACCGAATGAGAATGACCATCAACACTCCGAAGAGTATACGAGTATAAACTGCTTCTCAACACTCCGAAGAGTATACGAGTATAAACTGCTTCTCAACACTCCGAAGAGTATACGAGTATAAACTGCTTCTCAACAGCTACCCCGTATTCGCTGGTATACGGATGTGAAGCTGTGCTACCGCTGGAAATTCAGATTCCGTCCCTTCGGATCGCCCTCGCAACGGAGATGACGACGGAGGAACAACATCAGAAGCGTCTCGAAGAGCTCGAGAGGCTGGATGAAAAACGCTTGGAAGCTCAACAACAAATCGAGTTTTACCAAGCCAGGATGTCAAGGGCTTTTAACAAAAGAGTCCGACAGAGAAGCTTCAAGGAAGGAGATCTGGTCCTCGCTGCTCGCCGACCAATAATTCTCACCTCCAAGAAGAAAGGTAAATTCGAACCCAAATGGGAAGGACCGTTTGTAATAGACACAGTCTATTCAAACGGCGCATATCGCCTGATTACTCAAGAGGGCGCCAGGCAATTAATGCCAATAAATGGGAAGTTCCTGAAAAAGTACTATCCTTAGTACCTTCAGGATAACTCATTTATCGGGATGTTCCTTGAAGAATATTACACTTAATATTCTAGAGGATAACCCAAAATTATTTTCACCACCAAAATCCCTCACTGATCAATTTCAATTGACAGTGAGTCCACCAAAAATGTTTTTCTGGCCCTCTTGATCATTTCCATGAACAAGAGGTCCACTTTCAGTTCGGAGTCCCCTTTCGATAAACGAAAAAACTCCTTCCCTTTTTCTCTTTGGTTAAACATTTTTCATGGTTATAACCGGAGTTGAAAATTTCACTTCGATAAACGAAGAACTCATCTTCAGATTAGATAACCAGTCCTATAAAAGGTAACTTTATCTACTACTTCCAGACTCTCGGAGTGGACACCCCACTTCTAGTTTCTTCTTCGCTGGAAATAGAATATAAAATTCTTCCTTTCCAAAATCAAGGAATAGAATATAAAATTCTTCCTTCCTTGTATTCGGGTTCGCCTTCACCCTAAAAGAAGACCGGAAAATAGAATATAAAATTCTCCTTTTCCCGCACCAATCTTTTCCTAAAATTTGTCAATCTAGGATTCATCCTAGGAAGTTTATCCCGAATCCCAAGCAGGGATAAGTCTGCGCCTAACACGCGTTGCCGGTTTAGTCTTTTTCCGTAAAAAAAGACACCAGAGTTCGATTCTGGGGTATTCTGTCCTGAAACCTAAGCAGGGATAAGTCTGCGCTTAACCCGCGCTGCCGGTTAGTTCTTAACCGTTAAAAAGAATACCCATCCACATATTCAACATTGTGGCAGGTCGTTATTAATAACACCAATCCATGCCTTACACGCGTGGGGAATTTCATCCTGAATCCTAAGAAAGAATATGCCGACGCCTAACACGTGCCGCCGGTTTAGTCTTTCTCCAAAGAAAAAGACACCAGAGTTTGATTCTGGGGTATTTTATCCCGAAGCCTAAGTAGGGATAAGTCAGCGTCTAATACACGTTGCTGGGTAGCCTATTCCCATAAAAATGACGAAGTCTACGTATTCAATGTCGTAGCACAAAGTCTAAGGGAGTTCATTCCTTTAGCGCAACGTTACATGCGAACAGATTTAGACAATCCGCATGCTAGCCTGACTCAAACGGTAGTCGGTAAAGGCTAATCAAATCCGTTAAAGACTGGGGGTTAGCCGAAAATCCTAAAGTCAACGCCTAACACACGTCGCCGGGTAGCCTATTCCCGTAACAAATGGTAAAGCCTATGTATTAAACATCATAGCACAAAGTCTAAGGGAGTTCATTCCTTTAGCGCAACGTCACATGCGGAACGGATTAAAACAATCTGCATGTAAACCCGATTCAAACGGTAGTCGGTAAAAGCACGTCAAATCAGTTGAAGGCTGAAGATTTGCCAAAAATCCTAAGTCAACGTCTCATACACGTTGATGTTTAGTCTTTTCACAGGAGAAAGACGAAGTCTACGTATTCAATATCGTAGCACTAAAAGGGTTAACTCTTTTAGCTTAACGTTACATGCGGAACGGATTTGAACAATCCGCATGCTAGCCCGACTCAAACGGTAGTCGGTAAAGACTCATCAAACCTGTTGATGGCTGAGGGTTTGCCAAAAATCCTATAAATGTGAGGGTCACTGACGCATCAGGTTCATTAGTTGGTCTCGTGACTTGAGCATCCTACGACGTTCAAAATCCTAGGGTCGACGTCAGTCAACGCGTAATCCTAGGTCAACGCCAATCAATGCGTTGCGACCAAACTTAAAACGTACGACGTTCGAAACCCTAGGTCAACGTCGGTCAACGTGTAACCCTAGGTCAACGCCGATCAATGCGTTGTAATAAAAGAATCAATACTCCGAAAAGTATACGAGTATAAACTGCTTCTTAAGACTCCAATAAACATATGAGTATAAACTGTGTCAGACGCCGGACAATGCGTCGCAATGAAGCTTGGACGCCAGACAACGCGTCACAATGAAGCTCAAACGCCGGACAACGCGTTGTAAATGGAGATTCAACGCCGAAGACCGATGGTCAGTTCTATGTTGAAATAACCAACTCGAGCTAAAAAGTCAGAAAAATCGAAAATCGACTTCAAATTCAAAATTCCAACAGACGGTCAGACAATAAATGCAGCACCGGAACCTTTACAGACATTCGACAAAGTACCGAACAGCCTGGAGGACTGAAGGAATCAAGAATGGAAGCCACTCCAAATATCCAGTCATAACCAAACGAAGGATGGGACAATCATATCCAAAGTATTCCAGACTCTTCTATAAAAGAACGAGGCTGAAATACTTTGGAGGGGGTATCTGTAGGCGTATAAAATTGCCTATAGGTCCCGTTACACAGCTCGACGATGCCGATTCGACAGAACGAACCATCAGGCGACGTATCCAAACAAGATCGTTAATCCGCAACACCGAAGCCAAACGACAGTGAAGCAACGGAGTTTCAGAATAATGAGGATACGAACGGATCGGGAGCCCCGTGTCACTTACAAAAGAGGAAATACCCTTCGTGTCTCATTTATTCCACATATGATCTAATCATTGGAGCTTATAGAAATCCTCATCGTCTTTCCAACGCACTTTGAATCGCTTAAATCCGAGTTCAGATGAAAAAGTTATGGTGAAAATGGACAAGTGTGCAAAACAAAATGTCTCAGCCCGAGCCGAGACACCCAAAGATGTCTCGAAACTTGTGGAACTGTTTTGACCATGATCCCGTTTGAATCTAAAGCAAATCAAAACAGGAAAGTTGTAGATATTTTTGTCAAATTTCCAACCGATCTGGAATCAGGTCATTTGGAGATCATATGAGGAAGTTATGCCTAAAATAGCGCCGAGACACCCAGAGGTGTCTCGGACCTGGCCGAGACACCCAAAGGTGTCTCAGAACTTGTGGAGCTGTTTTGACCATAATCCCGTTTGAATCTGAAGAAACTCAAAACAGAAAAGTTGTAGATATTTTTGACAACTTTCTAACTCATCTGGAATCAGATCATTTGGAGGTCATATGAGGAAGTTATACCTAAAATAGCGCCAAGATACTCAGAGGTGTCTCGGACCTGGCCGAGACACCCAAAGGTGTCTCGGAACTTGTGGAGCTGTTTTGACCATGATTCCGTTTGAATATGAAGAAATTCAAAACAGGAAAGTTGTATATATTTTTGTCAACTTTCCAACACATCTTGGATCAGGTCATTTGGACGTCATATGAGAAATTTATGCCTAAAATAGCGCCGAGACACCCAGAGGTGTCTCGGACCTGGCCGAGACACCCAAAGGTGTCTCAGAACTTGTGGAGCTGTTTTGACCATGATCCCGTTAGAATATGAAGAAACTCAAAACATGAAAGTTGTAGATATCTTTGTCAGCTTTCCAATGCATCTTGGATCAGGTTATTTGGAGATCATACGAGAAAGTTATGTTCAAAATACCCGAGATACTCACAAGTGTCTCGGCCTGGCCGAGCCAGCTCGGATCTGGGCCCAGATCTGGGCCCAGATCCGCTTTCAATGCCTATAAATAGAGGGCTGTAGGCTCATTTTTGAAAGGTTGGATTTTTTATAGGCGAAGCCCTGCTGGATTGAAGACTCAGATCTAAAAAAGATTCAAACTTTAGGACTTCGAGGACTTGCTCATCCAGATCTGGTGCTCAACGATCGTCGAAGCCAAATAAGGCAAGAGTTCGAGAGGACCGGATCTCAGATCTACGTAGGCACACTCCGGATCAAAGCTTGGTCTTTGATCCCGAGATTTGGGCGATTGTTTCCTTGGTGAACCAATCCCCCCTCGGCTATTATTTTCTTGGTGAAATAATACCCGTTGTACTACATAGATCCGACCGGATCTAGATCTCGCGGTGGTCCACGGATAAACCCCGGCGCAGGCAAAGAACCCACAAAAGCGAGTGACCGCAAAACAGGAGCTCACAATTTGTTCGACACAAAAGGAGAAAGTTGTAATCTTTGTTTATTTTTCTTTGATTTTCATTGTAACCGGGTCTAAAAAAGACCGGATCTTTTGTAACTCAAAAAGCTGTTATTTAAGATGACAATGGAATCAATTACAAAGAAAGACACGATTTTTCCCGCGAACAATAATTTATAATTCACATGCATATAAATAAGAAAGAATATACTCACGATATTTCTCCACCTTTGACAACATCAAAAAGGGGACAAACGAATTAAGAGAGCGAAAGCTCCTCCTACCTATAAGCATAGGTGAGTATAACACATAGAAAGATATAGGGATTGCTCCCCCTATCAAAATGCCATATAGAAAATATATGTAATAAAGATCAAGGCAAAACATGTGAGCAAGCATACATAAATATGCTAAATATCACTCACATACAAAAAGACAATGAGAACACATATGAGTATATCAAAGTGAAAAATAGTGTCTCATAACAACGAGCATAAAAACCATTTGTAAAGGTAGATTTATGAAATCAAAAGAAGAGAAACATGAGAATCATATAAAAAGTTTTCAAATGAAAACAAATTAACTAATGAAATCATAAATCACAAGTAAATCATATAAGAACATAAAACCAAATCATCATTGATTTTAAAAAATCAAGAGAGGCAATCATATCTAGCTCTTGAGCTAATAATAACCAATATAAATATTTTTAGCACCCGGTAAACAATGTTTGGGAATAAACACCCAATAACTCCGGAGGGTTATATAAACATAGTCCTCTCATCAAAACAAAAATAATAATCATGAAAACAAAAGATTTGATACAAGAAAATATGTTTTCATAATCAAAAGATTTTAAAGCATAATTTTTAAAACCAAGAAAGGAAAAAGTAAGAACACTAAAATGCTTGGTTTAAAGTTTAAATTTATTTTGGTACCCAAGAACTCTTGGTACCAAAAGATTTTGGAACATGACCCCTATCATTAAAGCTCAAAGCCCTTGGGTTATGAACCCTCTTAGGCATATGTAGTGCACTAGCACGGTCAAAGCAATAATCGCTCAAATGACCCTTCCGATTGCAATACGTACAATGAAAGAGATACATTTATTTTTGTGGACCATTAGCTCGTGCACGGGAAACATTTGCAACCATAGATGATCTTTTAAGATTATTTTGCAAATGTGAAACATTATCAAAACAAAACTTTCCTAAGTGGCCATATCTACCACAAACATCACATTTAAACTTTTGTGGTCTTTTAAAATCATTTGGCAAAAGTGAAGTCTTTTTCAAATCATAGCAAAATTTTGCCAAATGGCCAAAACGACCACAATGATCACACTTGAACACACTAGCATGCTTATGATGAACTTTATGAGAATGAGCATGTGAATGTGTAAGTGTACAAGATGAAGAAGCTACATGAGATGCACAAGGAGCATTAGAATTCTTATGTTTGTGTGCATCATAACAAAACTTAGCTAAATGACCTTGACGGCCGCAAATAGAACACTTATAAGTTTTGCTATACATGTGTGCATAATGAGTTCGAACTCGCAAACCTTACTAGGGCTATCGCCTAGTGCACGTGTGCATGAAGCTCCATATGAACTTGAAGCGGGATCCTCCAAAGCTTGTCGGATCGCCTCCAAGTCTCCTTGATGCGCTTCTATGAATTTCCATAATGTATAAGCGCTATCAAAAGAATCAAGCTTGTTAGACATAAATGAATCAAATGCATTTAATAAAAATTCTAACATAAGCTTGTTCATAATAAACATCTTTTTATCATGTTTGCTCCACTTGAATTTCTCCAACGTGGGCACAATATAAGCACAATCAATGATTTCCCATAAATCGATATTTTTAGATTGAACAAATAATTTGAATCTAAAACACCATTAAGCATAAGGGAAAACATTGAATTTAGGAGCAATACTAGAATCATAGCCTAAACAAAATGCATCATTCATATCCATAATTTGTAAAAAATATACAAGCAAGATACAAATACAATTAAAACAAGATTAGCACAAAAAGATAACTTGGATCTTTAACTCAAGGCGATTATACCTTAAATCAAAGAGCACCAAGCTCTGATACCAATTGTTAAACCCTAGAGGGGGGTGATTAGGATCTTATGCAAATCTAATCTGATTAAATGCCAATAAAAACTAATTAACAAGTTATCCTAGCAAGTATGAAATACAACAAGATATATAAGCTAGGATAAGCAATATGAACAATGAGATATATCCTATATGATGAATATATATATGCAAGGATATATAAACTAACACAAGATAATATATCCTATCAAAGAGATATACAATATGATTATGCAAGGTTATTTGTTCTCTACAATAGATGAGAACACAATTAAGCACAACTCAATGTTACAATCTCTCACAACCCTAATATACTATGTATGTAAGTACAATAAGCTCATGTGGGTGTGTGTAACAATGAGATTCAATAAGTCAAAACTAAACTCAATTTAAAATCTAGCATGTAGAAATTTATGAATAAAACAATAAATAGCTAGAAATAGAGTTTAGGAATTCTTCTCTGAAAATCAAGTTGGAGAGGAGGATTAAAATGAAGTTCAAACACTGTAGATGATCTTCTCCACTTGTAAAACAATCTTCACAAACAAAACAGTCTTTGAACCCAACTAAAAACCCTTTTCAAAACTCTTTTAAAACTTCTTTAAAACTCTTTAATGAGTTACCAAAATAGAAGGGGGTTTGGGAGTTTATATAGGAAAAGAAACAACAGCTAAAACCCAAAACCAAATCAACAAAAATCCCAGAAAATCAGGAAACAGATTTCTGTACAACATTACCGTTGGGAGTCCGGCGGTCGACCGAAAAAATTCGCGGTCGACCGCGATCCAGATCCCAATCTGAGAATCGAGCAGAGACTTCTTCGGTCGACCGGTGCGGTCGACCGATGGAAATTTCGAGCTCACGGTCGACCGCATCGGTCGACCGACAAACTCTCTGCTGCCCACTGCCGACTGAACATATGAGCGGTCGACCGGTGCGGTCGACCAAAATCTGATACACAGTGAAACATGTTTTTAAAAGCTGATTTTTGAGACTTTGAAAAATTGTTAAAAATAACAAATGAAGTCCAAAAATAATAAAACTTTGGGAAATGTATATAAATATGTAAATGAACATGTTACAAAAAGAATTTTCCAAATTGCATTTCCCATTTGTGAAAAATCATTATTTTGCAAAATAGTTCAAAACACGAAAAAGTAAACACGTGAATTTTGACAATTAGGCTAAACCATGTTTTGAAACTTTGCACAATGATTATATAGACTTAATAAAATATGTATATGATTATTGTTAAGTCCAAAAACTAAGAATATAATATTTTCACAAAATTGCATATTCTATGCAATATATACTAAAACACAATAATAAATATGAAACATGTGATTTCATATTTATAAACATGAAAACTCAAAAACACATGTATGTATATATATAACTATATATATGCATAGAAACCAAAAATTATGTATATATATATAACTATATATATATACGAAGAAACCAATAAATGTGTGTGTATAGATATTGAGCTTAACGTATTTAACACACATAATATAAAACCTAAACTAGATTACTCAAGCCGATCTTGATCTTCAATAAGCTTGACTTGGTACACTTTGCGGATGAAGCTTGAACTTGATCTTTAACTTAGAATTGCAAGGCTTCACTCCACTGTTCCGCCAACCTCCATTGGATATCATCGTTGTAGCGCATATTCCTTCCAACCTCCAACTACGTTGTTTGTCTATAATAAATAAGAAAACACAAATACTAGACAAACAACATTAGAGTTAAATTATTTGTTAAACATCATCAAAACAAGAAGACCAACGATTATTAAGACCCATTCGGGGATATTATGTAAAATAAATAAAGGCCAGAGAGGTTATGCACAACACTAATGAAAATTCTGAGAGGTAATGTGAAATTAACCCAAAGTTAAATAAGAGTTAATTTCACAAAATTATTTAACTTTGGGGGTTTTTCACATAACCTTGTCAACTATTTTAAATCAAGAAAAAAGAACCCTTGAACTTAGGGTACATTGAGATAACCTCAGATTTTTTTTATTTTTTATTTTTTTATTTTTTTTTATTTTTTGCCACTAAACCTCCTAAACTGTGATGTTTGACATATCTCTAAACTTTTAAGAGTAAATATCAGAAAACCGCCCTTAATTTTGGAAGATTATCAGAACACCCCTAACTTTCAAAATATTATAAAACTCCCCTTACATATATGGATTATCCTAAAACTCCCTTTCAACTTTTAGATTTTATAAAAAAAAAAACATTTAACTTTGGGATTTTATCACAAAAACCCCCATAAATTAGGAGGGTTATTGATAAAATCTCAAAGTTAAAGGGTTTTTTTGATAACCCCTAAATTTAAAGGAGGTTTTCTGATGTTTTGGAAGTTAATGAGGTTTTCATAATAATCGTCCACAATTAAGGTGTGTTGGGGGCGGGGGGTTATGATATTTAGCCTACTTTTAACTTTCCTCTATGAATTTTCTATGGTTTGGATACAGGGGAGGGGAGTGATTGGAGTATATCCAAGGGGAGCGGGTGGAAAGTGAAGGGGTGAGACTTACTTAACTGTGGTTGGATAGACAAAGAGAGATGAGATGGTTGAGTATAATAATAATATGTGTAATTAGTGAAGAGGATGGAAAGTGATATACAAATGATAAAATGATGGCCAAGTATTTAATGTACAATGCAACTTTGGATATTAGATGGGTAAATAGCGATGTTAAATGAGTGGGTTTGGGTAATAAATGAGCGGGTCATAAATGGGCGAGCATATTTTGCCCATTTACACATTTATGACCCATTTAACATTTCCTAAATGGACGGGGCGGGTTTTTACCTGCCCATTTAATAAACGAGCCTCTCATTTGCCCATTTAACTATATTAGTTATATATATGTATAATACTTTTAGGATGTTTTTGGTAAACTTTTAGGGGGTTTTTTAAACTATTGGGAGCTTTTTGCAAAATTTAGGGGGCTTTTTGTAAGCTTTTTGAATTATCAAAATATGCACAGGCATGTACATAACCCATTCAGGAATAGCATGAACATATTGAACAAGATAGTATTAAAATTACCAATCATGTATTTTTTTTCTTTTTACTATGCCAAGCTCAAAGAACTCAAAGAATACATCACCTGTAAAATGATATACATTGTTTATTGCGATAACCAATGCCACAAGAAGCCACTTATACCACATCAAAAAGAAATTCAAATAGAATTCAAATAGAGCATAACTTTTTCGAACGTGCAAACATGTCTTATGAATAAGTATCACAACTCGCTTTAAAATGCCACAATAACCCCAATCAAAGGAAAAATACAGACAGAATTTTGATGGGATAAGGATCATAACAAACACATTAACCAAACATCAAACCCCTCACGAGAGTCTACATAATTGTTGAACTAACAATTATTCATTTCAAGCATTACAATGCGAGGGACCACACCAAACTCGAATAGAAAAAGGAAACACAACAAACCTAAAATCCCTGTTCATTGAGATAATCATCAAGCCTCTCAACAATCATATTGCACTGCCCAAGAGTCATTGGCTCATCCTAAATGCCGAAGATCAAAGCAAGATTAGTTTTCTTGATTGTAACACCTCCTGTACCCTGAAAGAAACAAGCAAACAACCATAGATATATAAAGAGACAAAAATAATGATCCTAACAGCTTAGGACCATGAATTTCCATCACCCTCCCAAGTTTGGTATCTATTAAATGTATTCTGGCAATAAAGTGGTAGTACATGTTACATAAAACTGTAGGCATTAAGAAAAACCGTTTTCAAATAAAATATGACCAAGTCAGATACAAAACTGACATCAGAACTACAAAATTACTTGATTTGGTTTTTCCCTAAAAAACACTTGATTTTATTTCCTTTCCAGAATTGTCTTTTTATTTCCTTTCCAGAATTGTCTTCCCATGCTCTGGGATTAATCTGTCACCACTTTCATACCTGCAAACATATTTTCTTCAGGAGTTATAGCCAGTAACAGGAAGATTCTAGTAGATGTAGTTCTCATTCTTCACAGCAAGAGTTATAAAAGAGAACTTGTATGTCAATAAAAGGTTAAGATAGAATCCTAGCTGGTCGTAATTTCCAAACTTGCAACTAACCATCACTTCTCATGAAAGTGATGGCATGATAAATATGATCCAAGTTAATATCCAAAAAGTACCCTGACTACTAAATTACAGATAGAAACAAAAGCACATGGTAACATGTGAGGTGATGTGAAGAAAGATATAGAAGGACGACTATAATTTATATAAATGAAGCAATCTCATACCAAAAGCAACTTGGAATTTTTTTCCCCTAATATTGCTAAACATGATGTAATTGCACAAATTTGTTGCTAGGATCCATTTAGTCGCACATTGATCAAATGTAGATTTAAGCCTTAGCTCGTAGAGATTTGGTGTCTTCTTTTAACAGTGTGGATGGTGTCACCATTATTGCTGTGTTTGCATGGGATTAGTCAAGTACAAGATGAAAGGGTCACATAGGCATTGCAGCGTTAGTCAGACAAAGATTATGTCCTTAGAATGTTTGCATTCACGCGTACTTTCCTAAATATTCGCTAATTAACTTGCTGATTCAATCAAGGGGAGCTAGTATCAAGTAAATTCCTGTATTGAATATTATCTAATCTGCTCAAGCTATAAGCTTTAGTTACAACAGGAGCTTATTAGGAAGCCTGAGTAGACTTATTGCTTAAAACTCAAAATATTTGGAGGAAGGTATTGGTGATTGTATAATTTTGTGAGCCCATATGACTTATTGCTTAAAACTCAAAATATTTGGAGGAAGGTATTGGTGATTGTATAATTTTGTGAGCCCATATAGATAATAATAAGTTTGTGCTATCCTTTGGAGGAAGGTATTGGTGATTGTATAATTTTGTGAGCCCATATAGATAATAATAAGTTTGTGCTATCCCAAGGGGTTCAAGTATGATTCTGAGTACCTCATATGAGCGTAAAGTATGTTGACAGCACTCGTATAATGTTTTGGACAAGTGCAGTTTTGATATTGTTTGAACTTGTAGATATCCTATTTGTACCTCATTTGAATCTTATTATGTCTCTAATCGAACAACGAACGACAAAGAACAGCAAAAATCAATCAAAAAACATTAAAAAAGAAAAAAAGCAGCAGAAATCAGTCATCGTCTTATGTACGTGTAGCTAGTAACAACTTAGTGCATTATTTGGACAGGAGGGGGGAATGTCTACAATAAAACTCTGCAGAAATAATTCCTCCAACTCGATCCTAAATTGCTGAAAATCATGTTTTCACGACATAGGAAACCTGTAAATTTGCAAATTTCAGAAAAAAGAGCGAAAATTTCTTAAATCAAAAGAAGAATTATTAGCTTCTTTATACTAAGCTTCACTTCACTCCTCCAAATTCCCTTCAATACTGCATATTCGTTAGTTAGACGGTGTAATTTTAGATTTCATGATATCTAATGTTAATAAAAAGTTAAAAACCTTTCTTCTCATAAGCACAAATTTCACTTTTATACACTAAAACAGAAGTTTTACAGCAAAAAGAAGCAATTTCGCAGTTACAGCATCATACCTTCACTCGTGACCTCCCATGAGACGAGTCGCCTCCAATCGGAACACTGATCGAAGTCTGCAAAAATCCCCATTAGCGGTCGACCGTAGCGGTCGACCGTAGGATTTTTTGAGCTGACGGTCGACCATGACGGTCGACCGTGAAAGTTACTGTTGGCTCCGTAGGTTAAAAATAAAGGCGCGGTCGACCGTGGCGGTCGACCGTAAACTGACATATGAGAAAACATGTTTTAAAGTTGATTTTTTGATTTTAAAACCCTGTTTAAAAATATCAAATAAATTCCAAAAAATATAAAATTTTAGGAATGATTGTAGACTTGATAATAAACATGCTACAAAAACTGGTTTTCAAAAAGGACTTCCCAAATGAGAAATATTATCATTTTGCAAAATAGTCTAAAATATGAAATTGTAAACACATGAGTTTTGACATTTTAGTTTAACCATGTTTTGAAACATTACAAAATAATTTTGTAGACTTAATAAAAGATGTATATAATGATTGTTAAGTCTATAAACTGAGAAAACAATATTTTCAGAAATACAATAGAAAATGAAACATATGAGTATGTATATGAAAATATATTTGTTTCATATCTAAGTAGTTAACAATAGAAAATGAAACATATGAGTATGTATATGAAAATATATTTGTTTCATATCTAAGTAGTTAAACCGAATCATAATAATAAATATGAAATATGTAATTTCATATTTATAAACATGAAAGCCAAAACTTGTGTTGTATATATATATGACTACATATATATACAAAGAAACCAATAAAATGTGTGTGTATATAATATTGAGCTTAACGTACTTAACACACATAATATAACACCTAAACTAAATTACCCAAGCTTGATCTTGATCTTCATTGTAGCCCAACTTGGTACACTTGCGGATGAAGCTAGAACTTGGATCTTCAATTTGAATTGCATAGGCTTCACTCCATAATTCCGCCAACCTCCATTGGATATGATCGTGAATGCGTAATTCCATCCATCCTCCAACATATTGTTTGCCTTGAATAAATATAAAATACAAACACTAGACAAACAATATTAGATATAAATTATTTGTAAATCATCATCAAAACAAGAAGGCTAACAATCTTCCCCTTTTTGATAATGACAAATAATTTATAAAAAAGATATATGTATGAAAGGAAATGAATATACGAAGTATAATATATCATGCATATAAACAAGAAAGATTATACTCATTTGACAACATCAAAAAGGGGAAAACAAAAGAATAAAGAGAGCGAAAGCTCCCCCTATCAATATGCATGGGTGAGTATAAAAACAATAATAGAAAAGGGAAGACTCCCCTTATCAAAATGCCTTAATGGATATATGAAATAAATGCTAAGGCAAAAACATGTGAGTAAGCATAAATGAAGGATATGCTAAATATAACTCACATACAAACAAGACAACGAGAATACACATTGATATGTCATTAAGAAATAATGTCTCATTACTCAAACATAAAAACCATGTATGAGTAAATTTATAAAAACAAAGGAATGAGGAAAACATGAGAACCATGAAAAAAGTTTTCAAATGAAAACAACTTACTCAAATGAAATCATAAATTAAGATTTAAGTCTAAGAACAATGTTTGATAAAAAAAGAAAATTTTCTTTGAATAACTTGATCAAACAACTCATAGAATACATTATAATGCACGAATAGATGATCCATGAGCACACATATAAATATCATCATATAAGTGAAATATAATGAATTCAAAGCAACAATTCAAAACAAAATCTTTGACAACAGAATTTCAAGGGAGGCAACAATATATCAAGCTCTTAAACTTGTTCCAACCCATATAATCATTCTAGCATCCGGTAAACATGATTTGGGAATAAACACCCAATAAACCCGGAGGGTTATATAAATATAAACCTCTCATCAAAATCAAAACTAATAATCATGAAAACAAAAGATTTTATAAAAGAAAAATTATTTTTATAACCAAAATAGTTTAAAACATAATTTTCAAAACCAAGAAAAAAAAGAAAAACAGTAAAATACTTGGTTTTAAAAATCAAATTTGTTTTGGTACCCAATAATTCTTAGTACCAATAAATTTAGGGACATGAACCCTATCTTTTAGGCTCGAAGCCCTAGGGTTATGAACCCGTTTGGGCACATGTGGTGCACTAACACGGTCAAAACAAAAATTACTCAAATGACCCTTTCGATTATAATAAGTATAATAGAAATGAAATATTTGCTTATGTTTACCAAACGGTTGTGCATGGGACTCATTTGCAAAAATAGATTGTTCTTTAAAATTATATTGCAAATGGGAAACTCTCTTCAAATCAAAACAAAACTTGGTCAAATGACCAAATATACCACAATGATAATACTTCAACTTTTGTGGTCTTTTAAAATCATTTGGCAAAAGTGAAGTCTTTTTCAAATCATAGCAAAATTTTGCCATCATTTGGCAAAAGTGAAGTCTTTTTCAAATCATAGCAAAATTTTGCCAAATGGTCAAAACGTCCACAAAGATCACATTTAAACTTTTTCAAATCATAGCAAAATTTTGCCAAATGGTCAAAACGTCCACAAAGATCACATTTAAACACATGAGCATACTTATGATGAACTTTATGAGTGTGTACATGTACATGCGTATGTGATAAAGAAACTTGATGAGATGCACAATGAGCTTTAGCATTCTTATATTTGTGTGCATCATAGCAAAATTTAGATAAATGGCCTTTACGACCACAAATGGAGCACTTGTAAACTTTGCTATATATGTGTGCATAATGAGTGGATGATTTTGCATTAGACTTGGCACACATATCCACAAGTTTCTTGTGGTTATTAATGCATGTAGTTAAAGTTGAATCTAAAGAAGAAATGTAGTTTTTGATATTGTTCAACTCATCATTAGACAAATTAGCATTAACTTTAGAAGTAGAACATAAATAATCATTTATAAAAGAAGCAGTATCATTTTTATGTCCTCTACTTCTAACATGGCATTATCTTTTTCATGAGTTAAACTAGCAATATTTGAAGTTAAAGAAACATGACCCAGTTTTAATTTTTTATTGATTTCTTTAAGGATCACATTTTTATTAGAAATAGTTTCAAACTTAGATGCTAACAACTCATGATTGGATTTTAAATCTTCATGCTTGCTTTGTAAATCAATAAAATTTTTATGCAATATGTTATATGCATGAAACAATTTTTCACTAGCACAAGCAAGTTCATCACTAGATAAATCATTATTGGTTTTGAACTTGCAAACCTCACTAGGGCTATCGCCTAGTGGCCGTGTGCATGATGAAGCTCCAATATCACTTGAGGAAGAATCCTCCAATCCATGTCGGATTTCCTCCGAGTTGCATTGATGTGCTTCTATGAATTTTTATAAATTGTAAGCACTATCAAAATGAACAAATTTGTTAGAAAAAGATGAGTCAAAGGCATTAAGCAAATATTCTAACAAAATCTTGTTCATATTAAACATTCTTTTATCATTGTTACTCCACTTGGATTTTTCCGAAGTGGGTATAATATAAGCATCTTCAATAACTTCTCATAAATCGAATTGTTTAGATCTAATAAATATGTTAAATCAAGAACACCGTTGGACATAGGGGAGATTATCTATTTTAGGAGCAACAATAGGATCATAGCCTAAAAAAGATGCACAATGTATGTCCATAATAAGAAAATGTATGCAAGCAAGATACAAATAAAATCAAAACAAGATTAGCATAAAAAGATAACTTGGATCTTTAACACAAGGTGATTAGACCTTAAATCAAAGAGAACCAAGCTCTGATACCAATTGTTGAATCCTAAAGGAGGGGCCAATTAAAACTAATTCAAATATTATTCTTGCAAGATAGATATACAATATGATATGAGCAAGAATATGCAATATGAATAAAGAGATATATCCTAACAAAGAGGTATATGATGAAATATATGCAAGGATATATAAACTAATGCAAGGGTGAAATAACCATAAACTAGATAGTGGGTTAAATAAACAAAGAGCAATACACAATGGTGATATAAGATATGAACAAGAGAGAAGAGCGCCAAAGCAAACTCAAACATACGATATGATCACAGAGTTCGGACCTTCCATCCTAGTTCTCCGCTCCCCACTCCCGGGGAAAAATCCATTATCACAACTGGGTTTTCTACGCTTACCCGAATAATGTTTACACCTCACAATGTCGGTTTTCAACGCTCACCGATCAACGTTCACACCTCACACTCTCACTCGGTTTTCTAGCTCACCGAAAACTTTACAATCTTACAATATAACAAATGATTTGTTCTCTACAATAGATGAGAACTCAATGTAAGCTCACCCACCCAAATATACTATGTATGAATACAATAAGCTCAAGTGGGTGTGTGTAAACAATGAGTGAAATAAAATCTAACTCAAATAGCAAACTAGAAATAATAAGAATATAAAAATCAATAATAAAAATGCTAGAGAAAAGAGTTAGAAAAACTTCTCTATAAACACGAAGGAGAGGATGAAGAAGATTGAGAATGAATCCCTCAATTTGAAACGTAAGCTTCCTCCTTTATAAACAACAATCCCAAACTTAAAACAAACTAAAACTCTTTTAAAACTTCTTTAAAACATTCTCTTAGTTGCTGTGAAGGATGAGAGCAAGGGGGTATTTATAACCTCCCAAAACCTCAGCCAAAAACCCCAAAGGAAAAGTCCAAAAAATCCAAGAATAAGAAATCTGATTCTGTACTAAAATGACCGTTGGGGTGAATGGCGGTCAACCATGAAAATTTCGCGGTCGACCGCGAGCCACTTTCGAGGCTCAGAAAATTCCAGAAACTTTAACGGTCGACCGTGACAGTCGACCGTGAGAATTTTTGAGCTAACAGTCGACCGTGATGGTCAACCACAAAAGTTGTTGTTGGCTTCACAGGTTAAAAACAAAGGCGCGGTCAACCGTGACGGTCGACCGTAAACTGACATATGAGAAAACAGGTTTGAAAGTTAATTTTCTGATTTTAAAACTCTATTTAAAAATATCAAATAAATTCTAAAAAATATAAAACTTTGGAGAAAAATTGTAGACATGATAATAAACATGCTACAAAAACTGGTTTTCAAAAAGGACTTTCCAAATGAGAAATATTATCATTTTACAAAATAGTCCAAAACATGAAATTGTAAACACATGAGTTTTGACATTTTAGCTTAACCATGTTTTGAAACATTACAAAATGATTTTTTACACTTAATAAAAGATGTATATAATGATTGTTAAGTCTATAAACTGAGAAAATAATATTTTCACAAATACAATAGAAAATGAAACATATGAGTATGTATATGAAAATATATTTGTTTTATATCTAAGTAGTTAAACCAAATCACAATAATAAATATGAAATATGTAATTTCATATTTATAAACATGAAAGCCAAAACTTGTGTTGTATATATATATGACTACATATATACACAAAGAAACCAATAAAATGTGTGTGTATATAATATTAAGCTTAACGTACTTAACACTCATAATATAACACCTAAACTAAATTACCCTAGCTTGATCTTGATCTTCATTGTTGTGACGCCCCAGGGTTCACACAAGGCTGCAGTCCCAGGTGAAACCCGGATTGTCAAACCTGCCAAGCACCAAACACCATGCTACGACATGTTTCATCATCACATTCGTTATCTCTCTAGTGGAAACAATAAATAGATGAAGGTACAGACAGGCAAAATAGAAATAGAACAACACTGGATAAACACAGAAGAAGCATAAGAATATCAATAATGAGCCCAACTGGAATAAGATAAACATATCTCTGAGTTTGAACTAAATCTCAAATACAATGAGTCAAAAAGAAAACAGAGTCTTACAATAGCTCTCAACTCTATGAAATAAAATACTAAACTAGAGTCTGAAAGTAATCAACTACATGTGGAGCTCTGAAATGACTACAAAATATAATAAATATCTAAATGGATAACTAAGATGTCCCATCAACCTGTGACCCTCCGTGCGCCGGACTCGCTGCCTGAAAGAAAGGAAACAACGAGGGTCAAAGCGCTAGCGAGATCATCACTACCTCTCCCCAGGGGAAGGGGTAGGAGTATATAAGAAAATAGAGTCAGTACATACATATATCAAATCATTCATATAACTCTTTATGAATAAAAAATCAAATAATCAATGATAAATACTCCAATCTCCAACATAAAGAATAATTATCTCATCTCGAATTACGTCTGAGTGACCTGCTCTAAAATAAGAGAATATCAACAATTTCTAAAACAAGTATATCTGCCGTTCATAACGAGTGTATCGAAATGTCAAATGAAATACCCTACTCGCGAGAAATCTATCATGGAAGTGAAGCTTACAACTGATCAATTTTTTATGTGTGCATCATCTTGTGCTATAGCGATACTTTTGTAATGCTCTTACTCAATCCCTATGCGACAATAGGATTTATTATCTCCCTATTTCCTGATGCATGTAATAACGATACTTTTGTAATACTCTTACTCAATCATTCTGCGGCAAATAGGTTTCATCTCCCTATTTTCGGATACGTATAAGACAACATTATTCAATATGTGTTTGTCAATCTATAGATCTCATGTCAAGTGTGTGTGGATCTAACACAATCTAGCATACATGCACAAATCTCGGTGTGCGTGTCCACATCTGAAATTCACCATCATCCTAGGTGTTTAACAATCATTAATGTCATAGTCTATCATCATAGGGTCGAGAAATTTGTTCGACAATCAAAAGCAAACTCAAATAAACATGCACAGCCAAAATCAACTGGCGATCGACCGTGGCGGTCGATCGCGACGGGTACGCGGTCGACCGTGGCGGTCGACCGTGAACCCTGAATCCAGTTTTCTCCAGATTCTTACAGGTTGTGTTCTCGTCGTGTTTTCGTGACACAAACATGATAAAAACTTTATAAAACTTGCATACAAGCATGGTACAGCAGATAGAATTATCTGGAAACAAATCAATATATATATAAATCATGATTTTACGCATTAGATTTATATTCAAAACCCTAAAAACATGCATAAAAGCTCAAAACAACAAATCAAACTTCTTTCTTTAATTTAACCATATTTTAGAATCATCATCAGATCTAAAACACATCTGTAAAAATGTTCTCAACCTTTTTAGCATGAAAAGACCTAATCTTTATACATATAATACAAAAGGATTGTCTTTTATACATAATCTACTCGTTTAGGCTCTATAAAACATGTTTAAATCCCTTTAAAAACGTTTAGAAAACTAGGAGGGGGATTAGTAGAGATGATACTCGCCTTCGGTTGTAGGAAAACGTGTTAGAAGCAAGGTTGAAGAAAACTCCACTCCAAAAGCCAAGAATCACCCGAAAAATCCACTTGAAAGCCTTCAATCTTCTCCAAGAAATCAAACTAGGGTTTGGGGGTTTTGGTGGCTGTTAGGGTTCTTAGGAAAACTGAGAAAATCATGAAAAACTCTTATATATATCAAGGTAAAACGAATATGGGTTTAGAAATCCGAAACCAACTCAAAACAGGAGAAAAACTGTCTGCTGGTCTCGCGGTCGACCGGACTAGGATTTCCCAGTTTCTCAAGAATTGGCCAAATGTGCATGTTTCACAACTTCTATCTCTCATGTATGAACTCGTTCATACTCAAATCACGTTGTATTATACTCATATACCATTTATTGATATTTATCATACTAAATATCCGCATATCATAATTATCACACCTAAACTTTACTATTCAAAAATTATCGGGGTTTTACATTCACTCCCCCTTAAGAGGATTTTGTCCTCGAAATTCCACAGCTACATCTCAAAGCTCAAAAACTGGGAAAACACATTCAGAAGGTGTAATTCATATCAAGAATTCCTTCTGCACACATCACAATGCATCAACACAATGATATTTAAAGTTCACAACCTAGAATGCAAACATTCTTACCTAAATCCTTAACTAAATGAAAAACGGTACATCGAGCGAAGTAATCCAAACAAGGAAACCCTCATGTATATACCATATACTTCAATTGATTAAGGATCAGGCAAAAATATCCCCGTTCTATTGTTAAAGATAAATATAAATGTGGCTAAACGATCATTGATAATGACAACTATCAAGTCATATAAGCATTTTAACATCATACATGTCCAAACAGGTACGGGTAGTCATGACGAATATCCTCCTCGCGCTCCCAATAAATCTCTTTGGTTCCTTGCCGATTCCACTGAACTTTCACTAATGAAATAACTTTATTTCTAAGCTTTTTATTCTCTCTAGTAAGTATGCATACTGGTACCTCCACGGTAGTCAAATCATCCTGAATCTCAATCTCTGGTGAGTCAATCACTCTCTGCTGGTCATCATCCCACAGATGCTTCTTAAGCATCGAAACATGGAAGACATCGTGTACACTCGACATCGATGCTGGAAGATCTAATCGGTAAGAAACAGCTCCAATGCGCTCGATGATCCTAAAAGGACCAACATATCTCGGGGCAAGCTTCCCCCGTCTACCGAATCACTGGACGCCCTTCATCGGTGATACTTTCAACATAACTGAGTCTCCGATCTGGAACTCTAAAGGTCGTCTCTGTTGATCTACATAGCTCTTCTGTCGACTCTGCGCCGTAAGAATGCGCTCTCGAATCAATGCCACCTTCTCGGTGGTCTGTCTAACTAACTCTAGACCAATCAAAAGACTATCCTCTGGCTCTGCCCAACATATAGGAGATCTGCAAGGTCTCCCGTACAAAGCTTCATACGGTGCCATCCCTATGGTAGCTTGATAACTGTTATTGTAGGCAAATTCAATCAGTGGGATGTGCTCTTCCCAGCTACCCTGAAAATCTATTACGCACGCTCTCAGCATGTCCTCCAAGATCTGATTCACCCTCTCGGTCTGCCCATCTGTCTGGGGGTGGAAACCACTGCTAAATGACAACTAACTGCCAAAAGCATCCTGGAAACTCCTCCAAAAATGAGAATTGAAGACTGTGCCCCGATCTGATACAATCGTCTCCGGAACTCCATGCAATCTAACAATCTCCCGAATGAAGATCCTCGCATACGTATCTACCGTATAAGTCATCCTCACAGGTAAGAAATGTGCGGACTTAGTCAATCTGTCCACTATAACCCAAATAGAATCATTTCCTTTCTTTAACTTGGGCAACCCTACTATGAAATCCATAGAAATATTTACCCACTTCCACTCGGGAATGGGTAAAGGCTGTAGGGTTTCTGCAGGTCTCTGATGTTCTGTCTTAACTTGTTGGCAGGTGAAACACTTAGCCACAAAATCTGCAATCTCTCTGCGCATACCGTTCCACCAAAAATGCCTCTTCAGATCTTTGTACATTTTCGTCATGCCTGGGTGCACTGTATATCTGCTGCGATGAGCTTCATCAAATAGTTCCCTCTTCAGCTGTAGATTGTTCGGCATAACGATCCTGCCCTTCATCCTAAGGCCTCCATCTACTCCAATAGTATAATCATCCTTGGGTTCTTTGGAGATCTCCCCCTTGCGGGTTTGAATCCAAGAATCCTCTAACTAAGCTCCTCCCCCTTGCGGGTTTGAATCCAAGAATCCTCTAACTAAGCTCCGACTACTCTATCTCTCCAAGACGGTTGTACAGATAACGCTCCTAAGAATACATGGCTCCCGCCAATCTCTGGCCTGAAATCAAAATGGCTGAGGGTATAAAGATCCCGATATAGTGAACACCTCAAAGCTGCTAGACCGCGACGACGCTTCCTGCTCAATGCGTTTGCTACCACATTCACCTTTCCCGGATGATACTGAATAGCAAATTCATAATCCTTAATAAACTCTACCCATCGCCGTTGCCTCTGGTTGAGTTCTTTCTGTGAGAAGAGGTACTTCAGGCTCTGGTGATCTGTGAATAACTCAAACTGCACTCCGTACAAATAATGTCTCCATGCCTTCAGTGCAAAGACCACTACTGCTAGCTCCAAATCCTGCGTGGGATAATTCTGCTCATGAGTCCTCAGCTGTCTCAAAATATAGGCTATGACTCTCTGGGTCTGCATCAATACACCGCCAAGACCCGATAAGGATGCATCAATGTAGACAACAAAAGTCTTATCACTGCTAGGAATAACCAAAACTGGTGCTGAAGTCAACTTAGTCTTCAAAAAGTCTTATCACTGCTAGGAATAACCAAAACTGGTGCTGAAGTCAACTTAGTCTTCAATGTCTCAAATACCTTCTGGCACTCTATGCTCCAAATGAACTGTACACCCTTCTTAGTAAGGCGTGTAAGTGGTGTGGAAATCCTTGAGAAATCCTGAATGAATTTTCTGTAATAGTCTGCCAGGCCTAAGAAGCTACGAATCTCGGTAACTGTCTTCGGTGGCTCCCAATCAAGTACGGCTTCTACCTTAGCCGGATCTACTGCAATGCCCTCTCGGCTAATAACATGGCCTAAAAATCTGACCTCTGATAACCAGAATTCACACTTGCTAAACTTAGCATATAACTGGTGCTCTCTCAATATCTGCAATGCTAATCCCAAATGCTGCTCGTGCTCTACCCCCGACCTCGAGTAGATAAGAATATCGTCGATGAAGACTATCATAACCTGGTCCAAGTAAGGATGAAAAACCCGATTCATCAAATCCATAAACACTGCGGGTGCATTGGTCAGCCCAAACGACATGACGAGAAACTCGAAAGACCCATATCGAGTCAAGAAAGCAGTCTTGGGAATATCCATCTCCCGAACTCGCAACTGATGATAACCGGAGCGAAGATCTATCTTCGAGAAACACTACGCTCCCTGCAACTGGTCGAACAAGTCATCAATCCTCAGTAATGGGTACCGGTTACGGATAGTGACCTTGTTCAACTCGTGATAATCTATACATAATCGCATACTCTCGTCCTTCTTCTTCACAAAAAGGACCGGTGCTCCCCACGGAGAATGACTCCATCGAATGAAGCCCTAAGACAACAACTCATTGATCTAGATCTGTAGCTCCCTCATCTCAGCAGGCGTCATACGGTAAAGAGCTCGGGAAATTAGTGCGGTGCCTGGCTGCAACTCTATGCAAAACTCGACCTCTCTCACTGGAGGTAGTCCTGGTATGTCCTGGAAGACATCCTGGTAATCTGAGACTACTCGCATCTCACTCAAATCTGCGCTCCGATCCTGAAATATCACCTCCTCTACGTACGCCAGAAATGACTCCGCAAACTGGTTGCCTCTGGAGGTGGCTACTACTAACTCTGATCCATCATATGCTCTCAAACTGACCGTTTTCGCAAAACAGTCGATACTCACATGGTAAGAAGATAGCCAATCCATACCAAGAATCACATCAACTTCAAACATGTTCAACACGATCAAACCAATCGCAAACTCAGAATCGTCCAAGCTGACGATGCATCTCCTACAAACACTCTCTAACAGAGACATCTCTCCCAATGGAGTAGATACAGATAAAGGGAAATCTAACGATTGAGCTACAAGTCGAAGTCTAGTCAAAAAATCATAGGAGATAAAAGAATGTAAAGCGCCAGAATAAAAAAGAATACGTGCTGGAAAGGAAATCACACGGAATGTACCTTCCACCACAGCTCCGCTCGTGCCATGATCGCGAGGAACCACTGCATACACTCTACCGGTTTGCTGCTCTGCATCACCTGGAGTGTATGGTGCCATCTACCTCTACTGGGTCTCCTGAACTGCCCAAACCTGTCCCTCAATCCTCGGGACTGTTGGAGGTGCCTCAATCCTCAGCTGCTGGCCCTGACCGTGTCCCTAAGCCTGATTCTGCTGCTGGTGCTGTTGTGTCCTACCATGCTGGCCTGCTGCGGGTGCGCTGCGGCATTCGGCCGCTCGGTGCCCAATCTTGTTACAATTGTAACAAGCTCCCTAGAATCGGCGCCGCTACTGCGCTCTCTGGTCGTGTTGATGTCCCTTCTTATGGGGACCCTGCTGATACGGACCCTTACCCTGCTGGTAGGGGTCCTCTTCCCTTTGTCCTCGGACTGTCCTGACTTACCGTTGTTCTTACCCTTGATAAAATAGGCTGTGTCCGTCTCCTGAGCCATGGCAACATCTGCCACCTCCCGAACTAAACGAAATCACCGAGATACTATATACCGGTGCAACCCCGGACGAAGTCCCATCAAAAACATCTGAGCCTGACGCTCCTTTGAGTGCCACATACCAGTGAATCTAAGCAATGACATGAACTTACTCTCATAGTCTATGACAGACATATCCTCCTGCTATAGATGAGCCAGCTCTAACTCCTTTCCGGCTTTCGCTGCAGCCGAAACATACTGCTCATCAAAAAGATATATGAAGGTCTCCCACGAAACCGTCATCCTCTGCTCTGGGGTGAAGTGAAGTCGATACCATCCTCCTGCATCTCCCTTGAGGCTAAAAGCTGCTAGCCTTGCTTCTGCACCGAATTAACATTCAGCATATCCAAGATGTTACTCACATCCTCTTTCCACTTGTGTGCAGCAATGGAATCCGTCGAACCGTGGAACTCTGGTGCTTTCAACTTCTGATACCTCTCGACTAAACGAAGCCAAGCCTCCTGGTCAGCTGCTCCGTCCTCAACTGGTGGTATCGATGGGACCACTGGTGCCCTCTCTGGTACTTCCTCTCGAATAGATGACTCCTGAACGGGTGCCTCTACATGAACAGAAGGCTCTTGACGAACCTGGGCTGCTAACTGCTCCTTAATAGCTTCCATACGAGCTGCCAATGGTGCTATGAGATCCACTAAGTACTGCAGAGCCTGCTGTGGCTCGGGCTCCCTATCTTCCTGCCCAACTCTCTGAGCAAGAGAAACTCGGCGTCCACGACCTCTTCCTGACATCTATAATTTCAAAATAAAGATTATTACGCAGTAGATTGGATCTCACGCATGAAGCATATAACATATACCAATGAGTAAATCGTATCACTTATATTTCATGACATGCTTAATTAGCCAAGCAAATAGTTCATAAAAAATTTTTGTAGATTTTCCGTGTACATATATATATAATACGCCCTCACTCATACTAGAGATTCCTAACGGACTATATACATGATCACTAGGAAACTCTATCCAAACTCCACGATATGACACAAGGATGATCCTAAGGATATTAGAACTAGAGCTCTGATACCAACTGTGACGCCCTAGGGTTCACACAAGGCTGCAGTCCCAGGTAAAACCCGGATTGTCAAACCTGCCAAGCACCAAACACCATGCTACGACATGTGTCACCATCACATTCATTATCTCTCTAGTGGAAACAATAAATAGATGAAGGTACAGACATGCAAAATAGAAATAGAACAACACTGGATAAACACTGAAGAAGCATAAGAATATCAATAATAAGCCCAACTGGAATAAGATAAACATATCTCTGAGTCTGAACTAAATCTCAAATACAATGAGTCAAAAAGAAAACAGAGTCTTACAATAGCTCTCAACTCTATGAAATAAAATACTAAACTGGAGTCTGAAAGTAATCAACTACATATGGAGTTCTGAAATGACTACAAAATATAATAAATAGCTAAACGGACAACTAAGATGTCCCATTAACCTGTGACCCTCCGTGCGCCGGACTCGCTGCCTGAAAGAGGGGAAACAACGAGCGTCAAAGCACTAGCGAGATCATCACGAAAGAGGGGAAACAACGAGCGTCAAAGCACTAGCGAGATCATCACTACCTCTCCCCAGGGGAAGGGATAGGAGTATATAAGAAAATAGAGTCAGTACATACATATATCAAATCATTCATATAACTCTCTATGAATGAAAAATCAAATAATCAATAATAAATACTCCAATCTCCAACATAAAGAATAATTATCTCATCTCGAATTACGTCCGAGTGACCAGCTCTAAAATAAGAGGATATCAATAATTTCTAAAACAAGTATATCTGCCGTTCATAACGGGTGTATCGAAATATCAAATGAAATACCCTACTCGCGGGAAATCTATCATGGAAGTGAAGCTTACAACTGATCAATTTTCTATGTGTGCATCATCTTGTGCTATAGCGATACTTTTGTAATGCTCTTACTCAATCGCTCTGCGGTAATAGGATTTATTATCTCCCTATTTCCTGATGCATGTAATAACGATACTTTTGTAATGCTCTTACTCAATCGTTCTGTGGCAAATAGGTTTCATCTCCCTATTTCTGGATACGTATAAGACAACCTTATTCAATATGTGTTTGTCAATCTATAGATCTCATGTCAAGTGTGTGTGGATCTAACACAATCTAGCATACATGCACAAATCTCGGTGTGCGTGTCCACATCTGAAATTCACATTCATCCCAGGTGTTTAACAATCATTAAGTCATAGTCTATCATCATAGGGTCGAGAAATTTGTTCGACAATCGAAAGCAAACTCAAATAAACATGCATAGCCAAAATCAACTGGCGGTCGACCGTGGCAAAATATAAATCATGATATAGCAGATAGAATTATCTGGAAACAAATCCACATATATAAATCATGATTTTACGCATTAGATTTATATTCAAAACTCTAAAAACATGCATAAAAGCTTAAAACAACAAATCAAACTTCTTTCTTTAATTTAACCATATTTTAGAATCATCATCAGATCTAAAACGCATCTGTAAAAATGTTCTCAACCTTTTAGCATGAAAAGACCTAATCTTTATACATATAATACAAAAGGATTGTCTTTTATACATAATCTATTCGTTTAGGCTCTATAAAACATGTTTAAATCCCTTTAAAAATGTTTAGAAAACTAGGAGGGGGATTAGTAGAGATGATACTCGCCTTGGGTTGTAGGAAAACGTGTTAGAAGCAAGGTTGAAGAAAACTCCACTCCAAAAGCCAAGAATCACCCGAAAAATCCACTTGAAAGCCTTCAATCTTCTCCAAGAAATCAAACTAGGGTTTGGGGATTTTGGTGGCTGTTAGGGTTCTTAGGAAAACTGAGAAAATTGTGAAAAACTCTTATATATATCAGGGTAAAATGAATATCGGTTTAGAAATCCGAAACCAACTCAAAACAGGAGAAAAACTATCTGCAGGTCTCGCGGTCGACCGTGGCGGTCGACCGGACTGGGATTTCCAAGTTTCTCAAGAATTGGCCATATGTGCATGTTTCACAACTTCTATCTCTCATGTATGAACTCGTTCATACTCAAATCAAGTGGTATTATACTCATATACCATTTATTTATATTTATCATACTAAATATCCACATATCATAATTATCACACCTAAACTTTACTATTCAAAAATTATCGGGGTTTTACAATTGTAGCCTAACTTGGTACACTTGCAGATGAAGCTAGAACTTGGATCTTCAATTTGAATTGCATAGGCTTCACTCCACAATTCCGCCAACCTCCATTGGATATGATCGTGAATGCGTAATTCCATCCATCCTCCAATATATTATTTGCCTAGAATAAATATAGAACACAAACACTAGACAAACAATATTAGATGTAAATTATTTGTAAATCATTATCAAAACAAGAAGACCAACATTGCCAACCATGATAAGCTAATCTATCTTTGGTTTTAAATCTATAAGAACTCAGAAGCCATAGGAATACTTGGACTTTGCTTGGCAAAAGATTATTCCAAATAATGGAGTTGAGTGTTAGATTTTAGTGTAGTGGCCCACGTTTTTGTTTTAAACAACTTTAGTGGCCACGTTTTTTTCTTTTTGTTTAAGAAACTGGTCATGATTTATTTTAGTTATATAACTAATCACGTTTTATGCTAAGTTTCTATTGGTCAAGATAACTACTCACATTGATGGATTGTGAGTAATTATTTTATTTTATAAGGCTTGGTCCTCTCTCTACCTTGTATGGGAAAATTTTTCTCTCCATTAAGAAAATTTCGGAAAAACTAAAAAAAGGGTTAAGGGAGAGAAACTCAAGTCTTCAAGGTTGTTCATCTTGCAATCAATTTCTCTTCAGGTTTCAAATCATGGATCAATGTACGTTTTCTTAATTAGATTGTTCATTGTGAAAATTATATTGTTCTAAGATCTTGTTATTATGATGATTAAATAAAAATAAAGTTTGATTTACTTAAGAATTTAAGTTTACATGTGGTATCAGAGTCTTGATTAAAGAACTTATGATTTTCCATCATGATTCTTGTTTCTTGTCAAATAATTCCATTACTGTCAATTAAATGTTTAAAATTATCTAATTAATTTTTTCCACTGATTATTGAATACTATAAATATTTTGATAATTTCATATTAAATTGAATACCTGAACCATTTTTGCAAAATTCGGAACTGGCTGTCCATTTATTATGTATACATATTTTGATTATACTAAATACTTTAGGTGAAATAGCCTAGTGGTAAGGCTTGAGAGTTTGGACTAGAGGTCAGGTGATCAAACCTCTAGGGCTACACCATATATATTTAAAGTCTTTGATGGGCCTTGGGGTCTCTGATTTCTAATGATGTTTTTGCTAATTCATTTTTTTATTTTGGCTGCATGTGTTGCTGCCTATTTATCTATTTTGCCTGCATGATATTTCTGTTTATATCAATGCACTAATTATGCATGAATTGTTAATCTTCATGGACTGCTATCTGCGGGCTTATTATAACGTTATTGTCTAGATTCCATTATACAATTTGAAATTTAAATTTTTATGGATGGTTTGTTAGTCACCAAAGTGGCCATACCTTGAAGTTCCATGCTTATCAAATTGTAATAATATAATTTCAATTACTCATGATTAAGTGATGCTACTAATAAAATGATATATATATATATATATATATATATGTTATCATGAGTAATTTGAGGTTTATTGATTATAAAATATTTAAGAATCGCCCAAAGGTTGATTGGTAAATTTTATAATCTATAAACATGACTGTGGTTAATTAATATATCTGATTAGATATGTTTAGAATATCCAAAGATAGCAAGCATGTCTAATTGGAGTATATATAATTTCCAATCATATGAAATAAAACTAAGCATCAATTATGTTCACTATTGTACATTGATAGATCACCTAAAGAAGAACTTCGATGTACGTTTATTGTTTAATTTGAATGTTATCTAAATATGTATTATTAAGTTTAAGTTTATGACTCAAAGTATTAATATGCTAGTATTCTATATATTTGCAGCACCTATTTCCCTCCATTCGCAAGCCTCGTCTATTGTAAAGTTCAATGGGCTTAATTTTTATGAATGGAGTGAACAAGTTTAGTTTTACCTGGGTGCTCTGGATCTTGATTCAGCACTCCTGTATGACAAGCCTGCTGCTATTACTGATTCTAGCAATGCTGATGAAAGATTTTTCCATGATGCTTGGGAAAAATCAAATAGACTTAGCTTAATGTTCATGCGGATGACTGATACGGCATAAACATGTACGAAAAATATTGTAAGTGCACAACCGTGTTAAGTTATAGTATAAAAAGTTATCGATCCTACGAGGAAGGTGTTTTGTAGGAGAAAATATAAATTGGTTCTTATGTTGTGTGCGTGACAAATAGGAGTGAAGAATAAGTGTGATTATGGAGAGATAATGAGAGTGAAAGTGATAGTATATAAATCAATGTGTTTGAGAGTGGATGTGAGTAAAAATAAATGTGATCAACAAGGCAAGAAAGAAGAATGAAAAAAATCAAGAAACAAATAAAAATCAAGAATAAAAATAAAATTCAAGAAAGTAAAGATGGTGGATTCAATTAAAGATATGAGTAATCTAGAATTGAATCCACTTATTAGAAAAAGGGTGATTCCCTAGAGGGTTCTAGCCTAAAAGCGAATCAAAGAAAATAAAAATAAATAAAAAGGAAAACTAAACCCAAGAGGGTTCTAGCCTCAAGGTGAATAGTGTAAGAAATTAAAATCTAACTACAAAATAAATTATAAAATCTAAACTATAAAATAAATTACAAGAATTAAAGACAAGAAAATAAATCTACTCTATAAGCATGAAATAAATCTAATCTATAAGCATAAAATAAATCTAAGGCAAGAGGGTTCTAGCCTCTTGGCTATTTAAACAAGAAAATAAAATCTAACTACAAGCATATAAATAAATCTAAACTAATAAACAATTCTTGGCTATTTAAACAAGAAAATAAAATCTAACTACAAGCATATAAATAAATCTAAACTAATAAACAAGAAAGAGAAATAAAAGAGAAAACAAATCTCCAAATTAATCTTTATCTCCACTTCATCATCCAACAACGAGAAGAAAAATTTAAAGTGGTAAAAAATTATTTTATTAATTGTAACAAAAGTTACAAATTTGGAAGGCCTTCTCAATTAAGAGTAGCCCTCCTCTCCAAATGGAGTTACAAAAATTTTCACACCCTCAACCCATCATTATCTACCCCTATTTATAGTAAACATCAGTGAATGAGAGCATTTGGATCAAACTTGAGCCCCAAGAACGCAATTTCGGCCATTGATGAATTCTGGACGACTTGGCATCGATACAGACATCGATACGCGCATCGATGTGCGCATCGATGCTAGCATCGATGCTCCAATAAAAACTTTGACTTCATGGTTGGTTTCTTCTCGTCGAGATAGATGATTTTCATATATTATATGTTAAATTCCGCCTTCCGGATTGAGAGATATCGTTGTTTCTTTGTGGCCAACCATTTTGAATATAATTTCTCTTCATATTGGATTTTTTTTATTTTCTTCGGCTTCTACAAGCTATTCGGCTTGATTCTGGGCTTCAATAAAAGATTACAAAAATAAAGAAGTTGGATTCTTTTGGGTATTTATTTATTATTTCTTCATTAACCTGCAATTAAAGATAAAAATAATTTTTAGTGGTATATTTATTCATTAAAAATAGATAATAAGGATATAAAATTGTAATAAAACATGATTATCAAATACCCTCATACCTAAACTTTTGCTAGTCCTCTAGCAAAGAAAGAAAAATGAAAGAAAACCTAACTCACTTTCGTAGGAATCGCGGTTGTATTTAGCGCATACAACAAGCCAAATTCGGTCATCTTACCAAATTCGATCATCTTACCCTAGTGGACGAGTTGTAGTCTCGTGAGGGTTTGCAGTGAATAAACCCGCAAAATTCGGTCATCTTACCAAATTAAAGAAGTTAGTAAATAACTAAATTTACTTGATAATTGAAGCTAGTTATTACTCAAGAAAATATTTTTATATATAACTCTAACGTAAGTTTCCTAGAAAATCTTCTCATTATAGCAACACAAAACCAGACCAAACTTAGAAATTTAATTTAAAAGTTTTAAAAAGAACATGCTAACTATTTGTTTAAAATAATATTCAAGTTGCTTGATCTAAAATATTTTCCAAGACCATATATACAAATATAACTATATATATATAAAACATTTATTAGTATTTTTATTTTTTTATTTTTTATATTTTTTGACTCTTTCTTCCTTGGTAATTTTTTTTCTACTTTAACGGGCTTTCTAAGCGACCATTTAACGAGTTTTGAGCCAATGGATCCCAATCCAATTGGGCTTAGGTCATTAAGTATGGAAATACTCCTTGGGCTTAATTACTCGGTCTGCTTAGGCTTTATAAGATAGAATCACCTTGAATTTAAGAGTTTTTTTTCTTTCTTTTTTTCTTCTTTTGGTGCCCATTTTTCGCACTCTTCTTTTGTAATTTTTTTATATGTATATGTATATGTATATATATTCTGAAAAATATGTAAGTCAAGACACTTTGAAAAATTATTTTTAACTCTAAGCTAAGCATGCATTAATTCTATTATTTTAAATAAAAATCTAAGTTAAGGCTTAAGTAAAGTATACTACTTTGAAAATCATTTCTTAAGAAATTTATTTAGAGTTATCATAAAAGATAAACTTGAGTAAATAACAAAGTAGAGATTAGAAAATTTAAAATTTATCAAATAAATTAATTATTACATAACTCTATCAATTTGGCAAATGACGATAATTTTTTTTTTAGAAAAAGGTAAAAAAATGATAAAAATGCAACTAAAAATGTAAAATAAAGAGAAAAAAATAACTAATTCCCACCCCCACACCTAAATTTTGTATTGTCCTCAATGTAAACTCTATGATGCACAAAGTAAAGCAGATAAGAAGTAAAGACACCTAAATTTTGTATTGTCCTCAATGTAAACTCTATGATGCACAAAGTAAAGCAGATAAGAAGTAAAGCACTTATATTTGGTCGGCTGATAAAAATCTACAATTACCTTTGGTCCGAGGAGGATAGAATCAGAAATTTATTCTTCTTTTTTTTTTCTTTTTTTCCTTCTTCTTTTCTTTTTTTTCTTTTTTTTCTTTTTTTTTTCAACTGAACAATAAACTCTTAAATAAGAGAAGAATAAATTCTTTTTGTTATTCTGAAATAAACAAAACAAATAATGTAGCATAAAGTGTTCAACATAAAGAGCTCGTATTCTACATTGAATCCTACCTTATTGTTAAAAATTTCTTTTCTAGATTTTAAATAAATTCAGAATGATATAATCAATAATATAAAATTCTAAGTATTTTGGGGTGTTCAGTAATTCTTGCAACAAAGTAATGTAGGTATTATTGGTGTCATGCATATTACATTTCTTAATGAACTTAGACTCTTGTATTGTGAATTTTTGTTTTCTAACAACCAATTCTTCTGTAGCATTTTCTTCAATCCCAAGATTCATGGTTAAGTTCTGAAAATTTGCTTGTTGATTATTTTTCAAGAATCTAAATTCATCAAGAAAGAGTTCTTCTAAATTTAATTCAAAGCAGCAAATGTTTAACACAGTTTCATTATTCTCAAAGACCTGATCTGCTATTTCTAAAATCTCCAACTCCTCACCAAAAATTTTCTCAAAACTCAAATCAGACTCTTCTTTTTCTTCTTCTTCTTCTGATCTTTCCTGAATATAATTTATTTCTAGAGGCTGATGATTTGATTGGTCCTCTGGATTGAAAATGTTGAGATCAGCAGTCAAATTCCCAAAGGACAGCTTTATTTGACTAGTTCTACAGTTGATGAGAGCATTAGAAGTGGCTAAGAATGATCGTCCTAAGATGACAGATGTCTGTCCTTTGGGATTGGAAACGGGCTGTGTTTTCAAGACTACGAAATCTACTAGAAAATTAAAATCTCCAACCTTAATCAGAACATCATCTAACTCACCCATAGGGACCTTGACAGATCTATCAGCCAACTGCAAAGTACAGCGGATTGGGTTCAGTACACCTAGACCCAATTGCTGGTAGACTGAATATGGAAGCAAATTGATACTGCCCCCTAAGTCTAAAGCGTCTTATCAATGTAAGTATTACCAATGACACATGAAATGATAGGAGAACCTAGATTCTTACGTTTCAAAGGTATGGGATTTGAGAGCATATCACTGATATTGGTGGCTAAAAAGACTTTTTTTGGAACATTTATTCTCCTCTTCTTAGTGCATAATTCTTTCAAAATTTTAGCATAAGATAGAATTTGTTCAATTACATCTAAGAGAGGAATATTGACATTAACCTGCTTTAATGTTTCTAGGATATTCTCCTCTTGAGGGGAGTGTTTCCTAAGCCTGAGTCTATCTGGAAAAGGAGCAACTGGTCTAAACCTATCAAAAGCAGGCTCAGGTTCGGGCTCAGGTTCTTGGTCATCTAAGGGGGTGATTGTTGAATAGATTCATCAGAAGGAGAAGGAGAAGGAATTTATACTGGATCAAGAGTTTGACTTGGAGAAGTTCTTACTTGATTATCGACCTGTCTACCTAATCGAAGTGAATGAATTGCATTCACTTGAGCTTCATAGGATGAACTGCATCCTGTGTCCTTAGGGTTGACCACGGGTTGACTCAGAAATTTTTCTTTCTCTCTTTTACTCATGGCACTAGCTAGTTGACCAAGTTGGGATTCTAATCTAGCTATAGCTTGAGTGTTCGAGTTGAGCATTTGTCTGGTTGATTGCATAAAGGAATTCAAAGTGCTGGACGTTTGAGTCAACATATTCGTGGTTTGAGTGGAGGCCTTAATTATGGTTTCCAAACCCCTTTTCAAGACATTGAGACATTTATCCTGATCTGGATTGTGAAGAGTCTGAATTACAGCTTGATGAAGAGGAGACTGGTTTTAATATGACAGATTGGGTTGTTGAAATTGTAGATGAGAATTGAAAGGAACTGTGTTTCCCCTAGGAAATTGTTGGTTTGAAGAGAGAGTGAAGTTTTGAGTTCCGGAGTGAGTTCCCTGATTACATGCAAAGTTTGGGTGATTTCTCCAACTTGGGTTGTAGGTTGGAGAGAATTGTTCATTTGCGTAACACTGGAATGTAGCGTTGACCTGTCCTAATGGTTGATTATTTCCTAAGAGAGGACATTCTTCTGAAACATGAAGCGTTGACCTGTCCTAATGGTTGATTATTTCCTAAGAGAGGACATTCTTCTGAAACATGAGATGGTGACAGACAGTTGTGACATCCTGTTCTGAAACATGAGATGGTGACAGACAGTTGTGACATCCTGAGGCTGAAACATGATTGATTTGAGCCGGGGCTCTTTCCATTATTTCTAAGGCTTCTAACCTACACATGATTGTGGCCATCTTAGCTTCAGGTGCAATGTTCGATTCTAAGGAAATACCACTGGACTTGGGTTGGGGAACTGATGACACTCGGTCATCATAGTGTTCCCATTGCATGGTTTTTTCACAAAGACTCTAAAAACTCCCAAGCTTCATCAGCATTTTTCCATATGAAATCCCCGTGGCACATTGACTCTAAGGAAGTTTTTGAAGAATAATCTAATCCCTCATAAATTATTTGGCACAATCGCTATTTTTCTAAACCGTGATGATGACATTGGATGAGAAGATCTTTAAATCGGTCAAAATACTTCCAAAAAGGTTCTCCCGGGATAATTTTAAAATTCATGATGCTATTTCTAAGCTTCACCGTTTTATGGATCGGAAAAAATTTCTTAAGAAAAACGGTGATAAATTCCTCCTAAGTTATGATGGAATTTATGGGTAAGCTGTATAGTCATTTTTTTTGCTTTGTTTTTGAGGAAAAAAGGAATAAATCTGAGTTTGACTGTATCTTCAGTTAATTCTTTTATTTTAATCATCATACATACTTCTTTAAATTCCGAGATAAAAATATATGCATCTTTAGTTTTATTTCCTAGAAATTTTGGAAGCATGTTAATATATTGCGGTCGAAGCTCAAAGTTAGTTCCATTTACCTCGGGGAGCCTAATGCAAGAGGGGATTGCATTTCTAGTGGGATAGCACATATCTTGAAGAACGGGTGAATTAGGATATGCCATTTCTGGAATTTGTTCAAAACCACATATCTTGAAGAACGGGTGAATTAGGATATGCCATTTCTGGAATTTGTTCAAAACGAATTAATCGATGTGTATTATCCGGTGAATTAGGATATGCCATTTCTGGAATTTGTTCAAAACGAATTAATCGATGTGTATTATCCCTAATCTACGGTTCCATACACCAAAAACAACTTCTTTTTATAATTTTTTTAAAAAAATAGTTTTTTTAAAAAAAATAGTTTTTTTATGAGAAGAAAAAGGAAAATCCTAACTAAAACAAATCAAAAGCAATCACTTTTTAATCACTCTAACTCTAGGGTTAAGCCTAACTCAACTAGACCAGCTCCTAACCAAAAACTCTTAAAGTAAAAAGATTAAAGTTTTACCCGGGTAGTCAGCCAGGTATGGATAGTACTAGAGGGTGATCAGAGATCAATTAAGTATCTCGTTCCTTACGGAGCGCTTTACGCAACCCCTAAACCTTACCTTAGACACCAACTAATCTAAGAAAACTTAAACCTGTTCACTTAAGGATTCTTTGTTCCTTATTGAGCTCGAATCCTTAGGGCCAACGTCTAATGAGTTTTATTAGGTTTGGGTGGTGTAGTGAGGAATTAGTTATTTTTGGGCTAAGGAAAGGGTGATAAAATCCCTCACCTTATCTTGATTATGGGGTTTTGCCTTTAAAAATATTTTTAGGTGTGTGCCAAATCAAGATGCTCAAATCACTTTGGTGAATTCCTACTAACTATATGAAATACAACCCTAGAAATTAAAAACGACTAAAAAGGATGGAAAAAAATCTTTATATTTTTTTATTAGGGTTAACAATTAAACAACTATGAGAAAGGTGAACATTGTTTGAGTTTATTATCTTGTTAGTTAATGTCCAAGTGAAAGGTGAATTTTATCATGGTCAACAAAAAAAATCCTTTTTTTTTAAATCCTAATTGTCTCTAATTGTGAAGCTAACTAAAGAGGGTGGAATTAAAAATGCTAGAAAGAAGAGTTACCTAAAAGCAAATCTCCAAGTTCTAGATCTCCAATCTGCGATCTTCAAGCTCTAAGCGGCTCCTTCACAAAAAACACACAAGTTAAAGAACCAAATTAAATAAAATCCTACTTAAGCACCTTCCCCGGCAACGGCACCAAAAACTTGATGCGGCATAAACATGTACCAAAAATGTTGCAAGTGCACAACCATGTCAAGTTATAGTATAAAAAGTTATTGATCCCATGAGGAAGGTGTTTTGTAGGAGAAAATATAAATCGGTTCTTATGTTGTGTGCATGACAAATAGGAGTGAAGAATAAGTATGATTGTGGAGAGATAATGAGAGTGAAAGTGATAGTGTGTAGATCAATGTTTTTGAGAGTAGATGTGAGTAAAAATAAATGTGATCAACAAGGCAAGAAAGAAGAATGAAAAAAATAGAGAAACAAATAAAAATCAAGAATGAAAATAAAATTCAAGAAAGTAAAGATGGCGGATTCAATTAAAGATATGGGTAATCTAGAATTGAATCCACTTCTTAAAAAAGGGTGATTCTGTAGAGGGTTCTAGCCTAAAGGCGAATCAAAGAAAATGAAAATGAACAAAAAGGAAAACTAAACCCAAGAGGGTTCTAGCCTCAAGGTGAATAGTATAAGAAATTAAAATCTAACTACAAAATAAATTATAAAATATAAACTATAAAATAAATTATAAGAATTAAAGACAAGAAAATAAATCTACTCTATAAACATGAAATAAATCTAATCTATAAGCATAAAATAAATCTAAGGCAAGAGGGTTCTAGCCTATTGGCTATTTAAACAAGAAAATAAAATCTAACTACAATCATGTATATAAATCTAAACTAATAAACAATAAAAGAGAAATAAAAGAGAAAACAAACCTCCAAATTAATCTTCATCTCCATCTTCATCATCCAACAAAGAGAAGAAAAATTTAAAGTGGTGAAAAAATTATTTTATTAATTGTAACAAAAGTTATAAATTTGGAAGGCCTTCTCAATTAAGAGTAGCCCTCCTCTCCAAATAGAGTTATAAAAATTTTCACACCCTCAACCCCTTACTCTCTACCCTTATTTATAGTAAACATCAGTGAATGAGAGCCTTTGGATTAAACTTGAGCCCCAAGAATGCAATTTCGTCCGTTGATGAATTCTGGACGACTTGGCATCAATACAGGCATCGATACGCACATCTATGCTAGCATCGATGCTCCAATAAAAAATTTGAATTCACGGTTGGCTTCGTCTCATTGAGATTTTCGATTTTCATATATTATATGTTAAATTTTGCCTACCGGATTGGGAGATATCGTCGTTTCTTTGCAGCCAACCATCTTGAATATAATTTCTCTTTATATTGGATTTTTTTTATTTTCTTCGGCTTCTACAGGCTATTCGGCTTGATTCTGGGATTCAATAAAAGGTTACAAAAATAAGGAAGTTGGATTCTTTTGGGTATTTATTTATTATTTCTTTATTAACTTGCGATTATAGATAAAAATAATTATTAGTGGTATATTTATTCATTAAAAATAGATAATGAGGGTATAAAATTATAATAAAATATGATTGTCAATGACGATAACAAACAACATTAAGTCCATAATTCCTAAGACTGATAAAGCAAAGGAATTTATGAAGTTTGTGGAAGATCTCTCGCAATCCGACTTTGCTGATAAGTCAATTGCAGGGACATTAATGGGTACGTTGACCACCATGAAGTTTGATGGTTCTCATACCATGCATGAGAATGTCACTGAAATGACAAACACAGCAGCAAGATTGAGATATATGGGAATGGAAGTGAGTGGAAGTTTCCTTGTGTAGTTTATCATAAACTCCTTGCCTTCTGAGTATGGTCCATTCCAAATAAACTACAATACTATAAAAGATAAGTGGAATGTGATTGAATTGCAAAGTATGCTCATTCAAGAGGAAGCAATGCTTAAGAAACATGGAACTCACTCAATTAATCTCATTGGTCATCAAGGAGCTGGAAAGAAACCAGGAAAATATAATGGAAAGGGCAAGAAAAGAGCACTGAAAGATAATGTGTCACCTATCCAAATCCACAAGAAGGAACGAAAGAACGATAAGTGTCATTTCTGCAAAAAGCCTGGACACTATCAGAAGATAAGTGTCATTTCTGCAAAAAGCCTGGACACTATCAGAAAGATTGCCTGAAACGTAAGGCATGGTTCGAAAAGAAAGGTAAACCTCTTGCAGAAAGATTGCCTGAAACGTAAGGCATGGTTCGAAAAGAAAGGTAAACCTCTTGTTTTTGTATGTTTCAAATCAAACCTAACAGAAGTTCCTTATAATACTTGGTGGATTGACTCTGGTTCTACCTGTTCGCGGGGAAAGTTGGTGTTTTCTTCATTATCGATTCCATTGCACTCAGTTAACAACTTTATGCGTTACAAAGAGATCCGGTCTTTTTATAAGATCCGGCTTACAATGAAAATCAAAATAAAACAAAGAAATCAAAATTACAACTTCTCTCTTTTACCGAACAAATCACAAGATCCTGTTATCCGGTCTCTTGCTTCTGTGGGTTGTTTGCCTGCGCCGGGGTTGCTTACCGTGGACCACCGCGTGATCTGGATCCAAGCAGATCTACGACGTATTACGGGTATTATCCCACCAAGGAGATAATAGCCGGGAGGGATCGTTTCACCAAGGAAACGACCGCTCGAATCTCGGGATCTAAGAACCAAGCTTAGATCCGGAGTGTAACGACGTAGATCTGAGGATTAGACTCTCTCGAACTCCTGCCTTTTTCGGTGCGGGTGCTCGCTAAGAATCAAATCCGGGTCTCCAAGTCTTCAAGCCTTCAGATCTCCGAGTTGAGGTGACAATCCGGCAGAGTTTCGGCTCTCTCAAAAGTTTCAGAAGAAGTCCCTCAAATGAACAACCACCCCCCCTATTTATAGCCTCTCTGAACTGTGCCTTTGTGCACAAGAGAGAGAGGGGGGGGAGTCGGGCCACCTGAGGGTGGCTCGGCTCATGCCGAGCCACCCTGAGGTGGCTCGGCTGGGCCGAGCCACCTTAGGGTGGTTCGGTTCGGGCCGAGTTCCCCCAGGTGCGCTGGTTTTGTCGTTTTCCGTTGTTTCCGGTTGTTTTGTCCGTTGTTCGGTTGTTTTGTTGATTTGTTGACTTGATTCCGGATTTGGCAGTAAACTCAGTCGGTGTTTGAGTTCAAATCCACTTTGTTGGAAGACCCGTCGTCTCCCCGAACCACTAACGTTGTTCACATGCAGTTCGTTAGCTTTGTAGCCTCTTTAGTTCGTTTCGTTGCTTGAACGTTCGTCGATTTGTCGAATCATCGCGCCGAGCTGTGTCAAGGGACCTATAAGCAGTTTTATACGCCTACACTACCACTCATGTTTCAAATACGATGCAGGGATTCCTTACGACCCAAACCATAAATCAAAATGAAAATTTCATCTTCATGGGAAATCGAGTCAAAGCTCCAGTTGAGGCCATTGGAACCTACCGCTTGTTTTTAGACACTGGACATCATTTAGATCTTTTTCAAACCCTTTATGTTCCTACTGTTTCTCACAACTTAGTTTCTTTGTCTAAACTTGATGTCGTTGGATACTCTTTTAAATTTGGAAATGGTTGTTTCAGTTTGTTTAAGCATAGTCATCTTATTAGTTCTGGTGTTCTCTCTGATGGTTTATACAAATTAAAGCTTGATATTCATTTTGCTGAAACTCTGTTAACCTTGCATCATAATGTTGGAACTAAACGAAGTTTAGTGGATGAAAGTTCAGCTTATTTGTGGCATAAACATTTGGGACATATTTCCAAAGAAAGAATACAAAGATTAGTAAAGAATGAAATCCTTCCTAATTTGGATTTCACCGATCTTGGTATTTGTATAGATTGTATTAAAGGAAAACATACAAATCATACAATTAAGAAAGTCGCCACAAGAAGCACTCATCTCCTTGAAATAATACACACCGATATATGTGGACCTTTTGATGTTCCATCCTTTAATAAAGAAAAATATTTCATCATCTTTATTGATGATTTTTCACGTTATGGATATGTCTATTTGTTGCATGAAAAATCTCAATTAGTAATGCCCTAGAGGTATTTATTAATGAGGTTGAAAGACAATTAGACAAAAAGGTAAAAATTATTAGATCTGATAGGGGTGGTGAATTTTATGGAAAATATAACGAAACGGGACAATGTCCTGGTCCATTTGCTAAATTTCTTGAAAAGCGTGGCATATGCGCTCAGTACACTATGCCAGGTACATCGTAACAAAATGGTGTTGTAGAAAGGCGTAATCGTACACTAATGGACATGGTCGAATTTGATTCTCTCCTTTGTTTAAAACTAGGTTCTTCACGGTGGCGATGGAATGCCTCCTTCGATTGCTCGCGTCGAATTTGCTCTCCGTTGACGATCCGACCGTCTTTTTTTTCTCGTGGGAACGATGAACTTCTTTGGAAAGTTTTATAAGTAACTCTTCAACGAGTTTAAGAACTCTGAACGAGTTAGAACTCTGTTAGTAGAGTTGTTAGAACCGAAAATTCGGTTAATGACCAAGCTGATATTCTGTTGTTGAAGAATCTTCTCAGATTTGATCTTCTGACTTGATTCAAAAATCCTATCTCCAGGGATTTTAATGCTGCTGCTGTTGAATCACCGAACCGAGTGGTTGAGATCCTCCGAATCCCACCTATTGCCCCCCTGTTCTAATGAAAGCCAGCCTCCTTAACTCAGTTGAGTTTGTTGAGTTTTTATAGGGGGATAAGAGGTTGTAACTGCCCTCTAAATTCGCTCCTAAGTGGGCGAAAATCCCTCAGAACGTGGGATAGCGGTTTTGAGGCCGTTCGGCTTGTGTTTGAACAAGTCAAAACGCCCAATCTGGCGTTCAGAACCCAACTTCGCCTCTTAGAATTGAGACGCGAAGTTGGGTGTTGGCTGAACATTGATGAACGCGAGGGTCGCTCGCGTTTTGGTTTGTTGTAGCTTAGAAACGCGGGGGTCGATGTTGGCTGGACCCCTACGAACACGAGGGTCGCTCACATTTGGCCTGTGGCTTGGAAACGCGGGGGTGACATCTGTGTTTCAGAAGGAGCTTTTTGACTTGTAACTTCTTTTGTGAAGCGTTGCGAGGACCGTTGTTCAGTAATCCTAGCTTTAGCTGTTGTGGGGTGTGAAAGTCGTCATATTGTAACTTTCACTGTAGAATGGGAAGACTGCTGAATAGAGTTTTCATCAGTTGTCGGAAGTGTCGTTGAATTGTAACTCTTCTCGATCTATGTGAAAAGTCCTCTATTTGCCGCTTTTGATTGTCGACCCGAAAGCTATTTGATTGTAGCTTTTGTTGTGGGAGCTTGATGGGAATCAACATCCATAGTGTTTTGAAGATGAATATTTGCCCACAGCTCTCTACCAAGCAACTATTTGATTGTATGTTTCGATTGTCGGCGCGAAAGCTATTTGATTGTAGCTTTCGTTGTAGGAACTTGACGGGAATCAACATCCATAGTGTCTTTAGATGGATATTTGCCCACAGCTCTCTACCAAGCAACTCACCAACTAAGTCCAACCTTTCATTTCTAAAAATCATTACACTGCTCATCAGCATCTCTAATAGTTGCTAATATAATATTAGTCATGTTGTTGTCGCAACCATCAAGATCAATCATCTCAGAAATGAGGCCGTGTTTGTCGCAACCATCAAGATCAATCGGTGCTGGTGCTCGCTAAGAATCAAATCCGGGTCTCCAAGTCTTCAAGCCTTCAGATCTCCGAGTTGAGGTGACAATCCGGCAGAGTTTCGGCTCTCTCCAAAGTTTCAGAAGAAGTCTCTCAAATGAACGAGTACAAAAAGCTGCTATCATAGCGGTCCAAACGCGGAGATACTTTCTGCATTTGAGGATTAGAACGCGTGGGTGAGCCCTGCGTTGGAGAATTTAAACACGTGGCTGAACCTCGCGTTTGGAAGCTCAACCAACTCGAACACGAGGGTCGAGTTTAGGCAGGATTCTGACCTCGAATCCCATCCGTTATGATTTGACAGCTCACAGCTGTCTATAAATAGACCGCTGAAGGTCAAATCAAGAGTTATTCGACTCTTCTTGAAATTCCAACGAAAATTTTCGTTCTCTCCGGCGAAAACTATTCATCTCCTCCGACCAGATCTCATGGCCCCCAAGAAATCTTCCAAGCCCGACGTCGCTTCCAAGTCTGATGCCGCTGCGGCTCCGCTCGAGGGTCGGCATCGTCAGCGTCGGCCGGCGGCGCTGCTGCTCAGGCGGATGTGCCGCCCCAGCTTCCTTTGATTGGTGGTGAGTATGACCTCCGTGGCCATTAAACTTGCTTCGGCAAGTTCTGATCTTGAAATCAACGAGGAAACTCGTTTCAATAACGCGGGGCTGGACTCCATCGTTTAATCTTTTTTGACGAGGGGTTCAGTCTCCACGTCTCAGATTCTTGACGCGGGGGTCGACCTGCGCGTCTGAGATTTTTGACGCTAGGTTCGACCTTCGCGTCCAAGCTTATCTGACGCGGGTTTCGACCTTCGCGTTCGAGCTTATCTGACGCGGGGTTCAACCTGTGCGTCTGATCTTGTCTGACGCGGGGTTCGACCTTCGCGTCTGATCTTGTCTGACGCGGGAGTCGTCCTTCGCGTCTGAGCTTTGATTTGGAGTTGTCTAACTTTTTTCGTCCTTTTGCAGTGCGCCATACCAATGAACCTCTTCCTTTTCGCCACCATTTTGGACATGAAGGTGGTGCGGACATGAACATGACCTTCAGCTCGCGCCAAGAACTCCCAGTTTTCCGAATTAGGGAGAAGAGTCGCATAGAATTAATTACCCAAGCTTCTTCTGACACTCTTAGGACATTGGTTACGGACGTTCGACTTGAAAGCCCAAGCCGTAAGCCAATAGTCAAACCTGGATACCTCTTCGGGGACTTCGCTGACTTCGAAGCAAGCACTGCTTACGATGGGGACTATAAGTGGCTACGGAAAGTTGGGGACCGCAACCTTTTCTTGCCCAATATGGAGAGGATGTTCCCCATGTCTTATTTCCAATGTGCTTCTGTCCCAAGGCGTATGGATTGGCCCCTGGTTAAGGATCAGGATGGGGTCGCCCTCGGAACTCTGACTTTTCACGGGGTCCGCACAGTTGGTTATAACCGACAGGTGACTGCTTTACGGCCGGGTCTATTTGCCAAGGAATATCCACTCGGTGAAGTGCCTAGTCCGGCAAATACCTTCGTGAAGAGGTTTGTGGAAAAGAAAGGAGAATTCCCCGTGCAAGGATTCAAAACTCCTGGCTGGGTCCATTTTCCGGTGACGGGATGGTGGACCCAGATGACCAAGTTTGTCTTGAAAGAGTTGGAAGTCCCTCTTGCTCGCACTGGATTGCAGGTTCCTGTACGGGCTACTCAGTTCGGGATTATCCAGAGCCACTTTCACTTCTTTTCCATACCGGAGAAGTATAATCCTGAGACTTGCACTTTCTTCACCCCTGTGGGGGAGTTAGGCTTCACTCTTCACGAGATGCACGAAGTCTCGGGTGTTATTCTTGGGGACTTGCCGTATGAAGAATTTGTTCCGGGATCAGCGAAACTTAAAATTTAAAAAAAGGCCAACCCCGAAATTTATGCAACTCTTTGGGAAGTCATGTGTCACTTCCATATCTGTATGCAGCTGACGGGGGTCCGAGGAAGCGGTATTAAACAAGTATCTTGGGCGGAATATTTATTCCATAACTTGACCACTAAGGGAGGCTCTGTGACCCGATTGCCTGTCAGTACTTTAGAGGAAGTTCAGGCTCGAATTGACGACGCTACCTCCCACTACACCAATGAGGCCAAGGAAGATGTTTTCCCGGCTCATACGGAGTTTGAGAGTTTCCATTATCAAGCTCTGATTCCAATTTCCGACGCGGCGTTGCTGGCTGGATTCTTGATGCTGTGGCTCAAGCGTTGCGTTGTTCCTACCAGGCCGGTCGATGCCCTTGCTATTGAGGTGGTCTACCCAGCTGTCCTTTTGGCACATGGGAGACCTGTGAGCCTCCTCAGCGCTATGGTAGGTTGTTTGTAGTATGGACTGCGGGAGTTGGCCTCTGACTTCGTTGGTGTTACAGAGGTGGAGTCTGAGGGTCACAAGACTTTCAAAACTCCCAATCCTAGGGTGCCAATGCCATATACCTATTTGATGGCTTGGTACGTGCTTCACTGTCCTCCTTTGATGAGTGCAGCCTCTCCCCTGGGAGACTCATTCATCCCATTTGTGCAGCGACTAGAGTCTGCGAAGTGGGAAGGGGGGTACATGGTTAAAATTCGTCAAATCTTAGCGCGAGACACCCATTTCCACATCTACCGCTGTTTCCCTGATTTTGAGGGCGGCATCTATGGAGCAGAATATCAGGATACGGCAGGTCCTAATGGATTCACTCAGCTGAGCGGGGGTGTTTTCCATTGGCTTCTTTCCATCAGGCCAGGCTACCTGATCTTCCGACAAGGCGTCCACTGTTTCATCGAGCCTTACCAACCCTATAGGTTCGCTCGCCAATTTGGGTATGATCAGTTGTATGTCGGGAACCCTTGACCTCAACTCTCAGTTATAGCCAACTTATATGAAGGAGCCAGGGCCTGTAATTATTCTGTAGCAGGTTGTACCAAGGCCGTCTTCAAGCTTCCCCATAAAACTGCTAACTCCTATACCTCTATAAGCTTCTGTAATTGGTATAACGCCGCTTCTCAGACTCCCAATTACATCTTGAATACATCTTGCCTGAAAGACATTAGGCATATGTATAATTTAAGGAAGGGGTCTAAAACCTCCCGCTTGAGAGGGATCGATGAGTTCCTATCCATTAAGAATCAGCCTGCTGGGCAGGAAGAGGAACAGATAGCTGAGCCTGCTCCAGGGGAAGAGCAACGAGTGGTTGATCCTCCCACAACGAGATCAGCGGGGAAAAGACAACTTTTCGCAGATGAAGCCGGCAAGTATGACAAGCAGATCCGTCGGAAACTGCTGGTGGATTCTCCCCCCAAAGGCCAACAAAAATCCAAGTTGATGGCTGAGGCCATCAAAGCTGTTGTAAATGAAGAACAACAGGAATTGTCTGTTGCAGGCCTGCCACATAGAGCTGGACTTCGTTCTCATGGCCCAGCTTTATCGAGCGAAGCTTCTTCTTACCATCCTCCTGAGGGCGAAGAGGATGAATTAATGGCTGCAGATGCAGAGTCTGCTCCGGCGATGGACCTTCCCAAGTCTCCGGCCTTAGAACCAGGGGGTCTTGAAGAGAATCCACCTCTTTCTCCTTCAGCATTAATGTCACAAGCTGGTGATTTAATTCCTAGTCCTACAACGGGACTTATGAATAAACCAGCTGCTAAAACAGATCTTCCAGAACCTTCAGCGGCTCAGGATGATGAGGAGCGAGTTGATTATGAAGGCTCCTCGATTGGTGGTGCGGCTGACGAAGATAGAGACGATGAGGATGCTGACGTTGGCAACATGTCAGGTGGTGGTGAAGATGATGAAGAGCATGATTCCATAGATGACATCACCACTTTTGACGATGCTCCCAAGGTCCCATCCGATAAAGTATCTGGTTATACTCCTTTTCATATCTCCGGTAAGCCTAATTTTCTTTGACTTCTTCCGCATGTTCTTTCCGCGTTCCAACCCTTTTTTCGTGCAGGTTCACCTTCTCCAGGGACCACTACTGCTACTATTTCTAAGCCAGAACCTGCGCAGATGTCGGCTCCTTTAGTAGAGCAACATTTACCTGGCTCTCCTACAGCAACTGTTTCACCTGCAGCTGTAGGCGTCAAAAAATGCTGAAAGATATCCAAATACAGCTGGAGAGAAGATCATCCAAAAAAATCAACAAAAGGACACAAGTATAGACTGTCTCGCCGTGCGAGACAGCCTTTGCTGTCTCGCAGTACGAGACAACCTTTGCTGTCTCGCCGTGCGAGACAGACTTTGCTGTCTCGCATAGGAGACAGCTTTCAAAAGATCAGAAATTGGTTTTGTAACCGCCGACACGTGGCCACCAACTGTTCAAGAACGTGGGAAACGTCGTGGGCGAGAATCACGTTGATAACTGCCAAAATAACGGAGTTTGAAACGTGGGAAGGCAGTTAAAACGAAAACTGCCTGACGGTTACTGTTTCCGAGACAGCATTTACTGTCTCGCGGGCCGAGACAGCAAACACTGTCTTGCCCGCCGAGACAGCAAACACTGTCTCGACAGCCGAGACAGCAAATGCTGTTCGTGAGCCTGTTTTCGCGCCAAGCTGTTCCGTAATGGGTTATAATACTCCCGCCGAAGGCCATTTTTTGAAGGGGGCGGATCATTTTGCTAGGCACTTCAGAGCAGAGAGGACAGAGTACTCAAGCTTCGCAACTCTTTGATATTCAGGCTTTGACTTGATTTCAAGAAGAACGACTATCTTACCTGATAAGATATCGTTTCAAGTTCTCACTTCGATAAACGAAGTCAGAATCATAAACCCCTCACGATTCAATCAGATTCTGTGATTTGGTGGTCCACGAGTCAAAGCGCTCCCGGCACAGGGCAAAGATCCCACGCAAGCAGCGATCCAAACAATGATCCTGCGTTTGTTTCTAAAAAAAGTTGTAATTTTTATTTTGTTGTGTAAAAGAGGTCTTATAAAAAGGCTATTTCTTTGAATTTATTGTAATCGATCGAAGATATAATGAATTCCACAGCAAAACCAACTTTTGACACAAACAAGCTGGCGACCATAGTGGGAGCCAACGGTCTCGCTGTCGAGACCGTCGTGTCGCAACCGATCAAGATTCCAGTTGAATCCATGGTCGAATACGAATTCGAACCTTTAAACAGTTAGGACCAAAGCCAAAATCCCCTCTCGATTCGTTCCATGAACGAGAGGTCCACAAATTGAACGATCAAACCTTTAAACAGTTAGGATCGTCTCAAATTCCCATCTTGGTCAAACCTTTAAACAGTTAGGACCAAAGCCAAAATCCCCTCTCGATTCGTTCCATGAACGAGAGGTCCACAAATTGAACGATCAAACCTTTAAACAGTTAGGATCGTCTCAAATTCCCATCTTGGTCAAACCTTTAAACAGTTAGGACCAAAGCCAAAATCCCCTCTCGATTCGTTCCATGAACGAGAGGTCCACAAATTGAACGATCAAACCTTTAAACAGTTAGGATCGTCTCAAATTCCCATCTTGGTCAAACCTTTAAACAGTTAGGACCAAAGCCAAAATCCCCTCTCGATTCGTTCCATGAACGAGAGGTCCACAAATTGAACGATCAAACCTTTAAACAGTTAGGATCGTCTCAAATTCCCATCTTGGTCAAACCTTTAAACAGTTAGGACCAAAGCCAAAATCCCCTCTCGATTCGTTCCATGAACGAGAGGTCCACAAATTGAACGATCAAACCTTTAAACAGTTAGGATCGTCTCAAATTCCCATCTTGGTCAAACCTTTAAACAGTTAGGACCAAAGCCAAAATCCCCTCTCGATTCGTTCCATGAACGAGAGGTCCACAAATTGAACGATCAAACCTTTAAACAGTTAGGATCGTCTCAAATTCCCATCTTGGTCAAACCTTTAAACAGTTAGGACCAAAGCCAAAATCCCCTCTCGATTCGTTCCATGAACGAGAGGTCCACAAATTGAACGATCAAACCTTTAAACAGTTAGGATCGTCTCAAATTCCCATCTTGGTCAAACCTTTAAACAGTTAGGACCAAAGCCAAAATCCCCTCTCGATTCGTTCCATGAACGAGAGGTCCACAAATTGAACGATCAAACCTTTAAACAGTTAGGATCGTCTCAAATTCCCATCTTGGTCAAACCTTTAAACAGTTAGGACCAAAGCCAAAATCCCCTCTCGATTCGTTCCATGAACGAGAGGTCCACAAATTGAACGATCAAACCTTTAAACAGTTAGGATCGTCTCAAATTCCCATCTTGGTCAAACCTTTAAACAGTTAGGACCAAAGCCAAAATCCCCTCTCGATTCGTTCCATGAACGAGAGGTCCACAAATTGAACGATCAAACCTTTAAACAGTTAGGATCGTCTCAAATTCCCATCTTGGTCAAACCTTTAAACAGTTAGGACCAAAGCCAAAATCCCCTCTCGATTCGTTCCATGAACGAGAGGTCCACAAATTGAACGATCAAACCTTTAAACAGTTAGGATCGTCTCAAATTCCCATCTTGGTCAAACCTTTAAACAGTTAGGACCAAAGCCAAAATCCCCTCTCGATTCGTTCCATGAACGAGAGGTCCACAAATTGAACGATCAAACCTTTAAACAGTTAGGATCGTCTCAAATTCCCATCTTGGTCAAACCTTTAAACAGTTAGGACCAAAGCCAAAATCCCCTCTCGATTCGTTCCATGAACGAGAGGTCCACAAATTGAACGATCAAACCTTTAAACAGTTAGGATCGTCTCAAATTCCCATCTTGGTCAAACCTTTAAACAGTTAGGACCAAAGCCAAAATCCCCTCTCGATTCGTTCCATGAACGAGAGGTCCACAAATTGAACGATCAAACCTTTAAACAGTTAGGATCGTCTCAAATTCCCATCTTGGTCAAACCTTTAAACAGTTAGGACCAAAGCCAAAATCCCCTCTCGATTCGTTCCATGAACGAGAGGTCCACAAATTGAACGATCAAACCTTTAAACAGTTAGGATCGTCTCAAATTCCCATCTTGGTCAAACCTTTAAACAGTTAGGACCAAAGCCAAAATCCCCTCTCGATTCGTTCCATGAACGAGAGGTCCACAAATTGAACGATCAAACCTTTAAACAGTTAGGATCGTCTCAAATTCCCATCTTGGTCAAACCTTTAAACAGTTAGGACCAAAGCCAAAATCCCCTCTCGATTCGTTCCATGAACGAGAGGTCCACAAATTGAACGATCAAACCTTTAAACAGTTAGGATCGTCTCAAATTCCCATCTTGGTCAAACCTTTAAACAGTTAGGACCAAAGCCAAAATCCCCTCTCGATTCGTTCCATGAACGAGAGGTCCACAAATTGAACGATCAAACCTTTAAACAGTTAGGATCGTCTCAAATTCCCATCTTGGTCAAACCTTTAAACAGTTAGGACCAAAGCCAAAATCCCCTCTCGATTCGTTCCATGAACGAGAGGTCCACAAATTGAACGATCAAACCTTTAAACAGTTAGGATCGTCTCAAATTCCCATCTTGGTCAAACCTTTAAACAGTTAGGACCAAAGCCAAAATCCCCTCTCGATTCGTTCCATGAACGAGAGGTCCACAAATTGAACGATCAAACCTTTAAACAGTTAGGATCGTCTCAAATTCCCATCTTGGTCAAACCTTTAAACAGTTAGGACCAAAGCCAAAATCCCCTCTCGATTCGTTCCATGAACGAGAGGTCCACAAATTGAACGATCAAACCTTTAAACAGTTAGGATCGTCTCAAATTCCCATCTTGGTCAAACCTTTAAACAGTTAGGACCAAAGCCAAAATCCCCTCTCGATTCGTTCCATGAACGAGAGGTCCACAAATTGAACGATCAAACCTTTAAACAGTTAGGATCGTCTCAAATTCCCATCTTGGTCAAACCTTTAAACAGTTAGGACCAAAGCCAAAATCCCCTCTCGATTCGTTCCATGAACGAGAGGTCCACAAATTGAACGATCAAACCTTTAAACAGTTAGGATCGTCTCAAATTCCCATCTTGGTCAAACCTTTAAACAGTTAGGACCAAAGCCAAAATCCCCTCTCGATTCGTTCCATGAACGAGAGGTCCACAAATTGAACGATCAAACCTTTAAACAGTTAGGATCGTCTCAAATTCCCATCTTGGTCAAACCTTTAAACAGTTAGGACCAAAGCCAAAATCCCCTCTCGATTCGTTCCATGAACGAGAGGTCCACAAATTGAACGATCAAACCTTTAAACAGTTAGGATCGTCTCAAATTCCCATCTTGGTCAAACCTTTAAACAGTTAGGACCAAAGCCAAAATCCCCTCTCGATTCGTTCCATGAACGAGAGGTCCACAAATTGAACGATCAAACCTTTAAACAGTTAGGATCGTCTCAAATTCCCATCTTGGTCAAACCTTTAAACAGTTAGGACCAAAGCCAAAATCCCCTCTCGATTCGTTCCATGAACGAGAGGTCCACAAATTGAACGATCAAACCTTTAAACAGTTAGGATCGTCTCAAATTCCCATTTTGGTCAAACCTTTAAACAGTTAGGACCAAAGCCAAAATCCCCTCTCGATTCGTTCCATGAACGAGAGGTCCACAAATTGAACGATCAAACCTTTAAACAGTTAGGATCGTCTCAAATTCCCATCTTGGTCAAACCTTTAAACAGTTAGGACCAAAGCCAAAATCCCCTCTCGATTCGTTCCATGAACGAGAGGTCCACAAATTAAACGATCAAACCTTTAAACAGTTAGGATCGTCTCAAATTCCCACTTGGTCAAACCTTATTACAGTTAGGACCAAAACCAAAACCCCCTTTCGATTCCTTCCATGAACGAGAGGTCCACTTTCAGTTGAATAATCAAACCTTATGACAGTTAGGATTATTCAAACCCGTCCAGATTCTCTAAGTGGAGATCCCACTTTGAGTTTCCTTTGCACCTGGAGATAGAATATAAAATTCTTCCTCTCCATCATCGGGTTCATCTCTACCAACAAACAAGAGACCAGGAGATAGAATATAAAATTCTTCCTCTCCATCATCGGGTTCATCTCTACCAACAAAATTTGTACCAGGAGATAGAATATAAAATTCTTCCTCTCCGATTCCGGGTTCATCTCTACCAACAAACAAGAGACCAGGAGATAGAATATAAAATTCTTCCTCTCCGATTCCGGGTTTATCTCTACCAACAAACAAGAGACCAAGAGATAGGATATAAAATTCTTCCTCTCCGATTCTGGGTTTATCTCTACCAACAAACAAGAGACCAGGAGATAGAATATAAAATTTTTCCTCTCCATCATCGGGTTCATCTCTACCAACAAAGAAGAGACCATATTACTCCAATAGGTACACGAGTCTAAACTGTTTCCCTACCATCAACAGGAAGTTTCTGGAGAATATCACTCAAAATATTCTTAAGAATAACCTGGCTACCTCCCAACGGGTATATGAGGTTAAACTATTTCCCGAACACTCCAATAAAGTATATGAGTATAAACTATCTCTACAATAGCAGTTCTAATTCAAGACTTCGACGACGGTCACGCGATAAACACAGCACCAGAGGGATTTTAGCTATTCTACAAAGCACTGAATATGCTAAAAGATGACGAAGTCAAGAGTTGAAGCCATTCATGAGTCCTTCCGTATGATCTACTCAATCAAGCCTTGAAGGGATTGCAAATAAGGCCTGTCTTATCCAAAGTGCCCCAGACTCCTCTATAAAATAACACGTCTAGAACACTTTGGAGAGGGTATCTGTAGGTGTCAAAAAATACTGAAAGATATCCAAATACAGCTGGAGAGAAGATCATCCAAAAAAATCAACAAAAGGACACAAGTATGGACTGTCTCGCCGTGCGAGACAGACTCTGCTGTCTCGCCGTGCGAGACAGACTTTAAACACTGTCTCGGCCAGCGAGACAGCAAACGCTGTCTCGCCCGCCGAGACAGCAAACGCTGTCTCGCGAGCACTGTTCATACAGAGGTTATAAATACCCCCGAGGTGATTTCTTTGAGGAGGCTGATCATTTGGAGCACTTCAGAGCAATCCAGAGCAGAGAGAGAGCAGAGGTCTTGAACTTTCGGCCACTCCTTGATATTCAGGCTTTGACTTGATTTCAAGAAGAACGACTATCTTACCTTGATAAGATATCATTTCAAGTTCTCACTTCGATAAACGAAGTCAGAATCATAAACCCCTCACGATTCAATCAGAATCTGTGATTTGGTGGTCCACGAGTCAAAGCGCTCCCGGCACAGGCAAAGATCCCACGCAAGCAGCGATCCAAACAACGATCCTACGTTTGTTTCTAAAAAGTTATAATTTTTCATTTTGTTGTGTAAAAGAGGTCTTATAAAAATGCTATTTCTTTGAATTTATTGTAATCGATCGAAGATATAATGAATTCCACAGCAAAACCAACTTTTGACGAAAACAAGCTGGCGACCACAGTGGGAGCCAACGGTCTCGCTGCCGAGACCGTCGTGTCGCAACCGATCAAGATTCCAGTTGAATCCATGGTCGAATACAAATTCGACCAAACCAAATTTGAGGAATATCTCTCATCATCCTCTTCAAGATCTTTATTGTCTCGCAAGTACAAGAGGATCTCAACATTGAAGAAGACTTCCATGCCAAAGAAGGCACAGAATGAAGACTCTCGCCTGATTGTTGCTGAGGATTCTACTCACAACCTCTCTGCTCATAATGGCTCTTCGCCAAGTAAAATTTTGGCATGTCAGCTTCTGGGGTCGTAGAGTCGTCTTCCATTGCTTTTTCTAGTCCAATGGACGCTCCTGACTTCCTCCATATTTCCTTGAGCTACTTAAACAGTCTCGTGAGGAAGGTGATTGAGGTTGTCACAGCTGGTCGGGGCCGCTTTGACTCCTTTAAGTCTCTCTTAGAAGCAGGCTTAAATGGGGTCAAAAGTGTTGGCAATGCTCATTGCTTTGAACGTTGTTCAGAAGCGATTTCCCATTTAGAAGCCCGGCTCAAACATTTGGAAGCCCTCAGCCATGAAGACATTCAGACACAGATCGTGTCTACTTTTGCTGACCTCCAGGTTGAAGAAGTGACTCGCCATGAGGCAATTGAGCGAGGTCTGGCTGAAAAAGAGCTTCAAGTTACGTATTTGCGAGAACAGAGCGATCTACGACAAAAAGAACTGGAGCTCTCTACTGCTTCCTTGGACCTCATTCGCATAAAACTTGTCGAGGCTGAGGTTGAAGGCCCAGCTTTCTCGCGAAGAAGCCGTCGTTAATATACTTGGGACCAAAAATGCAGACACTCTTTTGAATTACCGTACGTAAGCTCAGGCTCTTGAAAGAGCGAAGAAGGAGGCCGCCGCTGAAGTAGCACCCACCGAGGATGAGCTGCGGAGGAAGGCTGAAGCCGTTGTACGGGCCAGTCATGAAGAGAAGCTCTCTGATGCCAAAGCTCAACTTGCTTCTTTTGACTTGACCTTGTACTATTCTTTTGCTTAAGAACAGCTTTGTATCACTTCTTTTTGGTTTCTGAATAAAAAGTGATATTGGTTTCTCATTGTTTCTTGCATTTATCATGTTTTGATTTTAGATACAAGTCACGAGAAATGCCTGAGATGTATTCCTGACTTAGAATAAATCTCCACAATGGTTCTGGTACAGAAAACTCTCTTTATTATCGTTTAAGATAACTCTAGAAAGTTTTTAACTGCTAAGGATGAAAATTTTATTATTTTCCAGTAATGGGGTTGACTAGTAGAATTCTTCCTGTGTTATTTCTACTTTGAACACTGAAAGAAATCTATAAGTGTCAGCAGTATAGTTTTAACTTGGCAGGGGGATTATTGCGATCTGGGCAATTCTGAGGACTTATCGTTCTATTGACGAGAATCGATAAGTTGATTTTGTCAGAGATGTGATTTTAACGTGACAGGAGAAATATTGCGATCTGGGCAATTTTGAGGACTTATCGTTCTATTGACGAGAATCGATAAATTGATTTTGTCAGAGGTGTGATTTTAACGTGACATTTGTGGGGAAAGAATATTATAGCGTCTCACAGGGGAGAACTGCTATATGTTTTATCATCGGAGTGATGAGTTATAAGACTTGTGATTTGATCAAGATTTTGGGGGAGTTTATTACCCCACTGAAAACAAGTTATTTATTGCCCTGCTGAGGAGAGCCAATAAATCGACAATGAGTTGGAGACTTATCATTCTATTTTTTGAGAATTGATAAGTGGATTTTGGGGTGTAGTATTAACCCAATGAGAATTTAGATTCTGCTGAAGCATTCTATTAACGAGAATTGATAAGTGGATTTTGGGGTGTAGTATTAACCCAACGAGAATTTAGATTCTGCTGAAGAGATACAGAGGTTTTGACTAACACTCTGTTAAGAAGGCTCACAAGTGCAGGTTCTACATTTAGAAGAGTTGCAACGCTGAAGTGATCTTCGCGTTTGATGTTTGAAACGCGAGGTTCGGGCATTCGTGACGCTGGCTCAAGCTTTGCATTTGGGAAATTGAACGCGATAGTGAGCTTCGCGTTTTGGAGATGGTTGGGATTCACTCCTAGAATCCCGTGCCATCTTAACAGCTTGGCGGCTGTTATAAATAGACCTGAATGGTCACGTCAAAAGTCACTTGACTTTCAAAACTTTCGGCTATTTCAAAGAACGAGAACTCTCGTTTGATTACGGCGAGATCTCCGACGAGCTTCGTCTCCCTCGTTCAAAGGAGTTTCCTCCGATCGACTGCATCAATGGCGCCTTGGAGGACGGGTTCGAACTCCAAGAAGGTCGCTGAAGCGACTTCCGACATGCCGTCGGCTGAGAACACCGGCGGTGTTCTTGTCCATGCGGGAACCTTACCGTCGACATCGCCGCCGCAGGGGCCTCCCTGTCGTGGTGAGTGCTGACCGAAATAACTTGCCTTGGCAAGTTCTTTGAAAACCCTAGATGGGTTCTTGATAACGAGGAAGATGACTCGTTTTAGTTCAATGATAACGCGGGGTTAGGATACCCTATAGGTCTCAACCCTCGCGTTCAACTTGTTCAACACGAGGTTCGACCCTCGCGTTTTAGACTTCTGACGCGAGGCTCGACCTTCGCGTTGGAGATTTTGACACAAGGCTTTACCCCTTTGTGTTTCAGACTCTGTCTTTATGTCGATAACTCGCTTCTAGCTGCTAACTTCTGCTTTCGATTGTGTAGTGCTTTTCCCAAACGTGCCGCTTTCACAAGAGAACCATTTCGGATATATTGGTGGACCTGACCCGAATGAATTATTCAGTCTTCAGAACAGGATTCCATTGTGTACTTTTCCTGATTCGGAAAGAGCGGAAATGATTAAATTCCCTCAATGCTCTACTCTCAGGATTTTAATATCTGACTTAGACTTGGAGACCCCTGTTGGTCATGCCCAGTTTCCTAAACCAGCCTTCATATTTGGAGATCGCATACCAGTCGATGACCATCTCACATATGTAGAAGATTCGAAGCTGCTGCAGAGAACTGATAATCACTTTTTATTTCTCCCAAACATGAAGAGGATGTACCCACTCTCCTATTTCTTGAATGTGAGCTGCCGTCGGGGTTTGACCTTTGACATAGTAAAGGAGAAGGAGAACGTATCGCTTGGATTTGGTCAGTGAGGTCGTACACAAATCGGGGGACAACTCAAGGGGTTAAGACCTGGTTTATTTGAGAAGAAGGAGCTGGTTCCGGAGATGCCACGTCCAGCGAACATTTTTATCCACCAATTCCTTGCAATTCAGGGTGAATTCTCTACCCATACGTTCAGATCCCCTGGATGGGTCTGCTCTGGAGAAGGAGGTTGGTGGACCCGCATGGTTGACTTTGTTCTTGAGGAGCTTAAAGACTCGCTCGCTCAATCGGGTCTCACAGTTCGCGTGTTAGCTACACGATGGGGAGTCGTGCAGAGTTTTCACAATTTCTTCGCCATGTTGGAGAAATACAATCCGGACAGCTGCACATTCTTCACACCTGCAGGAGAGTTAGGTTTTGCTCTTCATGAGATGCAGGCAGTATCGGGGTTGTCGCTCGGAAAAACACCCTATGAGGAGTTTGTCCCCACCACCGAGGAGCTTTCTTTACTGAAGATGGCGCACCCGGAAATTTATGCTACCTTCTGGGAATTGATGTGCCACTTCCACATATGTGCCCAAGTCTTTGGGATGCGTGGAGGGGGCATTATGCATACCACATGGGCAGACTACCTCTTTCAAAAATTAAACCGGAAAGATGTAGCTGTATCCCGTGTCGCAGTTATTTCTCTTAAGGACGCCAAGGCTCGGATTAAAGCTCCTGGTGCTACTTACAAGACAGAGCATGCACAGGGTGACTTTGAAGCTGGTGTCGAATTTGAAAGTTTCCACTACCAAGCCACAGTCCCTATTTCTGACACCGCTCTACTTGCAGGCTTCTTCATGATTTGGTTGAAGCGGTGTGTGGTACCGTCAAGACCAATAGAATCAATATTAGCTGAGGTTGTGTACCCAGCTGTTTTGCTAGCGCATGGGAGACCTGTGAGTCTCCTTACTGCTATGGTTGGCTGTATTCAGAACGGCCTGAGGGTGTTGACTTCAGAACTTCTCAGCGCTTCGGGGGTCAAAGCTACAAAGAAGAAAGCTGGGAAAGCTCCTCAACCACGTGTTCTAGTGCCGTATACATATCTAGTGGCCTGGTTCGTGTTGCATTGCCCTTCATTGACGACGGGAATACATGAGGGTGATGATGCTTATATTCCCTTTGTACAGAGACTGGAGTCGGCCACGTGGACTAATTCTTATATAGTCAGGGCTCGACAACTTCTATCCCGGAAGGACAATTACCGGATTTTCTGTTGCGCTCCGAATTTTGACGGAGCTGACGTGCAGGATGCCCGCTTCATGGACTTGCTTTTCGAAGGCTCGTCTTCTTTGGAAGAGGGTACATTCAGCTGGCTTCTTATGATCAGGTTGGGTTACCTGGTCTACCGCTTACGGGAGAAGTGCATAATCGAGCCTTACATGCCTTCTCGGTTCGCCAGACAGTTTGGATATGACCAACTCTACGTTGGCAATCCTAACCCGGCGTTAGCTCAGATTGGGAATTTGTATGAAGGAGCTCGTGCATGGTACTTCTTCTCCATCGGGGGAACCCATGCGCAATTCACGTTACCCAACTCACCACCTGGCTGCTCTACTGTTATGGATTTCCGCCAGTGGTTTGCTGAAGTTTCTCAGGTCCCAGAATATGACGTTTATACTTCATGTATAAGCGAGATTCGAGAATTATATCGTTCACGAAGCGGTTCTGCGAGTACTCGTCTGCCAGGGATGGAAGAGCACCTATCTTGTGAACAGGAAGCGACCGGAGCCATTGAAGCTCCTTAGGACTTGTCCACCATAGAACCTTCTGAGGAAGAGGTTCCTACGGGGATGCGATGAAGTCTGCACTCGTTGAGCGTTTCACTGATGGAGAGGACGAAGTACCCCAACCAACCCCTTCTTTCCCTGAGGATGCTAGAGCTGGAGAGGTATCGCCCGTTGAGGGTTCTGAATCCGCTCCTCTTTCTCTTTTGCGAGACAAAAGTGCACGCAAGGACCCTTCTTCCGAAGTTGCTCCATCACTTGTTCAGGATGAACATACGGGTCCGATCTATCCAACTATTCCTCCTCCACGCTTGAGGGCTCTGAAGAAATCCATTGAGGAACTTGAACGTTGGATGCAGACAATTGTTAATATTGTCAGTGTTGAAGGAGCTTCTTTTGAAGATTGTGAGCCCATCTTGAACCAGTGTTTGGATGATATCAAGGGTAAAGGGGATGCATCATGGACTGAGCACTGTCAGGGAGGAATCACTCTTTTGAAGGCAGAATTAGCAAGTTTCAGGGAGCTGCAGCGCACCAATTTAGATTCTGAAGTGGAGCCGGCTCTTTCCTTGGTGATAATCTCCAGAGCACATCACCTAGGGACCCTTCGCAAGGACTTGTCTGACAAAAAGGCCCGCATATCAGCTTTAAGGAAGCGGCACTCTGCAGCATATGCTAAAATCAAAAGTGTTGCTTCTGATATCCGCGGTATCGAAAAGACTATCGTTCGATTAGAGGCCGAGTTGGACCAGAAAAAAGCCCAATTGGCCCACTATGAGGATGTCAGAAAAGAGCTTGGGCATCAAAGTGGCCAAATTTATACAGATTTTTGCCGTACGCTCCATGCGGCTGAGCGGATTCGCAAAGAAATTGTTGCTGCCCCTCCACTTGAAGCAGAGCTCAGAAAGGAGATCGAGGAACAAGTCCGAGCAGCTCAACCGGGAGAAACTCTCTGCCTTCAAGTCTAGGCTAAAAACCCTCAAGTTGATGAGGCCTGATGTTTAGATCTTGTTCCGTCCTTGGCTAAGGAATTTTGTATCTTTTTCATTTTGTTTGTCATCATTTTGTGTTTAGACTAACAACATTGAATGAAAATGATATCATTTTGCCTTTTATCGTTTCTTTTGCTGAAATCTGGCTTAAAACCTTGGAGAATAATGCTAGCACTATTGAAATTCTCTTTATCATTTATTAGAATAATTCCAGCAAATTACAATCGTCAGAGGTGTAGTGTTAACATGACGAAATATAAGACGGAATTACACTATAAATAGGCAACCCCCAGCCTGATTTAGCTGGGGTTTAGGGGGCTACATGATTTACGGGAAGTATCTCTTGAGGAACTTCCCATTAATTGGCATCATGAGCATATCTCCTTCTTGATTGATGAGGCGGTATGCTCCGTTCGAATAGACAGATTCTATTACGAAGGGCCCTTCCCATTTAGGATTGAACTTCCCTTTGGTTTTGTGTGTCATCACCATGGGTCGTCTGTTAGCTAAAACTAAATCGCCTTTCTTGAAAATCCGTTCCTTAACCTTTTTGTTGTAGGCTTTGGAAATACGAGCTTGATACAATTGATCTGTTGCTGAGCTTGAAGTCGTCTGTCGTCTAAGACTTCAAATTCTTGCAGACGTCGTTGATGCTTTTCTTCTTCTGTTAGTCCAGTTGTGATAGCAACTCTCAGAGAAGGGATCTGGATTTCCAATGGCAATACAGCCTCGCATCTGTATACTAGAGAGAACGGTGTAGCTCTTGTAGAAGTCCTTACTGTCGTGCGATAAGCCCACAGACATTCGCCAAGTCTTTCATCCCAATCGCGCCGACTTTTGGAAACAAATTTTTTGAGAAGCTTCAATATGGTTTTGTTAAAAGCTTCTGCAAGACCATTTGTTGGCAGATAATATGCTGTGGATGCAACACTTTGGATTCTGAATTTGTCACAAAATCTCTGGAATCCAAAGCTGACGAATTGTGTCCCGTTGTCGTGAACTATTCGCCTCGGGACTCCAAAACGGTAGATGACATGATGTTTGATGAACTTGATCACATTCGAAGTCTGACTTCTTTCAGCGGGATAGCCTCCGCCCATTTGGAGAAATAGTCAGTTACGGCTAGAATGAACCGGTGTCCCTTGGTTGTTGGAGGGGAAATCGGTCCGATGATATCCATACCCCACATTTTGAATGGCCAGGTTGCTGATGTGGGGTGTAAGTTCCCTGGCGCTTGGTGGATGAAGTCTTCATGAATTTGGCACGCGTGACAACGTTTAGCGTAGTCAATCGCATCTGAAAACATCTTCGGCCAATAATAGCCGATTCGTCGGAGGCGATCTCCTAATTTAGCTCCAGGCTGATGAGCTCCGCACATTCCGTCGTGAGCTTCCTTGAGGGCCTCTTTCGCTTCCTTCCGAGAAAGGCATCGAAGTAAAACTCCATCATGTGATTTACGATACAAGACTTGAGAAACTGCATCGTAATAGAATCGGAGGGCTTTTCGTTTAATTGCAGCCGCTTCCTTAGGATCATCAGGCAGAATTCTATATAGGGCATAGTCGATATACGGGAACCGCCAATCCCTAGATTCGAACTCCATAAATGCCGTACAGACGTCTCCTGACGTCGTCTCGTCTGAGTTTTCCTCCATAGGAATTTTGGAAAAGTATAGCTTACGTCCTATGACCGGAATCGTCGTTTCGATCCCTGGGGGCAAGGCTGCTGAATATTAAGCTCTTCAGCTAACTGCATTCCTAATAGCAGAGCATTATACTCGGCTACATTGTTGGTGCAGGGTTCGATTAAGGAAAATCCTCTTGGGATTACATGGCCGTTCGGAGAGATTAGCACTACTCTCACTCCCGCGGTAATTGATCCATGAGGGTTTGCTCTTGATGCACCGTCGAAGAATAACTTCCACACTTGCATAGCTTCTTGAGTAGCGCAAGCTTCGGCGACTTCGTTGGGTAATTCTTCATACAACTTAGACGTTCCTGATACTGGATGATCGGCTAAGAAGTCTGCTATTGCTTGACCTTTGACCACCTTTTGAGGCATGAACTGCATGTCGTATTGTGACAAGAGAATGGCCCACTTTGCGAGCCGGCAATTCAGAGATGATGGTTTCGTCATCAGCACTCTCAAGGGATTCACCTTAGAGATGACGTGAATTGTCTGTCCAACTAGGTAATGTCGTATCTTTTGAATTGCGAATACCAAGGCGAGACATTCTTTTTCGACCGGATTGTACCGGTGTTCGGCTCCCATCATAGTCCTGCTCAGGTAATAGATGGCTTGCTCTTGACCTTAATCATTGTTCTGGGCTAACAAAGCCCCAAGAGAATGGTCCATGACCCTCACATATAACAGGAATGGTTTTCCTGATATCGGGGCTACGAGAACTGGTGGTTGAGTGAGATATCTCTTAATCTCCTCGAATGCTTTTTGACACTCTCCATCCCAGACGAAGGATATTCCTTTCTTCATGAGCTTAGAGAAAGGTTGGCAACGCCCTGAAAGATTCGATATAAATCTTCGGATGTAGGCCAGTCTACCTTGTAAACCTCTGAGCTCTTTGAGATTCTTTGGAGGTGGCATGTCTTGGATGGCACGCACTTTCTCTGGATCAAGGGAGATCCCCTTGGAGGTAACGATAAATCCTAGGAATTTTCCGCTTGAAACTCTGAGAAACGATTTCGTCGGATTCATCTTCAGCTGATGTGCTCGCATGATCTCGAACATTGTCTTCAGATCTGTAAGATGATCATCTTTACATTGGCTCTTTACTGCTATATCATCGATGTAGGATTCGATCTTCTTTCGAAGGTGTTCGTAAAAGATCGTGTTCATTACACGTTGATAAGTTGCACCTGCGTTTTTTTAGGCCGAATGGCATCACTGTGTAGCAATATACCCCCAGTGGTGTTCTAAAAGCAGTGTGTTTCTCGTCGTCCGGGTGCATCTTGATTTGATTGTACCCGGAGAATCCGTCCATGAAAGACAACCTTTCATATTCGCAAGTGTTGTCAATCATAACATCCATGATAGGAAGCGGGAATTCGTCTTTCGGACAAGCGGCATTGAGATCGCGGAAGTCGATGCATATCCGGACCTTACCGTTCTTTTTGGGAACTGGAACAATGTTGGCTACCCAGTCCGGGTGTTGTTCTTCCCTAACAAAACCTGAGTCTATAAGCTTTCTAACTTCTGACTGAATTGATTCCATGATCTCTGGACGAAACCTGCGTTGTTGCTGTTTAATGGGTTTTGCATCCGGATCGATGTTGAGACGGTGCATGGCAACCTTTGGGTCAAGACCCGACATATCTTTATAGTTCCAAGCGAAGACATCTATATATTCTTGGATGAGGGATATAAGGTCTTCTTTTTCGGATGATGATAAGTCTTCGGCTATAAAGATGGGCTTAGGATCATGTTCATCTCCCATGTTGACCTGGATCACTTTATCTTCAGTGGGCGGTTCGCGTTGTTCGAAATGCATATCCCACAGGATATTAAGACGCTTGATCCAAGGATCGTCGGTCGATTCCATTAACTCCTCGTCACCCCCTACGTCTTCATCTGGATGACTGGTTGAAACCATGTTCACAGTCAGGCTTTTAAAGAAAGGTCCAACACTGACGTCGGACTCGTATGAAGATATTCCAGATGAATGATCGTGATGCAGGTAATTAATGATTTCGTTTTCCGAGGTGGGGGGAGGCGTAACGTAACCCACGCCTCTCCCGGTTTTTTGATAATAGTCCGGAGGTTTTCCTTCAGGAGTGAGAGACATCCGGATCGGGGTTCGTCTTCCTTTCCCAAAGTTTAAGCCCTGTTTCTCATTAAAATTATACCTCATTCATTTCATTAAGTATATAGAGTTGGGTTCATGGTAATGGAATTGGGGAACTCCGTCGTCTTCCTCTGAACTTGCTTGTTTGAGTTGTTCGGGTTTGACTTTACCAAAACAGATCGGCTTCTGCCCTTTCCTTTTGGATGGGACTTTGAAGAAAGCCTTCCGTGCGTCCTCCACTTCTTCATCTGAAGCGAAGGATGACTGGATTGGCAAGGTGAGCGACGCCTCTGTGCACAGTATGTGCCATGGGTTGGTACCTGCACTAGAATCATTCTCTATTTGTTCATTTTTAGGAGAGACATCAGACAAGTACGCTAAAATGAAATCTTCATTAATGCACCACTCGCCCTCACTCGGTACATCATTATTACTCTCACCCTGACCCATTACATCAAAGTTTAACTCCCAAGGACAATCTTCATCAGGATCTGGTTCGATGTCAGCTTCGTTACCGCTGTCCACATCTTCTTTCTCTTGGGATTCCAAATAGAAGACGGAGTCGGTGTGGAAGTTTTCCACCCCTCGAAAGGGGTATTTTTCTGCGATTAAGGTTCGAACTTCGCCCTCGTTATTGGCGTACTTCATGACTTAATGCAGAGTAGATGGGACAATACGGTTTGCATGTATCCACGGTCGTCCTAGCAAAAGATTATAGGACGTGTCCGCATCTATGATGTAGCATGCTACTTCAGACTTAAGATCTCCGATCTGGCATCTGAGCTTGATCTTTCCTAGAGGTTGGGTGCTGTTTGCATTGAACCCAAAGATAGTAGTCTGGGTGGTGTGCAGTCGGTGCATAGGTATCCCTAAGACCTGCATGACCCTGTAAGGCATGATGCTGAGCGCTGAGCCTGGGTCAACCTGAACACGACTGATTTCAGAGGATCCAATATACCCTGTGTAGTATAGTGGTCGGTCGAGGATCCGATATACCCTGTGTAGTACAGTGGTCGGTCATGCTCGTGCTTGACTTGCATATCTTCCTGAGTGAATGATATGCATGGCATACTTCTCGCTGCTTGTAGGCATTGTAGACAAAGTTGATCTTCAGAAGCTTCGGGAATCGGAGTTACTTGAGTAATGAAGCTCTCTGTATTCTTTAAAGCTTCAATTAGAGCTTCCTTGGTGGATTTGGACAACCTTAGGAGCTCATATAAAGTAATCCTGGCCGGTATGTTGGCCAACTGCGCCATAACATTGAACTGGAAGGGAGCGCTCGATTCTCCGGATTCTTGGTGGAGATTTTTGTTGAATCGGAGCTCCTTCTGTTTTCCTTTATCAACCGGCTTCTTCGGGACAGAACCCCCAGCGTCTTGGGGATGCTCTTCAACTTCTGGAGCATTCTGGCCGTAATCCCTCAAGTAAGCTTTTCCTGACCGAGTGCTAGGGTTGTCTCCTGGGTATGCTGCCAGGGCGATCCTCTCCTCTTCTGAATCAGTAAGAGGTTTGAGTGTGTCATCATTCTCAGTAATGGAGGGGCTAATCATATTGGAAGACTTAGCCTTGCCTCCCTTCTTTTTGGACGAGGTGTTTGTCCATTATTGATCTCTTAGCAGATCAGGGTGGACCCACATGATTTTCCCTTTTGGGATAGTAAGGGGTACCAACCCCCTGTCTTTTTGACTATGCAAGTCAACATTCTTCAGGTGCATTTCTCCCTTGCGAATGGGCACAACACCATTTGCAGTTACCACTGGGGGAAAGTCACTGAATTGGACCGCTATCACATTAGTGGATACGGTCTTCTGTTCTGGCTTCAAAGTGAGCACATTAGCATTCACCAAATTCTGCAAGATGTCTTTGAAGACATAGCACTTTTTGGTAGGATGTCCAAGGAATATGTGATAACGACAATAATTAGGGTCATCCACTTTCCCTGCTTCATCCGGCTTCCTGATCTCAGGCAATTACAGCTTGTTGTTCTTTTGAAGCAACTGGAATAAGGTATCCACATGCTCCTCTTTAAACAAATATTGCTTGGGCGCCCTTTGTTGATTGGACGCCTTGCCTTGCTTATTAGGCGGTGGTACTCGCGTGTAATCAGCTGCTAAAGTCTCCTTCCCCTTAGACCGCTGGGCGTTGTTCTGGTTGCGTTGTTGTTGCTGTTGCGGCTTGGGTTGCGACTCTTCTTCAGATTTAACTCGCGCCACTATCTCCTCAGCTTGTTCTCCTTGTGAAACTAGTTGTCTCCAGGAGCGACACTCCGCTACCCCCATCTGAGCAAGGAGCTGGGTCTACAGGTTGTGCCTGCAACTTTCAACCAAAGTTGATTGAGTCATACCTGAGGGGCATCGCAATGCCATGCTGCGGAATCTTTCCACATAGGCCTTGATGGACTCTCCTTTCCTTTGTTTAGTGGTGAGAAGAGTTGGGACTGAGACCTCTGTATCGTCCTCAAAGAATCTGGCCAAGAATAGCCTTTCCAGGTCTACCCATTTCTGGATGGATCTGGCAGGCAGTTTCATGAACCATTCGAAAGCGACACCCTTAAGGGTACCGATAAATAGCCTGGTCAGGATGGCGTCATTTGCTACTACATCTCTAGTTTGGGATTTGAAGTAGTAGATGTGTTGGTTTGGCGATCCTGTGCCATCGAACGGTTGTAAGGTAGGGGCCTTAAATTTCGGCGGGTAAGGAGCTGTATCCCACTCGGCAGGGTAAGGCAGCACTACTCCTTCTTCACGGAGCTCGCTTCGGTTGGCGATTACGTTGAGGCGAGCCTCCAGTTCATCCACCTTGGTGGATTAGGGGTGCAGTTCTTTTTCTATCTCCCTCTCACCTTCGGAAGAGGATTCCAGATGGTGAGTCTCACGATCCGAATGTTCGGTTGCTTTTTGCATTCCCTTTGATGTAGTCCGCCGGGAATATTCAGGTTTGTGGCCTTTTTCAGCGAGAAGTTGGGCCAACATATCCTTTAATTGGAGAAGTGTCTCTTGCTGTGCCTGGAGCATGACATGATGTTCGTCCACTCTTTTGGCTATGTCCTCGGTGTTCCCTGTCATGTAAACAGAAACCTCCTGTGCTCCGACAGAGCTTTAAGATTGAGATTCGACTATTGCCGAATGTTCTTCACTTGTTGTAATGCCTTTGGCTAACTTTTGATAGTTAACCGGGCGAATAGCTTCTATCCGCGTCCGAGTATTCTGATATACTCCTTCGAACTGGTCACAAATTTCCCTAACAGTTGGGGAGTGACTTTTCTGTGACTCATCGGAATCAGTATGCGAGGTTTTCCCTCGGCCGATCATATTAATAGTGATCTGAGGGTATTCCGCTTCAGCTGTCTTCTTTCTGTAGCGGCGTTGTCGTTTGGCAGGCCTAACGACGTTCGTCAACCTGTCGAATACGGACTACCGAGGTGTGGATGCACAGCAATGGCATTTTGACAGGACCGCCGAAATAAGCCTCTCACATTGACATGAGTGAGCTGCTTATACTGTTGGTTTTCCTCTCGACAGTAATTCCCGCAAATCAGGAACTGGGGAGGAAACTTTCCCCGGGCTTGGAGGCAGAGATAGAACCCCCTGCCCTTGGGTAGATGAGATTGGTTCTTGTCGAACGTGGATTTTGAAGCCACGCTAACTTTTCTGAACCTGGCGGACCTCTTGAAGATCACGTTCCTGAGAAATAACGCGAGGGTCGCGTTCTTGGAGAATAACGCAAGGGTCACGTTGAGATTTGTAAACATTAGGCCGAGGCCTACGTTTAAATGAGGAAACAGACCTCTGAGGGTCATGTTTTGATTGAACGCGCCCCTGAGGGTCGCGTTTAGGTTGAACGCGCCCCTGAGGTTTCACGTAGATGTGCTCGTCGTATGGATCTTCTCCGTCGACGAGCGGCGTTCTTCTTGGCTTGTTTCAAAGCCCTAGCAGCAACGTCGTTGACGCTTACAGGACTCGTCTCCTCCAGAGGCCGTTTGTGGCCCGAAGCATGTCTTGCTAACACGGATGTGGGATCTTCCGCCAGCAGAGCCAGTTTGAGTTCCTGGCCGAAGGAGAGGGCTTTCTTCGGCTTTTCAACAACAGAATTGACCTTCTTGGAGGTCTTGCAGACATCGTGCTTATCCTTGGGGCTAAGCGATCCAGAGGATAATGCTTCCTCGTACTTAGCTTGATCAAACTCCACGATGAGAGTTTCTACAGTAGTTCCCATGAGGTGGACGTCGGACTGCGCCACCACTTCTTCGTCAGAAAAGCTACGTCCCCAGCAGAGTCGCCATCTTTTGTATGAGGGAAAATTGCAAAGAAAAGAACAAAGAAAATTGATTTGTATTCCTTTGATTCTGATTACAATTTGATTACAAAAGAGAAGAGAACGAATTTGATTCTCTCCTTTGTTTAAAACTGGGTTCTTCTCGGTAGCGATGGAATGCCTCCTTCGATTGCTCGCGTCGAATTTGCTCTCCGTTGACGATCCGACCGTCTTTTTTTTCTCGTGGGAACGATGAACTTCTGTGGAAAGTTATATAAGTAACTCTTCAACGAGTTTAGGAACTCTGAACGAGTTAGAACTCTGTTAATAGAGTTGTTAGAACCGAAAATTCGGTTAATGACCAAGCTGATATTCTGTTGTTGAAGAATCTTCTCAGATTTGATCTTCTGACTTGATTCAAAAATCCTATCTCCAGGGATTTTAATGCTGCTGCTGTTGAATCACCGAACCGAGTGGTTGAGATCCTCCGAATCCCACCTATTGCCCCCCTGTTCTAATGAAAGCCAGCCTCCTTAACTCAGTTGAGTTTGTTGAGTTTTTATAGGGGGATAAGAGGTTGTAACTGCCCTCTAAATCCGCTCCTAAGTGGGCGAAAATCCCTCAGAACGTGGGATAACGGTTTTGAGGCCGTTCGGCTTGTGTTTGAACAAGTCAAAACGCCCAATCTGGCGTTCAGAACCCAACTTCGCCTCTTAGAATTGAGACGCGAAGTTGGGTGTTGGCTGAACATTGATGAACGCGAGGGTCGCTCGCGTTTTGGTTTGTTGTAGCTTAGAAACGCGGGGGTCGGTGTTGGCTGGACCCCTACGAATGCGAGGGTCGCTCACGTTTGGTCTGTGGCTTGGAAACACGGGGGTGACATCTGCGTTTCAGAAGGAGCTTTTTGACTTGTAACTTCTTCTATGAAGCGTTGCGAGGACCGTTGTTCAGTAATCCTAGCTTTAGCTGTTGTGGGGTGTGAAAGTCGTCATATTGTAACTTTCACTGTAGAATGTGAAGACTGCTGAATAGAGTTTTCATCAGTTATCGGAAGTGTCGTTGAATTGTAACTCTTCTCGATCTATGTGAAAAGTCCTCCATTTGCAGCTTTCGATTGTCGGCGCGAAAGCTATTTGATTGTAGCTTTCGTTGTAGGAACTTGACGGGAATCAACATCCATAGTGTTTTTAGATGAATATTTGCCCACAGCTCTCTACCAAGCAACTCACCAACTACGTCCAACCTTTTATTTCTGAAATCATTGTACTGTTCATCAGCATCTCTAACAGTTGCTAATATAATATTAGTCATGTTGTTGTCGCAACCATCAAGATCAATCATCTCAGAAATGAGGCCGTATTTGTAGCGATTATAGGATTGCGAATACAGTGATTAGACAGCCATCTGATTATGACTTCTATCGTAGGAGCTTGATAGGGATCAGCTATCCATTATGATTTTTAGACAGCCTACAACCCAGTTTGAGACACCTTCATATTTGGGGTTGTCCTGCGGAAATACGAATTTATAATCCACATGAAAAGAAACTGGACTCTAGAACAACCAGTGGTTTCTTCATTGGTTATCCAGAAAAATCTAAAGGGTATAGATTTTCTTGTCCTAACCATAGCACGAAAATTGTTAAAACTGGAAATGTCAGGTTCATTGAAAATGGTGACATTAGTGGGAGTATGGAACCACGTAAAGTGGAAATCCAAGAAGTTAGAATGAACATTCATTTACCTTTAACTTCTTCTCAAGTTGTTATTCCTACAGTTGTTGAACATTTTAACGACTTTCAAGAACAACAAATAAATGATCAAACACTCCATGAAGACGTTGTTACCAATGAACCTGCAATAGATATACCCCATAAAGAAGTAGCATTAAGAAGGTCTCAAAGACAGAAAAAATCTGCTATTTCTGATGATTATGTGGTTTATCTACAAGAGTCAGAACATGACCTTGGAATTGATGAAGATCAGGTTTCATTTTCACAGGCCATGAAAAGTCACAATTCTGATAAATGGTTTGATGCCATGAAAGATGAGTTGAAATCAATGAAGCATAATGAAGTTTGGGATCTTATAGAATTGCCTAAAGGTTATAAAAGAGTTGGGTGTAAATGGGTCTTTAAGACCAAACATGACTCAAATGGTAATATCGAACGATACAAGGCTAGACTCGTTGCCAAAGGTTTTACTCAGAAGGATGGTGTTGACTATAAAGAAACATTTGCTCTTGTTTTGAAAAAGGATTCATTTAGAATTGTTATGGCTATGGTGGCTCATTATGACTTAGAGCTACATCAAATGGATGTGAAAACCGTTTTTCTAAATGGAAATTTAGATGAAGAAGTTTACATGGACCAACCCGAGGGTTTTTCAGTTGAAGGAAAGGAACACATGGTGTGTAAGCTTAAGAGGTCAATATACGGGCTCAAACAAGCTTCCGGACAATGGTATATTAAGTTTAATGATACTATCACATCTTTTGGATTTAAAGAAAACATCGTTGATCGATGTATATATCTAAAGATCAGTGGGAGCAACTTTATATTTCTGATTCTATATGTTGATGATATCTTGCTTGCTACTAATGATCTTTGCTTGTTACACGAGACCAAGAAATTTCTCTCTAAGAACTTCGAAATGAAAGATATGGGTGAGGCATCCTATGTGATTGGAATTGAAATATTCTGTGACAGATCACAATGATTGTTAGGGTTGTCTCAGAAATCATATATTAATAAAGTTCTAGAGAGGTTCAAGATGGATAAATGCTCTGCATCTATTGTTCCAATTCAAAAAGGGGATAAATTTAGTCTTATGTAATGTCCAAAGAATGAATTGGAACTCAAACAAATGGAACAAATTCCTTGTGCATCCATCGTTGGGAGCTTAATGTATGCTCAGGTTTGTACAAGACCTGACATTAGTTTTGCTGCCGGAATGCTGGGTAGATATCAAAGTAATCCAGGATTGGATCATTGGAAAGCTGCAAAGAAGGTATTGAGATACTTGCAATGAACAAAGGATCATATGCTCACGTATAGGAGATCTGATCACCTTGAGGTGATTGGATATTCAGATTCAGATTTTGCTGGGTGTTTGGATACTAAAAAATCCATATTTGGTTATTTGTTCCTTTTAGCTGGAGGAGCGATCTCATAGAAAAGTACAAAGCAGTCTGCCATTGTTGCATCGACTATGGAGGCTAAGATCATGGCATGTTTTGAGGCCACTGTTCATGGACTATGACTGCGGAATTTCATTTCAAGACTTGGAATTGTTGACAGTATTGCCAAGCCGCTTAAAATTCGTTGTGATAATGCTGCAGCAGTCTTTTTTTCTAAAACGACAAATATTCGAAAGGTGCTAAACATATGGAATTAAAATACTTTGCCGTTAAAGAAGAAGTTCAGAAACAAAGGGTGTCAATTGAACATATTAGCACAAATCTCATGGTTGCGGATCCGTTAACAAAAGGATTGCCACCAAAGACATTTACTGAACATGTCGAAAGAATGGGCATTATTGAAAATCATTACTAACTGTTATGTAAAGTTTATGTTTATTATATATTTGACACCTTGAGCTCATCTGAATATTGTTTCTGATATATTAATGCATCATGCTCTTTATTGTTAGTGTACACGTGAATGATTATGTGAATATTAACAGGATTTGTCCTTGACAAGGACATTATTGTTGTGTTAGTGTACACGTGAATGATTATGTGAATATTAACAGGATTTGTCCTTGACAAGGACATTATTGTTGGACCATTATGATAAGTCTTATTACAGGTCATGTTTAGTTTAAAACTAATATTGTGATACATAGAAGGGACTATGTCGATTTAAATGCATACGACCGCTATGATCCTTATTAGTTTTTCTACTTAATGATGATTGATGGTTTGATCAATATGATGATGGAATTAACTTACACTATGCATATTATGTTGTATTATTAAATCATGATGTTAAATTATGAAACATGGACCAAGTGGGAGAATGTTAGATTTTAGTGAAGTGACCCACGTTTTTGTTTTAAACAACTTTAGTGGCCATGTTTTTTTTTCTTTTGGTTTAAGAAACTGGTCATGATTTATTTTAGTTATATAACTAATCATGTTTTATGCTAAGTTCTTATTGGTCAAGATAACTACTCACATTGATGGATTGTGAGTAATTATTTTATTTTAAAAGACTTGGTCCTCTCTCTACCTTGTATGGGAAAAAATTTCTCTCCATCAAGAAAATTTCAGAAAAACTAAAAAAAGGGTTAAGAGAGAGAAACTCAAGCCTTCAAGGTTGTTCATCTTACAATTAATTTCTCTTTCAAGTTTTAAATCATGGATCAAGGTACGTTTTCTTAATTAGATTGTACATTGTGAAAATCATATTGTTCTAAGATCTTGGTATTATGATGATTAAATCAAAATAAAGTTTGATTTACTTAAGAATTTAAGTTTACATTGAGATGATAACGCGTACCACCATCTGCCAGTAAGAAGTGAAGAGAATTGGCTGAGAAAGGCTTAGGTGCTGAAATAATCCATGATGGACAATCATCGGTGTGAGATGGCTGCCAAGCACTAGCAGAAAGGAGATGAAGAAGGGCTTGAACTTGAAGCCTTTCCTCCTCACCATGAGGACGCCTGAGAGTAGGCTTCCAAACCTAAGAAATCCCTTGAATTCGCCCTTGAGATACTACAGAAACAAGCTTGGGGAAGGCAAGGTTATATGCTTTTGGGAAGAGGCTTGCAAGAGAATTATCACCAATCCACTTATCCTCCCAAAAACAGACCCTAGTACCAGAACCAACTGCCCATTTGACGCAGCCAGAGAAGAAGGGGAAGCAAGAGTGAACATCTTTCCAAAATTTTGAGCTGTGATAGGGAAGGGATTGAATGTGTAGGTTGAGCGGGTATATAGATCGAAGGACACTGCCTACATGGTGGTTGTTATCTAAGAAATTCCATAACCATTTAGATAGAAGGGAAATATTGAAGAGGTGAAGATTGGGGACTCCCAACCCTCTGTAGACTTTAGGGGAGTAGACAATCCCTCATCTCACTGGGTGGATGCCTTTATTACTATTAGAAGTCCTACCCCAAAGGAAGTTGCGCCTGATTTTATCGATTTCTTTGATGAGCCAGGATGGAAGTTTGAAAAATGACATGAAGTATAGTGGTATAGAGGAAAGGACTGATTTAATTAACACCAGTCGGCCACCTATAGACAATTGTTTACTTTTCCATAGAGAGAGCTTGCGATGAATTGAATCTAACAAAGGTTGCCAGTCGGTTCTGGATAAAGATCCTCTTCTCAGGGGAAGACCAAGGTATTTAAAAGGAGGGGATGCAAAAGAACAGTTGAGGATATTCACTAGTAGATGACCTTTGGAGGGGGATTTCCCACTATAGAACAGGTTGGATTTGGAAAAGTTAATGGCCAGTCCTGAAGAATTTTCAAAGAGGTATAGAATAGATTTGAGGTTTGTGATGTCAGTGGAAGAATCTTTGTAAAAGATGATGGTGTCGTCTGCAAATTGCAATGAATTGATGTCATTGAGCTTGCCTTTAAGATGCAATTCTGAGAGATCTCCGTGATCACAACTGTTGTGCAACATCCTGCAGAGAACATCAGCTACCAGGAGAAAAAGCATGGGGCCAATGTAGATATTAGTAGTGGTGAAGATAATGGGATATGTAAAGAGATAGAAGATGAGACAAACATTAGTGTGTCTAAAGAAGATCTTCTTACAATATCAAAGCTAAGAAAAGAACAAAAGCATGCATTTGATATTATAACTCAAAAGATCTTCTCAAACACTCCTGCAACTTTCTTTGTAGATGGTCTGGGAAAAACTTATTTATAAATTACAATTCTCGCCGCTGTTAGGTCAGGGTCAGGGAGTTTCATAGCTTTACTTGCTGCAACACACTCAAGATTTAAGCTATCCATCAATGTAGATGATAATACTAATTGCAATTTAATATTAGTAAACAAATTGGGCTAGCCAAGTTATTACATGCTGCAAAAGTTATTATATGGGATGAAGCTACAATGACAAAAGACAAGCAACAGAGACGCTCTTGATGAGATGTTAGGAGACATAAATGATTGTAAGTTACCTTTCGGTAGAAAATTAGTAATATTTGGCGGTGACTTCCGTCAGGTATTAGCTGTAGTTTCTAAGTCTACAAGAGAAGAAATACTAGATGCAAGTTTACCAAAGTCAAAGGTCATAGCTGCATGAGGGCAAGGGGCCTGATTGATTGGTGTAGGTTGCTTGTTTTGCCTTGGAAATAAAGATTATGGTCAGGGTCAAGTCAGGCTCTCTTCTTGAGTAGTGATTATTTTCCATAGCGATTTGCTGGAGCGAGCCCTATTATTGCCCGAGGTCCTTTTCCACAAACACTATTTATTTTCTTTTGCCATTTTTATTTGCTATTTCGGTGTATTTTTGGCTGTTTAGAGGGATGTTGCGCACAACGAAAATTTCGGCAGCACCTCCGGTGCGTAAGGTGCACAACAATCACAACGGAAATCCTGTTTCACAAAGGAAACAAGAACCGAAAGCAAAATAACTCAACAAAGTAAGATATCAGCTCTTCCTCTCAACAAGAACCGAAAGCAAAATAACTCAACAAAGTAAGATATCAGCTCTTCCTCTCATCAGTTCTAGGACTGACTTGTCGAGGGAACCTACAAGTTCCTCTCATCAGTTCTAGGACTGACTTGTCGAGGGAACCTACAAGCTATACAAATCACGGCAAGAACATAAATTTTACGTGGTTCGGTAAATTACCTACGTCCATGGGGCAAGGAGGGAGGATCTACTATTAGAGGGAAAGAATACAACTAGGGTTTACAATCTCACAATTTAAACCCTCACACAAACTCTCAAATCCCTCACACAAATACTCTCTCAAAGGGATGCTCTAAACCCTCAAAAGGGACTGCTCAAAATCTTGCGTCACCAAATATGCGTCTACTCTTTCTGCTCTTGCGTCGCCAAATATGCGTCTGCAGCAAAATCTCTCTCTGCTCTCGCTTGTACGCGCTGCCAAAAAGAAAACCAGTCGCCTGCAGTTTTCACCCTCACTTTTGCACACAAATTCTCCTTGCACGAATTCCGAAACCCTAGAAACTAGGATTTTATAGGCTCAATCTCGGGTGGGCCTCTTTGTCCGCTGAACTAAACAAAGTCCCCACAAGTTCACATGCTCACGCGCTTTGGTTTCACCTGCTCACGCGTTCTCATCATTTCCTGTGCATTCACAATTTCGTGGCCCCCACTTGGAAAGAATAACCTACTGTTCACAATTCTCCACCTCGGCGAACGTTTTTCCCAAAACTAAGCCGACACTGACTACACCAAATGCATCACTTGTTATGTCTAGTACGCCACGGCAACGGACTCATGACAACGGACTCCATCCACAACAAGTCGAGACCCATACGGGAGTGCGATCACTCACCCAAAACAACAGTGTCTACTCACCAAATTGGCTACATCATAAAGACTACCTACGTATCCTCTTGCCTAAAGAATCAAGCCTTCACGTAGTTCACCCAATGGCCTCCAAAGGCCTCAATCCACTAGAAGAGTTCGCAACTCTTCTCTAATATCATCAACTCCGCGGTTAATAGCACATCCAATGGCCCCAAACTAAAACAATCCAAACACCTCCACCTAAGATGAACCAATGGCCATATCCAGACTCCATCTATTAGCTGCACTCGAATCGATCAACCTATCATCTGCATCCAAATCAACACGATTCCTAATCTGTGTCACATCAGCTGGAATCCCAAATGATACAGTATGATCTGGAGTCTCCACCCAACGTGGAGTAGCATCACCACCACCCGCTGTGATGTCCCAAAGATCTGATCACCACTCTCCACCTGCTGAGAGTCAAACGTAACATACCTGCTCAGAACAAAGTCAGAAGCCAATACCTGATAATCAAACATGTATCTGACTCTCAAATGTGCTATCGGATCAAATCTCACATCTATGATGTGACCAAGTGTTGGGTAGCCAAACATCCGATGCAACCCAAAATCTAAAGCAGCTCCACCAGATCCAAAATCTCTACATACATCAGTCGGCAACCTATGCATAAGATGGCCCAAACATGTCATAGCCCTCACACCAATGCCAATGCTCGACATCAAACGCCGATCCTCCTCCAGAAAGGAACAGCTCCCCAAATCTGCCATCTCATTACGTCGCCTCAAAGTTTCCATACCAATGAAGTGTCTCCTATTGCCGCGAGCTCGGTACAAATGTAAGAAAGAACCCATACCATAATCAGAACGTCGAGTTACCTTTCTACCAACAGACTTCCTCCATCTGTTGTATGCTTCTAGGACTTCACACCAACGGGGCTTGGTTGCAACCTACCAATGACTAGAACAATCCCCAACTACGGAAACCACATACCTATTACCTCCCAATGATGCTCCCTTGGAAGGCCCCCGAAGGCCTGAATGAACACCCCTCAGAAGACCCCTCGAATGATGGATAAAAGTGCCAAACTCCACCCCGGTCTTCTTACTCATACCAATGGGTTCACAGGACTTTAAACTGCAGGTCAAAGCACTCATCAACAACCTATGCACGGTATTACCAATCAAATAACCCAGCATCAAACAATGCCACAGTCTAGCCGAATCTGATGAAGTCGTCATCACCCTATCAATCATCGTGCTTTCGAGTAAATAATACAAATTACTCCTTCTGACGCCCTTCATCACAATCATGGACCCTAATGTGACCTTCAAGCGTGCATCCACCAAGGTCACCCTATAGCTTACTACCTCCAAAGCTTCAAGTGAAATGATGTTCATCTTTAATTGTGGAACGAACCTTACATCATCCAATTCTCGCATCATCCCGTCACTCATCTTAATCCGAACGGTACCAATACTACCAATAGAGCATGCATGTCCATTACCTATGAGCACAACATCCTCTCTTTCCAACTCCTGAAAGCTGGAGAACAAATTCCTCCTAGGACAAACATGGTAAGAAGCACCCGAATACAACATCCACTCTGTAGAGTCGGCATCACAAACTGATGGTAGTGCGGATAACGAATAGCCTGAAGAATCCGAATCTGAATTGTTGCCACTAGTCTTGATAACATTCACCTCTGAAGCTTGTACAACTTTCCCTTTATTCTTCTCAGCTCGATCTAACTTTGGGCATTTAGCTTTCCAATATCTATCCTCTTTACAAAAAGCACAATGATTCCTATGAATTCCACGATGTGCCCCTTTAGGCTATGACCTCCTGCTTCGGTTTGAACAATGGCTATGAACTACTAATGCATCTCCTGATGCCTTCTCGGAGGGTTCATCAACACTCTTCCTCAACTCATAATTCACCAACGCTGAGGTCACCTCATTGTAACTAACAGTAGTTCTTCTATTAATCATAGTTAGGACAAAAGTACCATAATCATCCTCAGGCAATAAAAACAAAAGTAGCATCGTTTTGTCTTCATCCTCAACCATGATATCCACATTGTCCATGTCTGAAAGTAGCTTTGTGAAGTTGTTAACATGCTCCCTGATGGAAACTCCCCTCTTCATCATGAACTAGTAAAACCTCTTCTTCAAGTAAAGCTGATTCTCAATGCTCTTAGTAATATATTTTTCATTGAGTGTTTCCTATATCTTCTTCGCTGACGTCTCGTTCATCACACCATAAATAAGACTCGGTGTCAAGCATGACCGAATAACTCCACATGCCCTACTATTCATCTTCTTCCAAACCTTTTCTTCCATATCAGTAGGTTTCTCTTGCAACTCAAGAGTCTCTTCCAAGTTTTGAGCGTCCAACGCATCTATCACCTGGTACCTCCACAAACCAAAATTGATCTTACCGTCGAATTTCGGAACATCAATCTTCATATTATTGATGCTCAAACTATGTATCATCTTCGTAAGAGACGAAACCGATGTGCTTGATTCTCTCATGTTGTCGATCTAACTCTTTAAATAAGAATCCAACAGCGAATCCTTCGAACAAGCTTCCAAGTCCAACCCAAAACTCTGATACCACTTGTTGTGTGTAGCGAAAATTTCGGCAGCACCTCTGGTGCATAAGGTACACAACAAAAGATTAGATCACAATAGAAATCCTATTTCACAAAGGAAATAAGAACTGAAAGTAAAATAACTCAACAAAGTGAGATATCATCTCTTCCTCTCATCAGTTCTAGGACTGACTTATCGAGGGAACCTACAAGCTATACAAATCACGACAAGAACATAAATTTTACGTGGTTCGGTAAATTACCTACGTCTACGGGCAAGGAGGGGGGAGATCTACTATTAGAGGGGGAGAATACAACTATGGTTTACAATCTCATAATTTAAACCCTTACACAAACTCTCAGATTCCTCACACAAATACTCTCTCAAAGGGATGCTCTAAACCCTCAAAAGGGACTGCTCAAAATCTGCACCGCCAAATCTGCGTCTACTCTTTTTGCTCTTGCGTCACCAAATATGTGTCTGCAGCAAAATCTCTCTCTTCTCTCGCTTGCACGCGCTGCCAAAAAGAAAACCAGTCGCCTGCGATTTTCCCCCTCACTTTTGCACACGAATTCTCCTTGCACGAATTCCAAAACCCTAGAAACTAGGCTTTTATAGGCTCAATCTCGAGTGGGCCTCTTTGTCCACTGAATTAAACAAAGTCCCCACAAGTTCACCTGCTCACGCACTTTGGTTTCACCTGCTCACGCGTTCTCATCATTTCCCGTGCATTCACAATTTCGTGGCCCCCACTTGGAAAGAAGAACCCACGTGTTCACAGGGGAAAAGATGAATATTGAAAGTTTTTATAATTTATAAATTACAAAAACCAGTTGAAAGTTTTGGGTTTTGCACCACGGAAGTAACCATGTAAAGCACCATTAAGAGACAGAGAGAACTTAAGAGTAGTAATGCACTCCATGATCCAGCTTATTATGGCATTTGGAAAACCCAAACCGGCTAGCATGTCTCTAATAAAATCCTAACTTATAGTATTAAAAGTCTTCCTCAAATCAATATTTAGTATGGCCCTAGGAGAATTATTTTTCCTCCCATAGTATTTAATGAGCTCATGAGCCATCAAGATGTTGCTAGAAATGAGTCTCAGGGCCTGCCCTGGGGTAAGCCCACCAAGCCCCGACGCTAGGGCAACCCAGGGCCGGGGGCAACCGGTCGCGGAGGGAGGAGACAACCCAGGGCCGGGGGCAACCGGTCACGGAGGGAGGAGGAGGCAACCCAGGGGTTTATTTACAAATAAACATATTCTTCAATAATTTAATCTAGATCTAATAATATCCTAACAAAGGCGCCACCCTTTCCGACTCAAATCAGAAACTAGGGTTTCATATTCTCCCCAAAAATGACTCCTTTCGTTCCTTTCAATCTCCGTCGTACGATTCTGATCTCAGCGATCCTACGGCTGGCGCTCATCTACGGCGAGTGGCAGGACCCACACATGGTGGTGAGGTACACCAACATCGATTACTCCGTCTTCTCAGATGTCGCTGACTTAGTATTGAAGGGGAACTCGCTGTTCGAGAGGTCAACGTATAGATACTCTCCTTTGTTGGCTTTTTTGCTCGTTCCTAGTTCATTGATCCATCGATCTTGGGGAAAATTCCTTTTCCCTTCAACTAGTATGAATCTTTTTGATGTCGATGTATTTTTAGTAGTGTAAGGACTATGAATTTTGATACTAATTAAAAATAATTTTTTGGTATTTTTGAATATTTAATTATTATTTTAGAAGAGTATCTGTATTTTTCTTGATTTTCTACAATTTTCTATGATTGAAAAAACCTGATTATATATTTATTTAAATAATTTTGATATTTATAATTTTATTTTGTGTGGTTAAAATTTTTGCAATTAATTTGTTGTGTTATTGGTACTATTACGTATTATTTTGAATAATATGTTATATTATTTATATTATTACGTATTATTTCATATAATACATGGTATTATTAATTACATATTTTTTTATAATTTATTGTATTATTTTTACTGTTACATATTATCTATCATATTAGTATAACAAGTACGTTTTACTGTGTATATAATTATCCCATAATTATTTAATTTTAAATGTAAGTAAATATATTTTTATTATTAATTATTCTTGTTTAATTGTACAATATGCGTATATTTTGACTATTTCATATCAACTGTTGTAATAGCACAACATGTACGTTTTTATTTATAGATAATTATTCTAAAATTAGTTTAATTTTTAAAATACCGTAATTATTTTATTTTAATTGTTTTCCCCTTTTATATATATATATATATATATATATATATATATATATATATATATAGAGAGAGAG
>NC_033803.1:53632981-53696815 GCF_001876935.1 Asparagus officinalis | reverse complement strand
CCGAGCCGCCGGACCCCGCTCCCAATGTCGGATTTGATCTCACATGTCGACGTCGACACGTTCGACGAATACATCGAGGCAAGATCTCGCGTTTACCTTGTTTCTTAATTAATGGTTAATATTGTGTTAATATGATGATTAGATGTAGATAAATTATTTTATGGTTAATATTGTTGTTAGTATGATAATTACATATAGTTAAATTATTATTGTGGTTAATATGTATTTTTGGATATATGCGTGGAATGATGATTGCGAGCACAGGGTGAAAATTTGATTAATAATATTGTTAATCGTATTTTTAAGAAATTGCGGACATGAAATGACAAGTTATGTATTAAAATTAGAATTTACAAAATTTTATTAAAAAGGAAATAATTAAGGGAAATTTATAAAATAGGAAAATATTACTTTTCATGCAGAAAGGAATTAATATATTTATTTTACATAAATATTTTTATTTTAAATTAGTTATAATAAGAAATAGTTTTAAATAATAATTTTGGAAAAAGAATGTTATTATTTATGATAATATGACTGATCGTCGTAGAGCGTGACATTTCATGTGCAAAACGACATCGGTTCCTAGTTTTCTTTTACCGCATTATTATATTAGAGAATACTTAAGTACAGATAACTTGTATGAGGAGTTTGGATATTCCAGTAGTGATGAAGTCCCTTATGTATGTATTCATACTATAGTATTTGTTTATGCATTTCATGTTCATTATAGTTCTCATTTCTGCTTCATAATCCTGTTTAATCATGTTTAACATGTCATACTATATTCATGATCTGTTGATGTATTGAGAACCTTAGTAGTTCATGATTTAGTAGCCTTGTGTGTCATGAATAGACTTAGTGACATGTGTGAGTGTGTTGTCTGGTTAGGCGGTGAACCCGAGTTTTCAATGAGGATTATGGTTAACTTAGAAAAATGAGAAGAGTTAGGATGGGGAAGTCAGTGTTCATGTGATCAGATAAGACTATTGACGTATCTTTCGCGCTTGCACTAGTGCCTTGTGTCGGCCTGGGGTGGGTCTGAGGGAGGCAGTGAAACGTTGCGCGTAGATGAATTTGTGAACAACCGGTTATCCGAGAATCTGGGTGAGATATGGATCAGTGACCTGTTATTGGATGGCTAGTTACATGACTTGTTACTTAGATGATTATGGATTCTTGTGAGATGTGGACCAGTTATATTTCTTTTCATACATAGATTGGGATTAATATTTAATTATCTACAAATTAAGACATATGGTATATACATAAGGGTTTCCTTGTTTGGATTATTTTGCTCGACGTACTACGTCTCGAATTGTAGATTTTTAAGTATTAATTCCATCTAGTTGTATGACATTGTTACTTGGATGATTATTCTGATGGCTAGCTGCATGATCTTGTTACCTGGTTGATTTCCTTGGATTCTTTGATTATTATATGCTATTGGTGGATTTCGTCTAGTTTTTTAGTATTTTAGTTGCATGTTTCTATTTATTATTACTATTTCACCTTGGTCATTCGACCGTTTTCTTTTCTCCCTTGTGGGATCTTGTCGTGTGCCATGCACGCTGACGTACACATATTTTATCTGGTGTACATCAGATTTAGGAGACGGACAACCTCAGTTCGGAATCATACAGGAGCTAGAGGATTCTTATCAGGGGTGCATTGTAGAAGGAGTAGAAGATCCAGCTGAAGCGTAGTGATTTTCTTCTGTAATAGTTATGGAATATTTGAACTCTTTATCATATTTTTTTCCTTAGTTTAATAATGGATTTTTATATTTTTTTAGTATTATTCTTTTGGACTATGTATTTCTTATTCCTAGTTGGACTGTTTTGTAATAAGGGTACGTTGAACCCATATTTTTATGTCTGGGATGATTTACCATGGATGATATGTTTATTTCTTATTCTGGATTGTCTTTATATTCTTGCTATTGTGATCGGGGACCTGTGATTAAGATTTATGTATTTGACGCTTAGCATATTGGATTGAGAAGAAAAGAAAAAAAAATGATAGTATATATTTCTTCTCAATCTAATACGTCGCGGGCTTGTTCACGTTCCGATTCACGGGTATTTTGGGAAGTGGGGCATGACAAGTAGTATATTTTAGTTAGCATTTATGCGTTAGTTGATTTGATAGTTGCTTAAAATGGAAAGAAAGTGATATGTTTCCTAATTTTAGTATGCAATACTGAAATCAATACTGATATTGCTGGATCATAATGAGGTAGATGAATCAATAATATTATATGGGTTTTTTAATCTTTCGTTGGCTGCACGCCTACACTCCTCCCTCCGATTGAAAAATGAATACTTGGAGAAACTTGAGTATAATGACTTAATTGAAGAATTCACTTCAAAAAAGTTCAAGGAGAAGTATTTTTCTTTGAATTAAATTGTAGCACAAATGTAATCTTTTCTTATAAAAATATTGATTTTACAAGAGAATATTATCAGTTTGAGCTCAATATAGAACGTTAAATAATATTATATGTATTCATTTTTATCGTTATTGTTCATACCAAATTTTTAATATAAGGGGCAATCAAAATTGGATTTGGCTAGGGCAACCCAAACCTCGGGGCCGGCCCTGATGAGTCCCCCTTTAACAAATGCACTTTGTGCATCATTGATCAAATACCCCATGACCTTCTGAATTCTACATGCTATAATTTTTGTAATGATTTTATAGACAACATTGCAACATGAAATGGGTCTAAAGTCTGATGATGAGCTTGGATTAAGAATTTTGGGCACTAGAGTGATTGAAGTGGTATTGTAGGTGCCAAGATGCTTACCCGAGTAGAAAACTCTTTAATTGCTATGAAAAGGTCCTCCTTGTTGATATTCCAAGCATTCTTGGAGAAAGAAGCACTGAAACCATCAGGCCCTGGAGCTTTGCCATCTGCCATGGAGAAAACAACTTTTTTGATCCCATCTCTAGAGACGGGCCTGCTCAGCACATTACATTAGCTTTGGGAGAGAACTGGTCCACTTGAAATCACAACTGGGTCAGGAAGTATGGTAGGTGTTTTTGTACCAAGGAGATATTTGTAATAATCAGTAAATTCACTTATGATCCCTGGCATATCTGAGATTTTGATCCTAGCCTCAAATTGTATTTATAGAATTCTATTTTGATGTTTCTTAACCTTCATGATAGAGTGGAAGAAATGAGAGCCTTTGTCTCCATGCAATCCCCAATTTATATTTTCTTTTTGTCTGAAAAAGGAGACTTCACATTCCACCAGTTTTGTGTATTTTTTTCACACATTCTTTCTCCTTTGAGATTAACACAGGATCTAAAAGATTGCTATTTAACTGACATTGGATATCATCTAACTCTGCTTTGGCTCTTGAGACTTGCTCACTTATGTTCATAAAATGCTTATTGTTCAGATCCTTCAAAACAGGTTTCAACTTTTTGAGTTTTGAGTGCAGCCCGTACATGTTATATCCATATATACTTTTATCCTATACTGATTTTACTGCTAAAATGAAATCTGGATGCTTTGTCCATATATTAAAATTTTTGAAGGGTCTCTTGCCCTCAAAATTTTCATTTCCCGTAGTTAACAAAGCAGGAGAATGATCAGAACATGAAGGCATAAGAAATTCCACTTGATTGGAATTATAAAGCTGGATCCAATCTTCATTCACTAGCACCCTATCAAGCCTGCACCATATCCTTGCATCTGCCTCTTGTTTGTTATTCCAGGTGAAAAAACACCCTGTAGTTTTAATGTGCATTAGTTGGCTTGAATTAATGAAGTTTTGCAACTCCTCAGTATCAGTAGCTGTGACTAGTGCACCACCAATTTTCTCTTCACTATCCATTATAGCATTGAAATCACCACCAATCAGCCATAGTCTATTTATATTATTATTAAATGCCAGGAGATCTTCCGAGAGCATTTTCCTGCCTTCCTGATAATTTAGAGCATATACAATTGTGATTAGGCAAGATAGTTTATCATCTCTAGATTGCACTTCACAAGTCATATATTGTTCTGCTGACTTCAGGCACTTAACAGTGAGAAAATCATTATCCCAAAGGATCTGAATTCTACCATTATTTGCTTCATGAAAATTTGATATCCACTCCTAGTTTTTTTAAATCGTCCTGGCAATATTTTGCATTCTTCCTTTAGCAACCTTTGTTTCCAAAAGAGCAAGAAAAGAGAGCTTATATTCCTAAATAAAATGCCTAACTACTTCATGTTTAGAGGATTTATTGAATCCTCTAATGTTCCATATGGCCAAGTGCATTATTGAGTAAAACCCTCTCTATCAATACTAGAGGGATCCAGTTCCACTATCTGATGATCCAAAAGAGAGAAGTGTGAGGCTTGAATTGAGGGACCATGATCCTTCACAAAAGATCTTTTAGTTACACTTCTAAAGACATTTGTAAACCCTGAAGTGTTTATATTTGGAGTAGAACTGTAATTTCCTAATAATCTTTGTCTATGCACATTCTGTGCATGTTTACCAGAAACATGCACATTTGGAATTGTATCAGCATTTTGTTTCTCCAGACCATGTATCCCAGGATTTACACTCATAATATCTTCTTCATTCTGATTTTGACTTTCAACAACTGGTATATTCTCAACATATCTACTATTCTGCCCAGAGTTACCAGATTTATCCCTTTTTTTAGCAGATTCTTTCTTACTTGCAGGTTCCTGATGCACATTTGCATTATTTACTTTTGTTTGCTTGTTTACTGGTACCCACTTCATATTAGCAACTTTCCTCCTGCATTTCTCAGTTTCATGCGCTATAATGTTACATAGAAAACACCATCTTAGCTTAAGTTCATATAGGACAGTTTGTTTATAGCTTTTTCCACCAGGAACTGGAATAGTTATACTATCTGGCAAAGGATCTTTTAAAGGAAGTTTAATCTCCAATAATACCCTGGCATAGCTCAATCTCTCTCTTGTAGAAGTAAGTTTATCTGTTTCTATTGGTTTACCAATAGAGCTTGCAATTTTACTTATGCCAACTGAACTCCAAAGATTTAATCTCAAATTAGGAAATTGTACCCATATAGGATAGCTGTAATCCTGATTTTTTTCCGTGTTTGTGTCAATGGTCCATGGTTTTAGAATTAATGGTTTAGAACCAAAAAAACAGGGACCGGCCTCAAGCACATCTCTCATTTGCACATCAGTTTGAAAATCAAATAAGAAAACACCCTGCTTGATTAAAGAGACTTTTGGAATTGAGATTGAGCCCCAAAGTTTAGTGACATAAGATTCCATAGACTTGCTTGATTAAAGAGACTTTTGGAATTGAGATTGAGCCCCAAAGTTTAGTGACATAAGATTCCATAGACTTGAATTTAACATTTAAACCAATAACATGAGATTGAGCCCCAAAGTTTAGTGACATAAGATTCCATAGACTTGAATTTAACATTTAAACCAATAACATGGCCTATCAGAGCTTTTTTCCAGTAAACCTCCCCTTCTTTCCATTCTTCCTCAGAGAAAACAATTGTATTAGCTTAGGAAGATTGTAGAAAATTAAGAGGCGGTCCATTACCAGATCTTCTGTTATCGGCAAAGAGGCTTGCAGAAGTTTTTTTAGGTTCTTGGATCTTATTTTTCTCATGCTCAAAATCAACAGAATTTTGAATATCATCATTTTGATTACCAAAACCTAATGTCTCAGGCTTAAGAGCATTCAAATTTTCAAGATTCAAAAGATCATCATTCTTTATCCTATCAACAGTATTAGCAGTAGAAATCAATGGAATAATAACTTCATCTTGAAACAAGGCAATTTTTGAGATAGAATCAACATTACCAGAAACATAAAGATGTTGAATCAAGGAAGAATCCCTCTCTAGCTCAAGATCATCGGCCCAAGAAACCCTCGTGGATCTGTCAGCAACATTTTTAGTGACTCACTTTCATCAATCAAATATTTATCTTATTAAAAGTGCATATGAAAGTGAAATGAATAAATTGTGTGACATAAGATTTATTGCATATTCTACTTCCCCCAAAAGTTGTGCCAATTTCATATGAAAGTGGAGTTGAGACCACTTTAACTAATTTAAAAAATAAAGTTTAATTAAAAATTTCTTTCACTGATAACTCCTTTCATTAATTAAACGAACTTTTTTGTTCTGTGGCCGATGCGGCTCAGAACTTTGGAACATGAGTTTAAACTTTAGGGCTTTTATATATTATTCCCTTGTGTCCTTGATATTTTAAATTACTCCTCAAATTATTGAAGTTCCTAGCTAACTAATCAGAATCATAGAAAAGTTCATGTTAGTGGGATGATGATAAGAAGTGGCGGTCTTTTTCATGGTGCACGTTAGCGGGCGATCTCTGTCCCGCTAACCTGTGCCCCCGCCGAGTTTTAATGGCAAGAAAGAAGAGAAACAATGGTACGAAGATCCTAAATCTAGGATTGAGAGCTGCAAATTCTTGTTTGTAATCATCTGGTGATCAATCTGGTATGAGTTTGGCCGAAGATGATGAAGATCTTAAGCTCGAGTTGATGGGGTCAACGAGTCCAAAGGGAGAGAAGAAGAAGCTACTGATGAAAGATATTCTCAATTCAAACAAAAGCTTGGTGGATTCTCTTCAGCAATCTCAGAGGATTCTTGAAAAGAACGGATTTCAATCGCGAAATCTCTGTAAGTCCTCAATCTCTAGTGCTAGCTCATCTCGGATTTCTTGGGCTGATGATCTTGATTTGGAATTTTCATCAAGCCTTTCATCAAAGAATATTCATAACAATGATTCTTCCTTGATGCTGGATTCTTCTTTGATTTCAAATGAATTTACTATACCTTTGAATCTGGATAGAAAAATTACTGATCAAATTGAGACTTCACCTCAAAGAAATGATAAAACTGGTTTTCTTGGAGGGGAGAAAGAATTCCTACCATGATAATCATATTTTATTATAATTTTATACCCTCATTATCTATTTTATATGAATAAATATACCATTAATAATTGTTGTTAGCTTAGTTTCCATATAATTGAATGAAAATATCAATAAACATAAAAACCCCTCAAAATCTCTTTTCTCTATTTTGTAGCATTTTAGAAGCCCATGAAGCAAAACCTTAAAAGAGGAAAATGATTGAAGTCCAAAGAGAAAAGCCCATCAAAACAATACACCAAGAAAAGCAATGGAATGGACTTGGATGCAAAGAGTTGGAATGAAATGGACTTGGATGCAAAAGATTACATTTGCTTTGATTTTGAAGAATAGGCCGGACTTTGTGGTTGCTACAGCAACGTTGGATTTTCTCAAATGAATGAAATGAACTTTCACTACATGGGCCGAAAACAAATGAATGTAAATGGGTCGGATTTCATTTTCTTTTTCAAAATCAAATGAAATAGATGGAGAACTTCATCAAGCCTTGCTGCAAACAACAATGGGCCGAAAATCACAAGCTTACAATGGACCAGATTTGTTTTAAAAAAAATCAAATGAAAACTTCATTAGTTGCTACAAGTGGGCCGGACATGATTTTCATCAAATGAAGCATTTGGGCTAGATTTGTTTCTTTGCTGCAGCTTTGATTTATTTTGAAGGAGACCGGACTTAGGACCTGCGGACTTGATTACTTGCTGAGCTCATTTTCGGTTTTTTAAATCAAATAACAAATGAGAGAATGGGCCGGAGTTTGATTGAAAATCAAATGAATCAATGGGCCAAATGCCATTGTATTGCTGCAGATTTCATTTTCAATCAAATGGGAAGATTGAGGGCCGGACTTGATTGCTGAAACTCTTCATGGATCAACTTAATTTTCAATTGATTTCTTTGAAAATCAATTAGGCCTCTTATGTTGGATTAGAGAAGAACAAAAAGCAAATTCAAAGGTGGAGATTATTGCTTGGGGCTCAAGACAAATCCAATGGCTCATATTCATTGAAGATTACTATAAATAGGGGTAGAGAGTGATGGGTTAAGGGTGTGAAAAATTTTGTAAACTCCTTTTGGAGAGGAGGGCTACTCTTAATTGAGAAGGCCTTCCAAAAATTGTAACTTTAGTTGCAATTAATAATAATAATTTTTTCCTCTTTAAATTTGTTCTTTCTCCTCTTTGTTGAATGATGAGGATGGAGATGAAGATCAATTTGAAGGTTTGCATTTCTTTTCTCTTTTATTTCTTTTTAGTAATTTCTTTATTATTGCTTATTAGTTAGATTTAAATTCATGCTTGTAGTGTAGATTTATTTTCTTGTCTTTTTATTTCTTTTTACACTTTAATTTGTAGAATAGATTTATTTTCTTGCATTTAATTTTTGTAATATATTTTGTAGTTTAGATTTTTATTTTCTTTGTAATTAGATTTATTTCTTGTTCATAGTTTAGATTTTTCTTTTCTTTTTATTTTTGTAATTAGTTATTTTTCTTCTTGAGTAATTTTAACTTAGATGATAATTTGATAGGTTACACTTTCCTTAAATGGTTTGATAATCTATGCTTAATAAATCTAAGTTGAAATATGATAAAAAGAGAATAGTTTATATTTTGTAATTGAAATTGGTTAGTTGATTATATTCTAGATTTCTTACCTCTTTTGAATCCTCCATCTTAACTTTCTTAAATTTTGTTTTCATTCTTGGTTTATTTCTTGATTTTATTCATTCTTCTTTCTTGCCTTATGATTTCATTTATTCGTTAATTCTTTCTTCTCTCCTCTAAAATTCAATTTATTATCTCTTGCACATAAATCAAAACAACCACTCATCACAATCATATTTATTCTTTATTCCTAATTGTCATGCACAAAACATAAGAACCATTTCTACTAATCTCTTAAAATCACCTTCCTCGTGGGATCGATATTTTTTATACTATAACTTGATAAATTGTGCACTTACAATTTTGGTATATAATTATGCCGCATCACACCACTTGTAAAATCCAATGGAAAAGGGGGAAATGTTTCACTGTCGATTGTTAATTCTAATAAAAAAATCTAAAGAAGTGCCTATTCCAGACCCTGAAATCAATAAAAGAAGCTGGGTGAGCTTTTTTGCAGATAATAGAAAACCTGGAAATGGTTTCAATCTGAATTATGTTCAACCTGATGTTGATGATTCAGTAACTTTTGATGAAGATGAGTGGAATGAAGGAGGATCCATTTGGAAGTTTTCTCTTATTGGATTGGTTTTGGGATTAAATGTAAAATACAAAGCTATAGAAAATTATGTGATGAAAGTATGGGGAAGCTTAGCAGTACCAGAAGTCTGTCTTCTAAAACCTGGACTTTTCCTTTTCAAGTTCAAAACCCTTCAAGATATGAGTACCATTCTAGAGAATGGTCCATGGTTTTTGGGTTCCAGACCGCTCCTCCTTAAGCCTTGGTCTATTGATGATGAACTAGAAAAAAGAAAGGATTGTGTCTACCCTGTATGGATACACTTGTCAGGATTGAGACTTAACTTGTGGAATGCAAGAAGTATTAGCAAAATTGCCTGTCTTATAGGCAAACCAATTGCTACAGATAAGCTTACAGCAAATAAACAAAGGCTATCATATGCAAGAGTGTTGGTTGAAATCACAATGCCTTGTGCAAGGAAACAAAGTAAGGAAAATATCTCCAAGAAAATCAAATGAAGGAAATAACAAAAGTGACCCCTGTGCAATTGATAGGGGGGCACTCCATATGAACTTATCATTTTGGAATGTGAGGGGATTAAACAAATCCCCTAAACAGCAGTTGGTGAAAAATTATATTTTACAGTATCATTTATCCTTTATAGCCCTCATTGAAACCAAGATTAAGGAATCACTGCTGGATGTAACTGCTAAGAGCATTGCTAAAAATTGGAAATGGATGTCAAATGTGAGAGATTCTGAGAAAGCTAGAATTATTATCCTCTGGGATCCAAATTTCTTTGACATTCAGGTGATCAAATTATCAGACCAGCATATTACTTGTACTATGAATTCATTGGATGGTAGACTTAGCTGTATAACTTCGCAGTCTATGGGTTTAACAGACAAGAAGCTAGAGAAGATTTATGGGTCTTAATCAGATATCCCAGAATATTGGAAATGTACCATGGATCATATGTGGAGACTTTAATACCTTATTAAACAATGAGGAAAAGCTTGGTGGAATTAATCTAACAGAGGCTGATACCAAAGATTTTAAAAGCTTCATTGAGGATTGCAATCTCAGTCACTTGAAAACTCAGGGGTGTTTTTATACCTAAAATAATAAACAGGGTGCAAATTTAATGATCTGGATAGAGCCTTGGTCAATGATGCATGGATTGATAAGTATACCTCTAGCCATGTGGAATTCATGCTCCCCAGTTTTTCTGACCATTCTCCAGCTATTGTGTCAGTATATGAAGATTTGGTACAATGAAAAAAGTCTTTCAAAATTTTCAAAATGTGGACCAAGCATACAAATTTCATACCTACTGTCTCAAAATTTTGGCAAACACCTATTCCAGGTTATGCTATGTACTCAGTATATACAAAACTCAAAATGCTGAGAAAGGAGTTAAAAGATTTGAACAAGAAGCATTTTTACAACATTACTGATCAAGTGCAAAGAGCAAAAATTTCTTTGGAAGAGGCTCATAGAATTCTACAAACTGGCCCTCTCATTTCTAAATATATTAAACAGGAGAAAGAGTGCATTCTAACATACAATAAACTCCTTGATTGTGAAATGTCTTTCTATAAGCAAAAGGCCAGAATTGCTTGGAATGTGCATGGTGATAGGAGCTCAAAACTGTTTCATGATATAGCAAAGTATAAAAGGCACAATAATAGAGTTCTAATCCTCTACAACAGCAGGGGAGATAGAATTATTGATGGTGAAGAAATTGTACAAGAGCTTATATCATATTATAAAAATCTAATGGGCAAGGCAACAAATACTCTTCCTCCTGACATCAACATCATTAAGTCAGGTCCATGTCTAAGTGATTCACAAGTCAAAGAGTTGTCGAACCCAGTTTCAAAAGATGAAATAAAGGCATCTGTTTTCTCATTATCTGAAGACATAGCCCCAGGGCCAAATGGATACAGTATGTCTTTTTTCAAAATTGCATAGCCTGTAATTGGGGATGAGATTATCTTAGCTATTGAGGAATTGTTCAGGACTGGTAAGTTGTTGGGGATAGCAAACTCTACCTCAATTACTCTTATTCCTAAAATTCAGTGTCCTAAAACTCCCTCAGACTTAAGGCCAATCTCTTGTTGTAACTGCATATACAAGTTCATAACAAAGATTCTGGCAAACAGAATTAAACCTGTTATGGGATATATTGTAAATGAGGCTCAAAGTGCTTTTGTAAAGGGAAGGCAAATCTCAAGCAACATAATGTTAGCACATGAACTAGTGAAAAACTACAGCAGAAGGCATATATCTTCAAGGGTCAAGCTGAATATTGACATAAGGAAGGCCTTTGATACAATAAGTTGGAGCTTTATTTAAAAAATGCTTATAAGATTGGGTTTTCCAACTGGCATGATAGGATGGATTATGTCCTGCATTACTACTTCAAAGTATTCTATATCTCTCAATGGATCATTACAAATGGATCATTACAAGGATATTTCAAGGGTGAACGTGGGTTAAGACAGGGGGATCCTCTCTCCCCTTACCTTTTCATCCTAGGTATGGAGTATTTATCAAGAAGTTTGACATCCTTAAAAGATTACAAGGCCTTTATATTCCATCCTACATGTAAAAATCTGAAGATCGCTCATCTTATCTTTGCGGATGATTTGCTTCTTTTTGCTAAAGGAGATACATACTCTGTGCACAAGATATATCAGTGTGTCAAATCTTTTGGTGAGATTTCAGGGTTAGAAGCAAATCCTGGAAAATGCTTTATTTTCTATGGAGGTGTTAAGGACAATATCAAAGCATCCATTTCCAACAATCTGGGGTTTAATGAAGGAAAAATGCCATTCAAATACCTTGGAGTCCCTCTCATATCCAAGAGGCTATCACACATGAATTGCAGTGCTCTTTTTGATAAAATCTCTGGTCAATTACAAAGCTGGAAAAATCACAAAAATCTATCCTATGCAGGAAGGTTACAAGTTATTAAAAGTGTTATACTTGGAGTGCAGATTTTCTGGACTTCAAGCTATGTCCTTCCTGTTAGTGTTCTTCACAAGATAGATGAAATGTACAGGAGATTCTTGTGGGATTCATCCAGGAAATCTCTGGTTTCATGGAAAAAAGTATGTATAGACAAAAAGCAAGGAGGCTTGGGAGTGTTTTTAGCTTATAACTGGAATATTGCAAGTGCACTGAAGAACATCTGGTCCATACATACTAACCAAGAATCATTATGGATCAAATGGATTCATGGGAATTATCTCAAAAATAGTGATATATGACAAGTAAGAGCAAAATCAGGGGATTCTTGGATATGGAAACAACTAGTAAAAGCCAAAAATAAAGCTCTGGCTGAATTTGGGGGAACTGACAGGATGCAAATCTTCATCAATTCCTGTCACAGGAACTCAAAGCTTAAACTCTCAGCATTGTATGCAGGACTATCTCCTGTATCAAATCCTATTTCATGGTATAAGACTGTTTGGGGGAATTTAAACATTCCTAAACACTCTTTTATCTGCTGGTTGACTATGCAGGATAGACTATTAACCCAGGACAAACTGCTGCAAAGAGGGATTATAAGTAACAACTGCTGCAGGTTATATATGGGATTGAGCATGGAGTCTAGAGATCCTTTGTTCTTTAAATGCTCCTCTCTGGCTTCATCTGAGACCAAATTATGGATTGGATTGGCTTTGGATGGAAATCCAATAACTGGTCTCACCTAGAAAATTGGTTTGCAAGTTTGAGAGTTAGAGGTCATAAGCAAAAGCTTAAGAGACTGGCCTTAACAGCTTCTATCTATCACATTTGGAGGGAAAGGAATGAAAAGATTTTCACACAAAAAACAAAGAATGCTGATCAAATTGTGAGAGAAATCAAATTTGACGTCTCAACCATCCTTATAAACAGCCCGCATTCTTCCAACAGGGACAGGGAACTTTTCATGTCAATATAAAAGTTCTAGTTGTATTTCTAATACATGTAATCTCATTTTGTTCTTGTAATCTCAGTCCATAGTACTGAGTATCTTGATATGTACAGATTTTCACATTTGGGAAATGAATAAAATTTTTCATTGACCAAAAAAAATCTGAATCATAGAAAAAATTATAAAGATAAATATGAGTAATGGATGATAAGAAAAAAATCAATATGAGTTTCCTACTTTATCCCCAATTTTAAACATAGTTTAGCCTTTTCACAGTTACAAAGTAAGGGGTTACAATAATTTTTCGTCAATAACTCTGACATAAAATCTAACAGTATGAAAATAAGATAGTAGTGACAACTAGACTACAAACTCCACATAATTTTTGTACTACATGAAACGAAAGTGTGAGATACTTGATAAGTACTCATAATTTTGTCACAATTCACAAGGATAATACAATTCTCTTCCATGCAGAAAAGTAGTCTGGTGATCATCAAAGTACAGTATGACATTTAGAATGTGACATCGTGGAAGCTGTTTTTTTTAATGATGTTTATCAATGTGCAGTTATCCTTAATCCTTATACAGATGGTAATCGTGAAATCGGTCACTGTCTTTTTGGGCTAGAGCCAAAGAGTCTATGTATTATCATAACTTGAGCAGGATTGTAATGATTTGTTTGTTGGGATCCTAGAATACTGTATAAAGAATGAGTACACATGCAAAAATGAAAATGAGATGACAGTGCTCATGAAAGGAAGAAGAAAGCTGAATCTAACTTTATGCAATCACCTCCCTTTTGAAGAAGTTTTTGTAGAGCTCCTTATGATGAAAATGAAAAAAAAAAGGAAAAAAGGTTGGTCTTCATCATTTTTTTCCTACGTTGCCTGTTAAAGTGAGGATGAGTACTGTAGTATGTAGGCTTGCATGTCTTTTGTTATGTGTGCATTGACCACAGTGTCTGCTTCTGGCTCTGCAATCTCAATCATCATGATATATGGTAAAAAGAAATGTTCTCTATTTTCCTTCGTTTTTCTCCGATGTTGTCAATTGGGAATGAGGGATGATTAATTAACCATATAGGCCGGCTTGGCTGCCTTTTTCTTGTGTGCATTGTCCACAAATTTTTTTTCCTTTGTAGTCTCACATATATTATCTTCACAGTAAAAGTATTTTGTTTGTAGTTCCTCAGTTTTCTTGACATCTGAAAGATATAATTGTCAACAACAAACCCCCAGAAGATCCAGCTTATTCATGTTAGTTTAGCAGATACTCCATATATAACTGAGCTTCCCTTGATCAAATTGTGTCAGCATTATACATAACAACCTCTTCAGGTGCAGCAGTACACCATTCAGGTGCAGTTTTGACATAATGTAACTTGTTATCTTAGGGTTTCATTTTTCTATTTTTATTTTTTATATTTTATGTTTTACTGTGCGTTGAGCTCTAGGCCTGTTGCATTACAAGTAAGTGTTTATCTAATGTTGTGGTTATTGATACGTTAAATGTCAACTTGGGCAGCTAAGAGACTGAGGCTTTGTTCGTCAGAAACATAGAGGAGAATTAAAAAAAAAAAAATTGGATTCTCGCCAATACAAAAAAATGCTTGAGAGATCATTTCATTTTATCTCAATTATTGATTATCTAATGGGCGATTTTAATACATTCTAAATCTAACACTTAACGTATCATCATGTATTGCACACATTTCTAATTTGCACTCAAAAAAATAAAAATAAAAACTCCCACAAGAAAATCAATAATTATAATTCACTAGTGGTCCCTCCACTACTTTTTTTTAAAGTAGTGGAGATGATTTGTTCCAAAAAAATTTCAAAAATGGTAATAACCAGAGCTTATGTATAGAAAAAATGTATGACATGTCATGGCAATATTAGGGCCAGTTTGATATTACTTGTTTTAGGGTGTTTCTGCTTATTTTTTCAGAAAGTACTCAATAATGATGTTTGTTAAAAACGTTTTTGGCATGTTTATTGTAACTATTTCTACTTTTAAGAGGGCACTTTTAGAAGCAACTTAAGTATGTTTTTTAAAAGTAGCTTTTGCTTTTTTTAGTTATATATATACCATATATATTTTTTATCTTTTAACGATGATCATTAAGCATAGTTTTACCAAACGCATTAACTACTTTTGATGCATTTTTTAATATTTGCTTATCAAACTGTGATTTTTAGAAACTTATAGAAGTTGCTTTTATAAGCAACCTATTATAAGCTACTGCAATACTAGATTAGCCCTAGATTTAGATTATATAATTATGGATCATTTGCTGAAAAGGGCTAAATTTAATAAAGAATGGAAGATTAATGGAGAGAAATCTTGCAGCCTGCCTATAGTAAATATAGAAAATTTTCTTTGGATGGGGCATAGCAAATCATATTCTCTCAAGGATAAATTAAGATGGGAAAAAATGTTTTTCTAAGAAAAGTAAGAAAATCTTCTTAAATGTAAAGGGTTTTCCTTCAAATCTTTCTGTTTTGCTAGTGAAGCTATTAGCTCTCATTTTGTCTAAATCGATTATAGAGAGCTAGAAATTTTCTTTGGTCTCTTTTTATTAAAGAAAAATGAGGTACTACTTGTCATGGCAAATTTTAACCCCATGAGAATTGCTTGATACTCCACAAGTCGAGCCCATCACCTGGACACTACTTGTCATGGCGACCGCACCATTAAATCCAGATCGTTATGGATAATCGTTGCCAACGCCGCCTGCAGCCCAGGGCAAAATCCGTCAGCATAGCTTATCACAATTTATTTTAGTCAGGGAAAATGGCTTCTTAGTCCCCAAAACAAGACCCCCCCCCCCCCACACCCCCCCTAAGCACTTTTTCAACGCTCCTCAAAAAACCCCAATATTCGGCTAAGAACTTATGCCCACTGAGCCCCCAAAACACAAAGCCAAGAATTTTTACACAGGTTACAAGACTATGCATACCCTTATCTCTCTTATGGTCATTTGATCACCTCCTCCCCCCCTCCAGTGCTTCTCCCAATGTCCCCTGTCCCCGACCGCCGTCATCCCCTGCCGGCGTCCGCCGAGCTACAAGTCCGAACGCTTTCCTTGACATTCTTCCGCCGGCACTTCCTCGATCTCTTCCCCTTCCTCCCCCTCTCCTTCCTCGTCTCCACCAGGCCATTCGTCGAGTCCATGCCGACTGCCGAGAAGCGTCCACTCGTCATCGACCTCCACGCCGTCCTCCGACCCATCCCAGTGGCCTCGCCACATAACATAAGCATATAAAAACTATGCCGGCTCGAGGGCCCCCGCACCTGAGGATCTCCGAGATATGAGATTGTAGTGGGATCTCAGAACACCAAATTCCCAAGTGGGTTCCACCGCCACCGATCGAGATCTCGGCCCTTCACCCTCTCCGCCTTCTCCCAGTACTGTTCCTTCACACTGTAATGGAAGCTACGAGGGTTGGTGGTGTACTGTTCCTGCAGATCATCGAGAGTCTTAACGTCGTCTGAGGCCGAAAGAGGGGAGTCAAGGAAAGAGGCGGAGGCTCGAGGAGAGGAGCGAGGGGATGAGTTTGGGTTTATGGGTTGGGTTTGATTGGCTCGCTTAGATGAAGATGATGATGATTTATTGTTGGGCCTCATTTTTTCTTTTTTTTTCTTGGGTTATCTGAAATAGATAAAGAACAGCTTTTGCTGAGTTGCACCCCCCCATCCCCACCCCTATCCCCTACCTGTGTAATCTCCGAGACAAAGATTGTAGTGAGATCTCTAAGATATGGATTGTTATTGAGAAAATAGGAGATATGAATTGTTATTGAGAAAAGAGAAGCTTTTAACGTTAAAAGCCAAGCGATTTATGCGTTGGTTGTGAAGCTTATGTGTTGGTTGTTAAGATTACGCGTAGCTTGTTAAGGTTACACGTTGGTTGTTAAGATTACAGGTTGATGTTATGATTACACGTTGATTGTTAAGGATAAACATTGGTTGTGAAGGTTACGCATTAGTTGTGAATGTTAAGCTTAACAACCAACCTATAACCTTAACAACCAACGCGTAATCTTAAAAATCAACGCGTAACATTCACAACCAACGTGTAACCTTAACAAGTAAACCTGTAACCTTCACAACCAACCCGTAAAACCTTCATAAAAATAAAAAAAGGAAGGAAATAGAAAAAAAATTTAATTTTTGGACTTCTACTATAATAATTCATAAAAAGAAAAAGCAGTAACAATTTTTTAGACTTCTAAGATGATGTAAACGTTTGTTTTAGGTGGTTGAAGTGAGCTGGATTTTGTAATAATATTTCACTTTTAATTTTCATGAAATTTTCAAAAGCCAAGCGATTTACGTGTTGGTTGTTAAAGTTAGAGGTTGCTTGTTAAGGTTACGCGTTGGTTGTTATGGTTAAACGTTAGTTGTTAAGGTTATACGTGTTCGTTGTTAAGGTTACGCGTTACTTGTTAAGGTTACGTGTTAGTTGTTAAGGTTATGAGTTGTTTGTTAAGGTTACATTTAACCTTAATAACCAACATGTAACCTTAACAATCAACGCGTAACCTTAACAAGCAACCAATAACCTTAACAACCAACGTGTATAAACTTAACAACTAACGCTTAACCTTAACAACCAACGCGTAACCTTAACAAGCAACCCCTAACCTTAACAATCAATGCGTATAACCTTAACAACCAATGCTTAACCTTAACAATCAACGCGTAACCTTAACAAGCAACCCCTAACCTTAACAATCAACGTGTATAACCTTAACAACCAATGCTTAAGCTTAACAACCAACGTGTAACCTTAATAAGCAACCCGTAACCTGAACAACCAACACATAAAACCTTAACAAGTAATCCGTAATCTTAACAACCAACACGTAAATGAAACCACTTGGTTTAAGAGTAAAATCATGGGTTTGAAGGCAAAAACTTACAATCAAGCCTTCTATCTCCTACTACAAGTTGAACACCACTACACCAGAATCATACCTCAATTGAGCAACAACAAGCCTGCAGGCTCTTTTAACACCAAGAGCTAGCATTAATTCAACCAGTAGGTAGCAAGAATTAATTCCACGAAGTGCAGACACACCTAGCTGCCATTAATTCTCAAATTAAGAAGAGTGGAACTTCTGCGAAGAGAGAAGGAAGATGAGCTTAAGGTTTTAAATGACCTAGGGTATTGGAGTTTTGTGAAGGTGGGCATATGGGCATGCATGTGAATGTGTTGGCACCAACATGGTTGATGGCGTGGACGGCCTTCTCGGTGTCCATGGACTCGACGATGGCCTGATTAGAGCAGATGATTGCGCTGTGGTTGAGGGCGTCGGAGAAGTAGGAGGCGATGTGGTTGGCGCAGTTGAGGAGGGAGGAGGTGGATGAGGTAGAGCCTGTGCTCGTCGAACTTGAGCTCACGGACGCTGCAGGGGACAACAGCGGTCAGGGATAGGGATATTAGGGAGAAGCACTGGAGGGGGGAGGAGGTGATCAATGCCCATAAGAGAGATAAAGGGTATTATATACTACTAGAAAAACGAGCAACCTAGACGGAAATTTCTGTCTAGGTTGATCCAAATCCCGTCTAGGTTAGTTCAACTAGACGGAATTCCGTCTAGTTAGGTCGGTTTATTTTGCTTCTATCTAGATTGATTCAAACTAGACGGAATTCCGTCTAGGTTGATCAATCTAGACGGAAGTCAACCTAGACGAAAGTAAGAATTCCGTCTAGTCTGCCAGACTAGATAAAATTCCGTCTAGGTTGATTATTACAACCTAGATGGAATTCCGTCTAGGTTGAGTCAACCTAGATGGAATTCCATCTAGGTTGCTTTTTTCCAGCAAAAAAAATTAATTATAATTTGTATTTTCCTGTACAATTACATTAATATATGAATACATCCAGAAAATACTATACACAAGAATACATCCAACCATCCAATTATAATCAAAATTCATAACAATTCCATTCAAAACCAAATATAACCAAATCCAACACATTGCACAAATCCAACCATCCACTTCAAAATATACATCAACCAGTTCCGTCTAATATATACATCCAACAACATATATACTAACAATGCACATGATTAAGATAGGATACACGACATGAATAAATGTAGTGTTATAACAAATAAAACTGTTTATTGCATTAAAAATAAAAAAACCTCATCCATCATTGTCGGCGGGGGTATCTCTATCCCGATTACGAGAACAGGTGCTGCTCCCTCCAATATCTCCACTCTGAATGTTCAATTGAATAATCATTATGTGTTGTTTGATAACATGTTAAATAAAAATGATTTTATAAATATAAGAAAAAATAAGGTACCTGAGCACTACTCTGTCTAGTACCAAAATTATCGCCAATCGAGCTAATGATCTGTATGATACCACTATACACGCTATAAGGAATCGCACCGCCTAAATATTGTATAACATACCTCATGAGATCATCTATCGAGTTCGCCATTAGCGCAACTCTAGTCATCTCATTAGTCACCTGAATATGCAGCTCCGGGTCAATTTTGTCAATCAGATATGCAGAGATACGTGCAACAAATGGCTTAGCCTAGAAACTACTTGTGGCTACTCTCATTGATGTAGATGGCGTGGAGGATGTTGTGGATAATCTCATGCTTATGCCGAGTGAAGCTTCGACACCATGCAGAGGATATCTTCCTCTACTATTATTAGGGATAAATAAATATTAAATTTTTCTCTCAAATTCAATAATGGTAAACAAATATAAATAGTATGAAGTATTCAAATTGATTCGATTTTTTACCATCCATACCTATTACGACCCATCAGGTTCTGTGTGAGATTGATGTTCTCCTCTGCAGAAAGCATGTGAGGGTCCGGCTCAGTTTATTCCTCCTCCTGCGAAATGTACACAGATGCAGCCTCCTTGGATGCAGCCTCAAATCCCTCATAAAGCACAAATCTATAGTTAATTCATGGTAATGACCATATTATTTGTGTTCTCATTTCCTCGTAATGTTAACAACAAAATAGAATTAATAATACTACTCAAGATATTTATAAGTCTCACCACCAACTCGAGATTTACCTTGATCTTATCCCGATTTTTTTCATCACCCCTATATCTATCATGGAAAGTACCATACGCCGCTTTTGCCCTCAAGGGTATCGGCATTAATGATTTTCCCTGTCATATTATAAATTATGAGATTTCATAATCATACTAAGAATTAAGATCTTTTAAAGCTTTAAATGACATATACCGTATCCTGAAAATAAACTTCCTCCAGATTGGCATAGGAGTGTGAGCCCAAGTGGTCGTCATGCAGCTTCTTTCTTCTATTTTCTAACCCATTCATGGATTTATTCTTTAAAAAAATCTGTAAAGATGCAATGAAATAATATCTTAAAATTATAAAGTAATTTTTATGAAACTAACATTGGCGGCATCGCTGTCCTAATACATGAGGAGAGCCGTGAAATGAATCTCGTCAACTTGATCATCGAGGTTTAAAAACCTCTGTCAGCCCTCCTCATACCTATCATAGGTTTCATGTTTGATCTCATGCCTCCATTGTTTGAGGACTGCTTCAACCTTGACATTAAACACATAATTCCAAGCCCCCTCAAAGTCCTCAAGGCAAAAGCAGTCCTGTAGATTTACATACACATTTAGTAAGGATAATTTAATATCAACTACTAATTATTAATAAATGAAAAACTAAAATAATATGCACTTACCATAAGCTCAGTCCATATCGCCTCGTATGCGGTCCATGGTAATTCTCAAAAATAAAAATAAGGGTTGATAATGGTCGCTCTACGCATGAGAACCCCAATATATGCATTCAATTGGGTCGACCAAGGACCAACGGGCAAATTAGAACTATTTAACCGAATTATCGTCCTCATTCCTCTTGGCGGTTGTTTAGATTCAGGCTTACCTCCGCCACGTCTATTCTCTACGTGATCTCGCTTAGCGCCTACAATAATAACATGATAACATATCATATAATATATAAATATGAAAATTAAAAGTATTTATACAATTTACCATTCGTTATCTCTCTTTCTTTTGCTGCGAGTGTATCAACTTTCCTAATCTCCAACATAGGAAGCATTTCCTCTAGCTTTCTCACAGCACGTGGGTGGTACTTCCTAGAGTCAGCCTTGGACTTATGAGAGTTCGGAGGTAAGGGTAAACAGAGATAGTCCTGTGTCTTCGGCCGCAAGTCAGTATGGAATGTATATGATGGATATGTCGGAGTCCAAGAAGCACCTACATAAGAAAGGAGAATCATTAATATAAAATTTTAATTGACCATTATCAATTATTAAATATTGAATACCTACGTCGGGGGATGGTTCTGGTGCTGCATCAGAGGGGCCGGGTGCTGAATATCCCGCATCTGCAACAAATGAACACTATAAGCTATATAACTAAAAATTTATAAAATATATTAAAATGTTAATTAATTTTTATACCTGCATCCAGAGATGGCAGTGTATCATCAGCACCACTACCTGGGGTGATACTCCATGATCGATCACCCTCCGGGTCAAAGAGCATTCTCACCCTCCTCATCTGCAAATTTAATAAAGATAATTGTTAAGAAAAATTGTATACATACTCATGAGATATGTTATTATGAAATGCATTATTGTTTTTATTATGATAAGATAAAAATCGATAATGTGATGTAACATATATAGTTCATACCTATATCCAGCGCCAAATTCTGTGTGTAAGAGAATTCTTACCAAACATCATCAAATGACCCAATTGGTTCACTATAATTATCTTTACTTTCTTCAATATTTTTTTCATTGTTATTAGGAAGAACAACAGATCTTGGCTCCTTGTACAAAACCACCCAATCAGACATGACATTTGGATCTTTCACAAAGAAGCACTGATCAGCTTGTTCTGCGAAAATGAATTTCTTATCCGTATATACTTCTCGGTGAAGATTGACTAGTGTAAATCCATATTGATCCTTTTGCTTTTTTGCAGGACACCACCGAACCTTGAACATCGTGTAAGTATATTGTTTTGGTTTACCAAACCCGTAAATTACCTCAACAATATCTTCTAATTGGCCATAATATAGTATGTCAGCTAGAATTGGATTCTGATCTCTTATACTTGAAAAACATTCTTGAGCAAACAAGCCCATTGTAGGCTGTCTAAAAATCATAATAGATAGCTGATCCCCATCAATCTTCAACAACGAAAGTTACAATCAGATGACTTTCATGTCAACAAATGAAATCTACGAACGGAGGACTTTTCACATAGATCGAGAAGAGTTACAATTCAACGACACTTCTGATAACTGATGAAAACTCTATTCAGTAGCCTTCATAACCAACTGTGAGAGTTATAATCCGACGACTTTCACACCCCATAACAGCTAAAGCAAAGATCAATGAACATTAGTCTTCGCGATGTTGTAATAGACGATGTTACAAGTCAACAACCTCTCCCAAATACAGAGTCCGGCCACCTCTGCGCTTCTCAACTCAAAACGCACACAGCCTGTGCGTTCTTCAGCAAACACTCAACTCTGCGGCGTAGAGTTAAAACCCAAAACACAAGCGGCCTGTGAGTTTCAATCATCCGTAGATACCCAACTCTGTGTCCCAAGTCTGAGGCACAGAGTTAAGACCCAAAAACACAAATAGCCTTTGCGTTTTCAGTTCCCAGCAAACACCCAACTCTGCGTGTTAAGTCTAAGACGCAGAGTTAAGGCCCAAAACGCCAATTTAGGCGTTTGACTTGTTCAAACTCAAGCTGAACGGCCTCAAAACCGTTTATCCCATGTTTGGCGTTTGACTTGTTCAAACTCAAGCTGAACGGCCTCAAAACCGTTTATCCCATGTTTTGAGGGATTTTTGCCCACTTAGGAGCGGAAACTCAAGCTGAACGGCCTCAAAACCGTTTATCCCATGTTTTGAGGGATTTTTGCCCACTTAGGAGCGGATTTAGGGGTCAGTTACACCCTTTACCCCCTATAAATAATCGCCTTACTCAACCGAGTAAAGGGGTTGGAGATTCGGAGATCAAGAAGAGCGCATAAGGTTAGATTCTTGGGCGTAGAGGGTGAGTTTTTTGAAGATCAAGGAACTGCTCGGCAGTTAGTAAATCAAATCTTGGAGAATTCTTCACCAACAGCAAATCAACTTGGCATCTTAACCGATTATTCGGTTTTTCAACAACTCTTTTTAGAGTTTTCTGTTGGCCTTCTTGTTTTGATGATGTTTAACAAACAATTTACCACTAATGTTGTTTGTCTAGTATTTATGTTTTCTTGTTTATTGTAGACAAACAACGTTGTTAGAGGATGGATGGATTGCGCTTCAACGATGATATCCAAAGGAGGTTGGCGGAATGTCGGTGAAGCCTTGCTATTCAAAGTTCAAGATCCAAGTTAAAGCTTCATCCGCGAGATTACCTAGAAGAGCTTATTGAAGATCAAGATCTAGCTTGGGTAATTTAGTTTAGGGTTTATATTATGTGTGTTTAATACGTTAAGCTCAATATCTATACACACACATTTTAATGGTTTCTTCGTATATATATATAGTTATATATATACATAAGTTTTTGTTTCTATGCATATATATATAGTTATATATATACATACATGTGTTTTGAGTTTTTATGATTATATATATGAAATTATATATTTCATATTTTCTATTGTGTTTTTGAAAACATTGCATAGAATATGCAATTTTGTGAAAATATTATTTTATTAGTTTATAGACTTCAATATCAGTTCATACATGTTTTACTAAGTCTATAAAATCATTTTGTAAAGTTTCAAAAGTTGGTTTAGCCAAAATATCAAAATTCACATGTTCACATTTTCGTGTTTTGGACTATTTTGCTAAATGATGATATTTTTCACTTGGGAAGTCCTTTTTTGAAACCAGTCATTGTAGCATGTTTATTATCATGTCTACAATCATTCCCCAAAGTTTTACATTTTTTGGAATTTATTTGATATTTTTAAACAGCGTTTTAAAATCAGTTTTTGAATATATCAGTTTTCGGTCGACCGAACCGGTCGACCGAACCTGAGTTCTCGTGTTCACTGGGCGACAGAGAGTTTGTCGGTTGACCGCCGCGGTCAACCGAGAGCTTCCTTCGGTTGACCGCACCGTTCGACCGGATAAGTCAGCTTTTGTTTTTCTTATTTTTGACCTGGACACCGGTCGACCAAAATCTTCGTCGGTCAACCGAACGTTTCTGTCGGTCGACCGGAATTTCTGTCGGTCGACCGGAATTTCTGCCGGTCGACCGCTGCTCGTTCTGACTGTTTCCAACGGCTAGTTTTTATTACCGTCTAGCATTTTATAAGTTTGTTCTTAATTTCATAAGCTAGATTTCATATTGAGTTTATATTATTTTATCTCTTTGTTCACACACAACCTATTGAGCTTATTGTATTTACATTCATAGTATAATTTAGGGTTGTGGGTTTGTGACATTGAGAGTGAGCTTAATTGAGTTCTCACCTTGTTTAGAGAACAATCAATTGATTTATATTGTGCTTAATTGTGAGGATTCACTTGTAATACACTTGTACACCGAGAGAAGTGTGTGGTGAGAGACGGGGTCAAATCCAAGAGGAGTGGTGTCGGTTGACGTGCCTAGGCAGAGGTTGTAACCGAGCACTTGAGGAGGAGGACACGGGCTAGGACCAACACTTAGTGTGTGAGGTGTGATTACATAGTGATTGTATTGTGAGGTGTAAACGTTGTTCGGGTGAACGTAGAAAACCTGGTTGAGATAGTGGAGATCTCCTCGAGGTGAGGAGCGGAGACGTAGGTCGTGGGGACCGAACTCCGTAATCATATTGTTTGTTTGTGATTGCATTGGCGCACTCTTTTATGTTCATATCTTATATCGCCTTTATATATTGCTTGTTGATTATATTGCCCACTATCTAGTTTAGATTGTTTACCCTTGAGTTTATATATCCTTGCACATACATTGCATATATCTCTTTGTTAGGATATATCTTGTTGTTCATATTACTTGTCCTAGCTCATATATATTGTTGTATTTCATACTTGCTAGGATAACTTGTTAATTAGTTTTTAATTGGCATTAAATCGGATTAGATAAGCTTAAGACCCTAATCACCCCCCCTCTAGGGTCTAACATTTTTAACTCGTTCTGAGTTCTTAAACTCGTTAAGAGTTCTAAATCAAACTTGATATACAAGTTAATTATTCTCGTGAGATAGGACGGTCGGATCGTCAACGGAGAGCAAATTCGACACAAGCATTCGAAGGAGGCACTCCATCGCTACCAAGAAGAACCCAAAATTAAACAAAGGGGAGAATCAAATTCATTCTCCTTTTTTTTGTAATCAGGAAATCCAATTGTAACTGAGATTAAAGGAATACAAATCAATTTTTCTTTATTTCTTTTACTGCAAATTTTTTCACAAACAAAAGATGACGACTCCGCTGGGGACTAGCTTCTCAGATAAAGAAGTGGTGGCGCAATCTGACGTTCACCTCACGGGAACCACCATCAAAACACTCGTCGTAGAGTTCGACCAAGCCAAATACGAGGAGGCCCTCTCCTCTAGATCGTTTAGCCCTAAGGCTAGGCGCGACACCCGCAAGATCTGCAAGGAGGTCTTAACTACTGCTGAGATGCCAAAGAAAGCCCTCTCCTTTGGCCAAGACCTTAAACTCGCTCAGCGAGTTGAAGACTCCACACCCGCATCAACACGGCGTGTAATAAGTCATAAGAGACCCATGATGGAGGAAAGTCTGATCAACACCGATGACATGGCGGCTAAGGCGTCGAAGCAAGCCAAGAAAAACGCTGCTCGACGAAGGAGAAGATCCATATGGCGAACACATCTTTGAGAAAGCCAAGCTATCGCCCAACGCGAATATTGCGTTTCTGAACCTTTGCCCGAACTGTGCGCTTCTGCTCCAGAACGCACACTTCACGGCAATGAACCTGATTATGAGCCTCGGGTAATCCAACTTAAACGCGACCCTCAGTGGCGTGTTGTTCAATCTAGATGCACACCTCGGGGGTGCGTCTCAAAATCAAAACGTAACCTTCAAAGGCACGTTCAATCATCCAAACGCACACCACAAGTGTGCGTTCAATCAAAACACGACCATCAGGGGTCTATTCAATCAACCAAACGCACACTACAAGTGTACGTTCAATCAAAACACAACCCTCAGGGGTCTGTTCAATCAACCAAACGCACACCACAAGTGTGCGTTCAATCAAAACACGACCCTCAGTGGTCTGTTTCATCATCCAAACGCACACCACAAGTGTGCGTTCAATCAAAACAAGACTCACAGGGGTTGTTTCATCAGTTCAACACACGCCTCGGCCTAGTGTTTATAAACCTAAAAGCGACTCTCGCGTTTCTTTTCAAGAACGCGATGTGGTCCGTCGGGTTCAAGAGAGTCGGCATGGATTTAAGGTTCATGTCCAACCCACCCAGGGGCAGGGGGTTCCATCTCCACCCTCACGAGATTCTTCCCAAGTCTCTGACTTGCATGAGCTACTGTCAAGAGGAAGACCAACACAGCAAGTGGCTCATTCATGCCAATGTGAGCGGCTTATTTCCGCCGTCCTCTCCGAATGCAGCTGTTGCTCACCTACGCCTAGACAATCGGTGTTCAACAGATTGACGAATGTCGTTAGGCCTCCCAAACGACAATGTCATCATAAGAAGGCCTCTAAAATCGAATATCCTGAGGTCATTATCAATGTGATCGGTAGAGGAAAAGCCTCACATCCCAATTCTGATGAGTCGCAAAGAAGTCATTCCCCGACTGTTCGAGAAATTTGTGACGAGTTCGAAGGAGTATATCGGCATACTCGGACTCGGACATGAACTATCCGCTCGGTCGACTATCAAAGGTTGGCCAAGGGGATTATTTCTGATGATGAACATTCGGCAGTTGCCGAACCTCAAACTTCAAGCTCCGTTATGGCACGAGAGGCTTCCGTTTATATGACTGGAAACCCTGAAGACTTAGCCAAAAGAGTGGACAAACATCATGTCATGCTCCAGGCACAACAGGAGATACTTCTCCAAATGAAGGATATGTTGGCCCAGCTCCTGGCTGAAAAAGGCCAAAAACCTGAATCTTCCCAGAGGACAACCTCTAAGGGAAAGCAGAAAGCGCCCGAGCATTCGGATCATGAAGCTCAAAACATAGAATCCTCATTCGAAAACGAGAAGGAGATGGAGAGAGAACTGCACTCTCAATCCTCTAAAATGGATGAACTAGAAGCTCTCCTCAATGCAATTACCAACAGAAGCGAGCTCCGCGAAGAAGGAGTGGTGCGGCCTTATCCTACTGAGTGGGACACAGCTCCGTACCCACCGAAGTTCAAGGCCCCTACCTTGCAACCGTTCGATGGCACAGGATCACCAAATCAACACATCTACTACTTCAAGTCACAGACTGGAGACGTGGTAGCAAATGACGCCATCCTGACACGCTTGTTCATCGGCACTCTTAAAGGAATTGCCTTCGAATGGTTTATGGAACTACATGCTGGATCTATTCAAAAATGGGTAGATTTGGAAAGGCTTTTCTTAGCCAGGTTCTTCGAGGACGATACGGAAGTTTCAGTCCCAACTCTTCTCGCCACCAAGCAGAGGAAGGGAGAATATATCAAGACCTATGTGGAGAGATTCCGCAGCATGACGTTGCGATGCCCTTCAGGTATGACCCAATCAACTTTGGTTGAAACTTGCAGGCACAACTTGCAGACTCAGCTCCTCGCTCAGATGGGGGTAGCGGAGTGTCACTCCTGGAGACAAATGGTGTCACAAGGAGAACAAGCCGAAGAGATTATTTCTCGAGTTAAAGTCGAAGAAGCTACACAACCCAAGTCGCAGCAGCAACGCAACCAGCACAATGCCCAGCGGTCTAAGGGAAAGGAGACTTTGGCGGCTGACGCCAACACGCGAGCATCACCACCTTCTAAGCAAGGCAGGGCACCAAATCAGCAAAAAGCGCCCAAGCAGTACTCATGTAAAGAGGAGCATGTAGACACCTTGTTCTAGTTACTTCGGAAGAACAATAAGCTGTAGCTGCCTGAAATTAGAAAGCCGGATGAAGCGGGGAAGGTGGATGACCCTAATTATTGCTGCTATTACAGGTTCCTAGGACATCCTACCAGAAGGTGCTACGTCTTCAAAGACATCCTGCAAAATTTGGTGAATGCTAACGTGCTCACTTTAAAGCCCGAGCAAAAGACCGTATCCACCAATATGATAGTGGTCCAATTCGGCGACTTCCCTCCGATAGCGACTGCAGATGGCATTGTCCCCATTCGTAGAGGAGAAATGCGCCTGAAAAACACTGACTTATACAGTTAGAAGGACAGGGGGTTAGTACCTTCACTACCCCAAAGGGAGAAATCATGTGGGTCCACCCTGATCTGATGGGAGACCAACAGTGGACGAACACCTCGTCCAAGAAGAAAGGAGGTAAGGTTAAGTCTTCCAACATGATTAGCCCCTCCATTACTGAGAATGATGACCACCTCAAACCTCTTACCGATTCAGAAGAAGAGAGGATTGCCCTGGCAGCATACCCAGGAGACAACCCTGGCACTCGGTCAGGAAAGGTTTACTTGAGAGACTACACCCAGAATGCTCAAGAAGCTGAAGAACAGCTCCAAGACGCTGGGGGTTCAGTACCAAAAAAGCCGGTCGATAAAGGAAAACAAAAAGAGCTCTGGTTCAATAAAAATCTTCACCAGGAACTCGGGGAGTTGAGCGCTCCCTTCCAATTTAATGTCATGGCGCAGCTGGCCAACATACCGACCAGGATTACTCTATATGAGCTCCTGAGGTTTTCCAAAACTACCAAGGAATCTCTAATCAAAGCCTTAAAGAACACGGAGAGCTTTATCACTCAAGTCACTCCGATTTTCGAAGCTTCTGAAGGCCAATCCTGCCTGCAATGTCTGCAAGCAACGAGGAGTTTACCTTGCATATCATTTACTAAGGAAGATATGCAGGTTAAACACAAATATGACAGACCTTTGTACTACACAGGGTATATCGGATCCTCCGAAATCAGTCGTGTCCAAGTTGACCCGGGCTCAGTACTTAGCATCATGCCTTACAGGGTTATGCAGGTCTTAGGGATTCCCATGCATTGATTGAACACCACTCAGACTACCATCTTCGGGTTCAACGCTAACAACACTCGGCCCCTGGGAAAGATCAAACTCAGATGCCAGATCGGAGATCTCAAGTCTAAGGTAACTTGTTATATCATAGATGCGGACACGTCCTATAATCTATTGTTGGGATGACCATGGATTCATGCAAACCGCATTATCCCGTCTACCCTACATCAGGTCATGAAGTATGCCAATGATGAGGGAGAGGTTCGAACCCTGATTGCAGAAAAATACCCTTTCCGAGGGGTGAAAAATTTTCACACTGACTCTGTCTTCTATCTAGAATCCCGGGAGAAAGAAGATGTGGACAGCGGTAACGAAGCTGACATTGAGCCGGATCCTGAAGAAGATTGTCCGTGGGAATTGAATTTAAATATAATGGGTCAGGATGAGAGTCATAATAATGTACCGAGCGGGAGTGAATGGTACATTAATGAAGATTTTATTTTGGCGTACTTGTCTGATGAGTCCTCTAGTAGTGAACAAATAGAGAATAATACTGATGCAGGTACTAACGTGTGGCGCACATTATGCGCGGAGGCATCACTCACGTTGCTAATAAAATCATCCTTCGCTTCAGATGGAGAAGTAGAAGATGCGCAAAAGGCTTTCTTCAAAGTCTCGTCCAAAAGGAAAGGGTAGAAGCCGATCCATTTCGATAAAATTAAACCTGAACAACTCAAACGAGGAAGTTCGAAGGAAGATGATAGAGTTCCTCAATTCCATTACCATGAACCTAATTCCATATGCCTAATGAAGCGAATGGGATATAATTTTAATGAAAAATCAGGTTTAAACTTCGGGAAAGGAAGACGAACACCAATTCGAACGTCTCTCACTCCCGAAGGAAAACCTCCGGACTACTATCAAAAAACTAATAGAGGTGTGGGTTACGTCACAACTCCCTCTGTCTCGGAAAATAAAATCAGTAATTATCTGCATCAGGACCATTCATCCGGAACGTCTTCCTGGGAATCCGACGTTAGTGTTGGACCTTTCTTTAAAAGTCTGACTGTGAACATGGTTTTAACCAGTCATCCAAATGAAGATGCAGGGGGTGACGAAGAATTGATCGAATCAACCAATGACCTATGGATCAAACACCTCAATATCCTGTGGGATATGCATTTCGAACAGTGCGAACCACCCACTGAAGATAAAGTGATCCAAGTTAACATGGAAGATGAATCTGACCCTAAACCGATCTTCATAAGTGAAAGCTTATCACCATCTGAGAAAGAAGACCTTATATCTCTCATTAGAGAATATATAGATATCTTTGCTTGGAATTACGAATACATGCCTGGTCTTGACCCGAAAGTGGCCACACATCGTCTCAACATTGATCCGGATGCAAAACCCGTTAAACAACAACAACGCCGGTTTCGTCCAGAGATCATGGAAGCAATTGAGTCTGAAGTTAAAAAGCTTATAGACTCGGGTTTTGTTAGAGAAGAACAACACCCGGACTGGGTAGCCAACATTATCCCAGTTCCCAAAAAGAACAGTAAGGTCCGAATATGTATCGACTTTCGTGACCTTAACGCTGCTTGTCCAAAAGACGAGTTTCCTTTTCCCATCACTGATGTCATGATCGACAATACCTACGGATATGAAAGGATGTCTTTTATGGATGGGTTCTCCGGATACAATCAAATCAAGATGTATCCTGAAGACAAAAAGCATACAGCATTCAGAACCCCACTGGGGGTGTATTGCTACACAGTGATGCCCTTCGGTCTGAAAAACGTAGGTGCAACTTATCAACGCGCAATGAACGCCATCTTCCATGAACATCTGCGTAAGAAAATAAAATGCTACGTTGACGATATAGCAGTAAAAAGCTAATATAAAAGGGATCATCAGACAGACTTGAAGACAATGTTCGACATCATGCGAGCACATCAACTAAAGATGAACCCAACAAAATTGTTCCTTGGGGTACCAAGCGAGAAATTCCTAGGATTTATCGTCACATCCAAGGGAATCTCTCTTGATCCAGAAAAAGTGCGTGCTATACAAGATATGCCACCTCCGAAGAATCTCAAAGAACTTAGAGGTTTGCAAGGCAAACTGGCCTACATTCGGAGATTCATATCTAATCTTTCGGGACGCTGCCAATCTTTCTCTAAGCTCATGAAGAAAGGAGTGTCCTTTGCTTGGGATGAAGAATGCCAAAAAGCGTTTGAGGAGATTAAGAGATATCTCACTCAACCACCAGTTCTCGTGGCCCCAATATCAGGAAAACCATTCATGTTATATGTGAGAGCCATGGAACATTCTCTTGGAGCTTTGTTAGCCCAGAACAATGATCAAGGTCAAGAGTAAGACATCTACTACTTAAGTAGGACTATGATGGGAGCCGAGCATCGGTATAAACCGGTCGAAAATGAATGTCTCGCTTTGGTATTCGCAGTTCAAAAGATGCGACATTACCTAATCGGACAAACAATTCATGTCATTTCTAAGGTAAATCCCTTAAGAATTCTGATGACGAAACCATCATCTCTAAATTGTCGGCTCGCCAAGTGGGGCATCCTCTTGTCGTAATATGACATGCAATTTATGCCCCAAAAAGTGGTCAAGGGTCAAGCATTGGCAGACTTCTTATCCAATCACTCGGTGCCAGGGACATCTAAGTTGTATGAAGAATTGCCCGACGAAGTTGCTGAAGCTTGCGTTACTCAAGAAGCTACACAAGTGTGGAAATTGTTCTTCGACATGTGCATCCAGAGCAAATCCTCATAGGGCAATTACAGCAGGAGTAGGAGTAGTATTCATCTCTCCAAATGGTCACGTGATCCCAAGGGGATTCTCCCTGATCGAGCCTTGTACCAACAATATAGCCGAGTATAATGCTCTGCTACTAGGAATGTAATTTACTGAAGAGCTTAATATTCATCATCTCGAGGCTTACGGTGACTCTCAGCTCATCGTAAATCAAGTCCGAGGGGAATACGAAGTGCGTCATGAGGATCTAATCCCGTACTACTTTGCAGTGCTAAAGCAAGCTAAAATGTTCGAAGGTTTCTTTATTGAATACATTCCGCGAGCTCAGAACGCTTATGCAGACGCTTTAGCCTCTTTGGCAACTTCACTAGCATTGCCACCAGGGGCTGAAACAATGATTCCAGTCACGGGACGTGAGCTATACTGTTACAAGATTCCTATAGAGGAAATCTCAGACAAGACAATGACAGGAGAAGTCTGTACAACCTCCATGGAGTTCGAATCTAGGGATTGGAGATTCTCATATATCGACTACGTCCTATACAGAATTTTGCCCGATGACCCTAAGGAAGTGGCCGCTATCAAATGAAAGGCCCTCCGATTCTATTACGATGCAGTTTCTCGAATCCTATACCGTAAATCATATGATGGAGTTTTGCTTCGATGCCTCTCTCGAAAGGAAGCAAAAGAGGCCCTCAAGGAAGCTCATGACGGAATGTGCAGAGATCATCAACCTGGAGCTAAATTGGGAGATCACCTTCGACGAATCGGTTATTATTGGCAAAAGATGTTCTCAGACGCAGTTGACTACACCAAACGATGTCACGCATGTCAGATTCATGGTGACTTTATCCGCCAAGCGTCGGGTAATTTACATCCTACATCTGCATCTTGGCCGTTTGAAATGTGGGGCATGGATGTCGTAGGACCAATCTCGCCTCCGACTTCTAAAGGGCATTAGTTCATTCTGGCCGTGACCGATTATTTCTCCAAATGGACGGAGGCAATCCCACTGAAAGAAGTCAAGACTTCGAATGTAATTAAGTTCATCAAACATCATGTCATCTATCGTTTCGGAGTCCCTAGACGGATAGTTCATGACAACGGGACACAATTCGTCAGTTTTGGGTTTCAGAGATTTTGTGATAAATTTAGAAGCCAAAGCATTGCCTCTATGACATATTATCCACCAGCAAATGGCCTTGTAGAAGCTTTTAACAAGACCATCGTGAAGCTTCTCAAAAAGTTTGTTTCCAAGAGCTGACGCGATTGGGATGAAAGACTCGGTGAATGTCTATGGGCCTACCGCACAACAGTGAGGACCCCTACAAGAGCTACGTCATTCTCTTTAGTATACGGTTACGAAGGTGTACTACCACTTGAGATTCAAATCCCTTCCCTGAGAGTCACGATTACAACTGGACTAACAGAAGAAGAGAAACATCAACAACGTCTGCAAGAACTTAAAGCCTTAGACAACAAACGACTTCAAGCTCAGCAACAGATCGAGTTGTATCAAGCCCGGATTTCTAAAGCCTAGAATAAAAAGGTTAAAGAACGGATTTTCAAGAAAGGTGATTTAGTTTTGTCCAACAGACGACCCATGGTGATGACACACAAAACCAAAGGGAAGTTCAATCCTAAATGGGAAGGGCCCTTCGTAATAGAATCAGTGTATTCGAATGGAGCTTATCACCTTATCAATCAAAAAGGAGACAGGCTCATGATGCCAATTAACGGGAAATTTCTTAAAAGATATTTTCCATAAATCATGCAGCCCCCTAAACCCCAGCCAAATCAGGCTGGGGGTTGCCAATTCATAGTGTATTTCGGGAATAAATTTTAATTTTCCTATCTTGTATGTTGTCATGTTAACATTACACCTCTGACGATTGAAATTTTCTGGAGTTATTCTAAGTAGTATCAAAGAGAATTTCGATTTCATGCTAAGTTAACACTACACTTACAGCATTGGCATTACTTTTCATTGTCTTGAATTAGAATTCAACAAAAAAGATGATGAAAGGCAAAATGATATCATTTTCATTCAATATTGTTAATTTGAATACAAAAGTGAAAACAATCAAAATGAAAACGATACAAATTTATTCCTCAGCTAAAAGCAATTCAAATCCTAAGCGTCGGGGCCCATCAGCCTAAAGGACTTGAGCTTAGATTTCAAAGCTGATATGTTGTCCTCACGAGCCTTTTTGATTTCTTCGGTTATCTTGCTCTTGAGCTCCTCTTCATCAGGTGTTTCTTATGCAATCTCTCGCCGAAGCTTATCAGCAGCAACAATTTCATCGCAATAGCCTTTGAAAAGCCCGTCACAGTGAGCAGCTAGCCCTTTTATAACTTCCATATCGTCAGCTAATTGGGCATTTATCTGAGATAGATCAACACCCATACGGGTAAGTTCTGCTGTAGTATCCAGGATACCCATAGCCAGGATGCCCATGTCTATTTGTATTTGAAGATGCTCCTCGCGCAGGCTTGCAATACGAGATTCTTTCTCAGATAGACTCTTCTGAAGAGCCTCTTGATGTTGTACTCTCAGAGCTTTTTGGCCTGAGAAAGAGCCCGATCCACTTCTGGTCCTATATAGTCGTGTTGCAGCATTGAAAGGAACTCTAATTCATATTCCAGAATAAAAATGCTTTCACGAAAATTATCGGTCTACAGTGCATTTCCCTGGTGCCCGATCTTGGCTAGGCACTCCAACAGATGGGGTTCAAAAACTTTGAAGCTCACTTCCCCAGGACTAACGACATCAATGGTCATTCGCATCTAATGTTCTAATTGCTCGATAAGCTTCCTCAAAGTTTCTGAGCTTGGGCGTGGAGCAATCGGAAAAACAAAGCAATTCGCATAATCAGTGCGAATGGGACGATGGACAACTTCAGATGATAATCTTTCGGGCATATTAAATGCCAAACTTTTGATGGTTGACCCATGCCCGACCATTGTTATTTCAGGACTGGAAGGAGCGGCTTGAAGCATAGCATCCTCTTTGTTCTCAGGAGGTGCAACAGGTGCAGACTTCATAGCGTCCCCCATCAACTTGGCCCCCTTGGAATTCTTGGCTGCAACAGGCTTCCGCTTGTGAATTCTCCTATCATATTCGCTTTCCTCCTCAGCAGTAAGGGCCCTCTTCCCTGATGATCTTATGGAGCGAGGCTTAGGAAGGGGTGCTCCCTCAAGAACTTCTTTAGTAGCCTCTTCTTCAGAAGGCTCAGTAGCGGGTAATTTCTCTGGGATCTCCTCGGTCCCGACTGTTAGACCCTAGAGGGGGGGTGATTAGGGTCTTATGCTAATCTAATCCGATTAAATGCCAATTAAAATTAATTAACAAGTTGTATTCTTGCAAGATAGATATACAAGAGTTATAAGCAAGAATAAGCAATATACAATATGATATATCCTAGCAAAGAGATATATAGCAATGTATATATGCAAGGATATATAAACACAAGAGTAAGCAATGTAAACAAGATAGTGGATGATATAGATAATGAGCTAATGACAATGGCGTTATAAGATATGAACATAAATATAAATGAACGCCAAAGCACACTCAAACAAGCAATATGATCACGGAGTTCGGACCTTCCGTCCTACGTCTCCGCTCCCCACTCCCGGGGAGAAATCCACTATCAACCGGGTTTTCTACGTTCACCCGAATAACGTTTACACCTCACAGTATCGGTTTTCAACGCTCACCGATCAACGTCACTCCTCACAATCGGTTTTCTAGTTCACCGAAAACTTCACAACACACTCGGTTTCTAGCTCACCGAAAACCTAACAATCTCACAATGTAACAAATATAAATTGTTCTCTAATATGGATGAGAACACAATAAAAGCCCACACTCAATGTTACAACTCTCACAACCCTAATATATTATGAATGCAAATACAATAAGCTCAAGTGGGTGTGTGTAAACAATGAGTGAAATCAAAATCAAAACTAAACTCAATTAAAATCTAGCATATAGAAATTATAAACAAAATAATAAATAGCTAGAAATGAGTTTAGAGATTCTTCTCTGAATAACAAGATGGAGAGATGGAGATTGAAGCCCAAACAAGAAGATGATCTCCTCCACTTGTGAAAACTTCTTCACAAACAAAACAAACCCTTAAACACACTTTAAACCCTTGTTTAAAACTTATTTTAAAAACTTCTTAGATACTTGAAAAGAGATCAGCAATTGGGTATTTATACCCACTCAAGATCTAAACAAAAACCCCAAACAAAATGACAAAACAGCCCCAGACAAATCAGCTCAGAAATAGCCGTTAGGAGACAACGGCTCTATTGTCGGTCGACCGGAAATTCAGTCGGTCGACCGATGGAGCGAAAAAGCACGAAAACCAGCTCTGGACAATCGTCGGTCGACCGGTGCGGTCGACCGATGGAGCTTTCGGTCGACCGGACCGGTCGACCGACCAACTCTCTGTCGCATGGTAAGAAATGAACAAATGATCGGTCGACCGGTGCGGTCGACCGAAATCTGACATATGAAAAACATGTTTTGCTGATTTTAAAACACTGTTTAAAAATATCAAATAAATTCCAAAAAATGTAAAACTTTGGGGAATGATTGTAGACATGATAATAAACATGCTACAATAACTGGTTTCGAAAAAGGCTAAGAATACAATATTTTCACAAAATTGCATATTCTATGCAATGTTTTCAAAAACATAATAGAAAATATGAAATATAGAATTTCATATATATAACCATAAAAACTCAAAACATATGTATGTATATATATAACTATATATATGCATAGAAACCAAAACTTATATATATATACGAAGAAACCAAGAAATGTGTGTGTATAGATAATTGAGCTTAGAGTATATAACACACATAACATAAATCCTAAAGTAAATTACCCAAGCTAGATCTTGATATTCAATAAGCTCTTCTAGGTAATCTCGCGGATGAAGTTTTAACTTGGATCTTGAACTTTGAATAGCAAGGCTTCACCGACATTCCGCCAACCTCCTTTGGATATGATCGTTGAAGCTCTATTCCATCCATCCTCCAACTACGTTGTTTGTCTACAAAACATAGGACCGTACAAACACTAGACAAATAATATTAGTAATAAATTGTTTGTTAAACATCATCAAAATAAGAAGGCCAACAATCTCCCCCTTTTTGATGATGACAAACAATTTACAAAAAGGAATATATGCATGATGGAAATAAACATATACAAGATAATACACATGCATATAAATGTATACTCACAATATTTCAATATTTCTCCCCCTTTGACAACATCAAAAAGGGGACAAAAGGATTAAGAGAGCGAAAGCTCCCCCTATCAATAAGCATAGGTGAGTATCAAACAAGTATAGGGATTGCTCCCCCTATCAAAAAGCCATATAAAAGACTAGATTTATGAAATCAAAAGAAGAGGAATATGAGAATCATGCAAAAAGTTTTCAAATGAAAACAATTCAACCAAAAGAAATCATAAATCAAAGTTTATATTCAAAAACAATGTTTGATCAATAAAGAAAAATTTTCTTTACATAACTTGATCAAACCACTCATAGAATACATTATAAAGAATATTTAAAATTTGAATTAGCACAAACACATAAATATCATCATATAAGTGAATTATAATGAATTCAAAAGCAACAAATCAAAACACAATTTTTAAGAGAGGCAACAACAACTATATCTAGCTCTTGAGCTAGTATTAACCCATATAAACATTTTTGCACCCGGTAAACATAATTTGGGAATAAACCCCCAATAAACCCGGAGGGTTATGTAAACACAAACCTCTCATCAAAATCAAGACTAAAAATTATGAAAACAAAAGATTTGATAAAAAATTGTTTTCATAACAAAAAGATTTTAAAACATAATTTTCAAAACCAAGAAACAGAAAGATAAAAATATGAGAAATCTTGGTTTATAAAATCATTTTGGCACCCAAGAATTCTTGGTGCTGGTTTGGTTAGGGACATGACCCCTAGGGTTATGAACCCTCTTGGGCACATATGGTGCACGGGATCGGTCATAGCAATAATTACTCAAATGACCCTTCCGATTGCAATATGTACAATGGAAAGGAAGCATTTGCTTATGTTGACCAAGTGAGTGTGCACGAAAATCATTTGCAACTAAATATTGTCTTTTAAATTTATTTTGCAAATGAGAAACCTTATTAAACAAAGGTGGTTTACTTGAGAAATTTGGCAAGTTTGAATATTTTTTCAAATCATAACAAAACTTAGCCAAATGGCCAAATCTACCACAAATTTCAAATCATAACAAAACTTAGCCAAATGGCCAAATCTACCACAAATATCACACTTAAACATATGTGGTTTATGAAAAACATTTGGCAATCTGGAATTCTTTTTCATGTCAAAGCAAAACTTTGCCAAATGGCCAAACCGACCACATAGATCACATTTATACACATTAGCATGCTTATGATGAGAAATAGATGCATGTGCATGTGTGTGTACATGTGATGAAGAAACTTGATGAGATGCACAAGAAGGATTAATATTCTTATACTTTTGTGCATCATAGCAAAATTTAGCTAAATGGCCTTTACGACCACAAATGGAGCACTTGTAAACTTTGCTATACAAGTGTGCATAGTGTATGGGTGATTTACTAGATTTAGCACACTTGTCCATAAGTTTCTTATGGTTATCAATGCATATTTTCAAAGTTGAATCTAAAGATGAAATACTATTTTTCATAAGATTCAAATCTTCATTTTTAGGCACATATGCATTTTTAGAAGTAGAACATAAATAATTATTTATAAAAGAAGCAGTATTATTTTGTATGTTCTTTACTTCTAACATGGCATTATCTCTTTCATGAGTTAAGCTAGAAATGGATGATGTCAACTTTTCATTTTCCAAAATTAACATGTCATTGTTTTCTTTAAGCATGGTATTTTCTTTTGCAATGACATCCAATTTTAACACTAGATCCTCATGATCGGATTCTAAATTATCATGCTTGCATTTTAAATTTATAAAATCATTTTGCAATTTGTTGTAGGCATGTAATAATTTTTCACTAGCACAAGCAAGTTCATCACTAGATAAATCATTAGTGGTTTCGAACTCGCAAACCTCACTAGGGCTATCGCCTAGTGCTCGTGTGCATAAAGCTCCACATGAACTTGAAGCCGGATCCGCCAAAGCTTGTTGGATCGCCTCCAAGTCTCCTTGATGTGCTTCTATGAATATCCACAATTTGTAAGCACTATCAAAATGAGCAAGCTTGTTAGAAATAGAAGAATCAAGTGCATGAAGCATATATTCTAACACAACTTTATTCATAGTAAACAATCTTTTATCATTTCTACTCCACTTGGATTTCTCCATAGTGGGTACAATATAAGCATCATCAATAATTCCCCATAAATCAATATTTTTAGATTGCACAAAAATTTTAAATCTAGAAGCCCATTGTGCATAGGGAAAATTAATGAATTTAGGAGCAACATTAGATTCATAGCCTAACAAATGTGCACGCTTCATGACCATGATAAATATATATGTGCAAGCAAGACAAAAAATGCAATCAAAACAAGATTAGCACAAAAAGATAACTTGGATCTTTAACTCAAGGCGATTAGACCTTAAATCAAAGAGCACCAAGCTCTGATACCAATTGTTAGACCCTAGAGGGGGGGTGATTAGGGTCTTATGCTAATCTAATCCGATTAAATGCCAATTAAAATTAATTAACAAGTTATCCTAGCAAGTATGAAATACAACAAGAATATAAGCTAGGATAAGCAATATGAACAATGAGATATATCCTAGCAAAGAGATATATGATGAAGTATATGCAAGGATATATAAACTTAAGGGAAAATAAAATGAATGACAAGAGTTATAAGCAAGAATAAGCAATATACAATATGATATATCCTAGCAAAGAGATATATAGCAATGTATATATGCAAGGATATATAAACACAAGGGTAAGCAATGTAAACAAGATAGTGGATGATATAGATAGTGAGCTAATGACAATGGCGTTATAAGATATGAACATAAATATGAATGAACGCCAAAGCACACTCAAACAAGCAATATGATCACGGAGTTCGGACCTTCCGTCCTACGTCTCCGCTCCCCACTCCCGGGGAGAAATCCACTATCACAACCGGGTTTTCTACGCTCACCCGAATGTAATCCCACTCTACACCCACTAAGTGTTGGACCTAGCCGTGTCTCCCTCAAGTGCTCGGTTACAACCTCTCCCTAGGCACGTCAACCGACGCCACTCCTCTTGGGACGATCCCCGACTCTCACCACACACTCCTCACTCGGTGTACAAGTGTATTACACAGTGAATCTCACAATAAGTACAATTTAACAAATGATTGTTCTCAAAACAAGGTGAGAACTCAATTAAGCACAACTATTAGTCACAAACCCACAACCCCAAATTATATTATGAATGTAAATACAATAAGCTCAAAAGGTTGTGTGTGAACAAAGAGATATAAATCAAAACTAAACTCAAAGTAGTTCTAGCTTAATAACAATGATAATCAAATATATAAAAGAGCTAGAAATAGAGTTTAGAAAACTTCTCAATATATCAAGAGTTGGAGGGAGAATAGTTGAATGCCCAAACACCAATAGATGATCTCCTCAAGCTCTTGTTGAATTGAATCACAAAACCGAAACACTCAAATGCTTAAAAGCTTCTTAAAACAAACTTAAACAAACACTAAACAAGTTTAAACCCTTGTTAAAACTTTTAAACCATTCTCTTAGCTACTTGAAAAGAAATCAGCAAAGGGGTATTTATACCCACTCAAAGCTCAGCCAAAAACCCCAAAACGAAATGACCAAAAACCCCAGCAAACAGCTCAGAGAAAGAGCCGTTAAAAAGCAACGGCTATATTGTCGGTCGACCGAAAATTCCGTCGGTCGACCGATGAGAGCAAAAACACGAAGAAAACTTTCTGGACCATCTTCGGTCGACCGGAAAATTCGTCGGTCGACCGAAAATTTTCATCGGTCGACCGTACCGGTCGACCGACAGACTTCTGTCGCCCAGAGAAGTTTTGGCCTCAGGTTCGGTCGACCGGTACGGTCGACCGAAATCTGATACATGAAAATCTGTATAGCTGATTTTAAAATGCTGTTTAAAAATATCAAATAAATTCTAAAAAATGTAAAACTTTGGGGAATGATTGTAGACATGATAATAAACATGCTACAACGACTGGTTTCGAAAAAGGACTTCCCAAATGAAAAATATCATCATTTTACAAAATAGTCCAAAACATGAAAACCTGAAAATTGATATTTTGATATTTTGACTTAAACAACATTTTGAAACCTTATGAAATGATTGTATGTATATATATATATAACTATATATATATATACGAAGAAACCAAGAAATGTGTGTGTATAGATAATTGAGCTTAGAGTATATAACACACATAATATAAATCCTAAACTAAATTACCCAAGCTAGATCTTGATCTTCAATAAGCTCTTCTAGGTAATCTCGCGGATGAAGTTTTAACTTGGATCTTGAACTTTGAATAGCAAGGCTTCACCGACATTCCGCCAACCTCCTTTGGATATGATCGTTGAAGCTCTATTCCATCCATCCTCTAACTACGTTGTTTGTCTACAAAACATAGGAATGTACAAACACTAGACAAATAATATTAGTAATAAATTGTTTGTTAAACATCATCAAAATAAGAAGGCCAACACCGACCACCTCTCGTTCGTAAGACAAATAATCCTCTATCCCTAGTAATCGAGTCCTAGTAGAACCACTTCTCGACTTATAAAGTTCCCGGATCTCATTTATACATGAGGTATATACATCATATTCTGGGATTTGAGAAGCTTTGTCAAACCAATCGCGGAAGTCAGCTACGGTTGAGCAGCTAGGTGACAAACTGGGCAGAGTGAACTACGCATGAGTCCCTCTGACAGAAGAGAAAAACCAAGCACGAGCCCCTTCATATAGGTTCCCGATGTGAGCTAGTCGCGGATTAGGGTTACCAACATAAAGTTGGTCGTACCCGAATTGTCGAGCAAAACGCGAAGGAACATATGGCTCAATTATACATCTCTCGCCCAGGCGGAAAACTAGGTAACCTACCCTGATAGGGAGAAGCCATTGGAAAACCCCTGTGTTTAAGGGTGAGGAGCCTTCGAAGACTACATCACCAAACTTCGGGTCCTCTTCTTCAGCCCCATCAAAACAAGGGCGGCAGCAAAAAAGATTGTAATTGTTCTCTAGGGACAAGAGTTGTCTAACCCGGACTATGTATACGGTCGTCCATGTAGCTGACTCAAGCCTCTGGACAAAAGGCAAAGAAGTATTGTTATCATGCATAATCCCTGTCATCAAAGAAGGACAATGCAACACAAACCAAGCCACTAAATAAGTATAGGGCATTGGTGCGCGGGGCTGAGGAGTCTTCCAAACTTTCCTCCCAACTACACTGATCTCCTTAATATCGAGGAATTTAGAAATTAGATCACGTAGGCCTCTCTGCAGACAACCTGTCATTGCAGAGAGAAGATTTAAAGGTCTTCCGTGAGCCAGGAGAACGGCTGGGTAGACTACCTCAGCCAAGATCGATTCAGCCGGTTTCGTTGGTACGACGCACCACTTCAACCATAGTATCAGGAAGCCAGCAAGGAGGGCCGTGTCAGAAAGGGGAATTGCAGCTTGATGATGAAAAATTTCAAATTCACTGTCAGGTTCAAATCCATCTTCTAAATACTTGTTCTTATAAGTAGCATTAGGAGCCTTGATGCGGGCTTTAATGCTCTTAGAAGAGCTTACAGCAAGACGGGTCACCATCAAATCTTTCTGACCCAAACTCTGAAATAGGTAATCTGCCCAGGCAGTATGCATGAGACCACCTCCATGCATCCCAGCAATCTGAGCACAGATGTGGAAATGACACATCAACTCCCAGAAAGTGACGTATATCTCTGGATGAGCAGTCTTCAAAATTGAAAGCTCCTCAGTTGTTGGAACAAATTCTTCATAGGGCATTTGCCCAAAGGATAGCCCTGATACTGCATGCATCTCATGGAGAGAAAATCCCAACTACCCGACTGGTGTGAAAAAGGTGCAGCTATCCGGATTGTACCGCTCCAGCATAGCAAAGAAAAAGGGATAGTTCTGGGTGATCCCTTGAGTTCCTCAAGAATGAAATCTACCATACGGGTCCACCAGCCATCTTCTCCAGAGAACAACCAACCAGGAGAACAAAAGGCTTGCGCAGGAAATTCGCCTCGAGCAGCAATAAACTGGCGCATGAAGATGTTTGCCCGAAGAGACGCTTCCTGAGCAAGGTCTTTTTTCTCAAATCTGCCAGGTCTCAGACTTTTGAGTTGCCCGCCAATTTGTACACGAGATGATCGACCGGATCCAAATGATATGTTCTCCTTCTCCTTGACAAGATCGAAGACCAAACCTCTACGACCACCGACACTTCGCAGCATCCGGGAATCTTCTACATTCTCTTCATGCTTGGGAGGAAGAAGAAACGATCATCGACTGTTCGCAGTATCCAGGAATCTTCTACATACCTAACTTGGTCATCAGCCAATATATGATCTCCGAACAAAAACGCCAGTTTGACAAATTGATCCAGACCCACGGGTGTTTCTAGATCCAGATCAGTGATCAGAGCCCTAAGAGTGGAACACCTAGCAAACCTAATTAAATGCGCCCGCTCCAAGCCAGGGAAAGTGCATAGAGAAATCTCTCTGTGAAGACCAAAAGTTCTCCCCACTTCTGGATCGTCAGTATAACTGAAATACTGCTCCGGCAGAAGTGGCACATTAGGAAAAAGCACTGCAAAATAAGAAACAGAAGTTAGTAACTAAAGGGAGTTGCCAATGAAGGGAACTAGATTGAACGCAGACTTCAAAATCTGTGCAGACTTTCAAATCTGTGTTTCTAATCTTGAACGCAGACTTCCAAATCTGCGTTTCTAATCTTGAACGCAGACTTCAAAATCTACGTTTCTAATCTTGAACGCAGACTTCCAAATCTGCGTTTCTAATCTTGAACGCAGACTTCCAAATCTACGTTTCTAATCTTGAACGCAGATTTCAAAATCTGCATTTTTAATCTTAAAACGCAGACGTCAAAAGTTGCGTTTTTTATCTTAAAACGTAGACTTCAAGATCTACGTTTTGGACGCAAAATCCAAGACCCACAAAAAGAGTCATCTTCCTCGTTGACAAGAACCCATCTAGGATTTTTAGAAAACTTGTCAAAACAAGTTACTATGGCCACCACTTACCACAGCAACGAGGCCTATACGACAACGGCGGCAATGTCGAGGCACTCATTAGAGAGCATCAACATCACCGGCGTTCTCGGTCGGCAACGTATCTGAAGCCACCTTGATGATCTTCTTGGAACCCGAGCCCATCCTCCTAGGCGCCATGGGTGCAGTTGATCGGAGAAGACGGAGTTCGCCGGGAAATCGGTTAGAATTCAAACGAGAATTCTCATTCTTGGAATCAAGCTAAAAGTAGAAAGAGTCAAATGACTCTTTATGTGACCACACAGGTCTATTTATAATAGCCGCCAAGCTGTTAAATCGGTGCGGGATTCTAGGAGAGAATCCCAACCATCTCTGAAACGCGATCTTCCGTGTTAGTAGATAAAGTCGGTTGGACTTTAACGCAGAGTTCACCTCTACGTTCAATTCCCAAACGCGAGGCCTAAACCTGTGTTACGAGAGTTCTTAACTCTACATTTCGAACCTCAAACGTAAAGGTTACCTTTGCGTTACAATTATCCTAAACAAAGGATCCACCTTTGTATTTTCAAACGTGACACTTATTCTCTAAGTTCATGAATTCTTTTAACAGAACATTGTTAAACCTCTGTATCTCCTCAGCAGAATCTAAATCCTCGTCAGGTTAATATTACACCCCAGACGATCATCATCCCCATAGAGTTTGAATTTAGCTGACATCAATACCAATATGGCTATAATTCCTCTGTCAAAATCCACTTATCGGTTCTCATCAATGTAACGATAAGTCTCCTAAAATCACTCAAATCGTGATCAATTTACTAACTCTCTACAACAGAGTAGTAAATAACCAATTTATCAGCTCTCTTCAATAGAGCGATAACATTTTCAAACCCTACTTAAAGCACGAATACCAAAATTTGTCGCCTTTGGTGTTAAACACACTTAGCAATTCTCCACAGCGAGACGCTAATTCTCAAAATATTGTTCAAATCACAAGTATCACAAGTCATCGCTCTGATGATAAACCACTTGGCAATTCTCCCCAACGAGATGCTAAGTCCCCCGAGATCTTATTAAAAATATCTTCCCTGTCACATTAATATCACACCTCTGACAAAAATCCACTTATCGATTCTCCTCAATAGAGCGATAAGTCTTCAAAATTGCTCCGATCGTAATATCTTCCATGTCACGTTAATGTCACACATCTGACAAAAACCCACTTATTGACTCTATTCAATAGAGCGATAAGTCCTCAAAATTACTCGATCGTAATATCTTCCCTATTACGTTAAAATCACACCTCTGACAAAATTCACTTATCGACTCTCCTCAATGGAGCGATAAGTCCTCAAAATTGCCCCGATCATAATATCTTCCCTGTTACGTTAATACTATACCCCTAACAGTGTAAATCCCCATGGGAACATCTTTAATTCTCTGCATAGGAATAATAAGAGTTCCCATGAAACCCCCAACAAATCAAAATTTTCTAAAATTATTCTAAATGATAATAAAAGAAAATTTTTATAAATTTGGCATTCTTCATATAATTTCATGGTTGTAAGTCATAACACAACACATGCGATAAATGGACAAAAGCCAAAATCACTCTTTTTTTATTTTATTTAGAAATATTAAAAAGTGATACAAAAAACCTCGCTCTTATCGAACAAAAAGGACAAGACATCATTAAGCCCCTGGGCCAGTAAAATTGAAAGACGCGAGCCGGGACTTAATAGCGGATAGTTTCTCCTCATGAGTGGCCTGTACCAGTACCTCAGCTCTCTTCTTAAGATCGTTCTCATCTGGCGTCATCGCAATAGCTTCCTTTTGGATAAGTTCAAGATCCTGGACCGACAAATGATAGCTGGCATAGGTCTTCACACTTTCTAGTGTGAGCCTTTTTAAGATCTCTTCTTCCCGTGCAAGCTCAGCCTTGTGTTGAGCCAACTCCACCTCGAGTCGATCGATTTCTACATGAGACGCTTGTATGGCAGTATTAGAAGCAACTACAGCCTGTTGCTTTTGAATACATTGCCCCTGTAAGGACGCAATCTCAAGCTCCCTTTTAGTGATATTTTCTTTAAGAGATTCATATTGACGAATCGCTTCAGCCTTGAGATCATCGAAGGTTAATGTGATTTGGGCGGCAAGATCAGCACTACGCAACTCCTCCAAAGCCCTTAGATCCTTTTCCAATTGAGAGATATTTTCTGAATAGTGCTGAAACCAGTGAGCGTCATCCACATATCGAATACCATTCAAAAAGTGCATGAGTATTAGTTTAAAAGAATCGAATGAAGTTCGTCCAGCACCGACCTCCTCAATCACCATCTTCACCGTATCCTCCAAAGGTCGTATAAGAATTCTAAGCATGGAAGGAATGACCACTGGACTTAGAGATGACGCACCAGATGTAATCGGGGAACCTAAAATAGTAGACCCTGGTGCAAGAACTGTTGGTGACGATCGTGAAGAAGCCGGAGAAGCCATAGAAACATCCAATTGCGAAGGACTTGAAGGAAGAATCATGAGCGCCCCTGCCTGGGCTGAACTCAGAGCATTCTCTGTCCCCACTGATTTGAGAGGAATCATTAGCGGAGGGGACTCTTCTTGTAAAAAAGTGGTCGTTATCGGTGTTGGCTCGGAAAGAGAGACAATTGTTGCTTGCTGGTTAGGAGGCGATGACGTACCAGCAGCCTCATGAGTCGGAGAACCTACACACGAGAGCAATTAGTATAAAAGAAAGAAAATTCCAGAAAAACTAGAGTGTGTAATCTTTACCAATAGGGGAAGAGGGAATATAAGCCGACGCCTTGTCGGAAGAGATCGGTGGTGGAATGGTCCAATCATCGAGATCATCACTACCATCACTTCCTTCCCCACCAGCATTGTTGCTATGAGAAGAGGTCCCATAATCTAACGGTTCCTCACCATCTGTAGCCGAGATCCTGGGTGAACTTGCAGTCACGTCCGCTTTAGTCATAATACCAGTCGTTGGGCTAGGGATAGCGGCCCCGGTATGTAGCAATAACGCGGAAGCGGCAGGAGACTGACTCTCATTAAATTTCTCTAACTTATCCACCACAGGTTCGTCTGTAGGGGACCTGACCTCTTCAAATGGAGACGCTGTAGGCAACGTCTCTGCAATCAGAGGAACAGCATCCGGGGCTTGATCTGGAAACGATGAAATATCAGGGTCTATTGTAGGGGAAGATTCTGCATCCCCAACCAATGACTCATCCCCACCCTCTTCTTGGTCCTCAGGATGATAAGAAGAAAATTCACTAGGTAACGCGGGACCTCCGGAGTGAAGTCCAGTGCAAAGAGAGCGACTGGCAGCAACAGATTCTTGTCTTTTATCTCCCCTAGTGGACTTAAAAGCATCCTCCATTAGTTTATGAGAGGGAGGGTCTACCAGTAATTTCTTGTGAGTACGCTTCGCATGTTGAATTGCTTCTTCCTCAGTAAGAGCTCTTTTTCCGACTGCTTTCGTTCTTAGAGTTTCAACAGCCTTAGGGCTCCCTATTGGAGCATTCTCTAGCCCCCTATCTTCTTCTTCTTCTTCTTTAGCTTCATCTTTGTAAGATAGGAACTCATTGATCCCTTTCAGACGAGATACTCAAGCTCCTTTCCTAGACGAGTACATTCTTCTAATCTCTCAAAGGTCGGACAAATTTAGCTTGTAATCAGGTATCTTAGAGGCCGTATGATACCAGTTACAGAAAGCCATGGAGAGAAGTGAATTGGGCGTCTTATGAGGTAACCTAAAGGTAGCTCCAGTGCAGCCTGCTGTGGAGTAGTACCAGGCCCGAGCCCCTTCGTATATATTACCAATAATGGTAAGTTGGCTCCGTGGATTTCTAACGTACAATTGATCATACCCAAATTGTCGAGCGAATCGATACGGTTGATATGGCTCAATTATACATTTATCACCTTGCCTAAGGAGAAGATAACCTGGTCTAATGTTCAATAGCCAGTGGAAGACCCCCCCCCCCTGGAACACTTGTCCATAGCCACCATCTTCAAAGTCTGGGAAACAGCGGAATATGTGATAATTAAGGTCTCTCGACAAAATTTGACGAACCCTCACTACATATGTGCCTTCCCAAGTAGCCCCTTCCAGTCTCTGTATAAAAGGGACGAATCCTTCGTCCGAGGGAGATGGGGCACTCATCAAATGAGGACAGTGGGATACATACCGAGCCATCAAATAAGTATATGACAAAGGTACTCAGGGATTTGGAGTCACAAAATTTTTCTTTCCTTCAGAGTCTGTCTCCTTCACCTGAATAAATTCGAGACACAACTCCCTCAAACCATGCTGCAAACAGCATGACATAGCTGAAAGTAAATTCACAGGCCTCCCGTGAGCTAAAAGTACAGCTGGGTAGACTACTTCTATCACCACAGCATTTATCGGCCTGGTAGGGACAGCACACCGCTTGATCCACAGTATGAGAAAGCCCGCCAGCAAAGCCATGTCAGAGATAGGTATAGCAGCCTGATGGTGGAAGCTTTCAAATTCAGTCTGTGCAGGAAAATCATCTTCTAATCCCTCGTTGACATAATGGGCTGTAGCATCATTGATTAAAGCTTGGATAGCCTCAGGGGTGCTCACGCTCCGACGAGACATAGTGGTGGTCTTTTGGGATAAATTCTGGAATAGATATTCGGCCCAGGACATCGGCTTTATACCACGTCCTCGTGTCCCCGTCAGTTGAGTGCAGATTTAAAAATGACACATTACTTCCCATAGAGTGTCATAGAAATCGGGGTTCATCTCCTTCAAAATCCTGAGTTCACTTAACCCTGGGATGAACTCTTCGTAGGGCAAGTCTCCAAAAGGAAGACCCAAAACGTCATACATTTCATGGAGGGCAAACCCTAATTCCCCCATAGGGCAAGTCTCCAAAAGGAAGACCCAAAACGTCATACATTTCATGGAGGGCAAACCCTAATTCCCCCACAGGTGTGAAGAATGTACACGAGACCCAAAACGTCATACATTTCATGGAGGGCAAACCCTAATTCCCCCACAGGTGTGAAGAATGTACACATCTTCGGGTTGTATCTCTCCAGGATAGCAAAAAAATTATAATGGTTGTAGTCAATACCATATCTGGTAGCCATTACCGGGCAACTGAGCCCAGATCGAGCCAATGATCCCTCTAGTTCTGTCAGCACGAACTCTGTCATTTTGCCCACCACCTTGTTCTTGAAGAATGAACCCATCCAGGAGTTCTGAATACTGAAGAGGGAAACTCCCCTTTTATAGCCAGAAATCTCTGTATGAAAGTGTTAGCAATACTAGTTGTTTCTCCAACGGGATATCCCCTTGAGAATAGGCATGGTTCCAAAGCTGACACCTGTCGGTTGTAACCTACGGTGTGTACACCTGTGTAAGTCAAATCCCCGACAACTACCCCATCCTGCTCCCTTACAAGGTCCCAATTCATATGTCGAGGGATGGAGGCACACTGATAATAAGCGATAGGAAACATCCTATGCATGTCAGGGAGAAAGAAGTGGCGATCTCCTACTTGCCTCAACCACTTATAATAGCCGCCAGTCACGATCTCTTTTTGGATGGTGACATGATCCCCAAACAGAAATGCCGGCTTGATGAGCTTCTTACGGGAGTCGGTTTCAAATTTGGCATCTGTCACCAAAATCCTGAATACAGCCGGGCTTGGATGGGAAATCAGGGTAACACGATCCTTGTCGGTATCCTGAAAAATTAAGAGTTCCTGACGCAGATTGAACTGCATATTCAAATCCACACCACCCTCACGCCCAAAGTGATGATGAAGTGTGAGAGGTTCGCGGGTGTAAGGCACTGTAAAAGAGAAAAACACTCAGTTAATCAGTATAAAAATAAAACAAAGGCAACCTTAGTCAAAGCCCTAGAGGAATAAGGTCATTCAAACGCATAGGTCAAACCTTGGGTTAAAACATTCAAACGCACGGTTCAGACCCTCCGTTAAATCTTATCAATGCAAAGGTCAAACCTTGTGTTGAAAAATTCAAACATACGGTTCAGACCCTGCGTTAAATCTTATCAACGCAAAGGTCAAACCTTGCGTTAAAAATTCAAACGCACGGTTCAGACCCTGCGTTAAATCTTATCAACGCAGAGGTCAAACCTTGCGTTAAACATTCAAACTCATGGTTCAGACCCTGCGTTAGGTCTTATCAACGCAGAGGTCAAACCTTGCGTTAAACATTCAAACCACGGTTCAGACCCTGCGTTAAATCTTATCAACGCAGAGGTCAAACCTTGCGTTAAACATTCAAACGCACGGTTCAAACCCTGCGTTAAGTCTTATCAACGCAGAGGTTGAACCTTGCATTAAGCATTTTAACGTACAGTCCAGACCCTGCGTTAAATCTTATTAACGTAGAGGTTAGACTTTGCATTAGCTACTCAAACACAGAGTCCAAATTCTACGTTACAAAACTCGAGCGCAGAAGTCGGACCCCAGCGTTTCGAATTCAAAACGCAGAGTCCTAACTCTACTATATAACATCGGAACGAGTTTCCTCGTTGCTCAGATCTTGCCGAAGCAAGTTTTATGGCCATGGAAGTCGATGCTTACCACCGACGTGAGGAGCTGGCACCGGCGGCGCACCAGCCTGGGTTACATCAACGCCGACGACCGAGGTTGGCCGAGAGCTCTAGGCAGCGGCAGAGGCGGACTTGGAATGGGAGACGGTTTTCTTCCTAGGACCTATTAAAGCAGATGGTCAGAGAAGATGAACAGGGTTCGCCGGAGTTCAAAATGAAAAGCTTTCGTTAAAGTTTTGCGAAAAAGAACAGATAAAATGTCGGATGAATTTTTATTTGACCCCAGTGATCTATTTATAGACAGCTGTGAGCTGTCGAATCGGGGCAAGATTCTAGGCCCAGAATCCCACCGAACGCGGCCTGTGCGCCTGCATTGCTTGAACTTCTGAACGCAGAGTTCAACTCTGTGTTTCAATCCTCAAGCATAGGAATCCACCTGTGCGTTTTAATACTGCCAAATGAATTCCTCGACATTTAAAACTAAGACCTAGCTTTAAATAAAAAAGAGAAAAGCTTGTCTCAGCTATCAAGGTGACCAAAGCTGAGAAGGAACAGACGACTCCACTAGGGAGTCTATTGGTTGAGTACAGACAGATTATAATCAGCAACGCTAAAACCGTCAAACTCGATCCGACGCACAACTCATTCTTCTAAGTGGCTTAATATTCTCACTAAGATTAATGAAACTAGGAATCACGAGCAACTCATTCTTCTAAGTGGCTTAATATTCCCACTAAGATTAATGAAACCAGGAATCGCGTGCAACTCATTCTTCTAAGTGACTTAACATTCCCACAAAGATTAATGAAACCAGGAATCGCGCACACCTCATTCTTCTAGATGGCTTAACATCCCAACAAAGATTGATGAAGACACGATTCGGCGCGCACCTCATTTTTCTAAGTGGCTAAACATTCCCACTAAGATCAATGAAAACCCGATTCGGCACGCACCTCATTCTTCTAGATGGCTTAACATCCCAACCAAGATTGATGAAGACATGATCCGGTGCGCACAACTCATTCTTCTAAATGGCTTAACATTCCCACCAAGATCAAAAAAACTAAAAGCTGCATTTGAGTGTTCATCATTGCCTACAAGAATTTTCTAGAGAAAAGAATACATCTCCGTCGCAGATTGAGTGGAGTATCTGAAGGATCCAAACAAAATCCGATGAATACACCTCATCGCAGATTAAGTGGAGTATCTGAAGGATCCAAACAAAATCCGATGAATACACCTCATCGCAGATTGAGTGGAGTATCTGAAGGATCCAAGCAAAATATGATGAATACACCTCATCACAGATTGAGTGGAGTATCTAAAGGATCCAAACAAAATCCGATGAATACACCTCATCGCAGATTGAATGGAGTATCTAAAGGATCCAAACAAAATCCGATGAATACACCTCATCAAAGATCAAGTAGAGTATCTCAAAGATCCAGATAAGATCGTCGTCATCATTGCTCTTGTTTGGGTCATCAGTAATGATTTGGGCTTTAGCTTGTTTGACTAAGTTCATTGTCATCAAGACTCAAAAACTACCTTGTTTGGTTCGAGGAAACAGAATTTCAGCATTCCAACAACCAGGTTCGTAATGTCTTCAAATCAGACGGAGTGAACAACCAACCAACTAAATTTTGGGATCCTAAGTATTCTAAAAATTCGTTCTAGTCAACCGCGAACTTTCGAAAACTTTGGAGGGGGTTCTATAGCCTATCTAAAAATCACAATAGATAGCTGATCCCCATCAAGCTTCAACAACGAAAGTTATAATCAGATGACTTTCATGTCAACAAACGAAAGCTACGAACAGAGGACTTTTCACATAGATCGGGAAGAGTTACAATTCAACGACACTTCCGACAACTGATAAAAACTCTATTCAGTAGCCTTCATAACCAACTGTGAGAGTTGCAATTCGACGACTTTCACACCCCACAACAGCTAAAGCAAAGATCAATGAGCATTAGTCTTCGTGATGCTGTAATAGACGAGGTTACAAGTCAACAACCTCTCCCAAACGCAGAGTCCACTTCTGCGCTTCTCAACTCAAAATGCACACAGCCTGTACGTTCTTCAGCAGACACTTAACTCTACGGCGCAGAGTTAAAACCCAAAACGCAAGCGGCCTGTGCGTTTCAATCATCCGCAGATACCCAACTATGCATCCCAAGTCTGAGGCGCAAAGTTAAGACCCAAAAACGCAAATAGCCTTTGCGTTTTCAGTTCCCAGCAAACACCCAACTCTGCGTCTCAAGTCTAAGACGTAGAGTTAAGGCCCAGAATGCCAATTTAGGTGTTTGACTTGTTCAAACTCAAGCTGAACGGCCTCAAAACCGTTTATCCCACATTTTGAGGGATTTTTGCCCACTTAGGAGCGGATCTAGGGGTCAGTTACACCCTTTATCCCCTATAAATAACCGTCTTACTCAACCGAGTAAAGGGGTTGGAGATTCGAAGATCAAGAAGACCGCATAAGGTTGGATTCTTGGGCGGAGAGGGTGAGTTTTCTGAAGATCAAGGAACTGCTCGGCAGTTAGTAAATCAAATCTTAGAGAATTCTTCACCAACAACAAATCCACTTGGCATCTTAACCGATTATTCAGTTTTTCAACAACTCTTTTTAGAGTTTTCAACTCGTTCCGAGTTCTTAAACTCGTTAAGAGTTCTAAATCAAACTTGACATACAAGTTAATTGTTCTCATGAGATAGGATGGTCGGATCGTCAACGGAGAGCAAATTCGACGCAAGCATTTGAAGGAGGCATTCCATCGCTACCAAGAAGAACCTAGAATTAAACAAAGGGGAGAATCAAATTCATTCTCCTCTCTTTTGTATTCAGAAAATCCAATTGTAACTGAGATTAAAGGAATACAAATCAATTTTCCTTCATTTTTTTTACTTAAAATTTTTCCACAAACACCCATGACCCCACTGTTCTTAGTTACCCTCCCATCATCAGTCTCTAGCATTCGAAATTTATATCCATTGACCAAATGCTCATTATAACGTCTCACTTCGTGATAAGGGCATTGTGCATGTTCGAAATTTATATCCATTGACCAAATGCTCATTATAACGTCTCACTTCGTGATAAGGGCATTGTGCATGGATAATAATTTCATCTGGTAATGTAATGCTCATTATAACGTCTCACTTCGTGATAAGGGCATTGTGCATGGATAATAATTTCATCTGGTAATGTAATACCATCAAGAAGTGATTTTTCAACCTAAGACAGACAATTAAGAATATTTAGGTGATGTTATATTATGAATGTTCAATAATTAATTGTAAAACACTTGCATTAATTCTTAACCAATCAGAAAATTCTTTCTTATGTCTTTTCTGAATATTGTGCGCTGCATTCCTACCAGTTGTTTCATTCTTAAGCTTCTCCAGATATCGCCTATATAAACAATATATAAGTTTGTATTGATAAACTATATGTAAAATGAAAATTTCTCATCTATATTACTGATTTTATTTGTTACCTTCGATAGTCTGTGAACATATCAAGGTTTTCCAATACATATGCATGAATTTGATCTAAGAGAGATCTCGGGTATTTTTCACGCTTCCTCTCCTTATGAGGTGCTTGAGATGTGGTTTTCTTCTTGCGCATGTAACATGATGCGAACACAAAGCATTCGTTAGCCATGTATCCTTCAGCTATCGAGCCCTCGGGACGAGCTCGATTGCGAACATTATTTTTCATGCAGCCCAAGTATCTTAGAATCATAAAAGTTAATTATTAGCATGGTAAATTTAAAAATGCATATACAATTAATAAATACATAGCACCGCTTCAAATTCCTACACCTACAACAAGGACAATACATAGCACCGCTTCTTAAATTTCTCGGATTCATTTCCGCATAACGCATGAAGACTTCACATCCTTCCTTGTATTGTGTGTCACGAAATCTATGATGCCAAGGGATATCTATCCATGATTTGTCAGAAATTATCCTCATCTGTAAATTATATATAATTATTAAATACGATTAGTTTCACAACTACTAATACATCCATGACTCTTATACATTCAACACACATCAAACATACGTTCATATATCATTTAACAATATGAATATTTATCTACATAAAAAATATATAAAATATACGTAGAAACTAATTACACTAATCTAGCGACTGTCATAGGAATGCTTCTATCCATTAAGAATATAGTAGTCCTTACATCCAACTTCATATACTTTGTATATTTTTATTTCTTGAAAATTTTGACGGCACCTACCCGCTGTTCTCCCTATACACTGTGCGGATCTTATTATGCGTATCAGTAATAACTCAAAATGCAGAACAACATACACTTATTGTACACGGAGAATAACGAATACATGCTGGCAAAACTTTCAAGAATGAAAATATACAAAGTATACAAAGTTGGATGTATGCACAACTATATTCCTAACCCGTCCGAGAAGGACAGATCCAATATTTACGAATTTCAGTACCAAATTTTTATTCCTATAATATAAAATAAATGCTCTTTTTTAGGAGAAAACTTCATCTCCTAGCCAAATATGAGTCGTATATCATATATTATAAGTCCAAAGAATTGGATGTAATTATTGGACGGAAGTCTAGGGATAACGTTATTTTTTTATTTACCTAAATTGGATTATAACACATTATAAAAAATTATAATGTGTTATATATCACTCTATTTTTTTAAAAAATTTATTTCACATATTTTCACATCACAAACTTAAATAATCACACCTACTTATAGCACAAATAAAACTTAAATGAGTTAGGGTTTATAAGTGTTTAAAAAAAATATGATTACTAGTGTTGTTCAAATGAATTAACATGTAGTTGAGTTAGAGTTTTCAAATTTGAACTCGTTTATTTTTTTATCATAAATTAGGGTTTTTAAACTAAATTCAACAATAAATAATAAATAATAAAAAAGTTCTAAAGATCAGTAGAAAAATCATACCTTTTAAACAGATGAAACAACGGACACGCCGGTGATCACGATTAGCCTGCTGGAAAATTCTTATGTTTTGATGATGTTTTACAACCACCATTATCGGTACTAATGGCTTATTGAGTGCAAATATAGTAAATTTATTTATCAAGCTTGTTAGTGCCATAAATTGAGGATTTGATGGAACATACGCTACAACGATGATATCCAAAAGAGGAGGAGGCATAATGATGAAGCAATGTTATTTCAAGAACAACAAATTCATATAGAAGCTTCATCAAAATTAAAGCTATATCAAGACTCAAGAGCTTTATTCTATGTGAGGATATTAGCTAGTTTTTATTTTCTCTCTAGTGCTAGAATGTAGGAAAAGAGTTATTGATTTCACTTGAAGCTATTGGGAATCACACACACGTTTTCATACTTATGTTTTTAAGCGTTTTTCACAAAATACTATTTTTCACAAGTATGAGGACCTATCTGCAAAATTCTTTTTCCAAACAGTTTGTTTTTAGTATTAAAAACATTTTACAAAGTTTCATAATTTTCAGAGATCAAATAAATATTTTACAAATATTTTAGTTTAAAGTCAAAAATCGGTTTCTGCAATGTATCAGAATGCGGTCGACCGGACCGGTCGACCGCACATATGATCATTCGTTACTGGACTCCAGAGAGTTTGTCGGTCGACCGGCCCGGTCGACTGAAATCTCGATTTTTCTATCGGTCGACCGCGTCGGTCGACCGATGAAGTCTCTGTTTGTTTTCTGGGTTTTCAAAGTTGTTTGCGGTCGACCGGATTTTCGGTCGGTCGACCGAAGTATTTTTTCGGTCGACCGAAAATCCCTTCGGTCAACCGAAATTTTCTTCGGTCAGCCGTGACTTTTTTTCAAACGGTCGATTGCCTCGTTTGCTGTGCTTTCACTTAACCGTGTTTGACACAGTCTGTGGTAATGGTCTGAAAAGGAGATTATTTTCTTAATTGGGAAGATTGGATTGTGTTTTTAAAATGTTTAATCTCTTCTATTTAAACCCTTTCTCCTTCATCTTCCCAGTTGCCCTAACATTTGCAAAAAACCAGAGAGAGACGCTGTCTTCCTGAGAAAAATTTTCAAACCTGTTCTCTGTGTTTTTTCTCTGTGGTTTTGTGTGTGTTCACTTCCCAGCTTCAGTAATCCTTCTCTTTGCCATAGGGGCTATGTAAAGAAAGAGTCTTGCATCTTTTCTTCTGCTGTGTGAGTGAGATCTTGTGTAGATCAACTGTGAGGGAGTGTGATCTGTTGAGATCAAACTGTGTAGTGAGAGATCGTATTGGATCGCTGTGTAGACGAAGTTCCGGCTTCCAAACCGGGTGTGTAGTGGATTTCTCCTCGAGAGTGGGGAGCGGGGACGTAGGTCAGCGGGCCGAACCTCGTTAACACATCGCGCGTCAAGGATAACGAACTCCTAACCCTATGTAGAGAAGTCCAAAGTCGGGAGTATGACCGATGGAGAAAGGCACCAAGCCAATCTCAATGCCAAGGCTATGAACGCCTTAATCTGTGGTCTTTCCCCCAATGAATATAATAGAGTTTCCACGTGTGCAACCGCATATGAAATTTGGCAAAAATTATGTATCACACATGAAGGAACACCCCAAGTTAAGGAATCTAAGATTAGTGGACTTATGCATGATTATGAGCTATTTAAAATTTTACCAAATGAATCCATTGATGCTATGTTTTCCCGTTTTACTAATATCATCAATGAATTACATGGTCTTGACAAGCAATTGTCCATTCAAGAGATGAACTACAAGATACTTCGCTCCTTGACTCCGGCATGGGAGCCCAAAGCTACGGCCATTGAGGAAGCTCATGACCTCACTACCTTAGCTATTGATAGCCTCATCGGAAAGCTCAAAGTGCATGAGAAGAAGCTCAAGGGGAAGGAGAAGGAGGAAGTGCCATCACGTGAAGTTGAGGAGCCGTCACCAAAGTTGAAGACCATAGCTCTCAAAGGAGCTAGTGACAACTCATCTTCGTCGTCGGAGAGTGAAGTTGATTTTTCTAGAGAAGTGGCTCATCTCTCTAGAAGAATCTCTAGACTCATAAAGATGAACAAAAAATTTAACCCCCGATCTAACAACAAGTTTTCCTCTCGTGTAGGTAAATGTTTTGAGTGCAATGAACCGGGTCACATCGCTAAGGATTGCCCCAAGCTCAAAGAAAAGTACATGAAGTACAAGAAGAAGAAGGCTATGTATGCCGGATGGGAAGAGTCCGAACCAAGTGACTCGGATAGTGATGAAGAAGGAGCCAAACTTGCTCTTCATGACCCAAATGTTTGTTTCATGGCAAATGAACATGAGGTAATATCCGAGGCCGAAAGTGAATCTTTCTACATGCAATGTGATATAGGTATGGCTTTAGAAGAGTTGAATTTTGAATTTAAGAGAATGTCTAAAGAATACTCTTCTTTTAAAAAGTTACATGTTTCTTGTGATATCAAGCTAGAGCAATTAACAACTTCTCTTGCTCTAAAAGATGAATTGCTAGGAGATCTCGATTTCGAGAATAAGCAATTAAGATCAAAAATTGAAAGATTAGAAATTGAGAGTTGTAGAACTAGACCCACTCATGCTTATGCTAACTACAATCACCATGATAGAAATAGGTTTCATGGTTCTAACACTCGTACATACAAAAGAAATTTTGTATGCACTTATTGTATGAGACATGGACACATTTTGGATTGATATGGGTACCCAAATGTACCAAAACTACTAACCACCAAGGACCCAAGACTTGGGTACCTAAAGCTACTACATCTTCATCTTCATCTTTTATAGAAAACATCACGGCAACGACGTAATGAGATGTGGTACCTTGATAGTGGTTGCTCACATCATATGACGGGCAACAAAGAGTTATTTGCAACCCTATCAAGGATTGAAGGAGGCAATGTCTCCTTCGGTGGAGGTGAGAAAGGTAAAATTATTGGTATTGGTTCTATTGGTAAGAAACCTTCACCCATAATAGAAGATGTTTATTTAGTAAGTGGTTTGAATCATAATCTTCTTAGTATTAGTCAATTGAGTGATAAAGGTTTTGATATTTCTTTTAAACCGGATAAATGCATCATTAGTATGGATGGAAAAATTGTTTTCAAATCGCAAGTCTAATGTTTATATTTTTGAGATGAATGAGTTAGTTAATCAAGATGTGAAGTGTCTTGCGGCTATTGATGAAAACCCTTGGATTTGGCACAAGAGACTTGGACATGCAAATATGGAGTTAATATCAAAATTGTCTAAGAAGAATCTTGTGAAAGGGCTACCTAGCTTGCACTTCATAAAAGATACAATTTGTGAGGATTGTGCCAAAGGTAAACAAACGAAATCTTCTTTCAAATCCATTCATGAGGTATCAACTTCTAAACCATTGCAATTACTTCATCTTGATTTGTTTGGTCCTATGCGTGTTACCTCTCTTGGAGGCAAACACTATGTTTTTATGATTATTGATGATTTTTCTCGTTTTACATGGACAATATTTCTTGCAAAGAAAAATGATTGTTTTGAAGAATTTGCTAATCATGTCAAAAGAATTGAAAATAAAAAAGATTTGAAAGTTGTGAAAATTAGAAGTGATCATGGAGGTGAATTTCAAAATGATTTTTTCTATGATGAAAATCCTTGGATTTGGCACAAGAGACTTGGACATGCAAATATGGAGTTAATATCAAAATTGTCTAAGAAGAATCTTGTGAAAGGGCTACCTAGCTTGCACTTCATAAAAGATACAATTTGTGAGGATTGTGCCAAAGGTAAACAAACAAAGTCTTCTTTCAAATCCATCCATGAGGTATCGACTTCTAAACCCTTGCAATTACTTCATCTTGATTTATTTGGTCCTATGCGTGTTACCTCTCTTGGAGGCAAACACTATGTTTTTGTGATTATTGATGATTTTTCTCGTTTTACATGGACAATATTTCTTGCTAAGAAAAATGATTGTTTTGAAGAATTTGCTAATCATGTTAAAAGAATTGAAAATGAAAAGGATTTGAAAGTTGTTAAAATAAGAAGTGATCATGGTGGTGAATTTCAAAATGAATTTTTCTATGATTTTTGTGCTCATCATGGTATAACTCATATGTTTTCCGCTCCTAGAACACCACAACAAAATGGTGTTGTTGAACGGAAAAATCGTACCATACAAGAGATGGCACGTACTATGTTAAACTCATTTGATTTACCAAAATATTTTTGGGCGGAAGCCGTCAATACGGCTTTCCATGTTTTTAATCGTGTTTTGATTAGACCAAAGCTTAAGAAAACTCCTTATGAACTTTATTATGGAAAAACTCCTTTCATTGGCTATTTTCGTGTCTTTGGTTGCAAATGCTTTATTTTAAATACAAAAGATCACCATGATAAATTTGATTCCAAAATTGATGTTGGTATTTTCTTGGGTTATGCACCTCTAAGTAAGGCTTATAGGGTCTTCAATAAACGAAGCCTCGTTGTTGAAGAATCTATAAACGTTACTTTTGATGAGACTAATATTGGTTCTCAAGTTGTTTTGCCTAGGAAAGATGATGATGATGATATTGAGGGAGGATTGGACTTTTTACAAATCAACGATACTTCCTCTATAGAAGCTCAAAAGGATGTAGATAGCTCCAAGGCTCATGAACAGGTTGAACCGCCTAAAGCTTGGAAATTCACATCAAACCATCCAATTATTGGGAGCCCTTCAAAAGGAGTCATTACTCGCTCAAAAGCCTTAAGTGAGTGTGGTAATGTTGCTTTCCTATCTTAACTAGAACCTAAAAAGATTAATGATGCTTTAAATGATGAATTTTGGGTTTTGGCTATGCATGAAGAATTAAACAATTTTCAAAGAAATGAAGTTTGGAAGTTAGTTCCTAGACCTAACAATGCTAGTGTTATTGGTACAAAATGGGTTTTTAGAAACAAACTTGATGAACATGGCATTGTTACTAGAAATAAAGCTCGTTTGGTTGCCCAAGGATACAATCAAGAGGAGGGCATAGACTATGATGAAACCTTTGCACCGGTTGCAAGGTTGGAATCTATTAGGATGTTTTTGGCATTTGCTAGCTTTAAAAATTTCAAACTTTTTCAAATGGATGTTAAAAGTGCCTTCTTAAATGGTTTTATAGAAGAGGAAGTGTATGTTGAGCAACCCCCCGGTTTTATAGATCATGCTTTTCCTAATCATGTTTACCGGGTACAAAAAGCTTTATATGGGTTGAAACAAGCTCCTAGAGCTTGGTATGCTCGCCTCTCTAGTTTTCTTGTTGAAAATGGTTTTTCAAAAGGATCTATTGATAACACACTTTTTGTGAGAAAAAGGAAAAATGATTTCATTTTAGTTCAAATATATGTGGATGACATTATTTTCGGTGCTACTAATGAATCCTTGTGCAAGGAATTTTCTAAAGTTATGCAGGATCACTTTGAGATGAGTATGATGGGAGAGCTTACATTCTTTCTCGGGCTCCAAGTCAAGCAAACTAAGGATGGGATCTTCATTTCACAAAGCAAGTATGCGAAGGAATTGGTGAAGAAATTCAAGTTGGAGAATTCTAAGCATGCGCCTACTCCCATGAGTACTAGTGTTAAGCTTGATGCGGATGAGAGTGGTGAAGATGTGGGAATTGGTGAAGAAATTCAATTTGGAGAATTCTAAGCATGCGCCTACTCCCATGAGTACCAGTGTTAAGCTTGATGCGGATGAGAGTGGTGAAGATGTGGACCAAAAACTATACCGAGGTATGATAGGTAGTCTTCTTTATCTCACCGCTAGTAGACCCGATATCATGTTTAGTGTGTGTGTGCATGTGCACGTTTTCAAGCATCTCCAAAAGCATCTCATTTATTTGCGGTTAAAAGGATCATTAAGTATGTTAATGGAACTTTTAACCTTGGTTTATTTTATCCAAGAAGCACCTCTTTTGATTTATATGGTTTTTGTGATGCCGACTTTGCCGGATGTAAGGTAGATCGCAAGAGTACTAGTGGAACATGCCAATTCTTAGGAAATTCACTTGTTTCTTGGGCTTCCAAAAAACAAAATTGTGTTGCATTGTCCACTACGGAAGCGGAATACATTGCCGCCGGCCTATGTTGTACTCAAGTTTTATGGATGAAACAAAGCTTAGTTGACTATGATTTGAACTTTCAAAATATTAAAATCTTTTGTGATAACACAAGTGCTATAAATATTTCCAAAAATTCGGTTTTGCATTCTAGAACTAAGCGTATTGATGTACGCCATCATTTCTTACGCGATCATGTAGAGAGACAAGATGTATCCCTAGTATTTGTTAACACAAAATCTCAACTAGCGGATATATTTACTAAGCCTCTTGGAGAGGATGATTTTTGTCGCATAAGAAATGGTTTGGGCTTAGCACTATGTGAAAAGTTCTACATTGCTTGCTTGACTAGTTGTATTTTGCATTTAGTATTTCTCTTTACCCCATTTTTGATGGTGACAAAGGGGGAGAGAAATCTCCTCATTTGTTGCATATATTTAGGGGGAGCTCATAGATAGGGGGAGCACCTATCTATAAGCTATCTTATTTTTGCTCTTATATAATGGTTGGTTGTCATCATCAAAAAGGGGGAGATTGTTAGCCCTTATGTTTTGATGATGTTTTACAACCACCATTATCGGTACTAATGGCTTATTGAGTATAAATGTAGTAAATTCATTTGTCAAGCTCGTTAGTGCCATTAATGGAGGATGGATGGAATATATGCTACAACGAAGATATCCAAAGGAGGAGGAGGCCAAGAGATGAAGCAACGTTATTTCAAGAACGACAAATTCGATCAAAAGCTTCATCCGATTCAAGCTATATCAAAGCTCAAGTATATTGCTCTCTATATGAGGATATTAGCTTTCTTTTGTTTTTCTCTCTAGTGCTAGAATGTAGGCAAAGAGTTACTGAGTTTACTTTAGTTAAGTCAAAAATTAGTTTCTGCAATGTATCAGAATGCGGTCGACCGGACCGGTCGACCGCACATATGATCATTCGTTACTGGACTCCAGAGAGTTTGTCGGTCGACCGGCCCGGTCGACCGAAATCTCGATTTTTCTATCGGTCTACCGTGCTGGTCGACCGATGAAGTCTCTGTTTGTTTTCTGGGTTTTCAAAGTTGTTCGCGGTTGACCGGATTTTCGGTCGGTCGACCGAAGTATTTTTTCGGTCGACCGAAAATCCCTTCGGTCAACCGAAATTTTCTTCGGTCAGCTGCGACTTTTTTTCAAACGGTCGATTGCCTCGTTTGCTGTGCTTTCACTTAACCGTGTTTGGCACAGTCTGTGGTAATGGTCTGAAAAGGAGATTATTTTCGTAATTGGGAAGATTGGGTTGTGTTTTTAAAATGTTTAATCTCTTCTATTTAAACCCTTTCTCCTTCATCTTCCCAGTTGCCCTAACGTTTGCAAAAAACCAGAGAGAGACGCTGTCTTCTTGAGAAAAAATTTCAAACATGTTCTCTGTGTTTTTTCTCTGTGGTTTTGTGTGTGTTCACTTCCCAGCTTCAGTAATCCTTCTCTTTGCCATAGGGGCTGTGTAAAGAGAGAGTCTTGCATCTTTTCTTCTGTTGTGTGAGTGAGATCTTGTGTAGATCAACTGTGAGGAAGTGTGATCTGTTGAGATCAAACTGTGTAGTGAGAGATCGTGTGGGATCGCTGTGTAGATGAAGTTCCGGCTTCCAAACCGGGTGTGTAGTGAATTTCTCCTCAAGAGTGGGGAGCGGGGACGTAGGTCAGCGGGCCGAACCTTGTTAACACATCGCGCGTCAAGAATAACGATTCCTAACCCTATCTCACTTATTTTTATTGCATAATTAGAGCCTCTTGACCCTAATCACCCCCCTCTAGGGTCCAACAATTGGTATCAGAGCTTTGGTCTCTATATCAGTTTTTGGTTTAACAACCTTAGAGAAAAGATCCAATGGAGGCTTCTTTGAATATGCATATGTTAGAAGGACAATCCACCACTAGACCACCACTCTTCACCGGGA